>NC_133622.1:172408319-173038319 GCF_048593235.1 Sminthopsis crassicaudata
TGAAGGAAGGAAGGAAGGAAGGAAGGAAGGAAGGAAGGAAGGAAGGAAGGAAGGAAGGAAGGAAGGAGGAAGGAAGGAAGGAAGGAAGGAAGGAAGAAGGAAGGAAGGAAGGAAAGAAAGAAAGAAAGAAAGAAAGAAAGAAAGAAAGAAAGAAAGAAAGAAAGAAAGAAAGAAAGAAAGAAAGAAAGAAAGAAAGAAAGAAAGAAAGAAAGAAAGAAAGAAGAAAGAAAGGAAGGAAGAAGGAAGGAAGGAAGGAAGGAAGGAAGGAAGGAAGGAAGGAAGGAAGGAAGGAAGGAAGGAAGGAAGGAAGGAAGGAGGAAGAAAGAAAGGAAGGAAGGAAGGAAGGAAGGAAGGAAGGAAGGAAGGAAGGAAGAAGGAAGGAAGGAAGGAAGGAAGGAAGGAAGGAAGGAAGGAAGGAAAGAAAGAAAGAAAGAAAGAAAGAAAGAAAGAAAGAAAGAAAGAAAGAAAGAAAGAAAGAAAGAAAGAAGAAAGAAAGAAAGAAAGAAAGAAAGAAAGAAAGAAAGAAAGATCACATAAGTTAGCCTGGTATTCAATTCTAATGAAGTAATACTAGCTCTTTGTAATTACTTCTTTCTTTTCTGAATGTTCACCAATCACCTCTATAATTCTCCATTCTCAAATTTAAGTCATGTTCATTAGTCAAAATCTTAGAGATTCTGTTCTTTTCTATTTTTCAAAATATTTTTTAATTTTTAATTTGTGAAATAAAACATTTTCATAACACAGTACAATAAAAAGATGATTGCACATGAACTGCATGTTTATTCTGTTCAATTTGCTGTTCCTTTTAAATATCTAATAAATTTATCATGTAAATTTCTTTTTTTTGCCTTTTTCTTCCTTCTTCCCCTCCATAAAGATGGCTACCATTAGACCCAAATAGGTATATATAAATATGTATGTATATAAAATATGTGTGTATGTATGTAAAATTGTTCTATACATGCTTCTATTTTTTCAGTTCTTTCTCTGGATGCAGAAAATCTGTCCTTTATATTCTTGAAAATAGAGTCTTTTGTCTTTCTCCATTCTTGAAGTACCTTGTCATTTTTTCATGATCTTTTAAAGATCCTGCTAGCCACTGAATAATCACATCTGTCAATCCTTTAATAATATGAAGATAGAGGTCATCTGTAAATTCTTCATTGTATTCTCTTTATGACAAAAATACAAGATTAACATCATTAGAAGAAATACCTATGCTAATTAAATCACAGACTCATTTGGGTATTAAAGTAATATGTCTATACCCACTAAGGATTTCTTAGTTGTCCTTTGGGTGACCTATAACTTTGATTCTTTATAGATTAGCTTTCCTTAAGCTATAGCCACATAGAATCATGATAAGAGTACTGATTTTTAAAAAGGAAGGAAGGAAGGAAGGAATGAAGGAAGGAAAGAAGGGAGAAAGAAAGGGAGGGAGGGAGAAAAAGAAAGAAAAAGAGAAGCAAAGAGAAAAAAAGAAAGTTATATGTAATTTATAATTATATATAGTATATATATAAAGTTATATATAATTTCTATATATGTGTATATATAAATATGTATGTATATGTGTAAGAAAGCCCATTATAATTCTGCCTAACCTAAAATCCATTACCCATTTCTTCTCAATAATGATAAGCATAGCTTCCAAATTAAAAAAAAAAAAAAAAAGGCTGAATCGAAACATTTATCAATTACTTGATATACATGGATGATACAACCATATGACATCACCAAAAGCATAATAAACAAATTAGAAAACTAGAAAATTAGAAGATCATTTTCACTTGGATGAAAAAAATCTGGATATGCATCAAGAAAAGATAGAAATTTAAAACTTTGAGCTTTAATCAAATTTAACCAATGGAGAAAGACAATACTTAGAAATACTTCTATGCAAGACACTATAGACATCAAGTGACTTACTGGACTTCTGAAATCAAAGCAATGAGAAGAACTTATTTAATGTAGTTAATAACTATGCAATGTCAGTACCACCCCTGAAGTCAGGAGGACAAGTTCAAATCTGGTCTCAGATACTTAACACTTCCTAACTATGTGTCCCTAGCCAAGTCACTTAACCCCAATTGCCTCAGGAAAAAAAAAATCTATGCAATATCAGTCTTAATATACACTTCTATAACTACCAAATGGACTACAATTAAAAATAATCTTAAGAAAAACCCGACATTTATAGCATAACACAGGGCTTATTACCCTAAAGTAGATAACAGCAGGTGAATACATTCTCACCATAAAGGATGAAAATTACTGATAGATATTCTTAGAATACATGATAAATGGGGAAGGTGGGTTAGAGAATCCTCTACAGAAATACTTTTGTAATAGCAGATATTATATCACTAAGAAATAACAAAAAGCTTTTGGATTTTTCTAATCAACAGTTCTCAAACTTTTGGTCTCAGGACTCCTTTACACTAGTGAAAATTATTTAGTACCCCAAAGATCTTTCTTTAAAATATGAGTCATATCTATCAATATTTACTAAAAATTATTTGCAATTTTTGTGAAAATACCTTTGAGTTCATAGACTGCCTGAAAGAACCTTGGGCACTCTTTTCCAACACTGTGCTTCAGACTGAGGCAACAAAAGTTACTTCTACTCCAGTAATAAAAGCAATACAACAGGCTCTCATCACAACTACTCTGTCCTTTTCCATCCCAGTCATCCTTGGGAGACCTATCTTTCCTCAAAGCAGGTCTTCCTCATTTCCTGTGAGATTTCAGCTATTTATTTTTCTTTTCTGATAAGAAGGGAAAACTAACTCTTCTTTTGATCATTGAATCAAAATACATGTCCATTTCAAGCATCTCTCTCAGCCATATATCCAAATCCTTTAGTAAAAAGATGATCCATGTGCTTTGTCAATTGTCAGAGACCTTAAAATAGTCTGTAGAAGTCACTCAATCAAATTGCAAAGAAACAGTCATGAACAGAGACCAAATTGCTACCCATAATCACCTGAACATGACAGTGATTTGTGAAAACTTATGAAGAATGCTTTAACAGATGTCACCAGAGTGGTAAGTCTCCAATTTAAATGGAATTAAAATCTTTCAAATACATAGGCCTAGAAACAAGCTACCTGACTCCCAACAGAGAAGCAGATTGAGACGAACATATTTAAATATAACAAATGTGTGGATTGGTTGTACTTGATTATATTTATTATAAAGATAATGTGTGTATGTTCTAATGGAGAGAAATTTGGCAAATGGGGTAGAAGAGCTATAAATAGTGTTACCAAAAAAAGAAGAAAAGAAACAAATCAAAGAAAAGGTCATTGAGATACTTTAAAAGGGAACATAAAATTCAAAGGAAAATGCAAAAGAAACAGGATAGCTTTTGAAAGTAATATATTGAATTTATTATGCATATATATTCTAAAAGCAACCAAGGTTGGCAATTTCACATACAATCAATTTCTATTGTAATTTGTACAAGGAAATGATCCCCTTTCTTGGTGAGTTTGTTAAACCTGAAATTTTAAATGATATAACGAAGTGGAAAAGGTGCTTTGTAAACCTTAAAAATATGTAAAACACTGCATAATTTTTCATATATAATTATGTACATATATATTTTACTTATAAATATATAGATATATATATATGGAGACATACATGGAGGGAGACAGAAACAGAAACAGAGAAAAGTTGATTTGGAATTCTTGGATCATAGAAAGCTCACTAGTGCTCTGGGTAGAGTATTGAGCATGAAGTTATGAAAACCCATGTCAAATATTTAGTGTATATTAACATTGAATAAATCATTTCATCTCTGTCTGCCTCAATTTCTTCATCTACAAAATGAAAATAACAATAATACCTATCTCCAAGGATTGTTTTGGAGATCAAATGAAGTATAATATTTGTAAAATGCTAACTATAATTATTATTATTATTATAGATGAAGAAATCAAAATCATGTAGGGCTGTCTGATAGTGAAGCTATGCTAAGGATGTTTTCAGTGAACCTAAAAAGGATGAGTTTCCATCCTAATACATTTACTCAGCTAAAAAAAATCAATTTTTTATTCATCTTATAAAAAGTCATATAACATTAAATGTAATAGTAATTTATACCAGGGATGTTTTTATCTGAACTCCACTGAACCAGATGAGAATTAGTTTTCTATGTTAGTAGTAACAGCAGTGGTAGTGGTAATAATGTTAATAATAATAATAATAATAATAATAATAATAATAACTACTGTTATTTCCATGATATGTTAGGGCTTGCCAATCACTTTACAGACACGCATAATATAATTTGATGAAGCAGACTCTCAAGCTACCTTTTCATTATAAAGTACCTTTTTTAATCACATAGTATATAGAAAATACTTATTCATTATTTATTTATTTATTCTTAGTTTTGATTTTGGAAAGCCCTTTTCAAGAAAAAGAGATTTTGAAGTCAGCTTTTATTTGGTAGCATCTCAATCAACAAAGAGAAGATTTTCAAAATGTGCATGTTGATATCACTCATGAAATTTCCAAATAAAAATCTATGTTTTCATGATTGAGCCAAACCACTGTGCTTTGAGACCAGGTAAGACAGCCAAAAGCGTGCAAACAATTTTCCAGACTTGCTGCCCCTCTTACCTTTCTGATAAACATTTCTTATGGTCAAGAATTCTCAGGAGGATTTTTTTGCAGTGGCTAGAGTGGAAATACTTGTACATGTCTCTAAAATATTTACAAGTATCCTAAGATAGTCCATGATGGCTAAAAAAGCATTTTCTTCAGGGGAAAAGATGTGCTTTAGTTGGCACTCCACGTGAAAACATTTGCTGATAACCTTGTGGCCCCTGGCTACTTAGTTCTATCCCATCTTGACTTGGCAAAACATTGGATATTGCTATGATGGGCATTCACACTTTTTTTTCTGTGAACTGTCACTGAAACCATCAGTAACTGGAGCAGGGGTTCTTATGAAAATTAAGCTCTTGGTTTACTACAGGTTTGGACTGCAGATGAATTCTGGAGGAAAAGTGCATTTCTAACAAATGGTTCCAGTTCATTGTCCTTTTTTTAAGGACATTTGTTTTCAATTTGTCTATAAATAATGGAAGAAAACACAGCTGAGGGGCCCAGTGTGATTTTTATAGAAGGTTCATTTTTGGAAATCTGATAAGCTTATAACCACATGTGTTTGAAATCATTCTTGTATAAAATACAGAAACTTGGAAAAAATTCTCCTTGTCAAGCAACTCCATGTTTATTTTATCTCTCGAGGACTTAGCCCTAGTTGGCAGATATTTTGTGTTCTTGGAAATTTTAGAACCCAACTTTTAAAACGCAAGTTGAATTTTTCCATGTATATCACACAAATCTACATGAGCAAGGGGAACACATCTTCATTAACAAATTGGGAGTAGAAGTGGAAAAGGTATGCATACATCACAGTGGATGAAAGATTCGTGTTCTCAAATGTTGCATTGGACCCAAGTACAGATATTAGTGTATAAATGATTGCTAAATAATAATCATCAATAAATAATCATTCATTGATTTATAAAATAAAATAATATTCGAAAAGCATGTTGCAAACCTCAAAGCATTATGTAAATGTTAGCTAAACAAACAATTATTAAGAAACAATAGTGAGCAAACCACTGTGATAGAAGCTAGGGAAGAGACAAATTTTTTAAATGATAAGGTCACACCTTTCGCTGAATTCATAAAATTCATTTTAAAGTTAGCGGGGGCCTTAATGCACCCCACATATGAAAGGAGTTCCCACAATCATATATTAGAAAAGTAGTATTTCTTGAAAAACTTTAAGGACAGCAGATGATGAGAGGTAGCTCATTTGCTTTTAGCCAGCTCTAATTTTTTCCTGAGCCAGAATTGACCTCTTTACAACCTACACCCCCTGCTCCTGGTTCTGCTCTCTGGGCTCAAAGAGAACAAGATTAATTTTTTCCCCATAAGACAATCTGTCAGATATTTGAAAACAGCTCTTAGGTTCTTCCTGAGATTTCTCTAGGCAAGACATGTCCAACTTCTCCAACTGAACTTCAACTCAAGAAGCTTCACCATAGGAGTTGCCCACCTGTATACCCTGTCCAGCTTATTGATGTCCTTCTTAAACCCTGATGTCCAGAATCCAACACAAAATTTTAGGCAATGTCCGATGGAGGTGGAGGGCAGTGAGACTATCACCTCTTTATTTCTAAAAGTCATCCCCCTGTGAATGCAGCCCAAGATCACATCAGCTTTTTCAAGACAAGTGCCACCTAACCATGCCATCCTTATCTTGTACTTGTGAACTTTTTCCTGTGTTGTACACAAGCGTAAGATTTCCTATTTATTTCTATTCAGTTCCATCTTTTAGATTCCCAGCTCAGTGTCTGGCCTGTCAAAGTCATTTTGGTTCATTCATTTTGTTAGCTGTTTCTCCTAGCTGCAAACATGATGAGCATATTCTTTATGCCTTCATTCAAGTTATCAATAAAAAAGTCAAGTAACACAAAGCCAAGTAGAGATCTCTGGGGTATACCACTGTAGACCTGCTGCTATTTTGATATGGAATCATTAATAACAATTCTTTGAGTTTAGTCCTCAAACTGAGCTCAGCTAAAGATATCAACATGTAGTCCATATCCCTATTTTAAGATACTTAATCAGAAGTTCGGATAAAATCTAATTCAACTCTAAATTCCTTTATCTAATAGATTAGTGGATAATCTTGCCCAAAAAAGGGACAAGAAATTATTCTGGCATAGTCTGTGTTTGATGATCGTAGACTGGATCATTATGCTTTTTTCTAAATGTTTGTCAATCACGTCTTTAATCTAATGATTCATTCTAGAATTTTTCCAGTTATCAAAGTCAAACTAACTGGATGATAACTTTCAGAATTTGTCCTCTTCCCTTTTTTTGAAAATTGGGCATAAACAAAGAAAAATAAAGATCGAAAAGCTCTGCTTTCTCTCTCCTCTCAATCATCATCATCTCAAGTAAATTCCTATCTACATAGATACCCCTGATAGTGAGATAACAAGATCTAATTTCCCAAACCAACATTTTCAACCACTTTTTTTAGTGATACTGAATAAAAAACTTAAGTTGATTATTACTAGAGGTAGGTTTTTTATAGGACTTTCATGTTTAGTTATTAAGTCTCAGAGACTAATCATGCGTTTGCCAGCACTTAGTCTATGGCAAGTATCCCATTCAAGGGTCCCTTGGAGCCCAAGTTAATCTGAGAATAATGGCCTTGGAGTCAGGAAGAATTCAAATCCTATCTAAATTCCTACATGTGTGACCCTCAGCTAATCCTTTTATTACTCCAAACCTCAGTTTCTCTCCAATAAAATGATAGGGATTCTTGGCCTTGTACTTGCAAGATTAGTTTTCCAGAAAGAAGAAAATTGCCCTCATCAGTGTTCTAGAGGTAACATAGAAAGGTGGTGGCTTCTAATAGTATCACTCATGAGCCTTCATTCAGTGTGCTCCCCTGTCTAAGTTAATTTATTGGCTAGCTTTTATAGAAACTAAATCATTTTTTTTTTTAAAGACAGCAAGAAAAGGAGGATGCAAAAAAAAAAAAATCCCTTAAACTTGTAGCTGGGGATAGTTGCTAAAACTTAAAATAAGGCAACACAAATATTCCTTGCCTCTTTGTTTTTCCTCCCCCCTCCCCAAGAGGAAAAAAAAAAAAAGGTTCCTGGGAAGAGTTAGCTCATACCTGACTCACAAAAGTAGTGATGCATATATGTAGGGAACATGTGGGACCAAGGACATAACTTTCAACTCCTGGCCTACAAGCCTTTTAAGTCCTACCAAATTAACTTCTTGCAAATGATATTGGTGATGGATGATTTGTTCTCTTGCTGCATTAGTTTGTTGTAAGATTTGTCTGCTACTGATAACAACTCTAGTTTCCAGTGGGATGTGTCCTGTGGTTCTCATGGATTTTCTAAACTCAGCTATTACTTGATAACTGACTTCTCAGAACATTCATTTACCAAAGACCAGCAAATAATGAACAGAAAAGACATGTGCTTATGGATATGTGCTACCATATGGAGGATGAAGAAACTTCTCCTCTCCTATCAAGGACCTCATTGAGGTCCTCCTTAATTAAAAGTCCTCATGAACTACTGAGCAAAACAAGTAGAACCAGGAATACATTATACACAGTAACAGCAAGATTGTGTGATGATCAGTGATGAAAGATGTGATTCTTCTCAGGGGCTCAGTGATCCAAGGCAAAAACAATAAACTTTGGATAGAAAACACCATCTACATCCCAAAAAGAGAACTATAGAGATTGAATGAACTATGTTCACTTCTTTTTTTGTTTTTTGTTTTTTTCTCTCTTGTGGTTTTTCCCTTTTGTTCTGATTTGTCTTTCCCAACATGATTCATAAAGAAATATCCATTTAAAGTTAATATACATGTATAATCAGAAAAAAAATTAATAAAAAAAGTTTAAGTCTTCAGATGATCAATTCTGACAGATATGGCCCTTTTCATTAATGAGGTGATTCAAGCCAATTCCAAATAGACTTATGATCGAGAGAGCCATCTGCATCCAGAAAGAAGACTAAAAGGACTGAATATGGATCACAACATAATTTTTTTCAATCCTTTTTTGTTTTTGTTTTCTTGCTTTCTATTTTTTTTCTTTTTTTTTCTTTTTTGATCTGATTTTTTTTTTTTTTTGTGCAGCAAGATAATTGTGGAAATATGTTTAGAAGAATTATACATGTTTAACATATATTTGATTATTTGCTATCTAGAGGAAAAGATGGGGAAAAAGAGGGAGAAAAATTGAAATAGGGTTTTGTGAAGGTGAATGTTGAAAATTATCTTTGCATGTATTCTGAAAATAAAAAGTTGTTATTTAAAAAATAAAATAAAAGTCATCAGAGAAGAGAATAAGAGATTGATTTCTTGAATTCTTGTACTGGAAAATATGACTTAGATTCATTGATCATCCATTTCTAAAGTGAATTAGGCCTTCCATAATCACATAACACTAAACTTGAGTCATCATTGTCTAAATTTGATTCTGAATTCCTATGTAAAATTAGCAGCCAAGAGAATAACTGTGCATGCTTCAAGGACTGGATCTTTGCTGGTCATTTTCCCATCACCTGTCCTTCATTATACCATATCTCATTACCCCTTACAAGCACATGGAAGAGAAGATTCTAAACCATGTCTGAGTTCGTTGTTATAGTCTCTGAAGTCCGTTCCAACTCTGAAATTCTGTGTTTATAATTTTTATAATTAGTTGATAGGTTAGCATCTACAAATCTAAATTACCCATCCTCTCTATTTTACGCATGCACTTTTAGTCTTTTTGTCACTGTTACTGCCTGTAATTTTGTTTGGGAAATTAGACTTTGCTTACTCACCACCGTGGGTTCAGACTTTCCTGCCAATATCTGTCCTATCAATGAAATATCATTGCCATGAGCCAGCAGTGAAATCCTTGTTTTGGGGAGGTTAGTTTTATTCAGTGTTTTTCATGGTCTGGCCAAGTTCAAGGCCAGACTTTGGCTCTGAGAGGTGTGACAGAACTCTGTTTTGTTCTATCCCTGCTGGGGTCTTTCCCCTTTTTAGGCACTTGCTTGCTTTTCATGCTTATTTAACCCATGGCTTCACATCACCCTCCACCAAATCCCCCAGATGGGCATTGTTTAGTGTTCCTGCAGTGGGGGGAGCCTGTTTGCCAATCGGACTCTTCTTCAGTTGTGCCCCAAAGGGCAAGCAGAAGAGGAGGAGCCAGAGGGGGAAGCAGGTGCAGGGGTTTCTATTCACCAGTGCACTGACCCTCAGCAGGGGCATGACAGGGCTTCAAAATAGGATTAGACACCCGGACAAGAATGAGGTCACACTTGACATTTCCATGGCAAACTAATACAAATCGATCTGGGCCTGGCTCTCACCCACAGGCAATTTTAGACATGTTGAATTGGTGGGAAGCTCGCTGCCCATTGAGAACAGCAAGGGAGAGGATTCTGGTTTTTGTCTGTCACTTATCACGCTCAAGAGAGTTCTTTAAGACAATAAAACAACCACAAAGAACTCATAGCAATTAAAACTGGACAGGAGCTCACAGATCTTCCTCTTTCCATCCTCCTATTTTGCATCACTAGAAATCAAGATTTAAAGGAGGAAATAAGTTGCTTAAAGTCATCTAAGTTATACCCTCCCCTCCCCTCACCCTGCCACCCTGTAGGTTAGGTGTCCAAAATGGGAGCAACTACAATTTTCAGGGGTCTAAAAAGTATACAAGCCAGCGAGCAATGGGACTTTTATCCTAAGTTTCCTGGACTCGGCCACTTACAAACAGTGTGATCTTGGATAAATCACATCCCCACTCTTCCTTGCATTTTCCTTATCCAGGGGCAGAGGCAAATCAGTGCACTTCCCAAGGAACTGTGCATAAGTACTGGTCCCTTCTGCAGAGTCATGTCTTCTGACCTCTTGAAAAGGGAAATATATAACAATCAGGGTCTGTTTCTTTTTTGTCTTTGCATCCCTAACAGCCAGCACAGTGCCTGGTGTAGTCAGGGCTTAATATTGTTGTTTGCCTTTCATTTTTGAAGAGAATCAGTGATATGGAAATGGATTTAAGTGAGGTAGAGCTGCTTCACTGTCTCATTTAGAGTCATCAAAGTCTAGTATCAGGACAAAAGTCAAGATGTTCATCAATGGCCTGGAATGCAACAAATGACCAAATTCTAAGCACTCCACCATGCTTGCTCCAGCTGCCTTTGAACAAATAGTTCTCATGTATCCATTCATCAGGGAATAGACACTTGGGATAGACACTCTCTTAACTCCCCAACAAGTTTGAGAGTCAAGAATTATTCTGGTTTAGCCTACATAACAAGATGATTTTACTGGGGGATGTGGCTGCTATATATGCTACAGCTTCTTGGAGCCACAGATGAGAGCTGAGTGCTGGGTGAAGACCAAAAGCAGATGAGCAGCCTTAAGAGGGGTTCAGCAAGCCCTCACCAGAGATGCTTACTTAGCTGCTTGCTAAACTGTAGGATGAATTGCTCCTCATTAGTCTGCAGGCAAATTGTCCTTCTGGTAGTGTTTGTCCCCCAAGGAGAGAGAGTCCATTCCTTTTTTCCTTTTTTCCTGGCTTGTGCTGGTTCTGGTTTTCCTCTTACAAGGATAAGACCAGAAGATGTACATCCAGAAATAACTAGCATGAAAACAAAGTAATCAATAGAACTTTTTAAAAAAAATTAGAGAATTTCTTTAATTAAACAGTAGAAAAAGAGGGAAAAATCAAAATGGTGATGTCCCTAAAGTAAAAACTAGATGCACAGAGGGATAAAAATAGAAATCTCTGGACATGGCCAAAATGGGAGCTAGATTTCAATGTATCAAATGTGAGGAAATAGAGGCAGTGATCACCATGTTACGCTGTTGACTCATAATGAAACCAGCTTATTAAACTCCTCTTATCTTTTCTTAAATGCAGTTTAAACATACCTCCTTTATCTTTTATTCATGAAATTGAATTTTTTAGCTTTTTATTTTCAAAATATATGCATAGATCGTTTTCAATATTAACCCTTGGAAAACCTTGTGTTCCAAATTTTTCTCCTTCCCTTTCCCATCTCTCCCCTGGATATCAAGTTATCCAATATAGGTTAAACATGTGCAATTCTTCTATACATATTTCTACAGTTACCATGTTGCACAAGAAAAATCAAATCAAAAAGGAAACAAAAGAAAAAGAAACCAAAAAGTAAGCAAATAACAGGTCAAAATACTACATTGTATACTATACTATACTGTTATATACTATATTGTATACTATACTGTATACTATATTATTATATATTATATTGTCTACAATTATATACTATACTATATACTATATTGTATACTATTGTGTACTATACTGTATGCTATATTATATACTATATTGTATACTATATTGTATACCATACTATACTATTGTGTACTATATTGTATACTATTATATACTATACTGTATACTATATTATATTCTATATTATTATATACTATATTATTATATACTATACTGTATACTATATTATATTCTATATTATTATATACTATATTGTATACAATTATATATTATACTATATACTATACTATATACTATACTATATACTATATACTATACTATACTATATTGTGATCCACATTCAGTCCTCACAGTGTTCTCTCTGGTTGCAGATAGCTCGCTATCACAAGTCAATTAAAATTGGCCTGAATCACTCAGTGTTGAATAGAGACACATCCATCAGAATTGATCATCATATAACCTTGTTGCTGTATACAATGATCTCCTGGGCCTATTCACTTCACTTAGCATTAGTTCATGTAAGTCTCTTCAAGCTTTTCTGAAATCATCCTGCTGATCATTTCTTATAGAACAATAATATTCCATAACATTCGTATATCATAATTTATTCAGCCATTCTCCAACTGATGCCACTCAGTTTCCAGTTCTTTACCACTACAGAAAAGACTAGCACAAACATTTTTGCACACATGGGATCCTTTTTCCTTTTTTATGATCTCTTTGGGATAGAGACCCAGTAGAGACCTTGCTGGTTCAAAGAGTATGCACAGTTTGATAGCTCTTTGAGCTATCTCTAGAATGGTTGGATCAATTCACAACTCCACCGACAATTTAGTAATGTCCAAGAAACTGAATTTTTGAACTCAAGAGTAAGACATTACTTTTTAATCTCCATAGCATTTTATTTTCATCAGATTCAATTCAATAATATGTGTGTATGTATATATATATATATATATATATATATATATATATATATTACATGTTATACACCTTTGTATATATACATACATGTGTTCATACTCACATGTATATTTATGTGTGTATGTAAGTGTATACATGTGAGTGTGTATATGTATATGTATATAACTCTTATCACCCTCAAAGGAATCTAAATCCCTTAAGGGCAGGAAATACTGCAAGAAAAAAAAAAAAAAAAGTTATCTTTGTTTCTCTAGTTCAAGTACAGTTCTGGTTGATTGACTTATGGGAGGGACAAGAAGTTAAAAAAAAATAAAACTATTATTTAGTAACAGTCAAGACTTCATATAGGCCTAATTTTTTTCAATAATATATGCTTGTATCATACTCCAATTTTTACCTTGAGCTGAATCAGTTTTTCCTTTGCCTGTTTTACCTTTTCCTCCAAGAACTCAGGCATAAAGCAATGAGCTAATCAGCTCAGTAACTGTGATTGCCTCTGTTACCATGACTCCCTAACCTCCTTGAGATTTTTCTACTGTGTTTCTTGCTTTAAAATATTATATAACTTTTTCAATGGAGGGGCAACTTGATATGTTAATCCCCATTCCATTCCATCCTCTCAAGTTAAAACACAGATATGTATTAGTGAGTGTTTTAGTCATGCCCAAACTATGCCACTGGCACAGATGATGGCCAGGGGGAACAGAATCATGTAATTTTAGATTTGAAAGCTATATGGTTCAATTCCTCCAATAAAAATAATAATACCCACTACAATACTCCAATCAAGAGACCATCCAATCTTTGCCTAGAGACTTCTGATGAGGAGGAACCCTCTGCCTTCTGGGACAACATATCCCATTTTTGTATAGCCCTATTATTAGGAAGTCTTGATAGGGAATCAAAATTTGCCTTGGCAGTTCAGCCCATTGTTCTTGGCTCTGCCCTCTCAAGTCAAATAAAACAAAGCTCATTCCTTTTTCATTTAATATGCAGGAGGACTGAGAGCAGCAAGATCTTCAACATTGTACTAGAACCCTTCAGGACCACATCAAAAGATGGAACCAACTCTTACTCAGAATTATGAAAAAAGACATAAAACATTCAAATCTAAAATGTGAAGGATATTACCAGGATACTGAGATAGATAACAAGAATTGAAGCAAACATGGGGGCCTAATGTTTCAGGGGCTTTCAGAATATAAAGAGGACGAGAATAAACCAGATCTATCTCACATATCAATGAGCATAAAAGTGAACTGGGACAAATGTAAAATTTGAATCCAATAATTTAGATCTAAAATTTAAGTAAAACAGAAGAAAACATTGAATACAATCAAGAAATATAGGCTGAAGAGGTAAGCCCAGAAGAAAAAGTATATACAACTACAAGAAAAGTCTCAGTGAAAAAAAAATAATATGCCATAAGGATTAAAAGTTGTTAGAAAAACTAAAAGAAGAGATTTTTTAAGTAAATTATAAATAAGTTATATTTTGATTTGAAAAATTGAGAGGATAATAAATAGTTTAGAACAGAAAGTATAAAATCTTACCCAAGTATTGGGATCCCCCAAAACAGAATAGAGCAAGCAGAACTTGATGACTTTATGAAACAACAAAAAATATTAGAGCACAAGATTAAAAAAGGAGAGAAGAAGATGCAAAGCATTAAATTTTTTTAGGGCTAGAAAAAGATCAAGAAGATATTACTTAAGAATTACTGGATTCTTTGAAAAATATGATCCAAAAAAAGTCCTTGATCTCCTTCTTCAAAAAAAAAATCATAAAACTATCCAAATCTCTTAGAATCAGAGGCCAACATGATAAAATAATATACTTATCACCTCCTGAAAGAAGGGAAGACCTTCCTGAAAGAAACCTCAAATCAAAAAATATAAGCATATTATAGCCATAATTCAAGGCTTCCATGTAAAAGAAAAGACATTGCAAAAGCCAGAAAAAAGAGTTTCTTAAAAGAAATTATATAAGACTATGTTGAATCTACCTAAAGGAAGAGAAAGTCTTGGAATAAATCATTCAAAAGGCAAAAGTTAAAGGTTTACACCCAAGAATAAATTACCCAGAAAAAAATGAGTATACACCTGGGGACGGGGTGAATAGAACTTTAATACAACATAGAACTTTCAATTATTCCTGATTAGAAAGAAAAATCATAACTGGGTAGAAACTTTGGAATGCAAATATAGGAATCAAATAGAACTAGAAAGGGAAATATGCAAGTAATTAGAAAATATTAGATGATGATATCCTTACACTGGTGGGGATAAGAGTGAAAACAAGTGTCCTTTTAGAGTACTAATATTTTCAAAGACAAAAGAGGGAATTAAGTACAACTAACATAAGATCTGGTTGTAGTTTTGTTCTATTTTTTTAGTTTTAGAAAAAAAAGAAAATGAAGAGGAAAAGAAATATTCCAGTGAAGAAATGAGGAAGAAGGGAGAGGATTGAATAAGAAAAAGAATTCAAACATGGAGAAAGGGGTGAGAACAGATATCTCAATATCTCACTGTTAATTGAACCAGAAAATAAAATCACATACACACACACACACACACACACACACACACACACACACACACTTTCATACATAAATAATTCAGAAATATTTTCAATTTAATGAGGAAACAGAACAGAAAATAAGGAAAAGGATTGATAAAATGGAGGGTGAAGTCAAGAAAGATATAACCATAAACATAAACATAAAGGATTAAAAAAAAAAAAAAAAAGTTAAGAAACAGAAATTAGAGTGTAAATTTGGTGAAGAAAAGAAGAATCATGTAATAGGAACAGATAATTTAATTATAGATTATTAGTATTGATCAGTCTTTTGCTTTGTCCAATTTATCCTTCTTTATAAAGAAGGGCATAAAAGGGAAGGAAGAAAATCATAGGAATAAACATGAATGGTATGAACTCACTCATAATAAAAAAGCAAAAGCAAGCAGTGTGTTGTTTTCAAAACACACATTTAAGTCACAAAAGTTCATATAGAATAAAAATGAAAGACTGGGATATAATATATGGCACTTTAAATGAATTCAAAAAAGCAATCATGATCACAGATAAGGAATCAATAAAAATAGTTTAATTGAAAAATATAAGCAGGAAAACTTCATCAGGCTTAAAAGAATCCTAGGAATATGAACTGAACCTATCATTTCCTCAAGTGAATAAATTCTTTCTATCAATGTGGGTCAGTCCATTCTTTGAAATTCATAGTCTTAAGAGTTGCCCAGATCAAATCAGGGTAGGGAAGGCAGCTGGGGGGGGGGGGAGGGTAAGATGGCTTGTTTAGGGTTACACAAGCATTATTTGTCAGAGACAAGATTTAAAGTTTGGTTTTATCAGTTCCAAGTACAAAATAAAACAGCAACAATAACACCACTCCATATCACCCAGAAGTTCCACCTCACACCCATCAGAGTGGCAAAAAAGACAAAAAAGAAAAATGGTGATTGTTGGAGGAATGGTGAAAAGATTTTAATTTTCTGTTGGTTAATCTGCATTCTGTAAAGCAAAAAAGATAAAACAAAGAAGAAAGCACTCATGTATAAAAATATTATTAAACCAGAACTTTTTGATTAAAAAAGAACTAGAAACAAGGTGGATACCTATTTATAAGAAAATGACTGAACAATTTATGGTATATTGATTTAATGGAATACTATTGAGCAGAAAGAAATGATGAAAGGAATAAATTCAGAGAAACATAGGAATGAATATTTTATGAACTGATACAGATTGAAATCAGCAGAAACTAGAGAATGTGTACAAAAACTACAGTATTATAAAAACAAAAAATTGCAAGATCCTTAGCAATGTTTCCATGGAGAAAATCATCATTAGAAAAAAGTTCACTCCTTCCTCTCCCCCAAATCTGCACCCTTGATAACCTCACCAGAGAATATGTAACAGGGTTTCTGCTCTGGGACCCTCCACGCTCTGATTAGTGACTGTTTCTCTGGGAGCACTATTTCAAGAAAGCCCAACAGTATGCCATTTAATTCCTTCCTTTCCTACCTCCATCAACCACTTCACTATCTTAAATACCTTTCTTCCCTATCTTGCTCCAGTTCTGAAACTATTGAAGTAGGGACTATCTTTAAATTAACTCTAATTTTGTTCCTAGATAGAGTGTGTGGATATACGAATTTATGGCTCTACTCACTGTCTTTGTAACTTTCTGGACAAGTGTTCCTCCTTGATCACTCTTTCCCCCTCCCCCTGTTCCCAGCCCTCCACCTCACTTTCCACACACAGGCCCTTTGTACATTAGAATATAAACTTGAGGACAAGGGACTGTCTTTGCTTTTATGTTCTTGGTACTTAGCACAGAGCTTAATTAGTAATAAATGTTAATGAATGTTTCATTCATTCTTTCTTTTATTCATTCATTTACTTTGGTCTTCCATTTCCCAGACTTCTTCATTAGGGTAGAAATTTCCCTTGTATGATGGATTGTTTGATTCCAAACCACTCTCTAGGATCTTTGTCTAGAGAGATGTGGTATTATATGGATTTATTTGTGTCTCCTTTTTACCCCGAGCCAAATAAGTTTTAACTGTCAACTTTAAGCTTTTCAATTTTCAACAATTCAAGAGAGTCTCTAAATCTTTATAGTATGCTTTTGGTTTATCTTCAAAAGCAAAAAAGGAGGCTACCTTAAGGGACAGTTAAATAATCACTTGTCTTTATCTATCACAATCTTATCTAAGTATGAGTTGGATTAGATGGCCAATGAGGTCTCACATTCATCCCTGCTTCTATTCTATAGTCATCATTGTCAGAGAATAATAGAAATGAATGATGGCATTAGATTTGAGATTGTCTTTTACAAATTGAAGCAGTTAAGTGATCCGATTCCTAGAACAATAGACTTGGAATCAGAAAGATGGGTTCAAATCCACTCTCAGATTCTTTCCTTTGCTACATGATGCCAGATTAGTTCCTTAAAATTTCTTAGTCTCAGTTTCCTTGTCTGTAAAAGGGAAATGATAATCACTTAACCTTTTATCAGCCCATTTCACAGATGAAGAACCTATGTCCTGGGCCAATAAAATAATTTGTTCAAAGTCTCACAGTGTTAAAAATAAGATTTTAACTCAGTTCCTCTGACTCCAAGCCAATATTCATTCTCCTGCCTCCTCTCTGTGTAACACTCTGCTACTTATCTTCCTCAAAGAATCCTTAGCTTTCTTCACAAATCAGGTCTTGCATGAAATGTTTCCTGTTTTCTTCCTCCTTAAATTACTTGGCATTTATTTATTTATGTACATGTTGTGTCTTCCCAGAAAAATGGAAACTCTTGAGGACAGGATTATTTTTCCTTTTGTCTTTCTAGCCCTGGTATCTAACATAATACCCAGCTCAGAGTAGGAATTTAATGATTTTGTAATTGAATCAAATTGAATTGACTATATACATTGTGTAAGACAAGATTATTCCTTTGTGTACTTTCAATCCTCAGCCTCTCTCATACCTCACTTAACAGGCTGTTCTATAATGTTCAGCTGCATCTTTCACCATCTTCTTTGTTGGTCATAAATTCTATGTGGGCAAAGTCATGCCTTACCTAAACTTTGTCTCTCTACCAAGACCAAGAGTGATCAGCATGCAACATTTTCCTGATAAATGTATTGATCATTATACTAAGAAATACATAGCATAGATAGCCCAGAGAGTTTTTTCCAGCTCACATTTCTAGAGCACTTTTTACAAAGTTCTTTCCTCATAAAAATGCTATGTGGCAGGTAAGAAAAAATTATCACACCTCATTTAACTGATGAGGAAAGATATCCATGGATTTACACTGAGAAAGATAGCCTTGAAGAGGCAATAGACCATTTACTAATTACAATTTAATTAAAATTATTTTCAATAAAAGAAGTGAACTGAGAGTTTCTGACACTTTCCATAATACCACATTGCCTGGATCCTAAAATTTTGATGCCATGAAATATTGTCTGAGATCCCACGATTCACCATTTTTTAAAGTGATTCCTTTTGTTTTCATGTCACTTTCTTTTCTGAATATATTTCTCCCCATTTCCTTACCCAGTGAGCCATAATTTCTAAGAAAGAATTTTTAAAAGAAAGGACAAAAAAATAGCTTAATAAAATCAACCTATAGGCCACCAAATTTTGACCACTAATGTCATAATTCACACCAGTCCATCACCTCTGTAGAGAAGAGAGCAAAGGTAAATTTTCTACGGCCAAATGTCACTTCAATTCACTTTCACCTAAAACAAATTGAGAAACTGTTCCTGAAATCAGAGGTACAGGATCATCAGAGACTTTGGGTGCAACATAACTCTACCAAAATGCAAATAAAAAATTGGGCTTGAGCAACAGGATAAGCAATAAGCTTTGGGTACTTCTATCTTCCCCCTTAGACTGTTAGATAACAAAAAGCAAAAAACTTCCTCCCTGATTGATACCCTGATGAGCTCTGTCTATCCTCCCTCCTTTCTTCCTGACATGAGCCTGGATATCTTAAAAATAAGACAGACAACGAAGCTGTAATGTTGCGTTATATGGAAGAATATATATCATTAATGCCTCCTTTGTGAATAACGTATTAAAATAAAATGATTAATTACACTGTCCTACTTTATAGTCCTTTAATCAAAAACCTAAAAGAATCTTGTTTGATTAAGTGGTTTTGCTCTAGACAAAGAATTTGATTCCCTGATGGTGAAATAGACTCCTCTTATTTATGATGACTGACAAATAATAGGGGGAAAAAAAAAAAAAAAAAGGTTTAACAGAAGTATTTCTTTGTTTACTTTTAATTAGGTTGAAATTAATAAATAATGAGTGAGGGATTGGTTCAGGAATATAGTTTCTCTAAGTATGTGCCAGCATTGATATTACTAGCAGACTGGATACAGAGCTAGTTTCACAGTAAAAAAGAACTGAATTTAAGTTTTGACTTTAAAATATATTTGCTGGATGAGACTGTCACTAAAGCCTCTGAGTAGTCTGATCAGCTCTCTAAGAAGGTGCTGACCTTCACTGATAGTTAAGTTGCCCACACCAATGAAATCATGCCCTAGTGAGCTATATCTAAACCATTTAGATAATTTTTTAAACCTAAATTTGAGCATTTCACCTTTTTGTTTGCTGTGGCATTTGTCTCTTGTTTCATGTTATATAAAATATAAAGTTCATGTCAGAGAAAATTCTAATTGGGGAAAGAAGAAGGAAACTCTACTGGTCTAGACCTTTCTCCAAGCAGATATGACAGTATATTAATAAATTGTCTCTGACAGATTTTGGCTAAAATGCAGAGTTTTTTCTTCCACATTTGAACTTTAGCCAGGACACAGTGTCAACCTTTACCCAGTGCACAGGGTCAGTCCCATAGTGAATTTCTATTTGGAATGGAGAACAGAGGATGTGTCTGGGAACTAGAGTTCTTAGGAAGCCCTGAGGACTAGTAGGAAGGATCCCAAGCATGGAATTTCTTCATTTTTGGTTCAGTAAGAGCACAAACCAAGGAAGTTATTTCATAATGTTGAAATCAGAAATGTGAAAGAAAATGTGCCCATTCAATTACCAAACTGTGAACAGCCTTTGACCTAGTGATACTACTACTGAGACTACTGTCTACACTAAAGAGAAATGATCCATTACTACTACTATTGCCACCACCAGTACTACTTCTAATAATAATAGCTAACTTTTACATGATTCATATGACCCTTACAACAACCCTGGGTGGTAGATACTCAAGGTATCTCAAGGTAAGAAACTTTCTGAGGCACGTGCCCAGAGTCATAGAGCTTATAAGTGGGGGGGGGGGAGGGGGAGGAGGGGAATTGAATTTGAACTCAGTTCTCTTTTTGTAATAACCTCCCTTATTTTATTACAAAAAGGGGCTCTTTTTGTAATAACCCAAAAAACTGGACAGAAATGATTCTTGAAAAGAAGAAGAAAAAGGATGGCTTCAGATAAATCTGGAAAAAGTTGTATGAGCTGATGTAGAACCAGGAAAACCATTTTATGCAATCATAATAAAACCAAATTTGGTCAAGGCCACAGCCAAGCATGATTCCAAAGAACTAATCATGAATAATGTCATCCATTTCCTACCAGAGAAAGCCATAGACTCTAAGATGAAGCCCTTGAACTTGGAGTTCCTGGGTATTTTGGATTTGTTGCTTTTCTGTGTATCCCGAAGCAATTCTTGGCACATAGTAGGTCCTTAACAAATGTAATTGGACTGACCGAATGAGATTTGCATTGTTTTGAACAACTGGGATTTTGTTTTGCTCGACAATACTATTGTTACAAAATTGATGACATTTTTTTCTTTTTTTCAAAAAGGAAGAGAAAGAGGAGAGCAAAATAATTAATTTGAAAATTGATTTACATTTTCAAAAAAAAAGTTTGTTCTTTAAAATATGCACCAATTTTTGAGAACTGTGCTGGAATGTGGGTGCCTAAGGCTGCTGTCTGGTTTCTAACTCTTGTCAGTACTGAGTGGAAGCCAAGCTCCTTGAGAAACTCCTTCCTCCGGGGCCTCGGAGGAAGCCAGGTGAGTGCAGTGAAGGGAGGGGAGTGGCTAGAGGCCAGGTAGGGGGCAGTGCCCACGGCGATGGAGACGGTGCCCACGGCGGCTGGGACTCTGGGTACACGGCACTTGGCTCCAGTATCCTGCGGGTCCTAGGGCAAGCCCGGAATGGCTGATTCCCACCTGGGCCGGGGGGCCCTGGGGGACTGTGGCTGCTCCCCGCGCCTCCTGGGCCCCCCACCCTCCCGGGCCTCCCTACCCGAGAAGGCCCGAACCGCCCAGCGGCCCTGCCCACGCCCGCCCGCATTGTTCGCCTTGACACGGGATCAGCAGACACAAAGCAGCGCCGGGCGGCAGCGGAGCCGGCCCCGATCCAGCCTGGGGTGAACGAGCCAAGGGCAAGAGGTCACTTCCGAACAACTGGGCCAGAAAAGCTCACTTCCAGGGGCGGCCCCGAGGGGCGGGCCCGGGGGGAGAGGGCCGGGCGGGAGGAGGACCGGGGGGCTCCGGGGCTGGGCTAAGGGAGGCCACGCATTGAAGAAAGGTAGCAGACGGGAACCAGCTGGCGGGAGCGGGTGCGGGGGCTGCTCGCGAGGGCTGGCCCGGGCTCCAGCCCCCTTCCAGGAGCCATGTGGGGGGCCGCCCAGTTTGCATAGGAAGAGCAGCTTTCCCAGGAACCGGGAATGTGCAGGAGGTGGGGGCTACGGGGGCCCAGGGGGAGGATCTCCCCCACCCCTCCATAGAACTTGGCTAAGGTTGAATGGCGGACGTGTCCCTCCGACGTGGTGGCGTGGCGAATGCCCTGAGGCCCCCTGCAACCTGCGTCCCTCTTACGGCATCTTCCCCGCTACTTCCAGCGTTGAAAGCGAGATTCTAAACCTTTTCTTGCAACATGGACCATTGGGCTGAGGAAGCCTTTGGATGCTTCGCAAAGAAATGTTTGTAAAATGCATCACAAAGGAAACTACAGTGAAATAACAGACAGATAAGAGAGCCAGAGAACTGTACATTTTGAGTGATCAGAAAGGTTAAGTTTAATTAAGCTTAAAACTGAGGCTTTGGGAACATTCTGTATGTATATATAACTGTGTATGGATGAACACCGGACATGAATGTATAGGGTACATTGCATGCGTGTGTGTGGATATATGGATACATAACTGTTCATTATAGTTTCCTTTATAATCCATATGTACATATATCTACATACATATCCATATATCTACACACAGCTTTACACATTTTATAAACGTGTATATGTATGCATGATGCAGACATGTGTGTGTAAATATTTGTTGTGTATGTATATGTTATACATACATGCATTGTGTGAATAAAAACAAGTTCCTATTAAGAACCCCTTAAAGAGCTTCCTAGAGTTAATGGGTAAGTAAATTGCTCCGGGTCATATTATTGTTCTATATGGGCAAATAACCTCACCTCCCTGAGCTTCCCACATCTGTAAATCCTAGGTTAGGACTGTTAGAATGACTTCTCAGGTTCCTTCCAGCTATAGATATAAGAATCTATTAGATCAATGGACAAATGTTGTAGGAAATAAGAGAGGTAACTCGATCCAGTGAAAATGAAGGAATCAAATCCTGCCTCTGATACTTACTACCTTTGATTTTGGGCAAGATACTTAACTCCCTAGTGCCTCAGTTGCCTCATCTCTAACATGAGAATGTTGAACTAGATAATCCCTAAAGTCTTTTCTAGTTCTAAAACTATGGTTCTATGATCCTGCGATGCCTAATTGTCTCTTTCTTTTGGCTGTTGTTCTCTGAGGCAACTTAGTGTGAGCCTCCATTTGTTGCTCATTTAATTCTGTATGAACATCTTGAAGAATTGCTGGACCTAGCATAAAGTCCTAAAGAAAGGAAACCAATTTTGAGATGTCAGCTTCTTAGAGGAAAATCAATCACTGAGCTCAGTCCCTCAGGGACAACTCAATTAAATTCAAAAAATGTTTTGAAAGTATGTTTAGAACCCTAGATGCTGAAATGTAAAGACCAAAAAAGATACAGTTCTTGTCCTCAGGAAACTTTCATCCAACTGGAGGTAGGAGGAGGCAATAACACATGCACCGATAAATACATACCAAAGTGAATTGAGAAGGAAGAAAGCACCAGTGACTTGAGGGATTCATGAGAAAACTTCATGAAGAAAATAAAACAATAAATTAATGTAATTGGAGAATGATTCTGAGGAGCAGGAATGAAGAAGGAGTGATTTCCAAGCACATTGGGTGTCTTATGGAAAGACAGAGGCAGAATATCCCCCTAGAAAGTTGGAGAAGCAGCCAGCTGCCCAGATTAGCTACAGAAGTCCTAAGTGGGAGGAAGTCTGATGCTCAATGAAATGGTGTTTCTCCTCTTCCAGTGGGAGATTAGAGACCTGGTGAGATAAAATGGCATTTTCTCCCCTTACTTCAAAAATCAAAAGACTAGTGTGTGACAGAATAACACTTTTTTTTTCCTCTTCTCAAGGGAAATAGGAGACAAGGCAAAAAACTGGCCCATTGGAATGGCATTCTCTCCCCTTTACCCAAAAGATCCTTTTGAAAAATAGACAAGGAGGAAGAGAACCAGGAAAGAACAGCATCCCAGGATCCAAAGTAAGGAAGAGTGGATAAAACTAGAGAGAGGTCATCAGGGTCAGTACTTGCCAAGAGGTCAGGAAAGATAAAGGATATTAAATTAGACAGTCAAAAAAATAATTGCCAAGGTGGAAGAAAGCAGTTTCAATAGAATAGTATAATCAAAAACTTGATGTAAGGAAAAAGAGACAGGGGAGAGTTAAATAAGAATAGACAGCTCTTCTAAGAACTCATCTGTGAAAAGGAGGCGTGTTTTCAGAAAAATTCCACAACAGAGGAAAGCAAAAATGTTGACAAAGATGCAGGAACCTACTTTCCATCAAAACCATACAGTCTTTTTGGGGGAAAGGGAATGGGAAAAGTGACACTGTGCTAGAAATCAAGTCCATTAAAATCAGGACTATTTGATGTCTTCCTTTGTTTCTTTTTGTTTTATGTTTTGCACATAATAACTTAATGAACACATTTTCCACATCTCTGGGAATAAGTTCAATGATTTTAGAAATACATGGAAAGACTTGCACAAAATTGTAAGGGCCCTTTAAATGGGCGGACACAGTGCATCGGGAGATTGAGGCCCAGAAATAATTTCTGTGGGTATTAGGACTGCCCTTGGGCGGGATCCTGGCCATATTGAGATAGCTTCGTAATGGGTGACTCTCTCGCTGATTGGCTGTGTGTGTGACCTCACAGGCCCTATATAAGCCCACTGCAGGCAGCAACCGCGCTCTTTAACCTCCTGCTGTTCACCCTGGCTCCTAGCCTGGGTGGCCAAGCCAAGATGGGTAGCCGAAAGAGGTAAGGATTTTGGTAGTGAACACGTGGGTCTTCTGACCAGGTGTTCACCAGGGAACCAACAAGTCAGGGCATCAGTTAGGGCATTATGTGAGTAGGTATAATAAAGGCTTTTAAGATTACACGTGGCTGTTCTTGAGTGCGCTACTGGTTATTAAGCTATAGATTCAAGAGATTGTGGCCAGAGACCTTAGAAGGCCTCAGAGGAGGCGAGCCGGGTAGAGCTCACACTGCAAAGGACAGTGGTCAAAGGTACTCTGGTGGGTCTAGGACAGACTAGTAATTGTAACTGCCAGGAGAGCACGTTACACAAAATAATGAAAAATTAAATGAGCAGAACAAAAAAAAAACCCATTGTATATAGTAATAGCAATATTGTTTTTAGAACAACTTTGAGTGAATAGGTTATTTTATCTATTATAAATGCCCAAATTAAGTATAAAGAGCATGTGAAGAAAGATGCTATCTTCATCCAAATAAAAAAGTAATAGCCAAAAAAAGCATGTATAGAATAATTTTATACATAGAGACTTATTTGTGTTTAATGATAGCCATGAGGGGGAATAAAAAGAAATTTACAAGACAATTTTGTTATATATTTGAAAGGAATAACAAGCTGTCCATAGTAGATTTATAGTTTCATGTACAATCATCTTTTTAATTGTATTAGGTTATGGAAATGCCTGTTTTATTCCATGTCAAAAATTAAAAAGAATAATATAAATAATAGTGTGCCCCTTCAGTTACCCAAATACCTCAATTTTGACTGTTTAATGACCAAAATACTTTCATTCTGGCCTTGTTTGAAGGAAACCTTCCTAAAATGTATCAAACCTTCCTAAAATGTATCATACGCTTTCATGCCTTCTTCATCAGACCACATTGACTATAACCCATCACTTCCTTAATGACTCAAGGCCATCATTATGAACATCCGATATTGCAAAACAGCCCAACTGTTTGGATCAGCTCATCCCTAAAGCACATGGCCCTAAATTGCTGTCCTTTTAACACTGATGTTTTTCAATCAATTTTCTATCTCTTGCCTCTATTTCAGCTCCATTGTGACATCTCACTGCCATCAGTTATGTCCTCCAAAAGTCACCTTCCTATTGGCATAATGGGACCGAAAACTAGATTGTCACGCTTACAGGGGTTGTAGGGTGAAATAACATAATAAGCAATCTTTTCCTCTCCTGTCTTACAAAACCCACGGAACTATTAGAGGCACTAACTAGTGCAGAGCAGATAGAACATTGATCTTGGAATCAAAACTGCTCATCTTCCTGAGTTCAAATCCAATCTCAGATATTTACTATCTGGGTCACTTACTAGATAAGTCACTTACCCCTGTCTGCCTCAGTTCCTGAATGAGCTAAAGAAGAAAACAAATCTTTGCCATGAAAATCTCAAGTGGAGTCACGAAGTTGGACATGACTAAATAATAATAGAAGTCAAGCTTTATATATAATGAATATGAAATCCTGGTAGAGTTGCATTATCCATCCAGATCTGCTTTAGCTAAAACTAGCTAAAGTAAAGACAGGTGTAGTTCAGGGAGGACTATAAAGCTTTCTGTACCCCAGGGATGCAACAAACAGCCAGATGATACAGAGATAGGAAACTTTTTTAAGTTAAGAAATCTGAGTTCATATATTAATATATAATATATATCTGATTTATGTTTTGTTCATTATCTTGACTTAAGAAAGGGATGGAAGCTGATTGTGCAAACATTTGGGGAGTGAGGTAGGAGAGTTAGTTGTTAAATATTTATTAGCATACCCTTTTACTGGCTCTTTAAGGAGCAAATCTTCTAATGTGGAACTCTCTCTAAATAACTTAGCTGGTGCTCAGTTCATTTTTACTCAAAAAATGAGATAATGAACTGGTCCCTATCTTCAAGGGGCTTAAATTCTACCAATGGTTTTCCATAATCTGGTTCTATTTTATCTAATCATTGGCAGTTGTTGTTGTTGTTAATGATGATGATGATGATGATATTGATTTCAGTTGTGTCTGATTTTTCACGACCCCATTGGGATTTTCTTGGCAATGATGCTGGAGTGGTTTGCCATTTCTTTCTCCAACTCATTTTATAGATGAGAAATCTGGTTAAGTGACTTGCTCAAGGTCACCTAGCTAGTAAATGTCTGAGGCCAGATTTGAACTCAGGTAGCTGAATCTTCCTGATTCTAGGCCCAGGACACACACCCTGCACCACTTAGCTACCCTGATTGGATTAAATAGGCTCTCTTCCAACTCATGCTCCTTGACCATGCTATTTACTTTCCCAAAAATGTTCTTCCTTTCCTCCTTCAGATGACAGTTGTTTCCTGCTCCGTATTCATAGCCTTTTAAACTTGGTAAGACCTACCAGAGCTTGTAGCCCACTCTGAGAACCTGGGATCAGACTGAGATCAGTTGCTCAACCCAATGAAAGATTTTACTGGAAGGAGCATCAGTGTACAGAGAGGGGAGAGTTCTGGCCTTGGGGCCAGAAAACCTCAGCATGAGGATCAAATGAGATGATGTGTGTATAGACTTTTGCAAATCTTAGAAAAGCAATATAAATGGCAACTATTATGGTTCCATGCAAAGCAATTCTGTCCCACAAAGAGATACAATGACGCTCTCAGAGGTCAATTCTAACTTACTTTTTTTTTTCTCTAGTTTTCCCAGAAGTAAAGAAAAAGGAACATGATTTCAATATGTTATTGTCTTCCCTCCTACACTCTTTGAATGTAAGCTCACTATAAGTAAAGATTGCTTCACTCTTTGTACTTACTATCACAGTGCCTGGCACATAGTAAACACTTAATAAATGTTGATTAATTGACAAGTTTTCACATACACTGTCTAATACCTTTAACATGATTTTTAAAAACCAAAGCTGTACCTAGGGCGGGGCAATTCGGAGCATTTCCCCAAGGCACCAAAATTTACAGGGTGTTTCCAGAACTTGCATTCCTTCTGTAGCAAGAAACAACTGAACTTAGCAGCTTGGTAGCCAGAATAATTAACTAAAGCAGGAAGTTTCCAGATGGTATTCTTTTCCTTTGCCTTGTTACCCCACTATCACATATTCCATGGCAAAAGCAGCTCCATGTGATCCCCGGAGTCTCTTTTCACCCTCAACTGAATTGCCCCAAGTGCAAATATTGCAAGTTATTAGCACTTATGATTGGCATTCCCTAAACAATGTCACCAGGCTGGGGGCATGGGGTGGGTAGTGAAGACTTTTCATCAGAACTGAGAGATCTCTATGACTAATGTTCCTCTTATATACAATCCTAATTTATATTTAACAAGAAATTCAAACAGGAAGGGGGGAGATTTAGAGAGAAGGGAAAAGGGTGAAGCTGAGAGATATGAGATGAGGCTCTACCTTGCTGGAAATTCTCCTCTCTCTCTCTCTAAGAGACTTGAGTTTGGTATTGGGAGATTTCTAAAGCTGCTGTCAACCAGATGGAAAAAGGGATGACAGAGACAGAAGGGGACAAAATAAGCTGGCTTTAGAGAGGGACTGTTTATATAGTTATTGTGAAATGAAATTGAGATGAAATTGTTTAAACTGTGATTTGTGTCTGTGAATGTATCCCCTCCAAAATAGGTTTCATACTCCCCGAAATAACAGCTCTAAGACTTGGTGAATGGTAAGTTGTATGACACTTGATTGACTGAGAGTGAAGCAGAAAAAAAAAAAAAAAAAAAAAGACAAGATGATTGATGAGAGATACTAAGTGACAAATGATAGAATCCTTCCATTGGAAAGGCAGGCACTGGGGGAAATCGGGCATCCTAATATGTTCTTTGATTCCCAGCACCTGTATCTCCCACATACAGTAATAAGAATAAACACATTAGGCGAGTTAGTTTTCCCCACTGGCTGAGCTAAGATTTCTGACACCTCCCCAATAGTACACAATGTCATCAGCCTGTCTGTCCTTCAAAGGATCTCCAAAATGGCCCTACTTATATGTTTTAGAAAAAAAAGAATACTCTCGTCTACATCTCAACTTCTTTTTTTTTTATAATTTTTTTCCACAGTATATATGCATGAGTAATTTTTTTTATAATATTATCCCTTGTATTCATTTTTCCGAATTATCCCCTCCCTCCCTCTACTCCCTCCCCCCCATGACAGGCAATCCCATACATTTTACATGTGTTACAGTATAACCTAGATACAATATATGTGTGTAAATCCCATTTTCTTGTTGCACATTAAGTATTAGCTTCCGAAGGTATAAGTAACCTGGGTAGATAGACAGTAGTGCTAACAATTTACATTCACTTCCCAGTGTTCCTTCTCTGGGTGTAGTTGTTTCTGTCCATCATTGTACATCTCAACTTCTTAAGCCATGATTCACAAATTCCATATGCGGCCTCAGAACTGAAGATGAAGGGGTTGTAAAATTATCAGTTAATATTTGATTTTTATACCAATAGATATAGGGTCATTTAAAAATTTATTTGGTGAAAAGGGATCAAGAAAAAAAAATTGAGAAGCCAGGGTTTAGATAATATTATAGCTTAAATTTAAATGCTTAAAATATAATCATCTAAAAGCAGTTTCTTCTTCTCTGTCCTTTGAAGGAAATGGCCTGGAACCTACCCAAAGAAATTGTCATTTAGTCCACTCAAAAGATCTCCCCAAGACCAAATGCTCAGATATCAACTCTGAAAAGAATTTCCTAGACTGCTTGTGAAGAGTGGTCTCAAAGTGAATAGAATGGTGCCTTACTCAATTCTTCTGGAATGTTAACCCAAATTGTATTTTTATATGTTATGACTTTTGCCCTTCAGGTTTCCTGTAAATGTTACCTAAGATTGTCTTGAGGCAGAGCCATGTTGGAGAACATGGGCAAAATCTGCCATTTTGGCCATCTCTTTCTCTAAACCAGAAAAATATTAGATTAATGTTAAATTAATAAAATGTGTTGTTGGAGCTTTTTTTATTTTAATTTTTAAAGAGGTCTTTCACAAAGAAAATGGTAACTAGGGATAGCGAGGTGGTTCAATGGATAGATCACCAGCCCTGAGTCAGGAGGATCTAAGCTCAAATCTGGTCTCAGACACTTAATACTTCCTAGCTGAGTAACCCTGGGCAAGTCACTTAACCCCAGCCTCAGAAAAAAAAAAAAAAAAAAAAGTAACCAAATAATGGTAACCAAAACTTAAAAAGAAAACTATTCCAGCTTCTCTAAATCCTAACTTCTTAAACTGTGGTTCACAACTCTACATGAGGTGTCATAACTGAATATGGGGGGGCAGGGAGTCACAAAATTATGATTTGTTATCAGAACGTTTCTGATATACTTGTGTCTAAAGTACAAAGAGCAACATTAACTTTTTTTTCCCCATAAGTTCAATTCACATATTTTACAGGAAAATGAAACCTACAGAGACTAGTTCTCTGACTCCAATTGCATTGATTTCTCCACAGCTTTTGTCCTCTACTCTTATCAATCCTATGGCATTTTTTTTAAAAATTGAAATGGCATATTTGGCAGCTTGGAAGGGAAAGGAGGCGTGGTTGGAGAAGGAAGCAGTGTTGAACAATTTTTGCTCTTCTCCATCCTCCTTTTTTGACTTAAAAGATCATAGGTTTAGGTGACACTTGGGGACAGGAGGGTAAGGAAATTTGCTTTATATTATTAAAAAAAAAAAAAAGAAAAGAAAAGAACAACTGTATTTCTCCAGCTGTGTTCAGTCCCAAGGTGATACAGAAGAGGCTGGTCTAATGAAGCCATCAAAAAACACTTTATTTAAAATAGCATCACCCATCAATTAGGGAATAGCTGAATAAGTTATGGCATGTGAAAGTAATGGAAGCATTTATTAAGCACCCACTATTTGCAAGGCACCAGGGACAGAAGGAACAAATAAAAGATTTGATTTTAGATTTTAGAAAGTCCTGGAAAGATTTACATGAACTGATGCTGAACAAAACAAGCAGAACCAGGACCACAGCAAAAGAAAAATTGTGTAATGATCAACTAAAATAGACTGGTTCTTCCTCTGTGTACATAGAATACTGGACAAATAGAGTTGAATTTCAATGAATTTCAATTCATTCATTCTATTAATCATTTAATTATATGCTCTGTAGACACTGTGTTAAGTACAAAGAAAAGTAAAAACAATTCCTGTCCTCAAAAAACTTACACCTTAATAGAGGAGTTGTTCCGTCCTGTCCAATTTTCCCTGAACCCATTTGGGGTTTTCTTAGCAAAGATATTAGTCTGCGATTTTCTTCTCCAGCTCATTTTATAAATAAAGAAACTAACTCAAATAGAGTGCTCATGAGTGGTCATTTAAAGTCACTTAGTGAGAGCAAAGAGGTAGTATAGTAGTATAGTTGGACCACTCTATTTCAGGTAGTATAGTGGATAGAACACTGGGCCAGGAGTTAGGAATATCTGAGTTCAAACCCAGCCTCAGTCACCTACTAGCTGTATGACCAGAGACAAGTCAATTAATTTCTGTTTACTTTAATCTAACAGGGAAGGAAATGGCAAACCACTGTGTGTCTTTCCAAGACAATCCCATGGATATATTGTCAATATGGTCCATGGATTCATGAAGAATTGGACACAATTGAACAACAGTGAAAGTAAAATACTTCTCTAAGCCAAGGATTTGTTAAGCACTAACTTTGTACCAGGTACTGTTTGCTTCTGTTGCTAATGATCATCATCGCAGATTCTTTCCCCACAGCATGGTGCTCTCTCTCAAAATCATCTTTATAAACTTAACTTTTATGTTTTCTCTCTCCCAGGAGAGTGTGAAGTCCTTGACAGCAGAGTAAGAAAAACAAGATAGCAAAGGAGAAAAAATGTTAAATGTGGAATTAGAGAACCTAGATTTGATTCCTAGCTTTATTACTTACTAGGTGAGCTGTGATAAGTCTCTGCCTCAGTTTCCCCCCTGTAAAATAACAAGGCTAAGTCCTTTCCAAAACTAAATCAATAAATCTTTTATTTGTTCCTTCTGTCCCTGGTGCCTTGCAAATAGTGGGTGCTTAATAAATGCTTAATAACTTCACAAAATACACATGTTGCCATCTTTTTGAAGGTGCTTCTTGTATAGTCTGAATGAGAATCTGCTGATTTTGACAGGAGACACCATAAATTTGATTACCTAATCCCAAGCCAGTTACTGTCCAGAAAATGATGAGCTCTGGCGTTCACCTGGGGAGATAAAGCTCATAGGAAGTCGTTAAATGTTTTAATGTGGCTCGTAAAGAAGAAAGAACTGGCCAGCCAATCCACTGGCCATGGCTTTCTCAGCAAAACAGGGTGTGCTCCTGCAGAAGCCTTTTCTAACAAAGTTTGCTTGGTTTAGCCACTAGCATTACTAAGACTTTATGATCTTTTTTGAATTCAGAGAGGGTTCTTGACACAGAGTCTTTGGAAACTCCCTCTGTAGGCAATCGACATTTTCTTAGCTTCTGGTAGAAGTAGATGAGAACAGATTGGCTGCTGATGACAGATGAGTGGAACTTTCTCTGACTCAGATCTGAGTTGTAGCGTCAGGGGTGGGCTGTGGTAGTGTCCATCCCATGGGAAAAGAGCTGCCTTTCTGAAAGCCCCAAATCCATATCCCTGCTGAGGTGAAACCAAGGTCTTCCAGCAGGTCTGAAAGATAAAGGCCTTGCAGTGGTCTGTCTGTCCCTGAAGTAAAAAGTAGCACACACCAGAATATCAGTGAGTTACCTTTCTAACAATCTCATTTATTCTCCCTTCTGAGGGGAATCCAAGCCCTTTGTATAATATTATAAGGCCAGACAGGTCCTCAGGGTGAAGTGGGAAGAAGTTCAACAGCATGGGAAGAAGTACTGTATCAAATCTTTATAGGCAACTGGAAGTTCTTTGTGCTAGAAGCATTGTGGGATGAAAAAAAGGCCATATAGGAATTGATAAGTAGAGTTACTACTTTCCTACATCTGTGGAGACTTAGGGAAGACCTATATTCTGAGGGTATCAGAAGAGACTCTGAGCCAGCGAGATGTGGATCATCTCGGGGACAGGGGATGTTTGGGGATACTGGACTATGGAAGACAGTAGAAAAAAACAGAAGCTCAGTGGGTTGAGTTGGGAGTGATACAGGATGAAAACGGAGAAGGAAGCCAACAGGAGAGAGATGGAAACTCCCAGATCCAAAATGTTTTGTTTTAAAGTGAAGAAGCACAACAGGTAGAGCACCAGGCCTGGAGTCAGAAACACTGATTTTCCCGAGTTCAAATCTGGCCTCACTTACTAGCTGTGGCAAGTCACTTAGCCCTGTTTGCCTCAGTTTCCCCATCTATAAAATGAACTGAAAAGAAAATGGCAAACCGTTCCTGTATCTTTGCCAAGAAAACCCTAAACGGCATCATAAGAGTTTTGGAGGGGCAAACAGATGGTCCTGCAGTGGAGAGAGTGCTAAGCCTGGAGTCAGAAAGGTTCATCTTCCTGAGTTCAAATCTGGCTTCAGACTTTACTAGCTATGTGATCCTGGGAAAGTTAATCAACCTTCTTTACCTTAGTTTCCTCATCCATTAAAATGAGCTGAAGAAGGAAATGACAAAACACTCCAAAATCCTTGTCAAGAAATCAAAAAAAAAAAAAAAAAAAAAAAAAAAAAAAGGAGAAAATATCCACCTGTGATCATAAAGAGTCAGACAGACAGAGATAAAACAACAAAAAGGAAAATGGATTAGGAATGATATCAAGGTGATTTGAAGTATAGAACTGAGTAGGGAGAAGGAGCTCAAGATACAGGGAGTAGATATTGTATAGAAAAATCTCTAGGTAGCTTAAGAAGAAAAAACAAAAAGTGATGAATTTGAACATCCAGTGTGAAGTTCAGTAGAGTCAATTTGAAAGGAATAAAAGAATTAGCCTGAAGCACTTGCAGCTGGATAACATAATTTTGTATTGAACCTTTCCAGTTGTGTGATTCCTCCAGCAGTGTTCAGCAAATAGATAGGAGAAGAGAAGTCTAGCGGTGGGAGTAACCTCTAGTTTCACTGAAGAAAGGAAGCAGTATAGGACAGGGGACTCAAGTGAAAGACAATATAAAGTTGGATCAAGATTTTTGAAGAGCATTTTATTGATAAGGATTAGTCAGACTTGATGGTCTCAGAAAGCTGAGATGGATAAAAAGGACCAGCGGTTGCAAAGAAAAGAACAGGATGGAAAAGGAGAGCAGGAAGGACAGAAGGTCAAAGTTAGAGGAATTTCAATGATATGGATTATGGAACTGGAACATTTGTCTGTGATGATAGGATTGAGAGTATGACTTCCAGGTATGTGTGAGTTAGAATACAACTGAGGAGGTGGATAAACTAAGCAGTATGGGAATTTGAGCAGACATCGATGTAAACATTTGAAGTTTGAACCCAAGGGGGCAGAGGAGAACTCTTTGATGAAGGAAGAATGACTTAAGAGAACAAGCACCCAAATTTTAATTGAATGAATGAATAATGGCTAATATTTATACAATGCCTTAAGTTTTGCAAAGCATATTATATATGTTACCAATAACATTTAATCCTCACAACAACTCAGGGAAGTAGGTATTATTATTATCGATACCAGATGAAGAACTGAAGCACAGAACAAGTGACCTGCACAAGGTCACACAGCTAGTAAGTGTCTGAGGCAGAATTCAGACTGGATTCACCCAAATGTCTCATGACATTTTGAGCATGTCAGTGTTATTCCCATATGTTAATATAGAATATAATTAGCATTCTCACTGAGCTCTTCGACTCAACCTGTTGTTTCCTAAGGGAAAGCTGTAACAGGTTTAAGGTTATCTGTGGTTCTATATTCCTAAAACTATAGTTCCCAAGCCAAGCCCAGTGATATGTTTGTTTTTAATGATCACCCAGTTGTCACAATTAGATCAAACCTACTAAAATGGCAGAGTATGAGCAGTATTCCTCACCTAAACATGGGTTGCTCTCTCCCACAAGAACACAAATGCTAATGGGAAGAATAGATAAATATATGAAGTATAATAGTAGAGCATCCTGGTTCAACCTTCAGAAATAATAATAGCCAGCATTTATATAGCTTTAAGGTTTGCAAAGCACAGATTTTATCTTCACAGTAATCTTTAGGTGCTAATAAGATCCCCGTTTTACAGAGAGGAAAAACAGGAGCCATGGGATTACACAGCTATTAAGTGAGTCAGAGAACATTTGAACGCAGTTCTTCTTGACTTCAGGTCTAGCACTAACTACTGCACCATCCAATTGCCTCTATATGCTACAAGCCAATGGCTAGAATTTTAATTTCATCATGTTTGATTAAAGAATTTCTTCCATACGGAACAAAATTGTTTAAACACTTCTTCTATAAAGATATTTTTTTCTTCAAGTAGACTTTAAAGAAACATATCTTCTCTCCTTTCCTTTTTCAGCCCACATTTATATCTTAGGTTTGGTTTAGATTTGGTTTTGCATTAAAATATAAATTTTTGAAGGCAGAAATTATCATTCTGCTTGTATGTATGTCCCTAGGCTTAGCATATCTTAGGTACACATTAAAAGCTGAATAAATGGTGACTTTACAAGTGATGAATAGGCTACTCCCTATTTCTTACTCTTCAGAATCTGTGAACAGGATATTCAGGATGTGAGCCACTACAGGTTTTAAGGGCCAATACAAACTCTCAAAGCCAAAAAGGAGGGGGGGAAAAAACCTTAATATTTCATTTGTCTGAGTTCAAATCTAGCCTCAGACACTTAGTCCCAGCTGTGTGATCCTAGGCAAGTCTCTGAAATTCTCTCTACCTCAATTTCCTCATCTGTAAAATGGGGAATGGGGAGAATGTAATAGTATCAGTCTCTCAGGGCTGTTTGTGAGTATCAAATAAGATAATAACTATAAAGCCCTTCATATAGTCCTGGCACAGATTAGCCATCATTCAAAATGTTAGCTATTACTATCTTCACTAACTGGAATATTCAACCGATAGGGGTTTCCCCTCAACCCTCCTTCCTTCCTTCAAATATATATTCTATATTAATGTATTATAGGAGAGAAAGAGGGAGAAACATAAACAGAAGAGAGACAGAGATGGAGGCACAGGGAGGAAGGAGAGAGAGAGAGTCAGAGACACAGAGAGGCAGAAACAGACACAGAGAGAAAGACAGAGACAGAGAGATTCAGAGACAAAGTAAATGGATTAATAACTTAGAATCTTTAGCTTCCTTCCAAGTACCACTCAGGCCTTTCCTCATCCCCAATACACATACACACACACACACACACACACACACACACACACACACACACACACACACACAGAGTGTGGGACCCCTTTCTATCTTCTGAAATTACTTGACCTTACTCAGCTGAGCTCCAATGAGTGATCCATTGACTATGCTCCAAATAAAGCAAATGGAAGAGAGAAAAATCAACTCCCTGATCCACCCCCATTACATGTATTATGTATGTACAAATCAAATAAATTGCAGGCCCCAAGAAGGTTTCGGCTATTTCATTTTTGTCTTCTGATTCCTGATCCCTTACATAGTACCTAGCCATAGCAAGGGATGAAAGAGGAAATGAGTCTTTATATAACATATCCTGTGTGCCAGATTGTGCTAAGTGCTTCACAAATATGATCTCATAATCCTTATAATAACCCTGGAAGGTAAGTACTATTCGGATCCCCACTTTAAAATTAAAGAAAATGAGGCAAACAGGTTAATTGACTCATCCAGGGTCACATAGGGATTTGAACTTCCTAATTACAAACCCAGCATAAGGGATGCTTGTGGCTCAGTGAAAAAGAATATCGGTTTTAGAGTCACTTAAATGAGTTCAAAGTCACTTAACTGCCATGGGATTTTTGTTTCCTCATCTATAAAAGGAGTCAGACCAGAAGATCCCTAAGAATCCTTTCTGTGTCTAGACTCAGCATCCTATCCATCAAATTGAACTGGGTCTTCTAACATCACTAGCCTTTTCAGAAGCAGAATGCCATTCTCTCTCTTACTTTTCCTTTGGAACATTAATACTGTCCTATCTCTTCTTTTATAATAGCTTATAAGGCCATGCACTGAGGAGTACATTTGGCCCACCTATCCCATCTTCCTTATTAATGCTAAGATGCTTCTTTTATCCCTCCTTGAACACCTCCTCTGTGGAGTATCCAGATCCCAGAGCTGCAAGCTTTCCCCCCCTCTTTTATCAACTATCCAAAAAATGCCCACCCAACATTATCTAGTGTTAATTACCTGTAAAGTAGGGCTTTAGCTGCTTCCCTGGTCTCTGGGAGCCCTGAAGTGAAACCTGAAAGAAGTCCCCCATTGTTTCCCCTTGTGCAAGGGCCAGGAGCGTGCAGGGCTCGAGTTGCAGGCCTGAAAGGCCACCGGAAATTGGCATCCCCCTAATTTGTGCTTGGCTATTCATGAAGACAAAGCCCGCATTCCTGCTCCCCAATCCCCCTAGAGAAACCCAAGGCTGATCTGTTCTGTGAGGACCACAGAAAAAAAAATCTGCCGAAATAAAGGCTTTGAATGAGAAGGCCCTGGGATCTGGCTCTCGTTTCCGAGCCCGAGAGCAAAGTGATTATTAAGATTTCTCTCTGGGCTGCCCAGTTTTCCCAAACAGGAACCCAACAAGCAGGCTCTTTGCCCTTCTTAATGAGAAGAGGGCAGGCAGACTGGCAAGCAGGGCCTTTCATCAAAAGCCCACCCTATGGAGGGTTGGCCTGGTTCCCTTCAGACATCTGACAAAAAAAAGGGGGGTCCTGCTGTCGATAAAGCCCCCAAAATAACTTCAACTGGGGGACACTCAACATTTCATTTGACAGCAAGAACACTACCCTGGAATCAAGATGACCAATCTTCTATTAAATTCCAGCCAGATTACATTTCCCAGAAAGTATTACAATTGTAGATGAAATGCTATAATATTTGAATACGAAGTGCTTTGATAAATGCATGAAGCTGTGATTTCAGCCTCACCAATAATGAGGTGGAGAGACAGCTAGACCTGGAGTCAAGCAGACCAGAATCCATTTCCTGCCTCTGACACTCAGTTGTGTGAGCATCCATGGGCAAGCTACTTTAGCCCAAATCTAATGGGAGTTGAGAGAGAAAACGCTAACTCATCATCACCTAATGTGCTATTGCTCAGTTGTATCCAACTCGTCATGATCCCATCTGCGGTTTTCTTGGCAAAGACACTGCAGAGGTTTGCCATTTTCTTCTCCAGTCCATTTTATAGGTGAGGCACCTGAAGCCAAACAGGGTTAAGTGACTTGCCAGGGATCATACAGCTAGTATTTAAGGCCATATTTTGAAGTCAAATCTTCCTGACTCCAGACTCAGCTTTTATTCACTGAGCTTCCCACTATGACCTAATATAAGTGTGTCCACAAACAGAAGCTATCTTACAAGCTTTAGAGTTGGTAATGCCTTCTGGTGACAATAGCAACAAAAATAAGTCCATACAATGCATTTTTATGATTTTCATTTACAGAGGAGGAATATGGGGCACAGAGAGGTTAAAGTGACATGCCCAGGGCCATACTAGCAAATAACTAAAGCGGGATTTGCACTTTGGTCTTCCTGATTCCACAAACACCTTGGTCTTCCATTTATACGACCTTCTTCTCCACTCTATTGTGCAGCTTTAATTTTATGATCACTGTTAATGTTCTACTTCCACAATGGAAAATCCTGAATTCCTTTATGCAATCTTAATCTCTCATCACATTTCCCCTAACTCTTTACTCTTGCTAAACCTATTCTCCACTTTCACCAGCAACCTCAGTCCCTCTATTTCTCAATCATTCCTGAGCACCTGGAACTGAGTTCATTTTTCTCCCTTTCCAAATTTGACTCAGGGTTAAGTTGTTATCAACTCCTGAAACCCTTTCTGCCATTGTCCTATCATGACTTATTCCTTGACAAAGCCCAATTCTAAATTAATCTAAACAACCACTTCCTTGCTCCAAATTATCTATTGCTAAATTGCTAGAGGGAATCATTCAGATATAGTGACTGGATCCATCATAAATGTTTGTTCTCTGATTTCTACTGCCTTTAGAAAAGTCAAGATGGGTATAATTTTGAGAGCAATGAAGAGGTGCATGTTGAGTTTTAATCAAGCTGTGCCATATGACCAATAAAGAATTCCAAAAGATAATAGTAACAAAAAGATGCTATCATGTCACAACATAGCATTTTCACTTTTTGCTGTTGTTCTCTTGCATTTTGTTTTCTTTCTCACTTTTTTCTTTTTGATCTGATTTTTCTTGTGCAGCAAGATAATTGTATAAATATATACATATATTGGATTTAACATATATTCTAACATGTTTAACATTAAAAAGATGCTATTATGGCAAGAATGATGAGATGGCAGGTTGGTTCCATGGCAAGAATGACAGATAGAAAAAACAGAGTATTCCATCTGTTCTCTTTCATTGTTGGGAGAAATAAATAAAAACCTTCAGTATATTAAACAAATCTTCCTACAAAGAACTTTGAAGACAATGAGGATAAGGATCACCGTAGATGGACTGCCAGGGATGAGTTGGGATCTGCATCATTGGAGGGACTCCCAAGTGAATGAGCTCACAGATGAAACTAATTCCAACTGGATCTTCCCTGCATGGAAGAAATTTTTTATTGCCCCCCCCAATTGATTTTCTATAACCCTCCACCTAGAGAAGCCTTTTCCTCTCTCTTCAAACCTTTCACAACCTGCCCTGCCTCTACCCTTCCAGTACAGGATTTTGTTTTGCTTTATTGAAAATATAGAGGCCTTTTCCCTGGAAGCTTCCTCTCCTCCACTGCTCTCTACTTCAAACTTTTTTATAGCATCCCCAATCCTTGCTTCCTTCCTTCCAGTCTGTGAATGGTTCTTTTCCTCATCATGGCCAATCCCTTTAAATATACCTGTCATTTCCTATCTCTCCTAATACATTATTTCTTCTTTCTGTTCTTTGATCTCTCCTAATTCACAGGCTTGTTCCCTGTATTCTACAAATATGCACAGGCCACCCCATTCTTTAAAAAAAAAAAGCCTCCCTAAACCACACTATCCCCTCAGATTATTATAACTTTTTTTGATGGTCAAACTCGTAGAAAAAGCTATCTAGTCCCTCTGTTTCTACATCCTTCTCCTCTCATACAATTCTCAGCCCTTTACAATCTAGTTTCCAATTTTATTATGTAACTGAAACTTCTTATTACAAAGTTACCATTTGAAGAAACAGGAGCAATGGGTAGAAGTCATAACTAGGCAGATTTAGGATTGATGTCCAAAAAAAACTTGGCACCATAGATTTAGTGCTGAAAGGGACCTTACAGATCATTGAATCTAACTCAGATGATGAAACTGAAGTTTAGAGAAGTTAAGTCACTTTCTTAAACAAGGATCTGAGACAAGATTCAAACTCAGAACTCAAATTTTTTTTTAAATTAAAATTAATATAATTAATTAAATTAATTTATTAATAATTAAAGATAATTTTAAAGATTGCATAGAATTGGGGAAAATTATTAAAACAAATAAAGCAGGAGATCTAAACTTTTAAAAAGAGTCAAACTCAGGTCCAAAATGGGGGGGATATACTTCATCATGAGTTCTTTAAAGTCACAATTAGACACCACAGATCAGAGTTCTTACATTTTTGAGGCCTGTTTTCCTTTGAATTGTTGTGGTCATCATATAAAATGTTCCTTTGGGGCTGGATAATTTGTGATGCATCAGTTCAAACAAGATTTCTAAAGATTTCTGGGCTCACCATAGTTATCCTTTCTTATAGTGTCATGATATTCCATTATGTCATACACCACAATTTGATCAGCTGGCCCCAATTGATTTTTACTCAATTTCCTCCCAGTTTTTTGTTGCCACAAATATATGTCTATAGATATAAAGATATAGATATATAAAAATACACCTTAGGATAAAGAACTGATAGAGTTTAAATGCAGATTTCAGGATACTGTTTAGTGTGTGTGTGTGTGTGTGTGTGTGTGTGTGTGTGTGTGTGTGTGTTTTTAATTATTTTTTATTCTTAGTTTTTTGACCTGTGTTTTCTTTAGCCACATGGCAAACATGGAAATGCTTTGCATGACTGCACATGTATACTTTACAGCAAATTGCTTGCCTTATCAAGGAGAGGGGAAGAAGAAAGAAAGGACAGAATTTGGGACTCATTTTTTTTAAGTGAATATTAAAAATTTTTGTTTATGTGTAATTGAGAAAAAATAAAGAAGAAAAACATACCAATGAAAAATTTAAAAATATTCAGAAAATAGCAGCAGGAAATTCAAAAGGGGTTGGGGGGGAGGGAGATCACTAAAATCACTGTGTTGGGACTACCATGTTTAATTTAATATTGTTGTTATTGTTTGGTCATTTCAGTCATGTCCAACTCTCCATGACCCCATTTTTGGAATTTTCTTGACAAAGATACTGGAGTGGTTTGCCTTCTCTAGCTCATTTCACAGATGAGCAAACTGAGGGAAACACAATTAAGTCACTTGCCCAGGGTCACCCAATTAGAGTTCAAATTTGAACTTGGGAGGATATCTTCCTGATTCACAGTCTAGCACTTGATTAACTGCACCACCTAAAACTGTACACAACAAAATTTCAGAATTTCAGACATAATCTTTTCTGATTCTTTTTTGTCGATGTCTGTTAAGTTTATAATAAAAACTTAAAAAAAAAAAAAAAAAGTAGAATCTCTTCACTTTTATCTTTAGCCTTCATGGGGCATAGAGCAAGCAATGGAATTTTTGAGCCAAAAAAGTTAGACTCAAACGTTTAAGGATTTTTCTTTTTCTTTTTTTCTTTTCTTTTCTTTTCTTTTCTTTTTTTTTTTTTTTTTTTGATTTTTCTATTTTCCAGAATAATAGGACTAATTGATCACTCCATCAACAATATATGAATCGGCCTGACTTCCTGCATCTGCGTTTAACTTTTCAGAAATATGTTTATTTGTTAAACCAGGAATGAGGACAGATCCAGGATAAGATACCATAATGTGACTCTACCTGGATGCTATTATCCATTGGAGGCTTTGAGCCTTTACTAAAGCACATGGAGTTTTATGTGTTGCCAAATAAAAACAAAACCAAAAAAAAAAAAAACAGTCATTATAACATATCACAGAAGATGGAATTTCCATTGTATTGAAACAGATGAATTTTTATTTTTAAAAAATCATATTAATAGTGCCCCTTCCAAGTATTGGGTAGCTGCCTGTCTTGCCTTCCCCTCCCTCCTCATCTAGCACCCAATGGGACACAAATGATAGAAGCCTGCTGCTACATCATAGAATCTCTGAATTTTGAAATTGGAAGGGCCTCAATGACCATTTTGTCCAATCCATGTCCTCACATGTGATCATTTGGCCTCTACTTCTCTCCATAGAGAGAAACACACTACCTTTAAAGGCAATCTATTCCACTTTTGGACTGCTCCTAATTATTAACATTTCCCTGAAATATTTGAGTCAGTCTAAATTTGCCTCTTTATCATTTCTATTTATGACCCCTACTTCTGACCTTAAAACCAAAACAAAAGTATAATCCCTCTTCTATTTATGGATCCTTTAAATACTTAAAGGTAGCTGACATCCCTTCCCTTTTCCACTTCCAAAATATTCTCACTTTCCATATATTTTCTTCACAATAAGTATCCTTGTTTCTTTCAACTAAGGCTCAAGACATGATCTCAGAGCACAACTCAAACCATCCTGGTTGCTTCTGCATAATCCCTTTGATCTTAGGTGGCTGAGGAAGGCTTCATAGCTGACACCCCCCTGGAGAATCTCCAATTTATCACTGAATATCACTGCCACCTCCTTATTCCTGGAAGTTATGCCTTCATCTTAGCTCATTTGGCTGCCACACCATACTACTGACTCATAGTAAGCCTAGGGCTTGGCTATATGATTTTTATTAAATTCACAGGTTAAAAAAAACCCTCTACCTATACAAGTCAACACCCCTTCAATCTACTTCATAGGGGAGGAGAAATGACTTGTCCAAAGTCACACAGCAAGTCAAAGGCATGTTGTACCCAGATTTTCCTAAATCAGAGGCCAGCTCTTTCTCCCCTAGACCATACTACCATGCATCATTCAGGACACTAAAATCCCTGAATCCTATTCAAACTGTTAGTCTCTATTGTGTAAATTTCTACATTAGTTCAGCCTCTTTGACCCTACCATACTTATATATGTGCATGTGTATTTATATTTACTATACCATTACAATGTTTCCTTCAAATTCTAGCATTCTAGTTCCTTTGTTGTTCAGCTATTTTCATTTTTGTCTAAACCTTCATGATCCCATTTGGGATTTTCCTAGCAAAAAATATTGGAGTAATTTGTCATTTCCTTTTTCAGCTCATTTGACAGATGAGGAACCTGAGGCAAACAGGGTTAAGTGACTTACTCAGGATCACACAGTTAGTATCACCAAATTCTAGTTCTTAAGTGAAGGGAAATCCTTAGTGTCATTAGTGTTCAGAAAATCATTACTTTTTATAGAATGGCTTGATTTGCCCATGTGTTGGGTGGATTTCAAACCCAATCCTGAATCCTAACTTTCACCCTTATCTGTACCACTATGCTGCCATCCTAGGTTATGGAGGGAGCCTAGGGTACAGAAGATTAAGGTCCAGAAGCTGTTATGTGTTGCTTGGATTCAGCCTGGAGAGATGATTATTAAACTTTCAACTATGATTATTTATACCTCTGAAATTGGCAGACTACAAATCAGAGCTTTATTTACTATTTTTGTTGACTATTGAGAAAGTTTGTTAATAAGACACATTCAACTTGAAAGCAAATCTTACTTACATTCTTTTACCCCTTTGCAGAAGATGGAGTTCATGCTTCTTCTTGGTCGTTATTTGAAGAAAATCTTGTTCATCTTTTTATCTTATCACCTGAGCCCATAAGGTATAAGAAAGTTCCTTTGCCATTATGACACTGTCACTTCATCCCTGTGACAGAAGGGACTGATGATAGCACCAGGCAAGGGAAAGCATGGTGGAAAGACATGTTCCAGCTGGGACATTTTCTAAAGGGAAAGAAAAACTCCATCAAATTACATTTTGAGTGTGGATATCTTTAGGTCTCTGATCCAATGGAAAATACATATCTGCCGACGATTTCCTGAGAGGAATACAAATTTGGATGTGGAGGAATACGAGTTTAGACATAAAGGAATGTATTTCAGGCACAGTCTGGGCCACAGTGTGTATGAAAGCAAGAAATATATTTTAATGTTAAAAAAAAAGGGTAGATTAGAGTCAAGGTAGGAGGAACTTTAAATGCCAAATTTTGGAGTGATGTGATTGATAGCAAGACTGCAAGAATCCCACAAGTGGAGGCAAAGATGGCAGATAGGCTTTTTCTAGGACTCTGGCTATGGAAGGAAGGAGAGTTCCTACTCATGGCTCTCTGGATACCTTTCATCTCCATCAATATCCTTCCTCAAAGAAGGAACTTAGAACTGACCCTCACACTCCTTACATGAGCTGAATGGGGCAGAGGAAAGGCATGGGGCTACTGCCTCCTGTATACCCACTATGCCTTTTTTACTGCCACTAAGGAATCCTTAGCTTTTTCAGTCAATTTATTGCACTTTTCACATAGATTAAGCAGTCGTGCACTCTTTTTCATTCTATCAATAATGATTATTTGTGTCTCAGTAAACCTACCACCAGGCAGGGGTGCCTATCTGGAATCTGGAAGTCCTGAATTCAAATACAACTTCAGATACTTCCTAACTATGACACTGAGCAAGTCACTTTACATGTTTGCCTCAGTCTCCTCATCTATAAACTGGGGATAATAATAATACCTATTATGGTTATGGGGATTAAATGAGATATTTGAAAAGTTCTTAGCTCAGTGACTGGCACACAGTGAATACGTACTAAATTCCTTTCTTAAAACAGATGATTGGGTCAGCTAAAGTCCAGAATAATTATAAAGCCAAGTCTCTGAGAGGATTAAAATTTGCCTTAAAGGCAATTAACCTCTCTTACTCTCACTTTCCTCATCTGTAAATCTGAAAAATGAGGGAGATCTATCCAGTGTAGATCTTTTCAAGATCCTTTCCAAATCTAAATCTGTGATCTTACTTCTCTATAAAGATAAGACTCTCATTTGTATTAGGAAGCCAGATTCTAGATAGCCCCAAGGAGGAAAAATGCCTTTCTCTTAAGGAATAACACCCATCATTCATTGGTCTTATGGTACCTGTTAGTGGAGAAGAGTAAAATTTAAATGAAATCCCATAGTCCTCTAAAAGATACCAAGTGAAGGAACTCACCAAGTAAAATTTTAGGCCATCTCCCTTTTTAATTGTCCCAAATGGCCAGTTTTTATGACGATATTTCCCTAATTCACTCCTAGAATTGGTCAACCAATGATAAATGTGACAAATCAAGAAAAGTATTTGGAAGAAAGCCCCCTCTCCCATGTTCCTCCATTCTCTACCCCCCATTCAGCAAATGATGATTTCAGAATTCTCTGAGCTTCCCAAGAGATAAATCTTAGCTGAGTAAGTTTATTCAGTTAAGAAACCCTACATATTTATCAGCTCTAAATTTATTTCTTGGCTGGTAATTCATTAACTTAAAAACAAGTTAAAGATTCTAAAAATATCCTCTTTCCCTTATATGGCTGATAGTAAGTCACTCTGCCTCTCTGGAGGAACCCTCTCTCGTTTTTTTTCCTTTCCTTCTATCCACCCACACACCCTTGGAGCAAGTGCTTCCTTTCCATTATTAAAGATGATTTTTTTTTCTTCTGGACAGTGCAGTAACTGCTGTATTAAAACATTTTTACTGAAGAGGCTTAATTATAAACTTCACTTAACTCTGGGCACCATGAAATGTCCATTCACTACTATCAACAAAACCTTTCCTTATAGTAACCTTTAATAATCCGTAATAGCTAAATTGGTTTGGGGGAGATTTTTGTGTTATTGTGGGGATTGTATCCTTAAATAAAACATTTCCTTTCCCTCTATCCTAGACTTTGGCTCAAGAAGCTGGGATATGTCAAAAGTGAAAAAATTTCTAGGGTTCATTGCCCACAGTACTCAGTTTATCAAGCAGTTCTACTCTATATGAGATCATCTGTGTCTTTGTGCTCCTTCCTCAACTGAGATCAATTCTGAGTTTCCCAAAACTGAGAGGTGGCTCTCAAAATTCCTAATACAAAAACTGCACTAAGAGTTCGAGGACACCTGGTGTAGATGTAAGCCTATATGTATATCTATAATGTGTTTTCAGCACTCAAATAATCCTTCTAGAGCTATCATGTATATAGAACTATAAGGTTCGTAAAGTACTTTACATCCTCACAACAATCCTAAGAGGTATATGCTATTATTTCTCCTATTTTACAAAACTAAGGCAACTAGCAAAGACCCAAAGCCATCTAAGGAAAATCACAGGTAGGAAGTGCAGAGGCAAGATATGATTTCAGGTTCTCTGCCTTCACAGTTGGTATTCTCTATGCTCTTTCCTCTTTTCCATTCCTTAGAATTCCTTTTTATTATTGGTCATTTTTTTCAATCATGGCCATCCCTTCATGACCCCTTTTAGGGTTTTCTTGACAGAGATACTGAATTGCTTTGTGATTTCCTTTCTATCTCATTTAACAGATGAAGAAACTGTGAGATAAACAAGGTTAAGTGACTTGTCCAGGATCCTATAGCTAGTATCTGAATCTGGATTTGAACTCAAGTCTTCCCGACTAGGCACTCTATCCACTGCTCCAAAAATCTCTAGCTTCTTTTCAAAGCACACAGCTCAGGGGCTACCTCCTATAGGAGGACCTCCTGACTTCCCTAATTCTGAATATTTTTTCTCCCTAAAATTACTTTTATATTTCATATTTTTTTCTGTGCATGTGCTAGAATGTATAGAATACTTTAGTCTCTGGAACATTATCTTTTTTTTCCCCCTGAGGCAACTGAGGTTAAGTGACTTGTTCAAGGTCACACAGCTAGGAAGTATAAAGTATGAGACCAAATTTGAACTCAGGTCCTCCTGACTTCAGGGCTGGTCCTCCATCTACTGTACCACCTAGTTACCCCTAGAATATATCTCATTTGATCTTTCTAGTCCTTGTGAAGTAGATGATATGTTTATCCTCATTTTACATATAAAAAAACTAAATCTGGAACTTGAGACTTGCCCAGGATCACACAATTATTAAGTGTATGAGGTAGATTTGAACTCTGGTCTTCCAAATTCCAAGTTCAGCTCTTGATCTACTATACCTCCCAAATGAATACAATCTCCTTGAGGGAAGCTCAACAAAAGTGCTTTCTGTGATTTGTCAAGGTGGCTCAGGCAATTTGCTCAAGGAAATAAGTGAGGCAAAAAGGAAGAAGCAGATTTTCAACCATTACACCTCTAAGATTACTTTTTAAAGTACCCAGAAAATGAATTCAAAAAGCCAAACAAGTTCAATTTGGTTTTAAAGCGAGATGTCAAATAACTAGCTGGTTTTTGAGTATAAGCTCCTTGAGGACAGGAACTTATTTTGCTTCCTTTTGTTTCCCCAGTGCTTAGCACAGTGCCTAGTATAGTAGCACTTTATAAATGTTTATCCATCTGATGGATGTGGCTCTTTTTATCATTCAGGTGATTCAGGCCAGTTCCAATGGCCTTTCAATGGAAAGAGCCATCTGCTCCCAGAGAGAGGACTGTGGGGACTGTGGATCACAACATAGTCTTTTCACTTTTTTGTTATTTGCTTGCATTTTGTTTTCTTTCTCATTTTTAATCCTTTTTGATCTGATTTTTCTTGTGCAGCATAATTGTGAAAATAGAATATAGAAAAATTGCACACATTTAACATGGATTACTAAACATCTAGAAGAGATCTTGGTAGAAAGAGGGAGAAAAAAATTTGAAACACAAAGTTTTGCTACGATGAATGCTGAAAACTATCTATGCATATATTTTGAAAATAAAAAAGCTTTAAAAATGTTTATTGAGCTGAATTTTACTGAATTGACCAAGTCAAGTAGGTCATGTTCACTTAGCTGAAGGAAATCCCAGGTTCCAAGTTAAATTATTATTTGTTTTAATATTAAATATAATATTAAATTATTTACAAATTCACATAAGTAAAATAGATGCTCCTTACATTACCTTTTCCAAGAAAGGCTAGAAGAGCATTTATTGATTGAGGGTGTGGAACGCTTCTCTAGCTTTTAGGGAAAGGAATGAACATTCATTAAACACTTATTTGTGTCAGGCACTCTTAAGTCCTTTATGAGTATTATCTCCTTTGAAACTCAGAATAATAACATTAGGAGATAGGTGCTATTATCCCCATTTTACAAGTGAGAAAACCGAGGCAGTGTGAAGTGACTTCTTCAGAGGCTTAAAGTTAAATGTTTTAGACTGGCCTTGAACTCAGAATGATTCTCAACCCAGAACTCTGAAGAGTTCCGTCCTTAAGATAGCTGTCCTTAGGCCCCCATGGAGTGTATACTGAGTTTGGGAGGTGAATCTGGGCTCTATTCTAAGCTCTTTCCACTAACTGACTCTGTGAGTTTGAACGAATCATTTCACCTCCCCCTAAATCTGTTTCCTTGCCTGTTAAACTGAGAAATTTTGGAAATAAAAATGAGACGCTTAAACCAGAGGGAAATTCATCTGAGATTGCATGAAAGGTGGGTGGAATTTGAACCCAGTTCCTTTCATTCTAAATTCTAGATTCTCTCCACTGTCCCCTAAAATGACCTTTAAGAACATCTTAGAATTAAGTAAGCTAACATGGGAAAGAACACCATATAACATCATTCTCCTCCTCCAAGAGTGGTTTTCAGATCTAACCTTCTAAAACTTAACTAGTCATCTCTAAAGCTATGTGTCACATGGGATAGACTGAAAATCAAAAAGACCTAAATTCAAATTTAGACTCATATATTTGCTAGCTAAGTCATTTGACCCCTGCCTGCCTTAGTCTCCTTAACTATAAAATGGGGATAATAATAGCACTTATTTCCCAGAGTTGTTATGAGAATCAAATGAGCTACTTTTAAAGCTTTAGGCAGAGTGCATAACACACAGTAAGTGCCTAATAAATGCTTGTTTCCTTCCTTTCCATTCACACTAATTGCCATTATAGTGTAAAAAAGGCAAAGGAATGCTCCCCCCAACCCATGTGTTTCTGAATTCTTGAGTTTAATATTGGCAATGATAATGATACCATTGAAGCTACTTTTGCCTTTATCTACTCCTAAGTAAAGAAATAAACACCCATAAGGGAAGATACTTGCCAAAGTCAGTAGCAGAAGGTTCACTGGAATCTGTTTTGCCTCCAAGCAAAGATCCATTAAAAACCTGAACTTCTCTTCTTATAACCTTAAACTTTTAAAAGAAATCTCAAGATACATCCTTTTAATCTATTGTCTGGATTCTAAAACTAGTCAGAGGCAAGAGTCAAAATCCAGCCCTGTCCCTGGGAGACCTTAGGCAAGGTTCTTTATCTCTCTGGGATTGGTTCCTACTCATGAAAAAGAGGATTGGGACTCAGAGAACTTTTTAAAGTTTCTTCTAGCTCCAACTTCCCTGAAAACCCATCCCCTGATCACTTCAAAAATACGTTCAGTCATCAAGAGAATGGAAAAAACGTTGATGTCCTATTCTGATCCCAGCTAATAGCATCGGCAGCTGGCTCCACTAATGTTAATTAACAGGAGTTTCTATCAGCAGCCCCCATGTAGCATTTCAATAGCAAAGCCAATTTGAGGTCGATCTGAATCTTGTTATTTCCTCTGAATAAGTGTCTCCAGGTGTGGGAATGCCCTTCACTGTTACAGAGAATCGATTTCTAATCTTAAGGAAATTTCCTGGCAGGCAGACACCCTGAGAAGTTAAGTGATTTGTCTATTATTATAATAGTTACATAATATGTAATGGTTATTTACATACCAAAAATAGAAAATGTCCAGATCTTCCTGACTCCAATACTAATGATTTACACAGATGCCAAGTTTGTTTATAGGGAAAACACACATCTTTCAGTAACCAGAAGGAGGCAGCAAGGGAAAAGGTAAAGATCACATATTGGGGAGAGTTCAGGACTGGGTCCCAATGTTGACTTTAGCACTTTTTTCTTGTATGATCATGACTTAAATCAAGACTTAAATCCTTCTTATATCAGAAGCTTGATTCAAAAAGTGCATGGCTCTACACTGACACTGGTTAAGCTACATTAAACATCTGTAAATGGATACAAAATAGATCTTTGACATAACACAGTAGCAAGTGTTGGATCAAGCTCAAGAATGAAGTCAGGGAACTGGATTCCAATTCTGCATAGACACATCTACTTATGTGACCCCAAGTCTCTGAGCTGGTTTCTTCCTGTGTAAAATGGGGATGATAATACTTATAACTACCTCACAGGGGTTTTCCCTCCCACAAAGTACTTTTCCAAGTGCCAATGTGCTATATATAATTGGGAGTTGGTGCAATTTGGATTACTTTCTTTTTCTAAAACCCTTCATTAATTAAACTTTACCTATTGGATCTGAAGTTCCTAGAGGTTAAAGGGTCACCAAGCTAATCACAAATTACAGGTAAAAATCCAAATCCATGTCTTCCAGCTTCCATACCCAGCACTTGATACCTCCTGGGTGGAAATTTTTATTTCTGCTTAAAGGAAGGAAGGTTGTATAGGCTAAAAACAGAACCACAGAATTTGAGAGTTGGAAGGAAACCTTCAGTTAGCAGTCATGTACCCATCTATACATGAGAGAAATCCCCATTATAAGACATCCAACATATACAGATGATAATGCAAGCACTGGACTTTGAGTCAAATGACCTGGTTTCAAATGGCAGCTCTGCAATTTACAAACTTGAGTAAATCAGAGGCTCTCTAAGTCTCAGTTTCCTCATCTGTAAAAAAGGTTGGTTGGCCTGGACCACTCAAAGTTCTGATCTATTTAAAAAAACTCTTTTCCCCCCTCCCACTTACATTTACCACATAGCTAAAGTACTGAGTAACTATTCAATTACCAGGACTCTTTAATTTACAAAAATAATAAAAATGATCATTAAAAAATAAATCACTTAATAATGAGGTTATTTTAAATTGCAAGCAATTGAGTTATGATTTGATTTGTAAAATCTGGATTTAAACACTTTAATGCAATTGTCAATATGTAATCTGAGATACTTTTGTTCCCAATTTGTGACTATGACTGAATTTGTCATTAAAGGACTGGGTCGATCACGAAACCAATACTGCACTTTGGCAAAATTGTCTTTAACCACACAGTGGCAAAATTGCCATTAACCACACAAGCTGCTCAATAAAGAAATGAAGAGACCCTTTCATTAATTAATATATTTTCTGCATTATAGTTAACATAGGTACTTTCTTTGTGCCACCCTTATTTTTTGTTAGGTACTGCTATTTTTGTTATATTCAGACATGAGTACATTTCAACAGTCCTTTGCAATAAATATCATAAAATAATAGAGATTCACATAATAAATATTCTTTACAATAAAAAAGTTTAACAGACTTTTGTCTTAAAAATAGTCAGAATTCAACTTTGTGTTTTATACATACAATATACAAGACATGGCCACAACGTGTGGCTAAGGCAATGCTGGCCTGGGTCAGGTCAGAATCAGTCTGCTCATTTGCAGGGTTCAACTTGACAGTCCTGCAGCTCTATGGTGGGGATTGGGTGTGGGGAGGGTGCAGAAGAATAGGAGCCAGGCACGTTTTAGATAATTTTGAGTTGGATCCCCCAGAAGACAACTCAGATATACAAATACCACCCAGATTAGTGATCAAAGTGACCTCAATGACAGCAGACACTGAAAGAGGAAGGAGGGAATGAAGAGGGTATAGCAGGAAGGAATTGAGATCGAATAGATGGGAGGATGGGGCCACAAGCAGCTAACATGACTCCAAGGAGAACATTTGTATTTTCAAGAAATTCTGGGGGAGTCATCCACAGGAAAGAGAGGGAGGAAATCCAGGATTGAAATCCAAAAGCAGAGGAATGAGAAGGTGGGACCCGAGGAGGAGAAAAGATGAATGAAGGTCAGAGGGAGCAGAGAGAAAAAAAACCCAGTCACAACCTGAAAGTTGAGACGCTGCCAAGATTGAGTCCACCTCCCCTCATCATGAGGGTTTGCCCTGAGCCCGAGAGGGGCAGCTCTCCAGCTTACAATAAACAGTGTTGGAGTTCTTACACCGGCAGCCCGGGCGCGTGATCCGGTCATAACAGCCCCGGCAGAGCTTCAGACATCCCTCGGCTGGGGGGTAACACAGTAAACAAGGCAGGAACAGGGCCATGGTCCCCATGCATAGGTACCGAGAGCAGCAATGGGCCTGGGAACAGGAGCAAGGGTGGTCTGCACAGGAGTCCCCCTCATCATCATTGGAGCAATGATAGAAGAGGCCCTTGACCAGACACATGCAGGTGCTATACTCCACCATGCTTTCAGCGGAACACAGGCACTGGCGGTCACAGGCCAAGCAAGAGGGCAAGGCTCTGGGAGCTGTACATTCTTCGCATTTACACTTCCCACACCGTTCACAGATGAACTTGTGCTGTGTCATGGGCTCCTCTTTCAAGGAAACTTTCAGGTCCTCTGTGATGGAGGAGATCCGCTTAGGCTGGGACCGGATGGCCCTATCCACCTGCCGGCCAGGACCTGGTCGGGATGGAGGGGATCTTCCCAGCAGGCCCTGCTCGGAGGACACACTGCTGTTGCTGCCTGAACTGGCCGCACTCCCGGTACTGGTGGACCTGCTCAGCACAGGAACTCTGGAGTTAATGGGTAACCCCACATGGCCTGAGGGTTGGTGCTCAGAATTGTTATTCACGTTAAGGGGAATGATTTCATGAGTCCTCTCATGTTTCTCTGGTCTGGGCGCTAGCCTGGGGCCAGGCTTTTTGAGCACCGAAGGCCCTTCCGTGTACTCATTGTTGCCTCTGATGGCCTTTATCTGGTCCAGGGACAAGATAGTGGTGGTCTGGCTTTCCCTCTCATGGTCCAATCGTGGCCGGCCATCCAGGGAAGGTTGCTGGATCACCACAAATGACCCACCACTTCCATGTGGATTTGGAGGATCCATCGGGAGTGAGCTGGACTTCTGGCATTCACTGGAAACCTGGCATGCATCTGAAATCCTAAAAGGAGATCAAGGGTGAAAAGGAAAAAAAAAAAAAAAAAAAGGAGTAAAAGTAAATGACAGGAAGCATTTTAGGGGGGAAAAGATCCTGACAAGTCGCCAGTTGTCTGAACCACCTGGCAATGTTCTCCTGCAGCAGGGGTCTTGGCTACAGTCCAACTTCAGGAGAGTCTGGGCACAACATCACAGGGGAGGCGAGGAGGCAGGAGCCCCTACGCCATCAAAAACTAGACTTCTGTTCCATTTTTGAAGGAGAAAGAAAGCAATCCCAATGTGACCCTTTGTAGACCAGAGAAGCTAGAACAGGAAGATCTATATCCTAAAAGTTTTCATGTCATTTTAAGTTATTAAAGTTTAAAACTTTACTAAGACTTCTTGGATACCCTACTAATCAATTATGTGCATCAAGGATAAGATTTTTTTTAATTAAAGTTTTTTTATTTACAAAACATATGCATAGATAATTTTTCAACATTGATCCTTGCAAAACCTTGTGGTCCAAATTTTCCCCTCCGTCCTCCCACCCTCTTCCCTAGAGGGCAGGTAATCCAATACATGTCAAATATGTTAAAATATGTGTTAAATCCAATATATATATATATATATATATATATATATATACACATATTTATACAATTAAAAGATAAAATTTTTATGCTTATACATTAAGATTGTTGTTGTCCAGTTTTGCTTTTTAGGAGCTCTGGATTCATGCCGTAAAGAAATTCCACTGAAATGGACTTCAGTGGCTGTGACCTGTGGGCATTTCCCTCTATAGGTAGAGTCTATGCCTTCCCCTAGTCCATAGATTACTTAAAGTCAGCGCATTTCATTATACAGCCCCCCAAAAGTTCCAAACTAAAAAGACATCTCTCAAAACCAGAGGACATTTTGCTTCACAATTTTGAAATTAAAAAGCCAGATGCAAAAGATGGCATGGTATTCATAGTTCTCTCAAAATAATCCAGTGCACAAGTCTATGAAAGTCATCCCAAATCCTTTGTAATCAAGTCTTTCTTGGGAAAGAGTCTTTTAAAAAGTACAAATACAAGTCTTTGAGATGGGATGCTTTTTGAATAAAAAACAAATGTTTGGAAAGACTTTAAAACTCATTCTAGAAAACTCTTGCCTGTTTCATTTATTTCTATGTTTCTAAACATAGAAAAATAATAAAGGACAGGCACCTTGAGCTTGCAATCTACCAGACTGCCCACTCAGAACTATAGAAGGAAGGAAACAAGCACCCTGCCATCTCTGGGGGATCACCAAACATTTGCTCTCTGATCCTTGGCAAAAGAATTCTCCTTTATAATTTGCCTGGCACACATGTCACCAGAATCCACTCTATTTCCTTTTTCAGATTGGTGTGAACTTCTTTGGAAAGAAGTTCATCACCCCAAGAACACCACTAACCATATCCCAATTCCAGAAGGGATCTGGGGTGGAGCAGAGAAGAAAGGCACCATGGGCAGAGTGCCAAGGTCACAAGAAAGGGGAATGAAGTTTGAGGAGACACTCCAATGGTAAGCATAACAGGAAGTATATTTGAGTTATAACTAAATGTCCATGAGAGTAAATGTCAAATTAACTCACTGGAGCTCACCTCCACTCATTCTCCTGTAAATCCAAGGCCATGCTTCCCTCACCCCCTTAAATTAACTTTTCTGCACACGTGGAGGACAGATTCATAACCTGCTGCATTTTAGCTCTAAAGTCCTTAAGGACTATTTAAAAATATTTCAAGTTACTCCTACACTCTCCACTCTTTTTGGAAAAGGCTTTGCAAAAACAAAGAAGCCAAAATATGAAGTCCATGAAATAAGAAAGAAAACAAATGACTAGAAATTGGGAGGTGGAAGAGAGGGTAGGACTCATCATTTCCATTCTTTATCAAGGGATCACCTTCAATTCCATTTTTAAAAGGCTATAACTTATGGAGACAGGTCAAATCTTATCATCATATTATATTATATAATATTACTTTTTTTTTTTTTTAAAGGCTAGTACAAAACAAAAAAGGGCGCAGGGAATCTGTGGGTGGAACAATTTTCAAGCAATGAATGATTTCCTGATTATTTCCTAGGAGAAAAAAAGGAGGACAAAATCTTTAGCCAATTCTGGCTCATGGGGGGAGGGAGGAGTGTGCCCTCTGGATTTTCCAGGATAATTTTAATCCCGTCCCACCGGGGCTTCCTATCACTACCAACCAAACTACAGAAGCAAGCTGGGCTGTTAATGAAAAATTTTTTCCAAGCAGATATTTAAAAAGGCCTGGGTGAGCATGTGCACAAAAACGGGCCCTGGGACACACACACAGATTCAGAAACTTGTGGGAGCTTCATTTGAAAGAGGTTGACTTCACTCCAAAAAGCAGAACGAGTCTTGGCCATCCACTGGGTCTGGGAGTTGTAAAGTATCCCAGCAGCAGCACGGGGAGGGAGCCCTGCACCTTCTGGGTGCACAGCTGGGACAAGACAAGGCCAAAGAAGAAAGTCAGGAAGGGGAAAGAGTTATGAATGAAAATCGGCTTTCTCTCCTTTTCGCAAAGGAGAAGAGGCACTGCCTCAGTCGGGCTGGCGTGCCAATTCTTAAAGTGGCCGCACCTTCCTCCGCCCTTCTCTTCCCACTTCCACAAGTACAGCCCTGGCAAACGAAAGGGGGGCGGAGGGGGTGGGGGAGGTTCCAGACTACAGCTTAGGTGCAGATCTTATTACAGTCGTGCTCTGTACAGGGGTAGGCTGCGCTGGGCTCGCTCCATACATGCACAAATGCATGCGCACACACGCACACACGTAGGCCCCAGGCACCCACGCGGGCACCCACACAACTGTTTTCACCTCTCTCCTCTTTCTCACTCGGAAAGAAAACCTCCTCCCTTCGGAGACGTTCCCTCCTAAGGGTCTCCGGCAGGGTGATGCGCCAGGCAGGAGGAGACACACAGACCAATTCCACTTCCCACCCCACTCCCAACCTTACGGATATGTCCAACACTCCACAAGCACAACCCAACCGCCCCTCCAAAACGAGGCGAGAAGTGGCCACAGAGGAGTCCGAGAAGCACAGTGCAGTCATCCCTTTTCCTTCAGGAAGAATGACCTACTATCTCCTCCGGCAGGGGATGGGGACGAGAGGGCAGCCCTTTGAATCCCGGGCAGCTAAGAGGGACTTTAGGGGGGATCAGTCCCAACCCACTCGTGCTGGCCAGAAGGAAACTAGTCCGCTCACTTTGGGGCTGAGCCGCTTTCCCGGGGCGCTCCTACCCCTTGACCTCTCCTTTCTTCCCCTTCCCTTCTCCCTCCACACCAGCAATTGAGCTCTTTGCAGTCCAGCAATCTTCCTCCAGCCCCCACTCCCACCCCCGTACCTAGGGCTGACAACCCAAGGCTGAAAGTCAAGGTGAGGTGGTCCGTCACCGGCGCAGGTATCAAGGCCAAGCTACTGGCCTTATCCTCCAGTCTGGGGGTGGGCTGCACCTGCTGGGGGGAGTTCCCCCTTCCTTCTGGAAAACGCAGTTGGCTCTCTACACTGAGCCCTTCTCTCCAAACCACGGAGATAACCCTCGCTCAGGTGTGCCCTTCGATCTCCTTCCTCCCCCCGCAAAAAAAGATTGAAAGCAAAATATTACAAGGTTTCCCCCCCGCAAAAAAAAAAAAAAAAACTCCCAACCTACCGATTTCGGAGCGGTCACCAGGGGCGAATGCATCCAACCCGCTCCAGGTAAGACCCACTGCGCGTCGGAGGGCCCGCGCCGAGCATTAAACAGCGCAACCGGGGCTTGCGGTCGGCATCCCCTCAAAAGTCGAACTAAGGCGAGGCGAGGGTTAGCGAACCCGAGGACTCCCCCTCCCTCCTCTTTCCGCCTCCTCCTCCTGCTGCGGCTGCTGGAAGGAGCCTTTCCCCCGGCCCCCTTTTGGCTGCAGGAGAGAATTCTTGCTTGCAACTCTCTGGAGTCCAGCTCTCTGGCTCTCACCAGAGTGGGCTCGCAAAGAGCAATAACACCCCCTTCCAGGGAACTTCCGTCTAGCAAGGATTCTGCAGGTAGCGTCCTCCCCCGGGGTTTGTCAAGTGTCTCCCGAGGAAACTTCGAGAGGGAGGGGAAAAAAGAGAAGGAGAGGGGGGAGGGGAGGGGAAAATGACGAGGGAAGGGGTAATGAGTGAGAAAGGATTAAAACACGAAGGGAGAAGCGAGAGCAAAGTCCTCGGATCTAAAGGCGGTTGGGACGGAAAGGTTTCTCAGCCTTCAAATCTCCGCTGCTCTGATGCTGAGAATACCAAAACAGGGCGGGGTGGAGGGAAGAATGAGCAAACAGTCTCAAGCCCTGGATGCAAAGAGTGGATCTCAAAGCGGCATTCCCAGTCACTTCCAACGATGCCAAGAGGAGCCGAGCGCAGCTGGCTAAGTCAAAGAGAAACGCCGCTGGCGGGGAGGAGAGGTTGGCAACGGAGGGTCCGGCAAGAATCTGCCCCAGGCCCCCTTCGGAAAGTTCTCGAGAATCTCGGTGAATTTCGCTTTGGGAAGTGTTCTCTCCCCACTCACACACCTTTTTTTTTTTTTTTTTTTTTCCTTTTTAAGTGAGGGGTGGGACTTTGAATGGCCCAAGAGGTCTCGGCGTCAGGATGTGGTCCTGTGGTTGGAGTCCTTCTACTTCGTCCTGGGCAGACTAGGATGCTGTCACACCGCCGCGTTCACCTCGCAACAGTTCGGGGGTGGGCACAACGTGCCAGCCCGCAGCTCGCTCGGCTCAGCTCAGGCCCAGGGAGCAGGCGGTGGGCGCAGCGTCAGCCTGTTCTCTCGGCATTCCAGGTCCGGTCCTGCTTCGCTGCGGAGAAAAGAGCGGCGAGAGAGCGCTCGTTAAGTAAAACTTGTGCTTCTCCGGCCGGGCGACGCGGGACCGGGCTAGGGCCGGGGCTCCCTCTCCCGTTCCTTCTGCCCCCAGCTAGGCAGTCAGCCAGCCTGCCTGCCTACCATGTGCCTGCTGTTGCTCTCCGGGTGATTGACAGCAGCCCCGTAGGCATGCATGTCAGCCAGCTCATTCACCCGGGAGCCAGCGCCCCCCACGCCCCCCGCTCGATCCGGCAGCGGGGGCTGCAAAGGAAGGTTCCGGGGACACTTCTCCAGCCCACCGCCCCCACTCCCACCGGAGGGGAGGGGGGGAGGTCCGCGCCCCGGAATCCGAGCCCACAGTTCGGGCGGACCCAGGCTCCCCCACCGCACACGGCCCCAGCACCTCGGGGGTGGGCCCGAGGTGGAAGTCCGTCCCGGCTGCTCGCACGCGGGAGGCTGGCGGAGGAGCGGGCGCGGAGAAGCAGCGCTGCCCTTCTCCGCCAAGGCCAGCCCCTCCACCCGGGCTTCCCCCCTCCCCAGCAGAGCCCCGAGAAACAGAGCGAGGAAACGGTTCCTACCTAATGCCAAGACTTGGAAGGGGCTCTCCAGACGAGCGCTTTTGCCGCCTGACCACTCCGGGAGCGGGGCTGGACCTGCGGCGCGCGCCCTGCCTGCCCGCCCGGCCGCCTGTGCCCGCCTGCCTCGGAGAAGCCAGCCCCGCACGCCCCGAAGCCGCATTTCAGCGCTCAGCCTCCACCTCCACCTCCGTGCCGAGGCCCGCCTCCAATGATATCATGTGTCCATCACGGGGACTGCTGGAAAACCTGGAACAGGATTTCCTCTGACAGGCATTTCCTCCGTGCTGTTTACAGAAGTGGACCGGGGGCAGGCATGCACTTGCACGTTTGGTCTCCCGAGGCAGGCAGCCAGGCTGCCCTACTTGGAGCCCTTTCCCTGCGCTTCAGCCCAAGGGGGTCCACAGAGCCTGGCGGGAGGGGCCACGCGGGGGGGGGGGGGCAGAGAAGGTACGGAAAGATACAGAAATAGAGAGAAACATAGAGAGAAAGAGACAGAGGACGGGAAGGAATGAGAGACAAAGACAGACATGACAGAGGACAGAGACAGGCTTTCTAATTCCGTGGAAACTGCTTGGGAAGGATCAAAGCAAGGACAAAGTTGCACATCCGAGCTAGCTGGTCTCTGGGAATACTAATTGGGCAAAGAACTTTGTAGCTAATCCCTTTCCCCCACTTCTTTCCACACACACATACACACACACACACACACACATACACACTCACACACACACATACACTCACACACACACTCACACACTCACACACACATCCTTCCGAGTACTCCCATACACTGTAAGTAAAGTCATCTTCTATGTACCCTGTCATTTGCATGCACTCTCTGTTCTATTATTAGAATGTACTCCTCTTGAGGCCAGGGACTTCCCCCACTTTCTTTATTTCTAAGACAGCGTTAAGCGCATTTGATGGCTGCTTGTAGACTGATTAAATGATTAGGTTATATGCCCACGACCAGTGAAGTAGTAAGCATCACAGATGGGGTTTGAAACCAGGTCCCTTTATTTCAGGGCAGAATTCAATTTTAATAGAATCCAGCAGATTCCCAACTTTCACAAAACTACGAGAGAGGTGTGACATCTAATGCTTGGAGCCTCGTTAGCCACCTGGTGTGTAAACTCAGTGTTTTAGAAAACCAGAATTACACACACACACACACACACACACACACATACACACACACACACACACACACACACACACACACACACACACACACACACTTTTGATATTTCAAAGGGCAGGTGCACTGTATAATTTCCTAGACTGAAAACAAATATATTGAGAAGCAAGCTCAAAGGAAAGTAACGAAAAATCTTGTGTCCTCTCCTTTACCACAGATTTTGCAATTTTGTAAGACTAAAGTAGTATTATTTATAAGAAATGTAACCCCAAAGCCCTCAGATAGCCCGTGGAGTTTCATGGTCCTTAGTAATCTGATATGGGTCACTGAAAGATTTACAAAAAATTTTTTGCATGTATAAATGAGACTGGTTTTTAATTCTCTGGTAACTTTAGACTTCAAAACCTTCCTTACCCCCAGTCAGAATCTAGCCTCCCCCACTCCACCTCACTCCCATAAGGAAATATTTCTCATGGTAAACTTAAGGTCACAGTGTCATTATTTCATCATTTAAAAAAAAAAAAAGTATATTTTGATAAAAACAGACTTCCTCTCCCCCACAGCTTTCAGAAATCAAGAAAGCTTAGAATCAGGCAAAAACAATGATAACAAAAAAGAAAAACCCCAAACTTATTCATTTTATTTTTAAATTTTTTCTTTAAATCTAAAGTCAAATTTGGGGAATTTTTGGTTCAAATAAATAGTTGATGATTTTTTTACATTAACTTTTTCTATAAGTTGTTTCATTCATCATCAGCAAATGATATTGATGACAATGGTACTTATTCTTCTGGATTTTTCAGTTTTTACTCTGGGAACCATAGCTGAGACAGTTTTCAAATCGCTCAAAATAGGATCCAAATAATCTTGCTCCCCAATAGGACAGAGTGGACATAATTCTTGGATGTATCTTGAATGTATACAAAGTGAAGTTCTGGCCCATCATTCATACTTAAGAAATCCAGACATAATATCTTTAAGAGGTTTAATGATTTTTAATCACACGAATGATTGATGGAAGTATTTTCCTTTTCTGTTTACCAAAAACATACAAATGTTTATGAACTTTCCACTGAGCTGAAATTTGTTATTAGTAGAACAAGAAATATTTCAGCCCATCTTTGAATCTCATATTCAGTGTATACCATAGCCATGGAGAGATGCAATCACTTCACCAATACTGCAAAGCCAGGAGAGGGAGCACTAAACATTTTTAAAAAAAATAATAATAATAACTCAGTTTTTCTGAATAAAGTACAGATGATTTTGGAAAATAGAGTTGATGACTTTTTTAAGAAAACATATATTTTTAAAATTATATTTGCAATAATGAATAGCACTAATGGTGACTAGACCCATGGTTTCACTGTGCTTTGGAAACTCTATCCAGAAAAATATCTCTCTATCAGAATTGGTGTTTAAGAGTGACCTAGCACATAGAGAAGTTAAGGAAGTAGGCTAGGATCATTCTGTCAGTATCTGTCAGAGGAAAAGCTTGAACCCAGATATTTTTGGCACTGAGGTCAATATCCACTAAACCAAGCTACCTCTCAAAATAAATCAGACTTGTCATTGAATGTCATTCATGAGTCATTCATTGTTACAGAAAACTGACTGTGTCATAGTGGCAAGTTTACTCATTTATTTTTGCATTCTTTGGTGCCAAGTACAAAAAAAAACATCACTGTGTTGTACTTTTTAGCTTATTTGTTTTAGTGATGATGCTTTTGGGGGTTTATTTTTTTTTATTTTAGCAACACAAACATTTCCTGATTTATCACACTTCCCCTACCTTCCATTCCCATAACATTTTTTCCAGTAACAAATATATATAAACAATATACTGAACTTTGAATTTATATAGGTCCATAGTGTCAGTCTGCAGTTAGTCTTTCTTCAGAAAAGCTAATGGAAAAGGAATTTCTAGAAAGATAACTAACATTTTGGTGAATCCCACCGGCATGCAACTTTGCATTAGTATATCATAAATACTTTAGGCTGATAAATAGATATCATTCACTGAATGATTCTACTCTAGCAGGATGCTCAGAAATCATTGAGTCCACCCCCTTCATTTTACAAATAAAGAAAGTAAAGTTCATAGAACGTAAAGGACGCGTCCAACATCACGCAAGTAGTAAAATTCAAACTCAGGTCCTGTAGTCCTCAAGTCTAGTGCTTTTTCCATTGCACCATGTTGTTTCAAGCCATTCTACAGAGATGTACAAGTATCTAGTCTCACAGAACTATTCTGACTGATTGAACTCCTATAGAAGGAAACACAGTTACTAAAGAGAGGACACCAATACCCATTTGGATTATGCCATCCAAAGGATTCCTATTAACAATGGGGTACAATATCTAGATCCCTTCTTTCCTCATATTATAAATGTCATCCCTTGCTATTGTTCCTCTCAGCTTTGGATGCTAACTCTATTCAGGAGCTACCTTCTCAACAGCACACTGAATTCCAAGAATCTCAAGTTTGAGACTGCTAGAAAGGCAACTCCCAAAGCTTTTGCTTCCCAAGACCATTGCTTAAGAAATCAGCTAGGTAATTCAGTGGATAGAAAGCTAGAGTCAGAAAGCCTCATATGGTTAATAACTGTATGACCTTGGGCAAATCACTTAATGCCTGCTTGCCTCAGTTTCCTCATCTGTAAAATGGGGATTATGGCAGTATCTACCTCCCAGTATTGTTGTGAAGATCAGTTGATATAAATAATTGTAAAGTACTTAGCACAGTACAGTAAGTTAGCTGTTATTATATGTTAGCTATTATTACCTCACAGGGTTGCTATGAAGATGAAATGAGATAATAATTGTAAAGCACTTAGCACAGTGTCTGGCACAAAGTAAACCTTATAGACATGTTAGTTATTTTTGTTGTTGTTGTTGTTAATCTTTCTTTTACTAGATGTCTAGATTACAGGTTCCAGAACATTCAGGAAGTTCCTTTGGCATTAAAAGACAAAGTATATCCTGGTTCTATCACTTATTATTTTCATGAAATACTTAACCTTTCTTTGCCTCAGTTCTCTTATCTGTAAAATGAAGGAGTTGGACTTGATGGTCTTTCAGCTCTAAATCTAGAGCTAAGAATGGAAATATTGAATTTAGGGTTGCAAGAAAAACAAAACCAAAGAGAAACTCTCCTCCACCCATATCACATGTCTCCCTGTCTATGGTTACCATAGGCTTGAAAGCATGGGCTTGCTACCCCAGGGAAAGGGTGGCTCCTGAAGGTAAGGGGTGATAAGCTTAGCTAGTGAGCCCAAGAGTTAGCTAAAAGACAAATGGGCCAAAATGATGAACATTCTATGAAGATCCACATAACAAAAGGCAGCATGATGTATATAATACAATGGTATCCATTGCATAGGTCTCTTTTCTGTTTCTACCTAGGGCATCACTATTGTTCTAATTATCTAAGTTCAAAACCTTAATAACTCCCTACTCTCATTTTATGGGTCCAATCAGTTACCAAATCCGTTATTCTGCCTCAATATCTTTTTCCTGAATATCACTTATTCATCTGAGGATATCTTAGTATCCTTTATCTCATCGGTAATATGAATTATAATATCTATAATATGTACTACCTGACCTCTAAAGTGACCAGATTTGAGGAGGAGGCAAATTATTTGCAATTAAAGCCCTGGAAGTATTATAAAGGTATTCTTATTTTGACCCTCTTGTTTTAAAGATTAAAATCTGTCAAAGTTAAATGACTTGTTTAATATCACATAGCTACTTGGGACCAAAAAAAAACAAAAAACAAAAAACAGAATTAACACTAGTACTCTTTCCACTAGGCCACACTGAAGCCTCCATTTGTGTCATAAAGATGTAATGCTGTATTCAAATTCACGGTAGAATAGTATGAATTCACATTTGGCAGTTTCAGGAGGCAAGTAAGTGGCACAGTAAATGGATAGTCAGAAAGACTAATTTTTCTGAGTTTGAATCTGGCTTCAGACACTTATTAACTGGGTGACCCTAGACAAGTTGCTTTACCCTATTTGCCTCAGTTTCTTCATCTATATAATGATCTGGAAAAAGAAATGGTAATCCATTCCAGTAGCTTTGCCAAGGAAACCCCTGAATGGGGTCACAAAGAGTCAGATAAAACAAATGAACAACAGCACCACCAACAACTTTAGCATATTCCTAGATTAAAATGAGACTAGATCAAGCTAGTCTGATACATTTTCTACTTGCGTATTTTACAGTCATTCATTAGGCGCTAAATTCTGGGAATACAAATTGAAGCAAAAAGGATAGCCTCTGCCTCAAGAAGCTTACATTTTAATAAAAGAAGACAACATATAAAAGGGAACTGAAAAGTCAGTGGAATAGGGGAGAAGATAAGGGAAAGTTTATAGAGTTGGAAACAGAACCTGGAGAACTTCTAAGATTCCTTCCATCTTTGAGCTTCAGCTCTTATAGAATACTGTACAGGTGATCCTGGACACCCTCCTGCATGATGTCTGAGTAGGTCACTTAACTCTCAGTTTCCTTATATGTAAAATGAGTCGGAAAAAGGAAATGGCAAACCACTCCTGTATCTTTGCCAAGAAAACTCCAAATGGGGTCATGAACAAAATGACTGAACAACAAAAGGCACTTATGCAATATTACATATTGTATTTCTCAAAGTCAATGTATTTCCTCTAATTGCTGTCCTCTTTCCCACTAGTCTGTGAAGGTTACATTGGGGTAGCTTTAAGATTGATGAAAGAAAAAAGTTTCTTATACTAATAATTACGCTAATAGAATGGGGAACTTCCTGAGTCAAAGAGTTCTTCTAAGTCACCAGAAATCATCAAAACTTGAACAAACTCACTAAGGATGTGACAAATAGCATTCTTGCACAATTGTGAATTAGACCCTATGTTCCCTGAAATTCTGTGATTTTAAAACATTTATTAATTATTTACAATGCTAGATGTTAGGAAACATAGAAATTTTTAAAAGACTCAAAGAGTTCAAAAATTAGTAAAAGAATACCAACTGGAGGAAATGCACCATCTCAGATAAATAAAGTATTTAAGATGATATGATATGTACTGTGAAAATGCCATAGAATATTATCAAATCAAGTGCTCTGGGAGAACTGAATCTCAAAGCTGGAAGGCATCTTAGAAGTCACCTAATCCAATGCTCTTACTTTACAAACAAGAAGTCTGGGATTTCTCTTTAATTAAAGTGCCCAAGTTCATTTGTTTATTTCCTCTACAAAGCTTGATAATCTTTTATGTGATAGATCTAATTTTAATGACCATATATGGATTATGTGTCACTGTTCCTTGAAAAGAAACAGTTCCTTCTACTTGCATAGGCAGGTGCAAGAAGGGAGTTTTCTTGTGGTTTCAGATTCCTCTCCCTTAGGTGAAACACTCACTCATTGATTCATTTGTCTATCAACCATTTAAGTGGCTATTCTCCACCTCTCTATGTTAGGTAAGGAGCATGGAGAATTGATAGGAAACATAACATTGGATGAAACAGAGTCTCTTCCAGCTAAGTGGCTGGGGAAAGTTAGCAAAAGAGGTGGCATCTGAGTGAAATGGACAAAAGACATTTTACAGTTTATTTTCTCTTCCAAGAAAGGGAACTCTGGAGTGAAAGGATAGAACAAAAATAGTTGACCAAAAGTTAAGCTAAATCAAGTCAAATTATGTGTGATATATTATATTAGTACATTGATATGCTGAAGAGTATCCAGAGAAGGGCAGCTGGAAGGGTGAAGAGTTTCAAGATTTTATCCTTCATTCTGGAAGAGGACCAATGACATCATGAGATGATGTCTTGACTTAACCATGAATTGGATTTAAGTGAAGCAGAACTGCTAAGTCATTAGCCTCACTCTCTCCTCCAGAGTCATTGAAGTTCAATGGCAAGAAAAAAGATCAAGACAACTGGCAATGACCTGGGATGCAATGGGTGACCTTGGCTTTTTCAATTAAAGTGTTTTCCAGGGTGCAGCTAGGTGGTGCAGTGAATAGAGCACCAGTCTTGAAGTCAGAAGGACCTGAGTTCAAATGTGTCTCAGACAATTCTTCCTAGCTGTGTGACCCTGGGCAAGTCACTTAATCTCAATTGCCTTAGCAAAAAAAAAAAAAAAAAAAAAAAAAGTGTTTTCCAGGTCTCAGTTGACTAAGGCAATACTAGTGATTATAAAAAACTAGCATGGCTGCATCAAGAAAAGGTCACAATGTGATTTATTATCCCATAGTATTATTCTCGAGAATATAGGGGAGATGTGTACCAGATGGCAATATAATTAAAAGGATTCAGAATTGTTTAAATGACCAGATTCAGTGTAAAACTTAATAGCTCAATATTAGCATGTCAGGAAGCCTCCTGAAGAGTAATCAGTGATTTGGACTTAATTCTTTGACCCTTGACCCCTTAACCCATTTTTATCAATGACTCAGATAAAGACAAATATAATATTTTTATTAATTTGCAGATAATGCAAAGTTGGGATGAAAAACTAATGCACTGGATGCATTCTCTTTACATACATTGTATATATAGCACTAGGTTGAATCCAATAAATATAAAATGCCCATAAAAGCAAAAGCCATTACCAAATATAGATAAATTGTCAAAGAATATGAATAGCTCTCAGAAGAATTGAAAATTATTAATAACAATATGAAAGAATGTTCCAAAACATTAAAAGAGAAATGAAAATCAAAACAATTCTGAGGTTTTATCTTTTAACAAGAGAGTCAAAGAGGACAAAAGATGAGAATGATCAATATTAGAGAAATTATTAAAAGACAATGACTGGCTAAGATGACAGGAACAAATAATGATGAATGTTGGAGGGGATGTGGGAAAACTGGGACACTAATACATTGTTGGTGGAATTGTGAATACATTCAGCCATTCTGGAAAGCAATCTGGAATTATGCCCAAAAAGTTATCAAACTGTGCATACCCTTTGACCCAACATTGCTGCTATTGGGCTTATATCCCAAAGAAATACTAAAGAGCGGAAAGGGACTTGTATGTGCCAAAATGTTTGTGGCAGTCCTTTTTGTTGTAGCTAGAAACTGGAAGATGAATGGATGTCCATCAATTGGAGAATGGTTGGGTAAATTATGGTATATGAAGGTTATGGAATATTATTGCTCTGTAAGAAATGACCAGCAGGAGGAATACAGAGAGGCTTGGAGAGACTTAAATCAACTGATGCTGAGTGAAATGAACAGAACCAGAAGATCACTGTACACTTCAACAACAATACTGTATGAGGATGTACTCTGATGGAAGTGGAAATCTTCAACATAAAGAAGATCCAACTCACTTCCAGTTGATCAATGATGGACAGAAATAACTACACCCAGAGAAGGAACACTGGGAAGCGAATGTAAATTGTTAGCACTACTGTCTATCTACCCAGGTTACTTATACCTTTGGAATCTAATACGTAATGTGCAACAAGAAAATGGTATTTACACACATATATTGTATCTAGGTTATACTGTAACACATGTAAAATGTATGGGATTGCCTGTCATCGGGGGGAGGGAGTGGAGGGAGGGGGGATAATTTGGAAAAATGAATACAAGGGATAATATTATAAAAAAATTACTCATGCATATATACTGTGGAAAAAAATTCTAAATAAATTAAAAAAAAAAGTAAACTAAGGCAAAAAAAAAGACAATCACACTATTGCATTTTAGGTGGAGCTATGACTAAACAAACTGATATATTAATGTAATAGAATATTATTTTACTATAAGAAATAACAAATATGATGAATACAGAGAAACATGGAAAGACTTGAACCAGTGCAGAGTGAAAGAACATATATATATATTACAATGATTCAAATGGAAAGAACAACCACAAAACAATTAAGAGAGAGCATTGGAAAATTACAAAGAAAAAGCTTGAATCCAAAAAAGAGATATGGAAAGACTTCCCTTTTTCATTTGTAGCGATGGGATGGCCACAAGAATCAGAACATTGCACATATTTTCAGATTTTTAAAAATATATTGATCAGTTTTACTAATTAATTTTTTTTTATTCTTACTCATTTTTTTCTTTAAAAAATAATCTTTGTCATAGGGGATGCTTCTCTAGAAAATAAGAGGGAGATGGACACAAAAAGAAAATTTAGCATATGTAAAAACAAAATACCTTAAGAAATATTTGTTTTTACTTTAAAAATAATTTTTTGCTTTATTTTTACTTCAAAATAAAAATTGATATAAATGTTATGTTTTACATGTGCCTACAAAAATAGCTTTATTACTATATAATGAGGGAAACATCATTAAATGGCAATTATGGTATATGAATGCTACGGAATACTATTGTTCTGTAAGAAAAGGCCAGCAGGATGAATACAGAGAGGCTTGGAGAGATCTATATGAATTGATGCAAAGTGAAATGAGCAGAACCAAGAAATTATTATACATGACAACAAGACGATATGATGATCAATTCTGACAGACGTGGCTATCTTCATCATTGAGATGATTCAAATTTGTGCAGTGATGAAGAGAATCATCTATACCCAGAAAGAGAACTATGGGAACAGAGGGTGGAGCACAACATAGCATTCTCACTCTCTCTGTTATTATTTGCTTGCATTTTTTTTCTTAGTTTTTTTTTTTTCTTCCTTCTTGATCTGATTTTTCTTGCACAATCAGATAACTATATAAATATGCATATATATTGGATCTAACATGTATTTCAACATGTATTGGACTACCTGCCAGCTAGGGAAGGGGGTTGGGGGAAGAAAAGGAAAGTTTGCAACAAAAGGTTATGCAAGGGTCAATGCTGGAAAATTACCCATGCATATGCTTTGTAAATAAAAAGCTTTAATTTAAAAAAAAATAATCTTTGTTATATGGGATACTTCTCTAGAAAGTAAGAAGGAGATGGGCACAGAGAGAAAATTTAGCATATTTAAAAACAAAATACCTTAAGAAATATTTATTTTTACTTCAAAAATAAAATAAAAATTGATATAAATGTTATGTTTTACATGTGCCTACAAAAAATAAGCTTTATTACTATATAATGAGGGAAACATCATTAAATAGCAGTTCTGAAAAAGATCTGGGAATCTCAAACTGCAAACTTAGGAATTAACAGTGTGATATAGCAGCCAAAACAACAAATGTGATTTGGGTGCATAAGATGGGTAGAGCTTCCAGTATTCTGCTCTCTGGCCTGATTAGTCCATGCCAAGCAGTAGAGGAAAAAGATGGTGAAGAATCTCAGGGGTAGTGATAACTATTTGAAAGATTATCACATGAAGGGGCAATTACTCTTACTATATTTATTCTTAGATAGTAGAAGTTACAAAGGGGACAATTTCATCAATATCAGGAAAACTTCTTTAATAATGAGAGGGGTCCAAAAATGGAAGGGGCTGCGTTAAGTAGAGTTTCCTTCTTCCTGGAGGTCTTCAATTAACACTTAACAACAAATGTTGGCTACACTTTAGATAGAGCTACTTTTGTTTATGGGCTGGGCTCAATGGATGCTGGATTCCCTGCCCACTCTCAAATTCTGCTATGTAAATGTTAGTGTCAACAAAAGACTGGACACCATGACTATGCTGTCTGGATCTAGCCACCGTTACTGGAATGTTAATATTTATTGGATCCAATGCTTATTACTTTAAAATAGTAGCAGGAAACTGCAAATTAGAAGCTAGGATTCACAGCTTACACACTTTGATTACTTTGGTAGGACAGAGGTGAGTAAGACCCCATGAGAGCACTGGCTTTCCAAACTCAGAAGTGGATACCATGAAATTTGGCTCTTTAATCCCAGAAAACTTGGCAGATCCATTGAGTCAGAACTTTGATCTGAGCACAGGGGAATCTTCATTGTGTGATTGGAATGTGGGATGAGCTGTTTATAAAATCAATCTCACTGACCCCTGACAATTCCAGGTATGATCTAGAAAGATTTTCTTATCTATGATGGAAGACTTCAGATATCCATTAAAAGAATTGCTGGCTAACAGCATCCTCACAATCTCCAGGAGCCCACATGTGTCATCTACACTATTGGAATGGGAGAAGAATACAAAGATATGAATGAATATAGATCACAAGACACTGAACAACAAAGGATAATCTGATTAATAAATCATGCAGAGTTCAAAGTGCTATGGGCACTGCTAGGCAGTCAGTGATTCTTAGCATTGGATTTACACAATGGATATTATCACATCCCTGTAGCAGAGGAAGACAAAAAGAAACCTGATTTCAATTGCCCAGCTGGTTCTTACTAGGTCAAGTATATGCCCCAAGGCATTTCAGGGACATTTATCAGTTACCAATGGTTAGTAAAATTGCCTGAGAAATGAATTACATAATGTATCAGGATACAAGTCAGCCTCACTTTCTTTTGAGAGACTCTGGAGAGAATGATGAAAATGTTGGATCAGCTAGAGGAAATTGGCTAAAATTGTCCATTGACAAGTGGCAGTTGTATATAGCGCTTGTCAATAATGTGGATCACAGTGTCCGAGAAAAATATGAGCTCCAACCCAGGAAAGATACTCTGGAATTACCCACCTCCAAAAAACCCTTGAGATTTAAAGACTTTTCTAAGATTTGAAGGCTACTATTGTAAATTTACTCAACACTATGCTGCCACTACTGAACCACTGAATGATTTCACTCAAGAATATATCATTGAAGAGTATCAGAAACAGAAAGCCAAAACAGAATCCAGTGACTCTCAACTCTGCAAAGCCATTTTGAGATTGATGGGTGATCAAATGTGAACAAGCTTTCAGTTTCAGTCAGTTGCCACACAATGCATAAGATCCAGGCAAGCTATTTGGCCTTCATGTAGATGTTAGCCTTGAGGGCTTGGAAACAGTTTTGTAGCAAGACAATGATGTTTACTAGAAACCCATCATATGTGTCAGCAAATGACTTAGTGACAATGAGACTCACACTTCATATACAAATGAGATTCCTTGGCTTCAGGCAGCCTGTCACTGGGAAGTTCAGATTCTGTGCAGAAGCTAAATTTCAAGTGTGAACTGACAATAGTTTCCTGGTTTATGTTTTGATCAGTGACAAGTGGTCCTTGCCAGAGATAGACAGTGGCAACTACCCTTTATGAATTTACCATATGTTACTAGCCAGGGAAAATTAATCTGGACAAAAAATGCTCTGTCCCAAGAACCATATAATGCCAAAGAAAGGAATGAAGACATTAATACAATCAAATAGAAGCATAGTTAAAGATACGGAACTCTTACCTCACAGGATCTGAACAGTCTGAAGTATTCACAAATGACTAGGGATGAGAATAGAGAGATGATGAAGGGATTTGTGAGAAATGATATAAGATAAGATACAAGGAAATGAAACTAAAGGATTAAGGTCCATTCTCTAGAAAGTACCTTACTGTTGTGATCAAGAGAGAAGTTGGAGCTATTTAACAGAGAACTATGATGGATAGTAACCAAACATGTCAATATCCAACAAGCAAAATAATAATCAATCTCACATATGGTTAAAGAAGTGGTTGCTACTGGATAAAAGCACATGTCTAGATGAACATGAAAGGAATGCATGGTGGTTTTATACATACGGGATGAAAGAAAGTACTAAAGTTAATAAGAAATAGATTTTATCAGACTAAGTTGGCAGTGGATGTCATTAAAAAGTTTGAAAGGTGATCAATGCTACCAACTTGTGCTATATATATAGTATATGATAAATCTTTAGAGCTTGTCTACACTGACTTTCTTTCCCTGGAAAGAAATAACAGGAACATAAGGCATATCTTAGTGATGACTGATCATTTCATCAGGTGTGCATAGACATACTCAACCAAGAAGGAATAGATGGGTTGATGAATAAATAAATACATGGATGAAAAAACATTTGTTAAATGCGTACTATGTGCAAAGCACTGTGATAAACAGAAGAGATATAAACAGAAAAGAAAGATATTTACTCTCTCAAGGACCTCACATTCTAATTGGGGGAAATATCACATAGAAGAGTATTCCACTACAGAAAAGTCATTTCAGGTAGGATAGTAAAGGAAAGGTGTTTGGTGAAATTATGTATTATGAGATTCAAGGACATGCCAGCTAATTGCAACAACTAGAAGACTGGGAAAAGGGATGATAGATTCAAGGCAGATGGTAAAGGCCCCAATGTCCTCCATTTTACCAGAGGATTTGAAGATGCTGATTCATTGCTTGTCTAAGTGATGTGATTCCAAATGCTTATCCATATTGGGAGATAAAATTGGAGGGAACTAGACAAAGATTCTGGATTCACTGTAAGGGGATGAAAGTGTCTAGCTGGGAGTAAGAAAGAAAAAGTGGGAATTGGCAGGATTTTTAGAGGCTCCCAGAAACTTATTTCCTCTGGTCCTTGACTAGGAAAGCATGGAGCAGTATTGAGATTGGGAGCCAAACACAAATAAAGAATGGTTTTTTTTCTCAGTAAAAAGCTAAGATTGGGACAGTGTTTATAAGGAGATATTTTTGTTATTTTTAACAATATATTGGAATATTATATAGTTGCAGATCACATCCCAATCCCATGCCTATTTTATTTTTGAATTGGAGTAGAAGGACATTTACCGGAGAATGAGTTGACCACCAAGTGATGTGATTTCATAGTTTTTACTCAAAGACATTTCAGTGCTATAGTGGCCAAAGCTTCTATTGTTCCTGCTGAAAAAAAATGTTCTGGCTTTAGAAATGGTACCTGTATGGGTGTCTTTTCTCAGGGACTCTCAGATGCCTCACGCCTAGAAGAAAGACTAAATATATTTCCTACTTGGTAGCCTGCTTTGCAATTTATGGCTTTTTTCCCCCTGTTCTTGCTGATAATTGTCAAAAAATGGCTTCTTATTTGAGATTAAACTTCCATTTGTTTAAACTATTATTGAGGAGTTATATTATATCCGAGTCATTTCAATAAAAGCCATAACCTATTTTAGAGGAAATCAGTAGTAGAGCTTTATGTTAACAGGGAATTTTGTGTTGTTTTTTTAAGGGTCCCATGGTTTGCTGAAATGTGATGTATATTCCTAATCACACATTGCAAATTTTAATAGTTTCTTTTATCTATATTTTATATTTGATTATCTGTATTTTACACTATAATAATTGTCATTATTGACAATTGGCAATGGAATTGGGATCTCATCTGGCATGTATTTTATTCCTTATCTACATCTATATGTATTATATAAAAGAGTGAATTTGACCTTATTGTTGAGTCATTTACAACTCTTCATGACCCCATTTCGTGTTTTCTTAGCAAAGATGCTACAGTGGCTTGCCAATGACTTTTTCCAGCTCATTTTACAAATGAGAAAACTGAGGCAAACAAGAGTAAGTGATTTGGTCAGGGTTAGATAGCTAGTAAGTTCTTGAGGTCAGATTTGAATCCTGGAAGATGATTCTTCCTGACTTCATGCCCAGAACTTTATTCACTGCACCACCTAGCTGCCCTGTACTTTATTATCTTTTAATATATTATTTTCCCCAGTTACATATAAACTATGTAAACATAATTTTTAACACTAATTTTTTTAAAAATTGAGTTACACATTTTCTCTTCTTTTCCCTAATTTAAAATAGCTTATACATATTTAATAAAGTAAAAACAAATACCAGGTTTGTCATGTTGTGGAAGTGGACACATACCAAAGGGGAAAAAAAGCACAAAAGCATTCAGAAAGTAAAAAAAGAAAAATTAGTATGCTTCAATCTGCCTTCAGACTTCAGCTCTTTCTCTGGAGATGGATAGCATTTTTTTTTTATCATGAGTCTTTTGGAATTATCTTGGAACATTGCATTGCTGAGAATAGCTAAGTCATTCACAGTTAATCATTATACATTATTACTGTTATTGTATATACTATGTATATACTATTCTGGTTCTGTTCTTCACTTAGCATCAGTTCATATAAGTCTTTCCAGGTTTTTCTGAAATCCATCAGCTCATCATTTCTTTCCCAGCAGTTTTTGTCATATAGTGAGTTCTTATCCCAGAAGCTGAGATTTTTGAGGTTTATCAAACTCAGATTACTACGTCATTTACTACTGAATCTTTCGTATTTTATTTATTCCATGGATCTACCACTTCATTGCTTAACCAATACCAGATAATTATGATAATTACCACTTTATAATAAGTTGAGATGTCATAGGGTGTGAATTTTATTCCTTATCTACAGCTATATGTATTGCATAAAAGAGTGAATATGACATCAATTGAGAATTGAATAGAGAAGTCCTAATTTGAGATAGAAGCAACTTTGTATTTGTGAATATAAAATGCTTTCTGACCCCATTAACCTTCTGTCTTATTTCCATCCCCATACTGTTATTAGTGTTCATTCAAAAATCTAAATCCCATTCTCAGACACCACTTTCCTAGACAGTTTGTTTATTACTCCCAGTAATTTTTCTCTTCTGCATGCCTTCAGAGGGTAACAATAAGGGATATGCAATATATGCTCCTGTGGTCTCTACTTTCTTGCCTAAGACTTTATGATAATTAATTGGTAATATTTTTAAGGTTCCTTCTGGAATATCATTTGTACTTATGTGAATCTGTGAAAGTGAGTAGTCATCATCCATTTTGATGCCTTAGGAGATGTATTATTATATATTGTTGAAATCATACATGTCTTGGGAAGAGACAGACTTCTCTATTGTTGTTATGAGGTTAACATGTAGTTGCTTCAGGATGTTTGAGCAAGGAATTACCAACTACTTCCACTGTCTCCTTCCTCTAACCCTTTCTGGATGATCTCACTTGCTAGATACTATATATCTACTAAAACATTATTTATTTTTTTTGGGGGGGAGAAAAAACAGTATCTTTCCTTCCCTAGAGCATCCATTCCCCCTCCTCTTCAAGAAGTACAGCAAAGCTGTTTTGATACTCCAGTTATGCAACTATCCTTTTCCTTCCTTTTCTCCTGTTATACTTTTTCATTCTCCATCATCCTGACAAAATCAAGTTCCCCCTCTTCTACCTCAAGTCCCTTTTCCCCCATCAAAGCCTTGGTCCTGTTTTTCTTAGGAACCATTCCTTTCCTTTGTTCCTGCTCCTTTCTTGAAACAATGTATGCTTACAACAAAATAACAATTACTTGGCTGTTGCAGAACTATAAACATGGCACACTGAATGCCAGTATTATATACAATTTCCCCTATTCTTCATAATGTTTGAGGTTGCAATTTTCAGCCTGGCTTCTTTGAACCACTTAAGGCTGTCTACACCTCAATTCTAACTACCTGGCTAAAACATTTATAGTCAATTATCACCTCTTAATAACTTGACAGTCCTAGTCAAATTCCTTTCCTCTGTCTCAACAATTCCACAACCTTAGCCACAACCATCTTCCCTTCATCCTTGCACCAATCCCTCGTCTGTTTCACCAATTTGCCTTCCATCCGCAATTGTATATCAGTTTGCTCATCCCTCCAAATATTTCCCCTGCCTTTCCTTATCTTGCCTTGTCTTACTAACTACCTGTTCCTTCGTCTCTTGCCTCTGTCTCTTTGCATTCTACTCCCTAAAATCCTTCCTTATACTAAAGCAGCAAAGAAGACTATCAAGTGCTCATGGATAACCAAGCTAATATAATAAAAATGACAATTCTACTTAAACTAATCTACTTATTCAGTGCCATCTCAATCAAACTGCCAAGAAATTAGTTATAGAGACAAAAAATAATAACAAAATTCATCTGGAAGAACAAAAGATGAAGAATTTCAAGGGAATTAGTGGGGGGAAAATGCAAAGAAAACTGGTCTCGATGTACTAGATCTAAAATAATATTATAAAGTGGTGGTCCTCAAAACCATTTGGTATTGGCTAAGAGATAGAGTAATCTAACTATAGAGTATCAGTGGAATAAATTAGATTCACAAGACACAATAGTCAATGACTATAGTAAGCTAGTGTTTGATAAACCCAAAGACTCCAGCTTCTGAGATAAAAACTCAGTATCTGACAAAAATTGCTGGGAAAATTAGAAAATAATGTGGCAGAAACTAAGCATTAATCAACATCTAACACCCTATACCAACAAAGGGCTGAAATTGGTTCATTATTTAGATATAAATGGTGATATTATAAGCAAATGTGGAGAGCAAGGGATAGACTGTTTCTCAGATCTGTGGAGAAGGAAAAAAATTAAAATCAAGGAACTAATTTGCAAAATGGATAGTTTTGATTACATTAAATTTAAAAGTTTTCATACAAATAAAATCAATGTAGACAGTATTAAGAAGGAAAACAAGCAGAAATCTAGGAATAAAGATGTTTACATCCAAGGGCTCTGTTAAAGGCCTCATTTCTAAAATATATGGAGAATTGATTCAAACTTATAAGAATATAAGCCATTCCTCAACTAATAAATGGTCAAAAGATATGAACAGACAATTTTAGACAAAGAAATTAAAGCCATTACTAGTCATATGAAAAATGCTCTAAATCACTATTGATCAGAGAAATGCAAATTAAGACAACTCTGAGGTACCACTTCATATCTCTCAGATTGGCTAAGATAATAGAAAAAGATATGTTGGAGGGGATGTGGGAAAACTGGAACATGAATGCATTGTTGCTAGATTTGTGAATTGATCAGACCATTCTGTAGAACAATTTGGAATTATGCCCAAAGGATTATAAAATTGTGCATACCCTTTGATCCAGCAGTGTCACTATTGAGTCTATCCTAAGGAAATTGTGAAAAAGGGAAAAGGACCCACATGTGCAAAAATATATGTAGCAGCCCTTTTTGTAGTGGCAAAAAAATGGAAATTGAGTGAATGTCTATCATTTAGGGAATGGCAAACTAAGATAAATGAAGGTAATGGAATATTATTGTTTTATAAGAAATGACGAGCAGGCTGATTTTAAAAAATCCTGGACAGACTTGTGTGAATTGATGCTAAGGGAGGTGAATAGAACCAACAGAACATTGTACACAGCCTCAACAAGATTATGTGACGTTCAACTGTGATGGACTTGGCTCTTTTCAACGATGTGCTGATTCTAGGTAATTCCAATAGATTTGTGATGGAAACTGCTATCTGCATCCAGATAGAGAACTATGGAGAATGAATCTGAATCAAAGCATAGCAATTTCATCTTTTATTGTTGTTGTGGTTTGCTTGCTTGTTTTTTTCTCATTTTTTTCTTTTACCCTTTGATCTTTTTTTTTTTTTTTTTGGTGCAGCATGATGAATGTGGAAATGTATTTAGAAGAATTGTACATGTCTATTCTGTATTGCATTGCTTGCTGTCTATGCGAGGGGGTGAGAAGGAGGAAAGGAGAAAAATTTGCATCACAAGGTTTGGCAAAGGTAAATGTTGAAAATTAACTTTGCATGTATTTGGAAAAACCAAAAGCTATTAAGGGAAAAAAAAAGAATAGGAACATTACTGGGTCTGTATCCCAAAGCAATCATAAAAGAGGGTAAAGGACCCACATGTGCAAAAATGTTTGTATCAGCTTTTTTTGTGATAGCAAAGAATTAGAAAAATGAGTAGATGCCCATCAATTGGATAATCATTTGACTGAATAAGTTATGATATATGAAAGTAATGGAATGTTATTATTCCAAAAAAATGATAAGTAGACTGATTATAGAAAGGCATGGAAAGATTTACATGAACTGATGCTGAGTGAAACAAGCAGAACCAAGAAAACATTGTACATAGTGACAGTAAGATTGTGCAATGATCAACTATGACAGACTTGGTTTTTCTCCATGGTTCAGTGATCCAAGGCAATCCCAATAAACTTTGAACGGAAAATACCATCAGCATTCAGAGAGAGAACTGTGGAGACTGAATGCAAATCAATACATTCTGTGTTCACTGTTTTTTTCCCTCTGATTTTTCCCTTTTTTCTGATTTTTCTCTCCCATTTATATGGAAATACATGAAAAATGAATGAACCTGTATAACCAAAAAATTGTTAGTTTACATGTAACTGGGGAAAATAAGCATAATAAAATTGAAAATAAAAAGCAAAGAGTAATAGGGACTATGTTGATGATGGCAACTATGAATTTTGTAGGCCAAACATAAACAAAATTGACTTCTTTTTTCTAGCAGATAAACATTTTCATTGAATCTTTCTAGGCATTACCACCATTTCAATAAATTAATCAGTTAATCAAAGGCATTAAATTAATGTATTATTGCACCATGCCCTGGGAACTTCTATAAACTAGAAGGCAGTCCTGGGTAGATACTTTAAAAAGAAAGAAGGGCAACAGATAAGCAGAATCCAAGAGTGCAGTTGCTATAAAATTGTTGACTTGTGAGTTCTTTAAGCCCTCTTTAAATGCAGGTTTTGGGGGTTTTTTGCTCTGCCCTCTAGCCCTCCAATCAGAAGGGCAGATGCTACTAAGGGAGATTGTTATTCATCCTATTCTTCAAAGAGAAGCAATGACATCAGAAGGATGATGTCTTGACTTCCAAGTGAATTGTATTTCAGTGACACAGGGTTGTACAAAGTCAACAGCCTTACCTTCTCCTTGGGAGTCCAGTGACAAGACAACTGCCAATGGCACCACATGTAATGCCCTATTGAGGGTACTGATGAAGTTTAAGTACAAAAATCAATGGAATTCCAGAAGGCGAGTTTCCAGATAATTTAATTGCCTAAAAAAAGACAAGCTAAAGAGAATTTCTCCAAATCAATAAATGATAGGAGGTTGTTTTGTTTTGTTATCAAGGAAATCATATGTAACTCATGCTTAGGTTATCTGAAATTGCCATTTGTACTGGAAAGTTCCTAAAAACTGCTAAAAGTAGTTTTTTTAGTACTATAGCTCATAAACTCCTACTGGTGTGCTTACACACACACACATACACACACACACACACACACACACACACACACACACACAACTATGAGGTATCAATTAGTCTGCCAAACTTAATTAGAAATGGTTATTTACTAAAGTGATATGGTAAGAATAATTAGTACAGATACTCCCCATCTGTGGGAAACATACTATCCCACAAGAACATAGAGAGAGAGAGTCCAGGGGAAAGTAGGCTCAAGCTTAGTGCACCTGGGAAAAATAGGAAGTAATTCATAGTTCCCAGAAACCCTTTTTCTGTAGGTCTTAAGATGTATCCCATAGGCACCTTAAGCATGGTATATTTTTTTTTTGGGGGGGGGCTCCTTATAGAATTAGAAAGCTATCTTTCCTCACTGTGTGTAGTTTGCTCTTACCTCCTGAGACATATCATTTCCAGCCTCTATCATTCCTGGATTATTGCTAGGATAGCAATGAAAAGTCCAAACCCTTTTATCCTCCAAAGGTTGTCCTTTTATCAAGGAAGGATAGAGGAAGCAGAGACTCTCCTCCTCTTCTCTTCCCTAAGCTTACCTGGAACTACTCTCCCCTGTAAGCTGCCAGATACACAAGTGCTAAATTCAGATCTAGATAGTTTATAGAAGGTCCACAGGGTATAGTGCAAAATACATTAATTAGTTCATTCATTCATTGCGATGTTGATAAAGGTATACAAACTAGAGTATTCTGATAGTGACTTTAGGGTGGGATTACTGATTGATGGACTCAATCAACACTCCAACTCTTTCAGGTATCAGACAGTTAATTGTATCACTTTCCTCCTAAAGAAGGAAAGTAAGTCATTATGACTTCCTATCATTGATCACTTCCAATTTGTGATCTTCAAGACCTCAAAAGCCTACAGTGTTATTGTTGCAAGAGGTTTGCAAATACATACATCCCTCTATTCTGGATTTGTTACATTGAAATCTAAAAAAAAAAAAAAAAAAAAAAAAAGTTGCTTGTAATGTAACTAGATCTTAGTTTGAGAAGCTCACTCCCTCCATCAGCTTTCCAACCCCTGAAAGCTTCAGATTACCAGCCTGTTCTCTAGACAATTCAGTGGAATGCATAAGCAAATATGCTTGTTTTTGTTGACCGAATCCATTGTGCCAGAAGTGCCGGACATATGTATCTTTTATGCATATAAGGAAGGAAATGGGTAGTTAGTGAGCACCTGCTATGAGTCAAACACTGAGGTCTTTACAAATATTTTCTCATTTGATACAAAAATTCCCAGAAAGAAGTGCCGTTATGATCTCCATTTTTTACAACTGAGCAAATTAAGGCAGATAGAGGCAAAGTGGCAAAGTGTCACACTGCTAATAAATTATGAGCAGGATTTGAACTCAGGTTCTCCAGACTCCAGGCCCAGTACTCTTTCTCCATTGCAACACCCGGTAGCAGTACAATATCATTGTGATGAATAATTTGTAAACTCACTAGCCAAATGTTGAACCTTCTGTCACTATATATTTTCTTTATTGTGGTTATTCATTCCTTTCACTTTTGTCTGACTCTTGGTGACCCCATTTGGGGTTTTCTTGGCAAGGATATTGAAGTGGCCATTTCTTTCTCTAGTTCATTTGCAGATAAGGAAACTGAGGCAAACAGAGTTAAATGACTTCCCTAAAGTCATAAAACAGGAAATGTATGAAGTTAGATTTGAATTCAGAAAGATGATTCCTCCTGACTCCAAGCCTGAGACTCTATCCACTGTATCACCTAGCTGCCCCATTTTCTCAATTAACAGATATTAAAAGTATTTTTTTGGAGTCATAGTCTCAGGGGACTTTCAGTCCAATCCCTTCATTTCACAATTAGAGAAACTGAGGTTGAGGGAAATGAATCCGTTTTCCTAAACTTATACAAATATATCAGAATTACATCAGAAATGAGATTCCTAGTTCTTTATTTTAAATAGGCACTTTTTCTACTGTGCTATGATGAGCAACCAAAGGCACCCTTCAGATCATTACTTTGGACTTTTCTAAGTGTTTATTTCCTCCTCTGAAAATTAAGGATGATGACCTCTAAAAGCTATTCAAAAATGCATTTTACACTTTTTTACAACTGTGTAGTTTTTTAAATGAACATAGGAATATAGGTGGCTTGCTAATTCACCCAGTTCACTGAGTCTTACAGAATACATGCCAGTCAAATACATGGACACACAGCAGGAGATGTGTGACAGAGAACTGAAATTTAAACTTGTAAACTGTATTACCAAATCTATTTGAAAAATAATCGCTTTCTGTTATGTTGCAATTTTCAGCTGTTTTCAGATTTTCACTTTTAACCACATTTCCTAAATGCATAACAAATGTTCATGTCTATAAGTCTATGACTACTGAATTTCCAGATTCTTTGAAGCTTTCAAAACTGACCTGATCTACTTGCCAACTGGGGGAAGAAGGGGAAGGGAGGGGGAAAAATTAGAACACAGAATTTTGTAGGGGTGAATGTCAAAAATTATCCATGTGTATATTTTGAAAATAAAAAGCTATGCATTTTTCCTGGTTTGATTTGATTTTTCTTGTGCAGCAAAATATGTATGCATCTATTGGATTTAACATACACTTCTATCATGTTTAATATATATTCAACTACTTACCATTTAGGGGAAGAGGGGGAAAAATGGAACACAAAGTTTTGCAAGGGTTAATGTTTTGAAAAATAAAAAGTTTTAATAAAAATATTTTACGGGTAAAAAAAGAAAAGAAAAGAAAAAACTATAATTTAAAAAAAAAAAACCCAAACTGAATTGATTTTTCAAAACTCAGCAAGCCAGGGCCTCCAGATGAATCTCCTTCAGCAAAAAACAAACACTAAAGAAGAGTTCTGAGGTCTGTTTTCATAGGTCTACATATCACACACAGGACCCTGAGAAAAAAAAGCAGCATTGTCTCTCTCCAACTCCATCTGTCATGGAATCAGACCAAGAGTAAAGAAGTACCAAGAGACAGGCTAGAAACCAGCTAAGACCTCTGAAGGGATAATTCCATGACAGTTCTAGAATCTTTGCTAGTCAAACGGACTGCCATTCATCAAAGTGGAACCAATTATAGAATACCTATGCATACTTCAAGGTGCTTCCATTATATATCATCACAACTCTCTTGGAAGCAGGTTCTCCAGCCTCTTCCATGTGAGGAATAGCATCAGATGCACTCTACACATGTACTAGCCTGCCACAACATTGGAAACACCATGACATGGGCCAACAGGATGGGACATTATCTGGTCATTTCCCCACTAGTAGTATAAGTCTTCCATGAAAGATTTATGACAAGAGGAATTTGCAAAGAGACATGTAGGCTTGTTGGGGGTGGGGGAAGAGGGAAATCATCCTAATGATTAGGAAATACCAAAGTGGAGTGTGCTACCTTAAGAAATAATAAGCTCCCCCATGCCTGGAGGTCTTCAAACAGAAGCTGAGTGATTTCTTGCAAGGCATGTTGGAGAGGGAGTTATTGTTCAGTATGGTTTAGAGTAAGTTCTTTCTGAGGTCCATTACAACCCAGAGATTTGTAAGTCTAGGATTGGTAGAATTAAAATCTTCCAAAATCTTTTGTACTATTGGACAATGGTTTCGTAAGACATCATCCAGTGTTCAGGGAGGATGCACTCCATCCGGGTCCTGAACAAGGATTGCCCACGGCAGGGGGATTTCACAATAAGATAAGCGTTGCCTTTAAGCTTAAGTGCCATCCTAATGAAACCAGCCTACAATTAAATGCTAGTTTTAGCTGTCTCTCCCAGCATCTCCCCACCCAACCCTATGAAGCAGTGCTTCCCATAAAGGTTGTGTCCGGACTTGTGCACAATAGAAACTGACACACTGGTCTTGGAGCATTTCCCAGAGTGGGTTTGAGAATGATTATATAACATGTTAAATCCATGTTCCTTTTTCAGGCAGAACTGAATCTTGGCCAAAATCACTAGAGCAAGTCCTTTCCCACTGACCCAAAGAAAATGGCAAATAAATTATAGTTTGGAGTCTGTGAGGACTCAAACACTATCCTAACACTGGGCATGTAAAGAGAGAAGGAAGTCTGAGTTATATCTTTTTACATCGTGCTGCTTGTGGTGCAAGAAAATAGATGTGGAGAAATGAAAGCAGACAAAGCAAGGGATGACAACTGCAAGGTTGCCCTTTGGCCCATGAGGAAGAAGAGAAAGAAAAAAAGAAAGACAAGGAAAAGGAAAAGCAAAGAAGGAGGAGAAAGAGGAGGAAAAGAAGAAAGGTGGAGAAGGAAGAGAGGGAGGAAAAGGAGGAAGAGGAAGAAGTAGGAGGAGGAGGAAGAAAGAGGAAGAGGAGGAAATTTTAATGAACGTTTATTAAGCATGACTATGTCAAGGTTATCTTTTGACTCATGGAATTTGTCCTAATGAAGAAATCAAAAAATTCTAATAAACCATAATAGTTGTTTTACTATGTCTCAATACCTAATTCCTGAGGACCTGAGGATTTAAAGAAAAAAGAAATTAAATCATCTCTGCCCATAAGAGACTTATATTCTATTTTGCTTAGAGCAACACTGGCTCCGTCACTCTTTTAACCTTCACCACAAAGGAAAAACCTTGTTTTGGAACTTAAGGCCAGGTTTCAAGTGGTCCTCTATAGTTTGCTACCTGTGACTTTGGGCAAATTATTTAATCACTTACTCAATTAACAAGTATTCATTAAACACTTATTGATATGCTAGTCTTTGTCCTAACCACTGGGGATACAAAGAAAAACAAAGATGCAATCTCTGCTCACAATATAATAGGGAAATAAACATGCAAACAATTGTGTATAGATAGGACAAATTAAAGCTAGTCTTAGAAGGAAGGTACTAAGGATTACCAGGAAAGGTTTCTTGTACATGGTGTACTTTACCTGAGGCTTGAAGGAAATCAGAGAAGGCAGAGAAAAAGAGTGAGTGAATTCCACTCATAGCATCAGCCAGTGAAAATGCCTAGGGTTGGGAAAATCAAAAAGGAAGAGCCGGAAGCCAGTGTTACTGGATCATAGATAAAACAGGAGAAAATAACAAATAGCTAGTGCCTGTAAGTTCATTTTTTTAATACATACATAGAAAATATCAGACACATTCACAAAATCACAGCCTCTAAATTATTTATAATTTGTCCTTTAAAAAAACAAACAACCAACTATATCCACTATTCAAAATAGAAAGAAAAAGTCTTCTTGGTCTCAAGGTTCCCTCCTGATAGGATAATCATTTCTTACCATGTTTCTCTAGTCAAAACACATAAAATATTTGGGAACAAATTAACTTCAAATTTTACATATCTGAAGTGTCTGTTCTTTCTCTGATTAGAGAATCTAAGCAAGGAAGATTTATCATTTGCTTAGAACTATCCAATTAGAAGAAACTGGATTTTTATAGCACTTACTGTATGTGTACCAGGCACTGTGCTCATCTTTACAATTATTGATCCTCAGATCAACCCTGGGACATAGGAGCATATCTCCATTTTATAAATGACAAAACTGAGGAAAACAGAGATTAAGTGATTTGCTTAGGGTCATATAGCTAAGGAGTAGCTGAGGCCAGATAAGAGGTCAATTCTTCCTGACTCCAGGCCCAAAGCTCTATCCACTGACTTAGGTCAACCCAGCTGATTTAAAATGGACACTAAAATTAAGACTATACCTTGTTAGAAATAATTGCTCTCCTTCTTGAAATCCAGATATTCCTTTTGTGAAGCGAATCACATGCCCAGAGTGACTCTAGAGTAATTCCTACTCCAGTACCACTGAGGGAGCAGAACACAGGATAGATCCATTTTATATAAGAATACAAAGCAAAAAATAAACTTAGTAGAACTAAGAGAACATTGTACACAGCAACAAGATTATATGATGTTCAATTCTGATGAACGTGGCTCTTTTCAACAATGAAGTGATTCAGGCCAGTTCCAATAGACTTGTGATAGAGAGAACCATCTGCATCCAGAGAGACAACTATGGGGACTGGGTGTGTATCACAACATAGGATTTTCACCTTTGTTGTTGTTTGATTACTTTTTTTTTTTTCCTTTTTGATCTGATTTTTCTTGTGCAGCATGATAATTGTGGAAATATGCACATGTTTAACATATATTAGATCACCTCATGGCTAAAGGAGGGAGTAAAGAGAAAGAGAAGGGGCAAATTTGGAACACAAGATTTTGCAAGGGTGAATGTTGAAAACTATCTTTGAATGTATTTTGAAAATAAAAAGCTATTATTAATTTTTTTTTAAAATAAAATGTTCACAGAGCTCAAAAAAATCACTCACTCACACACACACATACACATACACATACACAAAGAATGGCAAGCAAAGACTGACCTCGGAGTATGTTGATAAAGGGTAAACCACTAGTTAGTTCTCTTTACCCAGAGAACTCATCAGTTTTGTCATCAGTAAAATGGGGAGGTTGGACTAATGATCTCTACATTCCCTTCCAACACTCAAGCCAACATACTACGGCCTCATTCAGAACATCCCTTCCTATAATTATTATAAAATGGCAGAACTGGAAAGAACTTTGGAGATGATCTAGTCTAGACTCATTCCCTTCATTTTAAGATAAAGTAACTGAGGCCCAGCTCAGGGAAATGGCAAGGTTGCATCCATACAAGTATGGATTAAATTTCATAGTTCTTAAATTGAAATAAATGCAGTGTTCTGCTCCTGTGCTCCTCTTTCTAGCTTACTCCCCACCCTCATGCTTGGCATGTGCATAATGCCTTGTGTCCCTTGCTTGTCCAGGATTATGTGGTTATGTCCCACATGTGGTCTGCCCTACACGGGCATCCCCCTTGGCAGTCTTTGCTTGATAGTCTCATAAAAAAGGGATCCATCCTGTGTTCTGCTCCCTCAGGGTTTTGTTTGCTAGCTCTGAAATAAGAGGACTTGTGTTAAATATCTGATATTTACTACCTAGGTCATCTTGAATAAGTTTGGCTCATTCTAGCCTCTGTTTCCTCAATGATAAAATGAGTATGCTGAGAACATGATCTCTAGGGTCCAGATGCATGATACATTTATAAATAAATCAGTGTTGGCCTGTTAATGCATCATAGGTGAGATAGAATTACCCCACTATTCAAGGGTCTTCTGGAATCTGTTGCCAAAACCTGCTGATTTCACCTTTACAACATCTCTCAAATACATCTTATCTCCTCTGACAGTGTGGCCAAACCTACCCTCCCCACCCAGGCCCCTTTCATTTCATGTCTAGATTATTACAGTAGTGTTCCAGTGCATCTGCCTGCCTCAAGTGTCTCCCCACTCCAATCCATCCTCCAACCAAAAAAGTGATTTTCCCAAAGCAAAAGTCCAATCATGTTACTTCCCCACAACTCCTCACTCAATAACCTTCAGTGGTTCCCTATTGTTCCTAGGATCAAATACAAAATAATCTGTTGGCATTCAGAGCCCTTTTATAATTTGGTCCTCTCATACATTTCCAGTCTTCTTACACCTTACTACCCCATATGTATTCCTGATCTGGTGACTCTGGCACTCTAGCTGTTCTTTCCACAAAACCCTTCTTTTCTCTCCTTCAGGTAATTTCTCTGGTTATCCCCTAGCCCTGGAATGCTCTCCCACCCCAGCTCAGCAGCCGACCTCAAAGGTTTCCAAACAAAATCTCATCCTCTACAGGAAGCCTTCTTTAACTTTTCTTAATTCCAGAGTCTTCTCTCTGCTAATTATCTCTTATTTATCCTGCATATTGTTTGTTTGATCAGATTTATCTGTTTGCTGTCTCCTAATGGAATTGTAAAATCCTTCAGGGCAGGGACTGCTTTTTGCCTCTTTTTGTACCCCCAGTGCCTAGCACAGAGCCTGGGTCATAGTAAGTTTTAATTAATGCTTATCGACTGATCCAAAAGAGTGACACTAATGGAAGGAACTGGGAGCAGCAATTTGGAGTAGTGGGGAATTGTTTAGGCAAAGCAGCCCTTCTGCTCAGGGTTACACTTTCTTGGCAATTGCCTATCTCCATTGTCTTATTCCAGAGACTATCTAGATATCCATATGTGGATATATCCATGTCCAAATCCAGAGCTAAGTGTTTGTGCATCCTTTTTTGAGACTCAGGTTCAGGGAGGTTTGAAGTCCAAAGTACTGGGCAGGAAAAGGCAACAATCTCTGTAATCTGCCACTTATAGCCAAGGAAACAAAGCATAGGGACACAAGGCCAGTATTCCTAGTCACAGCCTTGGTGTTGGAAAGAAGAAGGGAGGTCTTACTACAAGGCACATAATTTACAATTCAGCCTTTACTTGCCATATTCCCTAAGAAAAAAACTTGCAAAATGGGTATGTCTCTAGTTATGATCTTAGAAGAGGACTCTCTCTTTTAAGAGATATACTAATTGGTTGGGAGGTAGAATGTACCCAGATAATCCCAAAATGCAGCTCAAAAAGGGCCTGGATAGAGAGAATGCACAGATAACAAGGTTTGTGGAATAGAGATATCCATATAGTGTAGGAGTGGCCAAGGAGGATGGATACAAATAGAAAAGGCCAGTGGGTCCTAGATGGAGTTGGGCACCCAGTGTAGGGAAAGCATGGCTGGGTTTTCTTGTGGTTCTTATCTGGATCAAACAGGACCAGGCAAAAACCAAGGAAGTTCAGATGTCTCTTCTGGGGTGTAGATCACGGTTCAGGATATGTACTGACTCATGGCAGTCATGGTAGAAAATGGTTTCATTTTCACAAACCAGTCACTTACAACATTGACAATTTTTTATCTTAAATAAAACTATTGATTTAGCATAATATAATGAAAATGATAACTCAACAGGAACTCATATACTAAAGAAACTATATTATAAAAAAATATATTACAGTCTACACAAAAACTTGGGCCATATTTTTCCATCAATGGAAAGAACAAGTCATCAACTGCACTAGTAGTTTTCAATTGAAAGAACACCACTGAGACTGTCATCACTGTACCTTTCAAGAATAGATGCTCTGCTTTAGTATCAATAAGATCTGGCAGAATGGAGAAATATTAAAAGAAAAATATTTAAAACTTAAAAAGAAAAATATTAAAAAGAATGTTTTAAAAAATTTCCTCTAGTCAAGGAAAGCATGGAGTGTATAGTAACACAATAATTGGGGGACTTTGTGAAGTTGGATGGGTGAATGACCATTTTCTAAATTAAAAATCATCCAAAGAAAGGCTACCCTCATTAGAAAACTAATGATGTAGGACAGAAGTGTCAAACATCCTGCCAACAATACTCTGAGTGAAGAAAACTAGATTAAAATGTAATTGGGAAACAGTTAAAATAAATAAAAATACAATTTTTTTTTTTTTTTGGTTCAATCATTTCAGCCATGTCATACTCTTTGTGGCTCCTTTAGGGGTTCTCTTGACAAAGTTAATGGAGTAGTGTGCCATTTCCTTCTCCAGCTCATTTTACAGATAAGAAAACTGAGGCAAACAGGTTAAGTGACTTAACCAGGATCACATAGCTAGTTTGTGGGCAGATTTGAACTCAGAAGATGAGTTTTTCTGACTTCAGGCCTGACACTGTCTACTATGCTACCTAGCTGTCCCCAAACACAGTAGAATATAGAAAACATATTAACAATATGTCATTTTCTAAATCAGTGTGGTTTACTAATTCTGTTTCTATTTCAGGTTGACTCCACTGGTTAAGGATATAATGGAAAGAGGAAGAATAAATATTTATTAAGCATCTACTATATGTCAACCACCATAAGAATTTTTATTAACATTATCTCATTTGATTCTTACAGCAGTCCTCTGAGGTAGGTACTATTATTATCCCCATTTTAAAGTAAAAGAAATTGAGGCAGACAGTGTTTAAGTGACTGCCACAATCAGCTGGAATAAGCATTTAATTTACAATTGTGAGACAGCAAATACAATGAGGGTAAATGAAGAGTGCTAAATCTTTTTTTTTTTAAATTAATTTAGTAAGATATAATTGTTTGGATCTCTTTTAATGGAAAAGCAAGTTTTTCATTTTGTAGGGTCAACTCCCTGATTGGCTTTGTGTTCTAGGCAGATATTTATTTAATATGTGCACGAAGATTTTTGTTTCTTTTGTTAATCATGTATTACTATTATGCATTACTTTATATTCTCTTAAGAAATTTCTGATTAGAATCATTGTGATGTGGTTTTGGTTAGGAATTTGTTTTATATGAATATCAATTTAATAAATTCAAAATATCTGTGGAAAAGACTGGGCTCACATTTATAGAAACCTGGAAGGAAAGTACATAAGGGAGAAAAACACGGGTGTTTCAGGTAACTCATAGCTCTAGATTGCAAACTTCAATGCTATCACTCCATTCAGGAATATCCACAACAAATGAAACTGCTTGTCTGCTTCTCCTGACCAGTTTCCTCTTGAGCAAATCTGCTCCCCTGTTTATTGACTTACCATCCAATAACCCTTTAAAAGGTTTGGGTAGCAGATCTTTTGGACAGTTAAGGTACCAGCCACCACACTGTCCCTTTGTGTCTAGGCAATGCCAAATATTTCCAATTTTTTTTCTTAAGAATTTGCTAATGTGTCACATAGACTTAATATCGTTTAAATGATTTTGCTTTGATTTATCTAGCCAATTATATCCTATCAAATTATTCAGGGAGTAGCTAGGTAGCACTGCAACAGACAGAACACCAGCTCTAGAATCAGGAAAACTCATCTTCCTGTGTTCAATTCTTGTCTCTTGCACTTACTAGCTGTGTGATCCTGGCAAGTCTTTTAAGCCTATTTACCTCAGTTTCCTCATCTGTAAAATGAGCTGGAGATGGAAATGGCAAACCATTCCAGTATCTTTGCCAAGAAAAACCCAATTGGGATCATAAAGTATCAGACACAACTCTCCAACTGAACAACAAAAAGCAGATTTCTTAATGTCAAACAAATCATCAGACTGGTTATCTCTAGACAGTATATGCAGCAAATAAATCAATAAACATTTATTAAATTCCTACCATGTGCCAGGCAATGTGCTGAGCATAACCCAACCAACTAATAACAATAACTGCTAACATTTATATAGTATTTAGTATGGGCCAAGGGACTGTGCTATTGTGTGTTATAATTATTATCTTATTTGATTCTCACAATAGCCCTTAGAAGTAGGGGCTGTTATTACCCCATTTTAAAGAGGAAAAAACTGATACAAACAGAAATCAAGTGATTTGTTCAGTATCCCACAGCTATTAATCACTGGAAACAGAATTTGAATTCAGATCTCCTTGACTCCAGACCCAAGGCTCTATCCATTAGCCATCTAGATGCCCCATGAACTTCACTTACAATGATACTATATTGTCCAATCAAATTGTAGCAAATAGAACTCATTGAAAAAAAATTCAAATTGAATCTCTGGACAAGGTAAACTACCTCCTCACTTACTCCTCACTTTTCTATGCAACAAAGCAGCTGCATAACCTATCTTTCCTTTTTTCCCTCTCAAACCAAAGAGGACAGCAAGAAGTAAAGAGATTTCTGAAACCTCTTAACCCTCTTGAGCTCTCTGAAGGATTCTGAAGAATAATATCTAGGGAGGTAACTAGGTGGCACAGTGCTTAGAGCTTTGACTCTGGAGTCAGGAAGGATTCAAATCCCACCTCAGACACTAGTTATAGGACAATGGGCAAGTTACTTAAACCTGAATGCCTCAAAAAAAAAAATAAAAAAAAAAAAATCTAGAAATGAAGCTCTGATTTACTTAGATTGAACCTCTTTCCAACCAATCAGGAATCCTGTAGCTGAAGCCCCTTTCACTGTGTCTTCACTCTTCCATAAAGCTCCTTTGGATTTTCTTCTATTTTCTTTATCTTTTCTTACTGGGGTCTTCTTTACTCTTTGTTTGACCTCAGTCAAAGAGTGAAGACCTCAGCTTTCTATTTCTAGCAATGGTTTAAATCACTACCCTCTGGAACTCAAAATCACCTTTCACTTAAACCTGAAAACTCACCAGATTTCCCCATGAAATCTAAAGGCTTTACTTAATCATACCTCAGTCTCTAAATAGCTTTATGACTGTTCATTTTTGTAGTCTTACCCTTGCAAGTAAGCCGAGAATACCCTGTGGCAGCCCTACATCTTCAACTTATGTCTCATTCTGTGACCTTGAAACTCTGTTTCTTTGTAATGTGGAAGCATATTTTTTAAACTTCCTTTTTAAATTCTCCAGAAATATTAAAGAATACTCTTTTTCCAGCTAAAACCCTTTCCAAACTTATCACTTTGGGAAAGGGAGTAGAATAAAAGCTTAAGGAAAAGGATTAATGATGATAAGCAAACTTTAGTTTAGATAAGATTGTCTTCTCCCCACCCATCTGAAGTGTTTAACTTGCCTTCCAGGTTAAGATATTGCCCACAGGAAGGAACTGAAGGAATCCAGGAACTGAAGAGCTCTGGAATGTTAACCCCAACTGTATTTTAACATAATATGATCTTTTTCTTTATTCAAGATTCCTATAAAGGTTACCTCAGATTGTCTTGGGGCAAAGTCATATTAGGAGACACGAAGGACTATACCAGTTTAGACATCTCTCTCTAGTCTAAATATGGCATGGATATAAATAAATGTTAAATGAAAAAGAATTGTGTCTGGCAGAAAAGCTTAAATTTCAGAGTACATTATTAGCATTAGCATTTTCTCTTCAACAGTATTGGTGCAGTTTATTTGTATTTTGACACTTAAAAGAAACCAACATGGACGTAGGACTGTTTGTCTTTGAAAAACTTTCATAGTTAGTGGTTGGTTCATTGGTACCCTTCGTTCCCAAAGAGAACCAAAATGACATTGTATTAGAGTCAAGGTAGTATGTCTGACTGTAACTCATCAGACCAGTATAAGCTTAGAGGACTCTACCACAAGTCTAGTCCATAGACTTCTACAGTCAACTAAAGAGAGGCGAGGGTGGGTATTATGGAGTATTCAGGGAAGACTAGCACTTCCGGTGTGAGAAATTGACCAGTGCTTTTCAGTACTGATCATCCAACTTTGGTGTCCACCTGGTTCACCCAATTTTTACTCTGAGAACTATATCATGGGCAGTTACCTCGGTAAACCAGTTACAAAGGCTGAAACCCATCAATAAATTGGGGGATGTCCACCCCAAGCATATGAAGACTTCCTCCATGGAATGGGCAGATCAGAACAATTTGTTATAACAGCCATGAAAGTGGCCGGGGCAGGTGTTGTAGAGTGATTAGAGCTTAGTCAAACACTCAAAGATGTAATGCTTGGTATTTTTCTCTGTTTTGTGGCTTGTTTTATCTATCAATCTGTTCTGTGTTTAGAGATAATAGAAGCCTAAGGGAGTGACTAATAATGAAACGAGATTGTCCCCAGCAAAAGGGTGTGTTTCCACAATAACACAAAGATTCCCCCAAAAGTGCTGCAGAGATCCTTCTGGTCATTTTAGAATGCTTGATCAAAACTGGTCAAGAGACCCTACTGCCTAAGGTCAGGGGTCCTCAGCAATGGGAAGCAAGGCTAAAAAGGCCTCTGTGCTCAGGGAAAAGACCAAGCTCTCTAATCTAGAGGATTCTAAGGAGTTATGAGAGGCAGTGAACTTGGAGGGCAGATCCTCCATAAGGGACAGAAGATCTTTACTAAGTGTCCAATTTGGGGAAAGTTGCAGGACTAGGAAAGAGTATTTTAAAATGTCTTATCCTACAAAAGCCAGCATGTCTATCTCCCCCACTAGAGAAATGAAACATGCCCATTTTGGGACAAAATGATTTGACTAAAGTTGTTTGTTTGTTTGTTTTAAAAGACTTCTTGTTTAATTTAAACTGAGTGTACTTTATGGATTTCTGGTTATCTGAATGAAAGAATGTTATTAGCAAAAATAAATATTTGTCTCTCTCTTTTCTGTGAATTTTTATTAATATCTCTGAGCTCTTTGAGGGTAGGTTTCTTTTTCTGTTTCTAGCACTAACCCAGTACCTGGCATTTAGGCCCTATACATACATAGGTGAATATATGTGTGTGTGTGTGTGTGTGTGTGTGTGTGTGTGTGTGTGTATAATGTTGTTTGAACAATTTGGGAGAGGAAAGTGTTCAGTCCATAAATAGAACTGAAATCAGTTTAAAAGTTTTTCCTAAATAATTCAAGGCAACTTCAACAGACTTATGATGGAAAGAGACATCCACATCCAGAAAGAGAACTATGAAGATTGAATGTGGATCAAAACATTGTATTTTCATCTTTTGTTGTTGTTTTTGTTTGTTTGCTTGCTTGTAGTTTTTTCCCCCTTCTTGTGTTTTTTCCCTTTTGATCTGATTTTTTTTTTTTTTTTTTTTTTTTGCTCAGCATGACAAATATGGAAATATGTTCAGAAGAATTACACATGCTTAATCTATATAAGATTGTATCTTGGGGAGGGGAGAAAAATTTGGAACACAAGATTTTGTGAAGAAGAATGTTGAAAACTATTTTTGCATATATTTGGAAAAATAAAATAGCATAAAGAACTTTTTTAGGGGTAGGTAGGTAGGTGGCAGAGTGGATAGAGCACTAGCCCTGAGTCAGCAGGACCTGAGTTCAAACTGGCCTCAGACACTTAACACTTCCTAGCTGTGTGACCCTGGGTAAGTCACTTACCTCAGCCCAAAAGAAAATTTTTTAAAGTTGGTTTAGGTTTTGTTTGTTTTTTTTTCAGCTTCCAGTTAGAAACCAAGCCCTATCTAATGTTTAAAAACTACCCAGCAGCTAATTGTGATATTAGTGTTTTGTTTTTTTTTGTTTGTTTGTTTTGTTTTTTAAATCTCCTTCATTAAAGGAATCTTTAGGTTAGAAGATGCCAATAAAATAATGAAGGGAAAGAACAATTTTCCTTCATTTCTGTTAGGCCATAATAGGATTCTCTGAATGACTTAATCCTGCCTGGCTATTTGTGATCATATTTGGGGTTTTCTTGGAAGAGATTAGAGTGGTTTGCTTTTTCCTTCTCCAGTTCATTTGACAAATAAAGAAATTGAGCCAAAAAGAAGTGACTTGACCAGCATCACACAGCTTTAACGTTTCAGAAGCCAGATCTGAACTCAAGAAGATGAGTCTTCCTGACTCCAACACCAGAACTCTCTCTCAAAGTCAGGACAAACTGGGAAAAGGGGATGAGAGGAATAGATAATACATGAATCTCACTCTCATCTGGAAGGAAGAATATAGACAAGTTGGGTACAAAAAAACATTTCATTCAAGGGAATGAAACATGAGGGAAAGGGGAGGGCAGGGAAGGGAAATTAGAGGAAGGGTAGATTAAGGGAAGGATTAATCCTAAGAAAAATAAACTATAACTAAGGCTATAAAAATATTTATAGAACTTTTGGAGATGAAAAAGAACAGAAATCTGAGGGGGAGAGACATAAATTGGAGAATAACTGTGCAATTATGGCATATAAATGTAGTGAAATTCTATCATGCTGTAAGAAATGAAGAAGGGGGTAGTATTCATAGAAACCTGGGAAGACCTGAATGAAGTGATACAGAGCAAAGTGAACAGAACCAAAACACTTTATACAACAATATGGTAAAGACAACTCTGAAAGAATTAGGAACTCTGAGCAACACAATGAGCAATCACAATTCCAGAGGATTATTGATGAAACATAATACCTATCTCCTGAGAAAAGGTAAAAAACTCAAAAAAACAAAATGAGACAAATAATGTTTTAGATTTGGCCAATATGGAAACTTGTTTTATTTGATTTTACAGTATTGTAACAAGGCCTTCTTTTATTTTTTAATTCTCAGTTGGGGAAGGGGAAAGTATTGGGGTGAAAAGGAAAAAAAAAGACTATTTTTGCTGGTAGAAGAAATTTAACATAATTTGAAAAGTCAATTAATTGGAGATAATTTTTATTCATAGTATAGCTAATTCGTGCTCTGAATGATAATTGTGGTGTACGTTTTTATAGCTGTGAAAGAAAAAGTGATAGCTACTCCATGGTGATCTCTGAATTTACTAGATGAGAATGCCAGAACTGGTAAATTGAATAGAATTAATTTTTCCTATAGATGATTTGGTGATGTCTTCAACTAAATTAATGTTATTTGTCTGGCAAAATGATTTATGTTTTATGAGATTTTTAAATTTAGTGATTTTGGAAATTATGTGTAAGGGTTGGGTTTTTTGTTTTAGAGGGTGACATAGTGTGATTCATGTCTCATGAATGAGTAATTAATGTTTTTTTATAAACTATTAGATAATTGTTAGTAAATAAATAATTAATGAAGGAGATGAGATCATTCTTGATCAGAATGCTGATTGTTTTATGAATCAGGACAATAGCATAGCAAGACTGTCTGAAAGAGCGATATTCTTTCTCTCATTAATGAAGATTTTTAAATATTCAAATGTGAATAGTGGGGTTTGTCAAAATGTCCATTTGTATTTAGTAAGCAGAGCAGCCCACATTAGGAATTGCATGTTCTTATAAATGGGGGATTTATGAATGTGTCTAAATATAAACCTAGACAACTGTCCATCAGACTTCTTGACAGGAGACAACATTCCAGTACTGGAAATGCTGAAAAGATCTCTCCTTGAATGACTGTCACCTGTTTCTGGGAAACTGGGTTTAAACAAAAATAAAATAAATAAATAAATAGCTAAATGGAAAAATTCAAAAATAAACTTTGACATCTTTGTCCTTGTAGACTCAGGTTGAAATCAATCCCTCCCTCGCTAAAGTTCTTACTGAAAAATGCCATTAGACTCCTTTCATGTGGCAAAGCACCTGGTGCTGATTCTATTCTAGTTGAGATTTACAAGCCTGGGGGGTCCATTTTTCATATAAAAGCTGACTGAAATTTTCCAGCTTATATGGCAACAGGAGGTTATGGTCCAGGAATTCAAGGGCACCTCCATTTTCCATCTCTATAAAGGTAAAAGGAATAGACTGTCCTGTGACAAATGGGAAGGGGGTGCCTCGTCATTGTTGGCAAGTTTCTTGCTAGAATTCATCTGAATAGGCTTATCCTATACCTGGAAGAAGGTCATCTACCTGAGAGCCAGTGTGGCTTTAGAAAGGATCAAGGAATAATTATATGGTAACAAATGCAGGAGAAATGTCAGGAGCAGAACAGAAGTCTGTACACAACATTTGCAGATCTGACCAAGAGCTTCGATACTGTCAGTCATGATGGTTTATGGGAAATTACATCAAAATTTGGTTGCCCAGAAAAGTTTATCACTATACAATACTGAGATATAATATTAATTCATTATTAAGTAATTAATATATTAATATACAACATTAATTTCATGATGGTGTGCTTGCCTGGATTCTTGACAGACAATGCTCTTGCACTTTTCCAGTCACCAAGAGAATGAAAGAAAATTGTGTGCTTGCTCTTATGCTTTTTAGTATGATATTTTCAACCATGTTGTTAAATGTCTTCAATGGGGAAGAACATGGCATTAAGGTCAGCTACCACCCTTCAGCTTGAAAAAGCTACCGGCCAAATCTAAAGTGGAGGGAGTGATGGTGCTTGATTTTTTGTTTGCAGTTGATTGTGCACTCACTGCAGCTTCTGAAGCAGAGATGCAACAAAGGATGGATTGATTCTCCTTGTACTAATTTTTTGGCTTAATAATGAATACCAAGAAAATGCAGTTATCTCATCAGTCATCCATCCATATGTGGGAACTGTTGGGTATAGTAAATGGAAAATTGAATGCTGTGGATAAGTTCACTTGAGATTAATTCATCCATTTGGCAGAGCTAGCTCATTGATTGGAAGGCTTGGAAGGAATGTGTTGGAGGGAAGAAGTATTAGACTGACTACTAAACAGAAGGTCTATAGAGGTATTGTGCGGACTTCATTATTGAATGACTGTGAAACCTGAACAGTATACCAGTACCATGCCAGGAAATTAAATCACTTCCGTTTAAATTGTCTTAGGAAAATTCAGAAAATCACCTGGCAGAATAAGATCGGAGACTCTGAAGTCCTTTCTCAAACTAAACTGCCAAGCATTCAAACTCCACTGAAGAGAGCACAATTCTGTCGGGCTGACCATGTTGTTTGAATACCCAAAAGACTATTTTATGGAGAACTCACAGAGGGTAAGCTCTCACAAGGTGATCAGAAACAGTGATACTAGCATTCTCTCAAGTTCTCTCTTAAAAACTTTAGAAATGATTGCAAGACATGGAAGACACTGGCACAGGACCACCTTCATCAGAGAGGATGCTGTGCTCTATGAGCAAAATAGAATCAAAGTAGCTCAGAAGAAATGCAAGATGTGCAAAGATAGAGAAGTTATCCCAAAAGTTCATAGGGACTATTTGTGTCCAACCCTTGGCAGAACATTCTGACTTCGTATTGATCTGATCAACCACAGTTGAGCACATTGTAACTCGACTCTAACATAATAGTGATATTTTGGTTATCTTTGAGAACAAAGGACAACAACCAGACTGTGCCTTTACAGAGATTTTTCATTACAATCTAAGGTCATCGTGGGTAGGAAGTTTCAGAAAAGAGATCTAGGCTAACTCCATAAACAAAATGGAGAGCATTTTTCACCCCTCAGGCAACAATATCTGGACCTTTATCTTCTCAGAATGAGACTCAAACTTTTGTACCTCAGTCATTCTTTAGTGTTTAGCAAAATTTGCTGTTTTTCAATCTTCTTAGGCTTGCTCTTCATAACCCCATTTGGGTTTACCATTCCCTTTTCCAGATGATTTGACAGATGAGGCAAATAGGGGGAAGTTACTTGCCCTATTTAGTGTCTAAGGCTGTATTTGAACTCAGGTCTTCCAGCCTCCAGGGTCGGTATTCTATACACTGTACCACATCACTGCCCTCTAAAAGTTGGGGAAACAATAAGTGAGGGCTTGAACCAATGGCAAAATGACTGGATACTCCCAAACCCCCTGGAGCAAGGACAGATTTGAGGACTAGGTTATACGTATATAAAATCTAAATTTTATTCCCTGTAGCTTTAGACCTATGGTATTTTGAAATCAACTCTAATGTTAGCAGAAAGATTTCTGAGTAAGTTAGAGTCAATTTAATTTAATGGCACTTAGCTTGGAGTCAAGAAAACCTGAGTTCAAATCCTTCCACAGATACTTTCTAGCTGTATGATCATGGGCAAGTCACTTAAGCTCTCTCAGCCTCAGTTTTTACATCAGCAATAGTACCCATCTTGCATTGCTATTAAGAGGATCAGGTACGGGATTAATAATAACCTATTTAAATGATTAATGTTTTAAGCTATTGAAGATTAAGGCTGAACTAAGATTTTTGGGCCATCCCATTTATATAGAATGTTCTGCAAACTTTAAAGCACTATATAAAAGAATGTTGGAAGTAGAGTTAAGATGGCAGAGTGAACCTAAGTTCCCCCTAAATCTCCTCCACAAAGATCTAGAAAACACATCAGAGCAAATTCTAATCAGGAAAGCCAAGAAAAAGCCACTGTCATTTTTCTAACCCAGGATTGCTTAGATAGAGATATTTTGTACTAGGGGAACAGAGTCTAGCTACAACTATGTTGTATCAAGTATTTCAGTACTCAGAGACATAAAGAGGACCAAGACAGGACACGAGGGCAGAAAGCAATAGGAGACAAAAATTCTTATGGGGATTCCTTAACTAGTGCTAGATGCAGGAATGGGTGCTACTTGGCAGCTCTATTATCCAATATCCAGTTGTAGGTCATAGATCCATAGTGGAAAGGAGCAGTCACAAAGAGAGTCCCAAGCATGCAAGGAATAATGATCAAATTTCAGAAGTGTATCATAACGAGGTAGTTCTGATCCTAAGAGCAGAGAAAGGATTCAGTTTTACCCTCCAGCCCAGCATGGAATAACCAGGAGAGTGGTTCCAAGCCAGAAAAGATGCTCTGGACCTGTAGGACTTTCTCCCAGGTTACTAGTGGCTACAGTCATAAGAAATCAGAAAGAAGCTGATAGAGACAAACTTACATCAGGAGTTTGTTCTCAGACCAGAAAGGCAGTGGACAGATTTCACTCAGGATCACAAAACTTTAGGGGCACTTTAAAAACTTGCAGACCCCCAGATTGAGCTGTGAAAGCAGCAAGTTATAAAAGAAGAGAAACCCAAGCCAGACATCCCTTCCCCTCCAGAAGTTCCAGAAGAACCCCATCACAGTTCAATACTAACATGTCTAAAGTTGTTGAAGTCAGAATGGAAGAATGAGCAAGCAAAAACAAAACAAAACAAAAAAACACGAATCTGACATAAAGAACTATTATGATGAAAGAGAAATTCATGATGTAAACATAGAAGAGAATGACCAAAAAATTCTATAAATAAAATTTCAAAGGAAAATGCAGTTTGGACACAAATCCAAAGATAATTTCTAGAAGAGTTTGAAGCAAGAATTTTAAAAAGAAAATTAAAGAAAAGATTTTTAAAAACTAAATTAGAACAGTAGAAGAGAAAATGGTGAAAAAAGCAAAAGCTAAGGAATAAAAGATATGAAAAGGGAATTAATAACTTAGAAAAAGAGGCATAAAACATTAGTGACAAAAAGATATCCCAAGAAATAGTTATACAAAATAAAAAGACTGAAAGAAGAGAGACTATGAAATAAACACAATTGACCCAGAAAAGAAATTGGGCAGATAGACAGCTAAACCTAAAGTCAGAAAGATTCATGTTCCTGAGTTCAAATCTGGCTTCAGACACTTAATAGCTGGGTAACCTTGGGCAAGTCTCTTAACCTTAGTTACTCATTTGTAAAATGAGTTGGAGAAGAAAATAACAAATCATTCCAATATCTTTGCCAAGAAAATCCCCAATGGGATCACAAAAAGTCAGACATAACAAATGACTAAACTGACCAAGAAAATGGATCTAGGAGAAAAAATGTAAGTCCTTGGAAGGAAGAAAGGAAGAAAGGGAGGGAGGGTAAAGGCACAGGAAGAAAGGAAGCACTGAGAGGAGAGAGGGGTGAGCCAGAAGCAATATGGATAATGTTTAAAGCAAATAACTAATTGACCTAGAGCTCTTTATATTTTTCTATCTAGCAACAAGATTGACCCCAGTTTTCTTTCATTCTCCTTCCCTTCTTCCCTCTCTCCCTTCTTTCCTTCCTTCCTTCCTTCCTTTCTGTCTTCCTTTTCTTCTTTCCTTCCTTTAATTTCTTCTTTCCCTCTTTCTTTCCTTCTTCCTTCCTTCCTTCTTTTTTCTTTCATTCTTCCTTTCTTCCCTTTTTTCTTTTTTTTCCTTTTTTTCTTTCTTTGCCTCCTTCCTTCCTTCCATCCTACTTCCTTCCATCTTTCCTTTTATTCCTTCTTTCCTCTTTCCTTTGTTCCCTCCCTCCTTCCTTCCTTCCTTCCCTTCTTCTTTCTTTCTCCCTTTCCTTTTTTCTTCCTTTCTTCCTTTTATTCTTCCTTTCCCTCTTTCCTTCCTTCCCTCCTTTCTTTCTCCCTTCCCTTTTTTCTTCCTTTCTTCCTTTTATTCTTACTTTCCCTCTTTCCTTCCTTCCCTTTTCTTCTCTTCTCTTCCTTCCTTCCTTCCTTCCTTCCTTCCTTCCTTCCTTCCTTCCTTCCTTCCTTCCTTCCTTCCTTCCTTCCTTCCTTCCTTCCTTCCTTCCTTCCTTCCTTCCTTCCTTTCCTACATGGCAAAATGATTGCATTTCTGGTCCTGGTGTCAGGAAGACCAAAACTAAAATCCAGTTTCAGGTACTTATTTTCTATGTGACCTTGGTCAAATTACTTGACTTTTGTTGGCCTCCATGTTCCCAACCATAAAATGGGTGTAATAATAATACCTGCCTTCCAGGATTGTTGTAAGAATCAAGTAAGATCATATTTGCAGTTATAGCACAGTACCTGGCACAAAGTGGTACTAAATAAATGTTCTAAATAAATGTTTGTTCTCTTTCTTTCCCTTCTTACTATCTGTGTGACTTTAGTCAATTCTTCTTTCTGAGCCTTCATTTCCTTATCTGTAAAATAATTGGGTTTCATTAGTTAGCTCCTAAAATCCCTTCCTTGAAATCTGTGAACTCAGGAGAAAAGGAAGTAAGAAACTAATATTCCAAGAGTCAAGACCTTGAGACTGAAAAGGTTAGAGGAATTGGTATAAGGGAATCACTTATCTAAAGGAAGAAAGTGAAGGCAGATGGAGGAATCAGTGGAAGGGGAGTATCAGGTCAGGATGGGAGAAAACAGAAAGTGGTAGGGATCAGAGAAATGAAAGCACTTAGATTTGGAACAAACCCTAAAGGTCATTCAGTCCATCCCTTTCATTTTACAGAGGAGGAAATGAAGAATCACAGAGAAAAATCCACCTGTTCCAGCTTCTGCAGCTAGTGATTCACAGATGCTAATAATAGATAATAGTAGTATTATCCCCATGTACAGATGAGAAAACTGAGGACCAGAGTAGGTATTAACTGTCCAGGGTCACACAGATAGTAAGTGTCTCGGGTCTTCCTGACTTTAAATCCAGCTACAGCATGTTGTGTCAGAAGTCAGCCTGGATCTGAGGGCAAAGGGCAGGGGAAACAGGATGATAACATGTCCAGAGTCTGGGAGGACAAGATTCAGAAAGCCAGGAAGTCCTGGGGCAGAGCCAGAGGTAGAGAGAGAGGGATGGAAGATGGTCTAGAAATGAGAGCTGACTCACCAGGGGGAGAGTGCCAACAGGATACAAGTACCAAACCCACAGGTTCAAACCAAGTCCCAATTCCAGCATGTGAAGACACGCCGGAGTGAGGGTGCCAGTGGGGGACAACTAAAAGAGACTCAGCTGGGCAGAAGGCTGGAGTCAGAGGTCCAGCCGTGGGTACAGGGATCCCAGCAGCAGGAATTCACCAGTCCTAGGGTAAGTGCATTTGACCAGCTGTTGCCTGGCTAGGAGCCATATGACACCCATTTGTCATCCACTTGTGGGGCTCCCTATCCCTTGGGATTCAGTTTTCACCTCTCCCATGATAACTGAAAGCACCCCATAAGCTCCAATGCATGGTCCTACAACTATCAGGAGACTCATGGTCTCAAGTGCAGAGCTGGACACCCTGACATCCCTTTTATTCCTGTGCTTGGAAGTTTCTCAAAAATGTCCTTCTCTTTCCTCAGCCTGTTAATACCTTCCTACAAACCTGGAAGAAGCCTCCTTTGGTTCCTCCTGCCCTGATCCTCCAAGGAATCATGGCATTTCCCCCAATTCCATGTCACCCAGGGCTTTGTACGACAATGCTCTTGTGCACAACTATGACAAAGCCAGCCAAGGTTATAGACCAGCATTTCTCCAAACGGGTCTATAGTCAGAAGACCTGGGCTCTGGGGCCATATTTGCCACTGCCTGAGGAAAATTGGGTCTCAGTTTCCCCTTCTGTAAACTGAAAGGGTTGGATGGAATGACTTCTGAAGTCCCTTATAGCATTAAATCCTATGAAACTCCACCTAAGCTAAGTTAGCTAGCTTAATACACCTTTTTAACCTCCCTAGCATAGAACTATCTAATATTAGGTGCTCTGTGGAAGGCTATCTTGCAATACCAGTGGGTGTGCTGGGAACCAGCTTGAATCATCCTGAGAGCTGATCATTAACTTTTCAGTTATGAAAGTATACACCTCAGAAATGGGCAAACCATAAAAATCCAAGAATTGGTTTATTGGAGACATAAGAAAGTGAACTGATGTCAATAATGTAGATTAAACTGAAAAGGGCACATGATTATTTTGGAAGAGCTGCTGGTTAAACATTTTACCAGCACACTTGACAACAATTCTCTTTCACTGAAGCCTGAGATTTCATTTGTTTTGTAGCCTAATGGGGAATTTGTATGCCAGTTAAAGGAGAGGTTTTTAACCTTTTTCTGTGTCCTGAACCCCTTGGGCAATCTGGTAAAGACTGTATGTAGATCTCTTCTCAGAAGAATGTGTTGATTTTTTATTTTAATTTTTTAATGTTTCCAATAGTATTTTACTTTCCAAATACATGTAAAAATAGTTTTCAACCTTCATTTTTGCAAGATTTTGTGATCCAAATTTTTCTTCTCTTTCCCTTACCTCCTCCCTCTCTAAGACAGCAAGTAATTTGATATAGGTTAAATATATATAATTCTTTTAAACGTATTTCCATATTTGTCTTGTTGTGCAAGAAAAATCAAACCAAAAGGGAAAAAACCACAAGAAAAAAAAGTGAAAATACTCTGCCAGAAGAATGTTTTTAAACGCATAAAATATAATACATAGCATTGCAAAGGAAATAAATTACATGGAAGTACAATTATGAAAAAAAAAATGTAAGTTCCTGGGTCTTCAGTTAAGAACACCTTCTTAATTCTTTCTCAGACTGTTTTAATTATCTTTTTTTTTGGGACATTGATTTTTTTTAATGAACTTCTAGCATGAGACTTTACATTTTTCTCTATTCAATGTTATTAAATTCATTTCAGTGTCTCAGCTTGCTTCTCAGTCATCATAGGCTAGAGTGAAAAGTAACTCTTTGTGCTGCAATTCGAAAGTTAAGGAAAATTCACCATTCTTGGGACTCTCCAGACCAAGGGCCCCTTCCCCAGGGACCAGTCCAAATATATAGTATTGTTGTTGAGTCATTCCAGTTGTGTTGAAAGGATTTCATAAGTAACAAATGAAGAAAACTTTGCAACCTTGAAAATACTATATAACTGCTATTGTAGTATTATTTTTATTGAGTAGGCACTAGAAGTGTATATGTATGTAATGTATGTACATATATACATACAAAATACATGCAGATTATACACAATACATAAATATGCACACGTGTATGTATAATGAAATGTATATATAATAAAATTACTGTGTGTATATATGTATGTATATGTATACATGCATATAATATATGCAGGTATTACGTACATAATATACACATATGTGATGAATTTATCTTTGTCCACAAGTATCTTATTATCTCTTAAAGGAAAAGCATGGACACAAATATGTAAATAGAAAATAATTCAAATAATTGGGGGAAGCAGGAGCAGATCAAACCAAAAGGGCTTCTGTTGGTGGCATCTGACTGGGGTTTTAAAGGGAGTTAGGAATTCCAAAAGGCAAAGTTGAGGTGAGAGAACCTTCCAGGAATGAAGTCCAGCCATCTGAAATAAGAAATGAACATTCTATAGAGAGGACTTCAGGTTTAGCTAAAATATAGAATGCTTGACAAAAAAAAAAAAATGGGAAATCAGTGTGAGAAGATAGCTTGAAGACATTGCGGGAAGGCTCTAAATGCCAAAAGAAAGGGTTTATATTTATTTTCTAGGCAGTTTGGAAGCACATTAGCTTCCTGAGGTGGAGAATGATCAAACTGCGATATCTCGCTAGCATCTTTAAACCCTATCAGGCTTATTCTTATTATTACCAATTATAGCTTTGTTGATCAAGCAGTGGCTATCTCAGGAACCTGTCGTTGATAATTCTGAGCTCCAGTGTTTTTCTACGGCTATATTTAGCCAGCAGCAAAGCAACCTTCCCTCTCCCCTTGGTGATATTTTGCATGGGGCTAAGGGAAATTCCTTTTCAAATCACAAGCTTTTTGAAGGATAACCAGCCAATGTTTCTAACCTATTGTCATTTCTCTAAAGCAAAAGGCTTACCTATAGGACTTTTTTTTCCTCTCTCTCACCAGAAAGAAAGAGAGTAACAAAAGAGGAAAGGAGGAGAAAGAAGATAAAAATGAAGAAACTTAAGAAAGAAATTCCAATTAGGGCAAACACGTTACAATAAGATGACCTCTGGAGCATAAATGAGGGGTTTGGAAGAAATTGCTTATCCTACTGCCGAGGTTTTTGAAATAGAGAATTTGCTGGGCTGGCACATTAATCCCGTTTATGCTGTGGAAAGCATTCCATGACATTAAAGGATTTGTTTGTTTGCTAATCTACTTCAGAAATCAGGGGCCTTATTACAAAATAATGGCAGGAGGGGGCTGGGATGGGGATAGTAGGGGAAATAAGCATATGGAAGGAAGGAAGAGGAAAACATGGTTTTCACTCCTGTCTGCAATGAGCTCCACTGATCTCTATGTGGAATGAGTTTTTAGTGGGGAAAGGAAAAGGAAAAGAACTTTGGAGATCATCTGGTTGGATCGTTATATTTTACAGATGTGACCCAGCAAAGGGAACCCTCTAGGACAGTCTAAAGCTGGCACTCTCCTAACTGATAAAACTGCATTGGCTCAGTGTTATCTCCAGAATCAAATATAAAAGTCTCAATTTGGCAATTAAACTTCTTCTCAACCTGGTTCCTTCCCTGACTCTTCATGACCCCATCTGGCGTTTTCTTGGCAGAGATATTGGAATGGTTTGTCATTTCTTTCTCTACTTCGTTTTACAGATGAAGAAATTGAGGGTTAAATGATTTGCTCACCCAGCTAATAATTGCCTGAGCCTGGATTTGAACTCATGAAAATAAGTCTTCTTGATTTGAAGTCCAGTATTCTATGCACTAAGGCACATCTAACTGCCTCTTCTCCATGTACTCTATAGTTTGAGCAAGGCTAAATTGCTGTTTTTTTTGTCCCATCCTTTGCACTTTTGTTCCCCATGCCTGGAATCCTCTTTCTTCATCACTACTTAAAATCTAGCCTTCTTTGTTTTTAAATTTATTTCAATTTTTAAATTTTTTAAATACTCTGTTTAAATGCAGTTTTCTCCAGGAGATCTTTCTGTATGCATCTTGCATGTTCTTATTTATTTACATATTTCCCCCTTATGGGCAGCTATTGATGAATATAAATGGAGTACTGCTTTTCATAAATGCTGTTTGCTTGCTTGATTAATTAGGAACTCAAGGCAAATATCATAGGGCAAGCAGCACAAAACATGTCCTTTTTTTTCCTAATCTACTTTGAAACCCAGAGGTTATGTCACAAGCTGTTTTTGTTATTGTTTGTCCTTCCTTCACCAAAAGGACCATGACATATGGGAGGGGATGCCATGACATACAAGTGAATTGGATTTAAGTGAGGGAGAGCTGTGTGAGGTCACCTGCCTCACTTTCCCCTCCAGAGCCATCAGGGTCCAATGGCCAAATATAGATCAGGAAGACTAGAGATAGCCCTGGATGCAATGCGAGACCTTGGTCTTTTTAAGCTAAGATCTTCATCAGGTCTCATTTTGACTGAGGCTGTGCCCATTCAGTGATTTAGGCAGATAGCAACTGAGATAAAAAAAAAAAATCTTCCCTTTCTCCTAGGCTCAAAAAAGGCAAATAAATAAATAGTGGAGTGTGTGTAAGAGGGGCAGAGAAGGAGAGAAGTCTGGAAAAATGGCACTGGGAAGGCTGCTTCAGGAGTGAGGAACCTTGTAGGAGCCTTCCCTTACTGGTCATCAGGGAGTTTCCTGTCCTATTAAATTATGAATGGTAAAGAGGTTCTAAACTCTGTTGCTTCAATACCATCAAAAGACTGAGAATGTAGCCAATGGTCTCTGTATCTGGTGCTCTGGACAAAGCCTTAGTTGTCCCAACCTAGTTATTACTCTTCTCAAGACTTTATAACGGAATCATAAGCAGAGTGGGGAGTAGTCTCCAGATGTCCTGACTCCTGGTCTTGAGGTCCTTCCAACCCCCTCAGCAAAAGCATTTAGAACACTCTCAAAGGTAATCGCTCAAGAAAGACAGCTTTGAAAGGTCCAGGCTGAATTAATTATATACTTAAGAAACAACCTATATATATTAAAAATCTGCCGTTTCCCGTAGTTATCCTTTCTATGTTGTGACTTGTGACTTTCCCCACAGTTTCAATATACCGTGAGTGAGCATGAGAAATGAAATGGAAATTTTCTGAGAGTTTTGCAGAAGCTGGATATGATACTTGAAGGCCAACAGATGACAGAGAAAACGTTTAGAAACTCAGAAATGCATGAAATATATGTATAGCATTGTAGAAATAAATAAAATCAACATATTTTATCTTTTAATACCATAACAATGCAGACTTCTTCTCTGGTCCGAAGGGAGGGCCAAAAAGTTTACTCGGATTTTCCAGATCACCAGATCACTGTCCCCCTAAACCCACATGATGTGAAAGAGATAACTGCACATACAGGCCTCTCATCCTACTCTATTACATTTGTGAAAATGCCCGTTTTATTTAGGTTTGTTTAGTTTGTAATAAAAACAAACAAATCAACTAAGCCCGTCTGTGCATTCAGTATAAGCCACCTATCTTGAAGTATATACAAAGTAGAAAAAAATTAACTTGAGCATCTTTTCTGAGTTCAGAATTCAGACCATATGTGCATCTGCCTTTTTAAAGCCAAAGTATTCTCTTGATACTTGCATCCTAAAGCACGCTGAACTGAGGAAAAGAAATGGAAAAATTCTTTCAGCTTTTGACACAAGTTCGGCCTCCGTGTCTTGGCCAGAAATGTCTTTTGTAGGCCTGATGAATTCAATGCAATCTCATTTCCTTTGGCCTTGCAGTCTATCCAGAGCTGACTTGGGGAAGGGGGGGGGCATCCCCCTCCCTCCTCTCCACTTCCAGACCTTCCCCTCCCACCTCAAACCCTTCTTCTTTCCCCCTGCTTTCATCCACCTGGGCTTCCCTCCCACCATCCAACATCACCCCTCTTACTCCCTAGAGCCTCAGCGATGCTTCCTCCCCCACTTCTTAAGCCAAAGCTCCCGCCCTCCTTGGGGATAAATCATTCCATTTGTTATGTTCCCCAGGACTTTGACAATGCCCAGGAAACATAATCCTTTCTTATAATAGAATCGCAGGTTTGCTGTTATAGTTGCCTCCCCTCCTTGATCCCCCATTCCCTCCTACCCCCCACTCCAAGCATTTGTATTAAAAGACAGTGAAGCTTTTTTTTTCCTTTTTTTTTTTTTTGGTAAGGCATTTCCTTCCTTACCTTCCTCTCCTCCCAGAAAGTTCTCCTTTATTTTTAGCAATATCCTGGCTCCTGGCATTGTATTTGTGCACATAATCCCTCCACAATACAGCTCCAGGCTCCCGTGGCACCTCCAAAGATCTCAGCAAGCTTTCATTAATGCTCTGCAGACACTGGGGAGGGGATGAACAAGTCCATTCTGATCCACGGTGGATGAGCCCCGGCTCGTGATTGGGTGCCCCAGCTTTTCAGGCCTCCCCATGAAACTCACCTTTAGTCCACTGGACTTGCCAGTTAGGTCCCTTGGAAAGGAAGGAGTTTGTCCAGAAGAGAAAGAGGGAAGCATCCAACTCCACCTCCGAGCTCCAGAAATCCCTTCTCCCAAGCCCTTCAAACTCCAAGTCCTTCCTTAAGTTGTTGCAAGTGTCCTATTAATTTTTCTTTCTTTTTTTTTTTTTGGTTTTGGTTTTGGGTTTGGGTTTTTTGGTGTTTTGGTTGTTTGTTTGTTTGTTTTTTTTTTTTTTTTTTTTTTTTTTTTTTTTTTTTTTTTGCTTGGTACAAATTTTGTATTTAATTCTTTGGGTTTATGTGGTTTCCTCCAGTAGAATGTGAGCTCTTCAGGGCAGGATCAGGTTTAATTTTTGGTCTAGCTATCCTCAGCACTTAGCACAATGCCTGGCACATTGTGGGCACTTAATAAACGCTTGTGAATGAATGAATAGCCATGGACAGGATGACTCACTAGCCAGGACAGAGGTATTTCTTACTTAAAAAAAATAGAGAATCCTGGATTTGGAGTCAGGAAGCCCTCAGGTCAAATCCTGTTTTAGATATTTACTACCTCCTGAGTCTGGGCAAATCACTCGAGCACCCTGGGCCTCTGCTCATCTGCAAAATGAGGAGGTTGGACTCCATGTGCTCTCAGATGCTTTCCAAGGCTAAATCTATGATCATAGAAATAGTTAAGTTGCACGATGGATTGAGGACTGGGCCTGGAGTATGGAAAACCTTAGTTCAAATCCTGCCCCAGACACACACACTACCTATGTGCCCCTGGGCATGTCATTTAATCTGTTTGCCTCAGTTTCCTCTGTAAAATAAAGATAATAATAGGACCTACCTTTCAGGATGGTTGTGAGAATCAAAGGAAATAATATTTGTAAAATGCTTAGTATGCTGCTGCTGAGAGATAGAAAAGGGGGAACCCCGTTGGTTGGCGCAAAGATAGTAAGGTAATCCCATGAGGCGCAGTGTCCCTTGTAAATGAATTTATAGGCCCGAAAACCTAGATTGATAAAAAAAGGTTTATTGTAGGGATTTGGAAGTAAGGGTAAAGGTATAAAGATGCCAGGGCCAAAGGTGGTCTCTGGGCGGGCAGGAACCCTTACATGGCCGGAAGGATACCATGTTTGGGGGGAAGGGCTCCTGCAAAGAGAGAGCTCCAGCTTGGCTCTTTTATACCTCAAAAGAGGCTTATGGTGATGCCCCAAGTTCTTGGCGGGCTTTTCAGATAAGGAAGAAACTGTTTGTGGGGGGTTGGGGAAACCTGAGCAGATAGTGGGGGCTGAAAAACCTAAGCCAGCTCAGATCCGGTGGGGGCTGGGCCCGGATATTCAAAAGGGTGCTTTTTGACCAGGATTTGTGAATCAAGGTCAGCCATGGGGCTTGGGAAATCAGAAAGGAATCTTAAAGGGACCGCAACCCCCATCACTGCCAGGCATACATAGGCTAGTGGTATATAAAAGGTATCTGTAAGTGTTGTAGAGCTGTGTCTGACTCTTTATGATATGATTTGGAGTTTTCTTGCAAAGATATTAGAGTAGTTTGCCTTTTCCTTTTCCAGCTCATTTTATAGATGAGGAAACTGAGGCAGACAGGGTTAAGTGACTTGTCCAGAGTCAGCCAACTAGTGAGTGTCTGAGGTCAGATTTGAACTCAGGAAAATAAGCCTTTTTTATTCTGAGGACAAGCATTCTATCTACTATTCCACTTAGAGGCCATAATAGTAACAGTAGGACACTTAGTGTGGTGCCTGGTATGTAGTAAGCACTTTATAAATGCTTATTTTCTTCCTCCTCCTTATTTCCTTCCTTCCTTCCTTATTTCCTTCCTTCCTTCCTTATTTCCTTCCTTCCTTCCTTCCTTCCTTCCTTCCTTCCTTCCTTCCTTCCTTCCTTCCTTCCTTCCTTCCTTCCTTCCTTCCTTCCTTATTTCCTTCCTTCCTTCCTTCCTTCCTTCCTTCCTTCCTTCCTTCCTTCCTTCCTTCCTTCCTTCCTTCCTTCCTTCCTTCCTTCCTTATTTCCTTATTTCCTTCCTTCCTTCCTTCCTTCCTTCCTTCCTTCCTTCCTTCCTTCCTTCCTTCCTTCCTTCCTTCCCTCCTTCCTTCCTTCCTTCTTTCCTTCCACTCTCTTATGTACAGTTAAAAGTAAGTTAGACTTCATGTCAGAAAAGACCTAGATCTACTAATAACAATAATTAGCTTTTTTGCATCATGTTCACATTTACAAAGTTCTTTATATATATGTTATCTCATTTGATCCTTACAATAGCCCTTTGCCATATTACACCTCGTGCAATTATTATCCCCATTTTATAGATGTAATTACTGAATCTGAGAGTATCTTAAGCAGGATTTAAAGTCAGGCTTCCTTCCTGATTTACCAACTCTCTATACATTATCTCTACAGCTGCTTCCAACCAGGTTTGAATCTTGTATTTACCACTTTCTAGCTATGGGATCCTGGGCAAGGTCATTTTTCTTTCTCAAGTCTTGGTTCTTTTATCTTCAAGAAGGTTGATTTGGTAGCTTCCTGGATTTCTTTTATCTCCAAATCCTTGACCCTGTGACTCCACCTTCTATATTTTCTCTTCCCCAACTTTCACTAAGAATGAGAATGAGGACATTTTAAATATTAGTTTAAAATTTTCCCCCAATTTTTCAATTAATAATCATTTTTAAAAAATTAATCTGTGAGGCAGTGGATAGAGCCCTAGCCTTAAAGTCAGGAGGACCTGAATTCAAATCTGATCTCAGACACAACACTTCCTAGCTGTATGACCCTGGGTCTCTTAACTCCAAATGCCTCAGCAACAACAACAACAAAAAAATTAGTCTGTCCCTCTCAGTAACAGTCACTTCAGCCAAAAAGAGAAACAAACTGAAAAATAAATCATTTAACACACAACTATAGGTTCTAAATCATTTCAACATCAGTGAGGAAGGATAGTCCCATAGTGTCATGAAAGTCATTAGAGATTCAGGGAAAAAGCAATTGCTTGTGGCCCACTGAGACAACTTCTTCAAAGAAAGATGGGTACTAAGATAGTTAGTCTTGAGTCATGGCAAGCCACAAATATGACCTTCAACTTCCTGGAACCTTAGCCCACGGGCCACTGGGTAGATGCCTATATTGGTTCTAATTCTGCTTCTAACTTATAACTCTGATTATAACATTTCATATCCATGTTTTTCCTCTTTTGTATGGAAATCCACAAAAAAACAAAACAAAACAAAACAAACAAAACAAACAAACAAACAATAACAACAACAACAAAAAAATCAGTGCTTTGCAACAGTGAACACTTATGGAGGACCAGAGCTGTTTAAGAATTAGCTATAATAGTGCAGTCCTCCATCTCCATGTATCATGTTGTCCCTTTGGATGCTAAGCCAGTTCTGCAAGTGGAGGCATCCATGCTCCACAGCCTGGATACAATAGCTGACACGTGACTGTAGTGTGCTTTCTAGAGCCTCACATTGGGCGCCAAAATATACTGTGCTTTCTAGAGTCCCCAATGCTGGGGTGCCAAAATATACTGTCCAGACTAGCTCTCTGCAGGATCTTGAGACCAGCCCCAGTCCTTGGCCTTAGTGGAGGAGTGATGAAGCAGGGACCCCCAACAATGGTCAAAGATGGAGTCTGTTTGTTTCAAGTCTTCTAAATAAGTAAAATAATCCCTTGGATTGAACCTGTGAACCCTTATTGCTATTGGTATGTTTCTGTGCATATGTAAAATAATTATAATGACATTTTTACTTTACCCTTGATCCTACTGGAAAAACCTCTAATGTTTTTCTAATATGTTTAATGCTAGTTCATAATGTGATATAGTGCATACCACTTTGAGGAAAGGCCCATTTATCTCTCTGCTTTTTCATATTTTTAGAGGAATATTTGTTTAATTCTTCAAATTTTATCTGCATTTTATCTCTACTTCTTGGAGTTTTTCTGGGGAATAAATTTTCCTCCAACTCTTCATTCTAACCCTATGTGAATCTTTATGTTTTCAGTGTGTTCCTTATAGAAGTTATTTTGTTGGATTCTGTTTTCTAATCCATTCTTCCATATTCTTCCATTTTATGGGTGAATTCATTCCATTCATCTTCATTGCTATTATTATTATTATTGTTGTTGCTAATTCTTTTCCTTTTATTTTATTTTCCTTTTTTTTTTTTCTTTTGCTCCATCCTCATTCTTCTCTTTTCAAAGAAGAAAAAAAACAAAATAAGTAAAATGTGATTAAGGGTGGTGATTTAGAATTGAAATGATCTTTTACTTACTAATGATTCTCTCTTGCCCTCAAATAGCCCCCCTCCCCCTCTCGCTGGTTTCACACTTCTGTCTTTTATGACATATTCTCTGAAGATGAAGTTGAAATTTGTTTTGTCTGTATTCATTTTCTCCTTACCCCTATTTTTACTCTTAAAAACCTCTGACCCTCTCCTTGACTCTGCTTATTAAGTTTAATTTATTTCTACGTTATACTCTGTATATATATTTGTTCAATCCTCCTCTGTTCTATTCACATAAAAAGGAGGTGAATGTAATATTCCTCCTCCCCTGTCCTCTATATTTATTCTGTTTGCCCATCCTAATTATGTGAATTAGTAAATTCTATTTATTTAATCTTTCTTCCCTAGCACATTTCCTATTTCTTCCCTTTTCTTTATTTTTAAGACCATCAAAACACACCAAAAAAAGCCCAAAAAACGAGGCTCTCCATTTTCCTTATTTATCTCTCTCCATGATTTTTGAAAACATTAAGATTCTTAAGGAATACATCTCTTCCACTCCTATTAGAATGTAAGTATTTAATTATTGTTTTTCCTTTTGCAATTGCTTGTTCTTGGTTTCTCTTTATTCCTATGTTTGCATTTCAAAGTTTATCAGTTTTGGTCTTTCCATCATAATATTTGAAAGTTTTCCATTCCACTAAGTATCCATTTTTCCCCATGTAGAATTAGACTCAATCTTGCATGATGAGTAGTTCCTGGTTGTACTTCTTTAGCTTTCGCCTTTTGGAACAGTATATTTTAAGATTTTATCTCCCTTATTACAGTTGTAATTATTACAGTTGAGTCTTCTGTCATCCTGACTGAGGTTTTCTGGTATTTAAATTTTTCTGTCTTGGTTGCTGGAAACATTTTTTTTTCTTTGACCTTGGAGTTCTGGGTTTTGGCTACTACATTCCTGGGTGTTTCCAGTTTCCAGTTCCTTGCAGAATGTAATCAATGGATTCTTGTGTATCTTACCTTCTGGTTCTAATAGATCTGGTCCATTTTCTTTTATGCTTTCTTGAAATGTGTTAACAAGGATTTTTTTTGTCATTTTTAGGAAGCTTAATGATTCTCCTTAACTTAATTCTTAAGTCAGCTGTTTTTGAAAGTACAATTTCTTCAATTTTTTTTATTCTTCTCAAATATTTCAAGTTGTCACATGTAGTCATTGACTTCTGTTTGCTTCATTATAATACTGAGTGAGTGTTTTACTTGGGGGAGTTTCCTATTTTCTGCTCTATCTTTATACCATTCCAATCATCTTTCCAATTATTTTTCAGCACTTTTATACCATTTATCATTTCATTTTTTTTTGTTTGTTTCTTGCTTCCTTCCTTCTAGGTACAGAAACTCCTCAGTGAGGCACATAAGCAGTGAAACTTATGCTTGGGACACCTCACCTTTGGAGAGCAGGCTTGGATGTCAGTGGTCCAGCAACCCTAAAGCTTTATTTACTGCAATAAGGATAAGAATTACATAGTTTATCTGGCTTTAGTCGATTACCCCAGATGACTGAGCCCGAAGTGGTTAGACCAGGTTGTTAACAGGAATTCTTTGGACTGCCAAAAATCAAAGAGATTTAGATGGCCAGGAAAACTGACTATAACTATATAAAGTCAGGTCACAAAGCCTTTAATGACTTGGGAACCAGAGTTCTCCTATCTAGCATACATAGACCACCATGCTAGTCATATGCTCCAGGTTCTACTTCCTGCCTGACATTTCTGCTCCCATCCTAGAGCCAAGGACTCCTGAGTGATAAGCATTCAACATATCTAGGTTATCCTAGACCCACCACACTATTCCCTGGATAGAATCATCATCACTTACCATCATGAGAGGATCCTCTCCTCCCCCTGCCCTTTCCCCACCTCTCACTGGAGATAGCTAGATGGTACAATGAATAGAGCATTGGACCTGGAATCAGGAAGACTCATCTTGATCTGATCTCAGACACTTCCTAGCTAGTTGACCTTGGACAATTCACAAGACCTTATTGTCTCAGTTTCTTCATCTGTAAAATAAGCGGGAGAATGAAATAACAAACCACTCCAAAATCTTTTCCAAGAAAACCCCAAACAGGGCCATGAAAAGTTAGACACAACTGAACAACAATTAAATCAATAATACCCCTCTTGGAAACAACATACCAATCAATTGCCCAATGACGTTACTCACTGTCCCTATGATTTTTCTGATTAAAACCTTTTTTCCTGGTCACTACTTCTCTATATGTTGTCTTTTCCTAGGAGAATATAAGCTTTTTGAGATCAGGGACTCTCTTCCCTCTCCTCCCCATATCTATTCCTAATTCTAAACCCCAGTGCTTGGAATACCATGAATGTAAACATTAATTTATGTAAGCATAAATGCTTTTTATTTTTTTCACCTATTCATTTATATTGGGTTGTTGTTGCTATTTGTTCTTTTGTATTGGGTATATGGGAGGAGCTGACTTTATGATTGATGATGCATTTCCTCAAGCTTGAGTCTTTTGTAGTGGCTATTTGTGTTACTCATCTCTGTGCTGATGATACTGGAATACTCCTGGGATATTCTTCTACTTGGCTATGTCAAGAAAGTTACAGGTTCAGACATATGTAGTGCACATACACACATACCCACACCACATGTTCACACACAAAAACTAATGTACTTTTGGGTTGCATTGAGAGAAATACCTTTTAGGAATAATGAGGCATACAAAGGGCTATAAAACTGTGCATACCCTTTGATCCAGCACTGCCACTATTGAGTCTGTATCCCAAAGAAATCATAAAAGAAGGAAAAGGACCCACATGTGCAAAAATGTTTGTAGCAGCTATTTTTGTGGTGGAAAATAGTTGGGAAATGAATGGATGCTCATCAATTGAGGAATGCTGAATAAGTTATGGTATATGAATGGTATGGAATATTATTGTTCTATAAAAAATGATGAACAGGCTGATTTTAGAAATGTCTGGAAAGATTTTCATGAACTGATGTTGAGTGAAACAAACAGAACTAGGAAAACATTGTACACAGCAACAGCAAGACTGTGTGATGATCAACTACAATAGACTTGGTTCTTCTAAGGGATTACTGAACCAAAGCAATCCCAATAACCTTTGATGGAAAAGGCCGTCTGCAAACTGAGAGAGAACTATGGAAAATGAATGCAACTCAACACATGCTATATTCACTTTTTTTTCTTCTGGATTATTTTTTTCTCTCATGGTTTTCTCCTTTAGTTCTGATTTTTCTTTCCCAATATGATTCATATGGAAATATATAAAAAATGAATGTGTATATATATATCACACAATATGTTGTTTTATATGTAACTGGGGAAATTATACATTTTTCAAAAGGAATAATGAGACATATAGATTTACAGGATTCCAAACCCTGGTTTGAACATTTGAGTAGTATGTTAAATTTTGGTTGTCACTTTTTTTTAAAATAGTAAAACATGTTCTTTAAGGTGACTTTAATACAACCAATTTAAACTAGTCTTTTCACAGTAACAAAGTTTAACGGCCTCACAATCATAAGAGATTTCACTTAACATCTTTTGGTTGTTTTGCGTTCTTCTCCTTCTTGAATTTAAACCTGTCTTGCTGTAAAAACCGATCATTAGAAATTATTTCTATGTAATAAGCTAATAGATTCCCAGTAAACTTACTCCTTGTTTGGGAACTATATAACCCAAACAAGCTCTTTTCCCAGGGCTGATGGACTAAGAAACCTGTCAAGCTCACAAATTAAGGGGAATCTATAGAAAGGAGAAAAAAGGTGAGCTTACTGTTCCTGCCTGTTCTCCCAGCTATCCTTATGGCTCTGTCCTTTGACCTCCTATCACTTTTTTTTTTTTTTTTGGATATTATATTTTAATAAGCTTATCGGTAAGTTAAAAAACATTCAGAATGGTGAGAGGCCTTGTAAGGACTGATTGAAGAATGTGTGAATATGAAATTTAGAAAAGAAAAATTTTGAGAGGGTCAAGGGGGGTGATGACATGATAGCACTTTTCAGATGTTTAATAAATTGTCTTATGTAAGACTGATCAGACTTGTTCTATTTGGTCCAGGGTAGAACAAGGTGCAACAGTGGACGCTACATACAGATAAGTTAATGTTGACGATTAGAGTTCTTCATAAGTTGATTGTTGTTATTTATTTGTACTTTGTTTTTGAAGAGCTCCAGAGGCACCTTGGGGTGATGTCTTGACTAGTGTGTGAATTGAGTTAAGTGAGATAGAGTTGCATAAAGTCATCAACTTTTCTCTCTTCCAGAGTCACAGAAGTCAACTTCCAGAGTTCAGTGGCAAGACAAAAATCAAGACAACAGGAGATGGTCTGGGATGCAGATGTATCTAATGTCTGACCACTGAAATATTCCACAGTGCCTACTTCAGTTGTTTTTATGGCCATTGGAACAAATTGTTCTCATCTGGCCATTCCACTGGGGGAAGTCTTCACATACCTGGGGGAGACATCCCCCCTACCTCACTCATGGGTATGAGGCCTGCTGGTTACCCTCAATCTGTTGTAGCCTGTCAGCATGGATGATTTCAACCAGGATTTAGCTGCTGCACGTACTATATAACTTTTTGGAGTCACAGATTGAGTGTCAAGTGTCAAGTCCAACATTTGCTGGATGTGTTATAGAGCAATACTGATGATCTCAAATAGAAATGGGGCCATTAAGCCACACATAAGAATCCCTGCAGGCCATACATTGACTTAGAAAATCACATATTAATTTTATATTTTATTCTCCCAGCCACTCTTGGTTTTGATTGCATGAAGCATCATGTTCCTTCCAGGATAAGCTGATCACCTGAAATCTCATTGCCACATTAATTGATTCAGTTTTTGATGGTCAGCACTTTCTCAGCTCCTTCGGTTGCCTCTCTCCTCTAACTCAAAGGTGGAGCAATAAGCCTTTAAAACTTTTCTTTATTATAAGCATCTTAGAACTTTCTAGGTAACTCTCCATTTTTTACCAGCAGTTCTGCTTCTTTCAACTCCGTGGGACATTGTGTCCTGACATACTCTAACCCTTTTGGCTTCCTTTTATGTACTGTCTCCCCTCTTTAGATTGTAAGCTCCTTGAGGACAGGGACTATCTTTTTGTTTGTTTGTTTGTTTATGTATATCCCCAATGCTCAACTTAGTGCTTGGCACATAGTAGGCACTTAATAAATGTTTATTGAACTGAATTAAACTTTTGTTTTTACATATTTTATTGTTAAATATTTTATATTTTATTTTATTAAATATTTTCCAATTATATTTTAATCTGATTTCAGTCCATTTGGGAGTGTTGGCAGCCTGAATATCCATTTGATGGATTCTTGTAGAGATTGTTCTTTTCCTGGACTGCATTGGACTAGGTGGACATTGAGGTCCCACCAAACTCTGGAATTCCATGATATGATGTCATATTTAGAATTATCCAAAAACAAAAAAGAAAGAAACCAAGTGTTTCTTCTTTTTTATATGTAAGCAAAGCTTAGCACAGTGCTGACTCCTCATTTGATAAGTATTTGTTGAGAGAAGCAGAAATAATCAGCTGTGGACTTTGGAAGACCAGGAATCAAGTTCTACTTTTTGACACATATTTGCTTTATAGCTCTGGACAAGTCACTGTAAATCCTTGTGCCCCAGGAAACCTCTAAAATTAAAACTGCAGAGAAAATAACCGTATACATTGGTAGAGGGAATCACCCTCCTTAAGATCCCCATATTCGAATGGAAAAAAAATGGTAGTATATAAATATAAAAGAACATCCCTGAGCTGTAAGAAACAATGAATATGATGAATATCAATCATATCAAGAAGCTTGAGGAGACTTATACAAACAGATGGAGAGTAAAGTAGAACCAGGAAAACAATGGCCTCTAACAATGCAAGTAGAAAGAACAGTAACAACAACAATAAAAAATATGTGGTACAAAAAAAAAATATAGCAACCAAGTTTAATTTCAGAATGATGCAACACATAGAGTGATGAACTTAAAGTCTGGAGGATCTGAGTTCAAATTCAGCCTTAGATTCTTACTTTCTGTGTAACCCTAGACAAGTCACTTACAATATCCCATGCTTCAGTTACCTTATCTGTAAAATGGGGATCATTTTTTCATCCCTATGTTGTTTTAAGGATCAAAAGATATAATATGGAAATCTCTTTGCAAACCTTAAAGTGCTATATAATTGTTCACTACAATGCTGATGAAATATAAGAGCCTCTGGATAAGGGATGTTACACAAACTGTAGGGTTAGATTGATATCTTAGTACTTTCCCCACTACTTCAGTTGTTTCTCTTCTTTGACTGGAGGACTGGAGAGTGGAGGGATACACTTTCTCAAAGCTTTGCTTTATTATAAACATCTTAGAACCTTTTAGGTAACTCCATTTGCTCAACTGATTTTTTTTCCCCCTCTTCTTAAAATTCTTTGTTATAAGGAATGAATATATAGTGGAAGAAGGAGGGCCATATTGGGAAATGAAATGACATAAAAACAAAATGATATCAATAAAAAGTTTTTTAAAAGTACTTGAAAATAAATGAATTTCTAAATTCTAAAAATGAAAATCAAAAGATTAAGTCACCTTGAAAACATTTGCTCAATAATTTTCTTGAGATATTCCAAGAGAATGGTCTCGAGCCTAGACATTGTGAAACATAAGCTTTCTAAACAGAATAGAACTAGTCTGGAGCAAAAAACAAAGGAGAGTTCCTCTACTCCAGTAAGATGAAGAATTAGACAGATTTCTTGCTGACATGTCTATCCATACAGCATATTTGCTATATGCTATGTGAAATCCAAGTTTGGCAAATAATTAAAAGTTTTTCCATTCCCTTTTGAAGTAGTAATGAAAACCCCAGAGATTTCTCATTTATGAGGATTGCCTTATCGAACTGTGACTTGTAAAGTACCGAACATATTAATGTTTTCAGGATCTGGTCTCCCCAGGTCCCTGTGGATGAACAATTCATCTGCCAGCAACCTGATGATGACCAGCTTTTCTGAATTTAGCTGGGTTGATCCTCAGACAACAAACAGTCTCTGACATCACAGCTAGGATGCTTATTAAGGCATCTTCCATGAACTTAACATATCTATGGTGACCAATGCTCTATAATATAATTTTAGGTCTGGTGCAGCTAGGCCACCTTATTAATTTTTTTTCATTAATTCTTTCGAAATTCTTACTTTTTGTTTTTACAGATGAGTTTTCTTCTTATTTTTTCTAGCTGTAAAGTAATTTCTTGGCAATTTGATTGTCTTGGCACTGAATAAATAGATTAATTTAGGTAGAATTGTCATTTTTATTATTATTAGCTCAGCCTATCCATGAGCAATTGATATTCTTCCATGTGTAGATGTAACTTTATTTATGTGAAAAGTATTTTGTAATTGTGCTTAATATTTACGAGAGAAACTTTCTCAGACAATAGATCTTATGGCAATATTTTGCTTTCCTGAATAAAAACATACAAAAAATCTTTTTTTCAACAAATAACTCCCCCCAAATATATTCTCATACCTTTTGGTCAATTGCCTGATTGTAAAGATATTTTCTGCTATAGAGAGGCAAGTTAGTGTACTAGACAGAACACTGAATCTGGAACCACGAATACCTGAGTTTGAATCTTGCCTGAGTAAGTCACTTTACTTCTGTTTATCTCGGTCTTCTTCTCTGTAAAATGGGGTTAATAATAATACATTACACAGAGTTGTTGTGTATTGTCAGTTATATTTCTGATGTTTCTTTATTTTTATTTCTTTAGAGTCAGTTATATTTTCTCATTGTCCAGAAATGAAAGTTTCAGTGTCATGGATGAAGAAAAGTTTTTCCAGATAATAGCATATGGGCCCAAGTTTTGACTTTTATGCCACATCACTCCTTGAGATGAGTTGCAAATCTCAGCTTTGGATATTAGGTTGGGGAGGGAATTAAATTCCTAACTCTATTATTGTTCAAACACTGGCATGGTAAAGAGGGAATAGGGAAGGCAGGCAAGAAGGGGGAAAAGGTTTCATTCCGACTCTGACTCCATTTGGGGGTTTCTTGGCAAAGATACTGGAGGGGTTTGCCATTTCCTTCTCCAGCTCATTTTACATATGAGAAAACTGAGGCAAACAAGGTTAAATGACTTATCTAGAGTAACCCAGTTAGAAGTATCTAAAGGTGGATTTGGATCCAGACAGGATACTCTGTCCACTTCTCCACTTTGCTTCTTTATAATAATGATTGACATTTATGAAATGGTTTACATTTTTTCAAAGTACTTTAGATAGATCATCTCATTTTATCACAGGAATACAGATTTAAAACTAGAAGGGAACATCCCAAGTTCTTGCATAAAAGTCCCTCAATTTTAAGATAAGGAATTAAGACACAAGGAAGTTATGATTGCCCATGGTCACACAGGTAGTAAATAACAATGAAATCTGAGGCTGCTTCCAGCTCTAAATTTATCATTACAACTGGGTCTCGGATTTTGTTTTTCTACTACTGCAATTACTTTGTTGATACCTTTTTTAAAGATAAGAGATCTCAGCTCATCCTGTGAAATTCTTGTCCTTGTCCTACCACAAATTCTCTGTCAAAAGTACATGCAATATGTTGAAGGTCTTCCTGGCTTTCTTTTGAGATTGCAAAATGAAGTATATTAGTTACCCTAATTTTAGGGTAATATTAGGGTAATATCTACCTATCTAACTCATTTTAAAAATACTGGTCATACATTTATCTTGCTTCTGTAAATCCCAAGTATATATGTACTCAAGCACTGTTTTGTTCTATCTTTATATTCACACACCTAGCAATCACTTAACAAATGTTGGATTGTATGAACAAGTGGCTATTACACATAAGAGATATGTACACTTCAGTCTTGTTCTGTTATAACATAGACCATGGAGCCTTGAAGAAGTTTGCAAAATGTTTTGCATTTTTCTAATGTCTATATCATAAATATTTTATATTATAGCTAATTGTGTAGTGTTTTATCCCTTTAGTAAATTTGCAGAAGCTGGAATTTTATTTTAAAAAGTAAATTTTATTGATGTTTTTTATATATACATCATGGTCATTGACAGGTATACACTCCACCCCAAACCCATGGCTCAACCATTGTGACAAAATTTAAAAAGTTAAAAACATTTAACTCACCCAATTACAATGTCGGATAGTGTATACAACATTCTATACTTGAAGTCTCCCAGCTTCCTACCAATTAGCATTCATATCTTTAATTAAAGTTTGCAAAGGGTTTTACTTATTTTATCCCATTTGATCCTTAAAACAATTGAGTGAAGGAAGTGCTATTATGATCATCCCCTTGTTACATGTAACCGAGCTTCCACCCAAATCTGTGATGGTTCTGCAGAACAATCCAATCCTATCATCTTCAGGTGTCTACACAGAGGAAGACATGAATTTATTCAAATTCACAGACCCTCTAAGGGTGCATTAGCTGCCTTTTTTCCTATATTTCGTTCAACATTGACTATTTCTATTTTCTTTTCTTTTTTTTTTTTTTTTTTTTGCCATTCTTCAAGATGTGAGGCAAAACCTCATTTGTTTAAATCTGCATTTCTCATATGATTAATGATTCAAAGCCATATTTATACAGCTGTAAGAAGTTTGTAATTCTTCTGAGAACTGTTTGTTGATCACTGAACTATTGCTTTCTTGGTTTTATATATTTATGTTTATTCTCCACATATCTGGAATATCAGAATCTTTTTAAGGCTATTTGGTTCAGATTAATCCAAAGATTCTTAATATTTCTTTTTGTTTCATGGAGTCATTGGCTTAATTTTGGTTCATTCTAATCTTCAGGGGGTTTTGCTGCTTGAGAAAAGCCTCGTATGAAATTAATTCCTTTTTTAATTCTTTCTTTCATAGCTCTAATTTCTTTCCCATTTTTCCCTCTAATCCTCTTTTTTAAACTTTTGCTTTATCTCTTCTAGAAATTTTAGTTGAATTTTAGTCAAAACAGTAATTTGCTTTGAAGCTTTGCTTATAAATGTTTTGGAGTGATTTTCTTCTTCAAGATTTTTGTCTTGAGCATCCCTGTCACCATAATAACTTTTTCTTTTTTTTTTATTTGTTTGCTCATTTTTCAAGTTTACTTTCCTGACTTTAGCTTTGATATTATGAGTGAGCTCTGTGTACTTCTAGGTCTGGGCTGGTCTTGTTGCTGCTTTCTTGAGTTATTGAATGTTGTGTTATTCCAGAATCTCAGAGAATAGAGGGTACAGGTATGAGTTAAATATGAAGGGATATTTTTTTTTTAATGATGAAATTAAGGGATGAGAGAGGAATGTACTGGGAGAAAGGGAAAGGGAGAAGTGGAATGGTGCAAATTATCTGCCATAAAATTGGCAAGAAAAAGCTTTTGCAGTGGAAGGGAAGAGAGGGAGAAGAGAATGAGTGAGTATATCTTACTCTCATCAAAATTGGTTTAAATAGGAAATAACATACATACTCAATAGGGGTTTAGAAATCTATAATACCCTGAAGGAAAATAGGAATGGAATAGGATATGGGAAGGGGGGGAAGATGATAAAAGAGAGGTCTTGTTGGGAAAGGGAGTGCTTAGTAACAAAATACTTTTGAGGAGGGACAGAGTGAAAAGAGAGAGAGAATAAATAAGGAAACACAATTAGCAATAGTAATTATAAACAAATTTTCAAAGCAAGTTTCTCTGATAAGGCCTCATTTCTCAAACACAGAGGAACTGAATCAAATTTATAAAAAATAAGAGCCATATCCCAATTGATAAATGATCAAAAGATATAATCTGTGCCCAAAGGGCTCAAATTCATGCATATCCTTTAACATAACAATACCACTATTAGGCATGAAAACCAAAAGAAATTCAGAAAAAAAAAAAGGAAAATAACCTATATTTACAAAAAATGTTCATAGCAGCTCTCTTCTCAGGAAAAAAATATTAGAAATTGAGGGGATGCCTAGCAATTGGGGAATAGCTGAATAAATTGTGGTATGTGTTTGTGATAGGGCAGCCACCTCGCTGCCCCCTATAAATTAATTTTTTAAAATGCTATGACAAGCTGGATAACATACTAAAAAGTAGATATATTTTATCACATGCTCTTCTTAGGATCTCAGCAATGTGAGAAACTCTCCAAAAGGGAACAAATTCAGGTCTTAAATTTATAAATCCATGGTTTAGTAGATCATAGGATTATAGAATCTAAGATGATAGGAACATTAGAGATCAGTTAATTCAAGTCTCTTGTTTTGCTGAGAAGGAAACTGAGGCAAGTGACTTGTCTAAGATCATAAGGTAGTAAATGGTGGAGCCTCTAATTAAATCCATGCTCTGATGTATAATCTGGCACCCTTCCCTGTACTGAGTTGGCTGAGGTCAATGATTTCCCTAAGGTCACATAAAGCTAAGTTTCAGAAGTGAGATTTGAGTTAAAAAAAAAAAAATCAGCAAAACTATGCATTGCTTCCATTCATACCACCAAGTGAAAAAGAAAGAAAAACAAAGCTTGTGTTGCAGACATGTAGTATATAGCAAAACAATTTCCACAGTGATCATATATTTAAAAAAAAAAGTGTTTCCTCATTCTGCATTCTGATGTCCTTCATATCTCAGCATGCTTTATCATTAGTTCTCTGGAATTGTGGTAGGGCATTATGGTGATCAGAGTTGTTTGTTTTTACAATGTTGTAGCCATTGTATAAATTGTTTTCCTGGTTCTGCAAAATTTCACACAAGTCTTTGCAGGTTTCTCCAAAAATCATCCCCATAATTTCTTACTGCCCAAGTTTTACATCACATGTATGTAAATACTATAACTTGGCAAACCATTTCCCAATTATTTTTAATACACATTGCTTTATGTTGGGAGAGAAAAATCAGAGCAAAAGGGGAAAACCACGGGAGGGATAAAAATAAAGAAAAAAGTGAACATAGCATGTGCTGATTTACATTCAGTCTTCTTAGATCTTTTTCTGGATGTAGAACCATTTCTCAATTGATGGGCATTCTTTCATCTCAGACATCACAAAAAGCTATGATCATTTATTTTTGAACACGGTTATTTACAGATTATTTTGCTTAGGAACTCTCTCCCTCTTGTCTCCTTCAGGAAGTTCTCTTCAACTGCATTCCATGGAGCACCAGACACCTTCCATTTGAAAAGGAAAAAGACCATTCCATCATGGCTCCAGCCAGGTCACCTGCCTTGGGGGAACGAGAGTAACACTATTCCTTCAGCTTCCAACTAATCCCCTGGTCTGAACTGCCTAACGTCCTCCATCCAGAGGCCAAATCACAAGGATAAAAAACCAACTTAAACTCATTCCTCCAAGATTAACAAACTCTACCCCAGCCATACCCTCACCATCTCAGTGATTCTGAATCCCTAATCGTCATTCAAACCTGTCTCCTACTTCCCTGTGCCTTATTCCCCTGAATCCTTCCCCTATCCCAATGTCCCACACTAAAGCTACCCACCCCTTCCATTGTGTTCTCTGGAATGTTTGATCCAAAAGGCAACAAATTTACTTTCATCTTAAATCTTTTCCTTTCCCATTGCTTCCATCTTCTGATTCTTACAGACCTGACTCCCTCCTGAATACACAGCTTTTCTGGCCAGCACCAGCTTCATTCTCACTTATTTCCTCTGCTCACAGGAAAGTTGGACCATTCTTTTTTGCTTTCTACTGCCATTTCTACCATCACTAAGTAACTTCTCTTTGGATGTTCACTCAATCCCTATCTATTAAATCAAAGCCCTGGTGGCTGTTCTCTATCAACCAGCAGGACACAGGACACTCACTCCCTTTCTTCACTTACTCACAGACTTTATCTCAACTCTTGCCTTCATACTAGGGGACTTCAACATATTGATATTCCGTCAAATGCTCTGACTTCATAATTCCTTAATGCATTCATTTCACTTGCTCTCCTCATCCTCCTTCCTACTTCAGCTACACATAAAGATGGTCATATACTCAAACTTGCCATCACAGACCAGTTCTATGTTCATGAACTTTGGATTTTTGTTTGTTTGTTTTTATTCTACCTCTCCTTCAACCTTACAACCCAAAACTTGCTCTTTTTCTACACCGACCTCCAATACCTCAACCCCTTAGTTCTTAATCCTAAGCTTTTACCAGTATACTAGCCACACTCTTCTCCTTTCCCCATCTTGCTCAAGTCAAGTCAGTTCAACTCTACACTATCCTGTTAAAAACCTTGTCCCCCTTGTCTTATCGAGCCTCAGCCTTGGATCACTACCATCATCTGATGCTGATACCATCACTCAAGCTGGAGAAAATCATGAAATGTATCCTGATTTGGTCCATTATAAACTTGTTACATAATCTCACTGGGGCCCTTTCTGTATGTGCTGTTCTGCAGAAATGACTTACTGTGATTTCTTTTCCCTTGGGATGTTCCAATTAGGTCTGTCTGGCATATTTTTTAGTTCTCTTTGGAGTTTTTGTCTGTTTGTTTTTGTGGAGGGGGAACTCAGTTTACTTTTTTCAGGACTATAACTCTTCTTTTGACTGTACATTCTTTTTCAGTTTTTTATTTTTCTTTTTCGCTATTATGAACTTGACAAGCATCAACAGAAACAAACATTCCCTTGTACAAAAACAACAAGAAAAAGAGACTGTATGGGACATTATGAAACTTGATTATACACAGCTTATTTGATTTTTTAAAGAAAAAGTACATGTTAAATTTATCATGGAAGTTCCAACATGGCACTTCATGTCAGTGTCCACTTGTGAATTTCATTGTATTCTTATTGATATAAGTTAAAAAAATTTTTAACTGATGGTCTATTTTTTCAGGATTTTTTTAGGGGGTATCACAATCACTAGATTCCTATAATTCCTTCCATACCTCTACCTCCTACCTCACAAAAAGCTTTCCTTTACAACAAACAGTCAACCAAAACAAATCCATGCATTAGCCATGTCTGAAAATGTATGATTCACTCTGTATCTCCGGACAAGACGTGGGAAACATGAATCACTGTCAGCCTTCTGGAGTTGTGATTGGTCATTGTCCGAATCACAGTTCTTTCACAATTATCTTGATTACAATGTGACAATTATATTTTTTACAATGTAGTCCTGGTCCTACTTCATTTTGTTATCTATTGATTCAAATCCTTCCAGGTTCCCTTGAACTTACCTTTTGTCACCAGCCACAGGGCAGCTAAATTGCTCAATGGCTAGAGCTCTGCAGCCAGGAGAACCTCAGTCACATCCACACTCATTTTTTCCTTCTTTTTTTTCAATCTTTTGACTTTATTCCAATGCTTCTTGTTGTCTCTGTCTTAGTCAGTCCCTTTGTCAGTTTAGGTTTGATATGGAAATAAAATAAAGTATTTGTTGGTCATTTAACAGTTGAGAAAAAGAAGTTTACTTAACCATAGAAGGAGAATTGGAACAAGGATGGGCACTGAAGATACCTCAAGCTGATTCAGCTGGGCTGACCTCCACAGCCTGAGTCATACCTCATGAACCAGCAACCAAGGAGTAGTGCGCCCTAGGTCTCTTTTGGCTCTGGTACTTGGACAATGAGGAAAGGACATCAAAGGGCCTGAGCCTGTAGTCCATTGAACCAACAAAGTCTCAAGGAAGATTTCAATCCTTTTAAGGAAAAAGTAATCTGTCAGGCACGAGAGTTATGGAGCCAGGACATTGCTCCTGCTACACCCATGGGACCATTGAGATGTTTGTTCCATTCTATTTTTCAGGAAGTCCACTGTAAGATAAATATTTTCCAGCATCATTTCTAAGCTAGGCCCCCTTCTTGGGCTCTCATTCTGCTTGCAAGAAACAAGCTTTCCTGCTACTTTCTCACGTTTGCCTTGCTCCTGGGAGGGCAACAGGTGTCTGAACATGTGTGTGTTTGTGACAGAATTAAGGGTCTGGGAGCAGCTAGATAGTGTAGTGGATAGAGCACCAGCCCTGAAGTCAGGAGGACCTGAGTTCGAATATGACCTCAAACACTTAATACTTGCTGGCTGTGTGACCCTGGGCAAGTCACTTAACTCCCATTGTCTCAGGAAAAAAAAAGAGAGAATTAAGGGCCTGCAGTGAGTGGACAAAAAAGTCTCTTTTCTATTTTTTCCTCCAGAATTACAAGGCTATTTTTTTTATTATTATTGTTTTGTGTGTAAATGTGTGCCAGTCTGTGGCTTCATGTACTATGGTTAAGCCACTTGTCACTGTGGAGTTATCTCTTCTTCACCTCCTCATAAGCCACTTCATGATCCCAGTAGGCGTTCGCTTCTGTTACTCTCATTTCCTGGCTTGGGGCTTTGTGAAAGAGCCAGATCCCATCTACTCGTCCATTCTTGGATGAATGAGGCAGGACCTGTTTGATCCTGCCTTTCTATGGAATAGGGATGATTTGGCCCCTTCTTCCTGAATCCCTGGATTCTGACGCTAATCTAAGGTCCTGGTGCTGGCTTTTGTTTTCCCTCATAAAAGCCTCAATTCCAAGTGGGTCCCATCTCCTGGTGTGGCCTGCTAAAGCTCCATTTTTTTGGAGTTATCGTTGGTCTCTGGCACAGAGGATGTGGTGTTGAGTTGATTATTTCTAGCTGTGGCTCCTGGTACTCAGAAGTCCCCAGCCAAGCTGTCTCCCTACCTTATGCAGCTTGGTTCTGCCCCCTATTTCTGTCCTGACAGGCAAGAGCAAAAGCCCCTTGATTTCAAGCCCAATTGCCCTGAGCTGGGGCTGTCACTGAATTCCACTGATGTGTCCATTTTTAACTTGCCCACAGGCCATTTACTAGAGTGCATGCTGACTTTCCTGGTATAGCCTTTGCCAAGTACCCACAGGCTTGTGCAGTCCCCGAGCAGAGGGAAGAGCTTACTCATTACTGTTGCTGACTCATGTTTACTATTTGGACATTTGCTGGGAGAACTGGGTCCTTCCATGATCTATCACGTGGTATTCTTATCTAGAAGTCCTATAGATAATAGAACTTCTATTACCTAGAACTTATTCAGAAGGACTATATAAAAAAGTCCTTCCCTACCAGAGGAGTTCAGGATTGAGAATGGAATCACTGGAGTCAGCATCTGTCCCCTTGGGGAAGTCTTGCCCATGACCCACAAGTCTTTGTTCATACCTATCATGCAGTTTGACCTGAAGGATTTCCCTAAGGCGACTTCCAGCTAGGATAACTTCAATCCACCCACAGAGCATGTCCTATTTTAGGAGACACTTAGGGAAGGAAATGCTGCACCACCGGTGGTGATAACGACTAGATAGCTACAGATCTGTCTGAATAACCTTTGTAGAGAGGCAGGCTACAGCTGGTGTGAGGAGAGAGGAACAGACTCACTTTGTGCAGGGAAAGATCTCGAATCATCTAGATCAGGGCCTCTTAAACTTTCTCTACTTGTGATCTCTTTTTGCCTGAGAAATTTTTATGTGACCCTGGGCATATAGGTATGGAAAATAGGAATGCAAACCAAACCTTTACTGGCAATAAATCATAATTCCATGACCCTCACATTCAGTTATGAGATACCAGATGGAGTCAAGAAACACAGTTTAGGATCTAGACGAATTGACTTATTTTATAAATGACAACAAGAATGAGGCCCAGGAAGGATAAGAGGCTTGTTCAAGTTATACAGCTAGTAAGGGGGAAAAGTTGGAATTCAAAACTACATATTCAGTCCTAAATGCATTTTCCTTTTACCCCCCAGTGGCCTTGGGTTCAAATCTTGATTCTGCTATTCATTATTTGGGTGACTTTGGCTTCCACATATAATAATGAGTTTGGACTACTTTTCCTCAACAGTCTCTTTCAGTCTAAATCTGTGCTTTTTGCAGACTGGAAACAGGCCAAAATACTCCTAAAGTCTTGTCTTGTTGATCTCATTTAGAAATCAGTCTTTTGGATTAACCCCCTGAGGATTCAGAAATACTGGCTTAAAGATTATTAAATCCATTCACCTAAAAAGGTATGGCTCCCCAGCTTCAAACTTCCCCAAATCAATTTCTCCTATATAAACTTCTTTTCCCTTCTCCCTACAATGCCCAACTCTAGCATTCCTCATGGCTTTTGATGCTTTGGGGATGAGCTTAGAGAAATCAAAGTACTCCTGGTTACATACATAGCTTGGGATACAGAGATGACATGAATTTGGCAGTGTCCACTGATATGCAGAACAAGGATTGTTGTATGTCAGTCTGTGTAATGTCCCTAAAGTCAGTCTCCAAGTGCTACCCTTCCCATAATTCTCTTCATCAATTCTCCAAAAGGGAAGTTTAAAAAAAAAATCCCCCCTAATTTAAAAATGAGGAATATCTTGGAAACTTCATTTACTTAAATGTCAATAAATCTTGAGCACTCCCCTGGTACACTAAGAATGGGCTGAGAAACATAATTTCAAAACTTTTTTGAGAAGCAAGCAAAGGTAGAAATATTTAAGAAATACACCCATATTATCTTAACTGCCAAAACAAATCTTAACAATTTCAGCCTGTAATTAGATATTTCTGGGTCAAATTTTTTTTTTTCCCCTGGGAATTAAATTTTTTTTTCCCCCCCCTAACATGCCCATCTTCTTCCCTTCCCAGAAATGATCGTTCTGGGAATTTGTGAAGAGTTACTGAGATAGAGTCTGGGTTGCTGGCTTTGAATTTGGAAGGGGAAAAAAGAGCTTTGTTTTCCATACCTATCTCCAATGTGGTTAATGACCATGAACATGACAAGAAGACCTAGGGTAAATGATAAGCTAAGCATTCATATTAAGGAGCTCAGGCATGATAATATTTCAGAGCATAATCTTTCAACTAAAAAAGGTTTGCCAGCCCCCATAGTACTTATTGATAGTACTCAATTTATCCAGTAAACTGCCCAAAGAAGGGCCACAAGGGAAAATAAAATGCCCAATCATCTTACTTTTCAAACACTGAAATGGGCCCATATTGCCAGTGAAACTGAATTTCATGTGTTTCTTTGTTCTAAGCCACCATCAGGTAAAGATGGTGAAGGTTGATTGGAAATGACAGCTGTAATATGGACAAATCCATCTTTGGCCAAAGGACTAACTGCAAACTTGGCAAGTCTAGCTTGGATTTTCACAGTTTCACAGATTTATGTAGCCACCTAGCTCACATATGTATATATGTATTATGTATTTATGTATATATGTATTTATGCATGTAAATGTATGCACATGTGTATAAAAAGGCATTTATAATTTCTGTCTATCTATTAATGCATTTATAATATCCGTCGCACTGAACTAGGGATAGAAAAGCAAAAAAACAAGAGTTCTTGTCCTCAAGAGGCTTTCAGTCTACTGAAATGCTAAGAAGTGAATATAAAGTATACATGATAAAATATAAAGAAGCTTCAAGAATTAGAGAGGACTTCAAAATGGGGGAGCTTAAGAAAGTATAGGTAGGAATGCTTGCACTTGAGCTCTGCTTTCCAGAAAGTGAAGGGCTCTCCAAGGAAGAGATGAGGTCAGAACTTTAGAGCCAGAAACAAACTCACAGCCCATTTGTCCAAACCATTTTATAGATGCGAACCTGAGGCTCAGAAGATTAACTCATTCCCTCAGGATCACACAGCAAATAACTAATAAAAGTGATATTTGATCATAGTTCTTCTCTTGCATTAGAAGGGAACGAGAAGGATTTCTAGTGCAAAGGATGGGGAAAGAAGAAGTTGAGGTTTACAAACAGCCAAGTTGCCAGTGCATCTGTGAAAATACTGGCAAGTACTTCTAGATTAAAATCTGATTTAAACCAGAAGACTTGAACAAAATACAGATCACAACAACTCATTGTAAAACCCAGCCCCCAGTTCTTTCCATTGAACTCACATGACCCAAACCATCTCTCTCAGTCTTTATTGGAACATCAGCAGTCTCTCAATTCCACCCAAGTTGATTTCAGACATTCCATTTACAAGAAGGAACATTTTGGCTACTCAAGTCATGTTGTACATAAGAAATTCACTTTTCTTTCAAAAAAGTGTCTGAATTGACTACATTAGGGCCCATGATGTTTTCAGCATGTGTGTAACCCATTCTTATGATAATCTGCATAAAAATGTCTCATGGATTCGGGGATTCTTGGGGTCACGATTTTCAAGGCCTCTGCGAAGTGCCTTTTCATGATATATTTGGCTTGTATATTTTCTTCTAGAGCAAGGAGGCCTGCTTCTGAACAGACTGCTGTGATCTGTAAATGAACAGAGGAGAGAAAGAAAATCACATATTTGCTACCTGGAATCAGAAGACTTGAGTTCAAATCCATTTTCAGACACTTGAGATCAGTGTTACTTTAATCTTCTCTTAACTGTAAAATGGGTTGAAATGAAAAATCCTTTCTGTGGTTGCTGTGAGGCTAAAATGAGATCACCTTTGTAAAGTGCTTTGCAAACCATAAAGCACTATATAAATGATAGTTTTAATGTCTGGGTATATACTGCATTTGGAGTCAAAGGGCCTATGTGTCTATCCCAACTATGCCAGTCATTGTTTGTGAAATCTTTTTCTTGACCTTTGTTTTTTCACCTACAAATAAAGTATATGAGTATACTTTATACAAGTATAAAGACAAGTTTTGGGGATTATAATTCATTACTTGATAAAAATTATTGGGAAAACTGGAAAGCAATGTGGCAAAAACGGCATGGATCAATATCTTCTACGATTTGCCAAGTTAAGATCAAAATGGATACATGATCTAAATATAGAGTAATAACAAGAAATTCTGAAGAACATAGAACATATTACCTATCAATATGCATAGGCAAATAATGTGAATGAACAAGAGTCACAGAGCAGTATGAGGTGTAAAGTGATCATTTCAATTAAGTTAAATTAAAATGTTTTTGTATAAATAAAACAAATGTAGCCAAGATCAGAAAGAAAACAGAAAAATTATGTATGTGGGGAATTTTATAGACAGATTCTCATATAAAAACCTCATGTCTCAGCTATATAAAGAATTTTGTTAAATATTTAAGAACATGAGTCATTCCCCAATTGATTAATCAAAGGATGTGAAAAGGCAATTTTTCTGATGAAGAAATCAAAACAATTTATAGTTATATGAAAAAATGCTCTAAATCATAATTGATCTGAGAAATGCAAATTAAAACAGCCTCAAGATATCATTTTATACCTAACAGGTTGGCTAAAATAACTGAAAGGGAAAGCAACAATTGGAGGAGATGTGGAAAAATTGAGATCCTAATTCACTGCTGGTGGAATTGTGAACTGATCTAACCATTTTGGAAAACAAACTGGAATTATGATCAAAATTATTAAACTGCTTATGCCCTGTGACCCCACCACTACTAGGTCTGTTTCTCAAAACAATTAAGCAACCTATATGTTCTAAATTATTTATAGCAGCTCTCTGTGGTAGCAAGGAACTGAAAATTGTGGGGATGACTATGGGTTGGGGAATAGCCATACTTAATTACCTCTAAGGTCATCCTGCACTCAAAAATATTTGACTCTTTGTCAGGAGAGTAAAAGGAAGTCCTGGCTTTGGGATGGACCTGAGTTGTGAGGGGTCTCACAGATATTCAACGCCCTTGAATTCAAAGATCTATCCATTTTGATATTTTTGCTTCTCATTTCAAGTTCATTAGAGACCTAAGTTAATCCCAAGGGACCTGAAATCCATCACCCCACACCTTCTTGGGTTCCATATTTCCACATCAGCTCCTGACCTGATCTATTACATAAATCTAAAAAGATTTCCTTTTGAGCTAGTAGCATCAATCCAGTTTTGACCTTGAAAATCAGCTCCTGCAGACTAGTTTCTCATCTAGCTCTTCAGAGGGAAGGCAAAGCTGGACAATCAATTCAGAGGAGAGAAAGGGGGGGGCGGGGGGACAGAAGGAGCTCAGTGGCTGGAGACAACAGAAGGGGAACAAGGGGAAGGTCTCCCAATCCTGAAATGCATTTTTCAGCTCATGGGCCTTCAGAGGGCGGAAGCCGGTTGGTGAAAGGGGCTGGTGGGATGAAAAGGGATTGTGATTTTGAGGGCAGCAGGCTAAGCAGGGATGGGGAACGATGGTGCCCGGTGTTTGTAAATGAAAGCCACTTGTCCAGCTATTCAGCAGATTTCCTCTGTTTGTTCACTTGCTGAAAGAGCTGCCCGGCCCAGGCGGGGCCGGCGGCTGTCCAGGATGCGCCTCCGATTTCAGGGGCTTTAGCCATGCGTTCAGGGGGCTTTCACACAAAAACATGCAGGGATTTGGAAGGCTTTGTTAAGTCACCACAATACACCCGGGAGGCCCGGGTCCCTCTAACAAACAGAGAAGGTTATCGCGCCCTGGAAACCCAGCCCTGCTCAGGAATGGTGATGAGCTGACTTTCCATGGAGTTCAAGGCCTCAAGCCAGCCAAAGCCCTGGGCCTTGTAATGACCATCCAAACAGTCCCCCACATCACAGTCAAGAAGGAGCAGGGGCCCTACGGCTGGCAGGGACTTCCATTCTGGTCCATAATCTCCTCCTTTATGAAATGGAACAAAGGGTTTCTTGGAACTCAATAGCCCGAAAGAACAGAGGAGCCTTCTAAACAAAAAAAGCCACATCCACAAACTCCTAGGACTGGGGCAAAACTTGGACTCAGAACCCTGGATTCCAATCCAGTCCCTCCTACTTACTAGGTGAGCAGTCCTGGGGAAAGTACTCAAACTCACTGGAACCGTTTCCTTTTTGGAGAAATAAAAATATCATCCATGCCTTCTGCCTCAAAAAGCTGTTGTGGGCCAAAGAGTGCCATAGAAATGGGAGCTAATATGTAAAGCATAAATCTAACAAGCATGATATAAGCCCATAAAACACTAGGCACTCTAAAATATACCTATTCTTAAGTTATGTCACAGATGGAGGGGAAATCTGGGAGAAACTATTGCCTGATCATCCGTGGCTGAGTTCGGCTCATGTCTCTGTTGGGTGGATGGCCTTAGAGATTGTAGGGGATGGGAGGAGTGGGATGTGGATGTGGAGATGATGGCTTGGGCCCCAGTGGGGGGGGTCAGCTTTGCTCTACTTAACCCCCAAGAGCAGAGAGAGGAGGAGGAAACTGGAGGGAGGAAGTTTAGGTTTTCCAAATAAGGACATATTCCCCTTGTTTAGAAGTCTCCAAGCAGGGGCTGCATGACCGATCAATCAGCCACTGGGAATGTTACGGCAGGGAATCTTCTCCCTTTTCTCTAAGGTCTGTGATTCCGGGACAGCGAGTCCCCCAGAGGACTGCTGCTGTGACTGGGGCTGGCCATCCTTCACAGAGCGCAGCAGGACGTGAGCATTTTGTTCCACTATGTGAAACAGTATATATAACTATGAGGGAAGGGAGAAAATGAATGGGAAGGATGCAAAAGTGGTAGTGAGAGCCAGGAGTACTATGGATAAAACTCTAGACTTGGAGTCAGGAACACCTGAGCTCAGACCAAGAATACCTACTATTAGGTATACAGACCAAAGAAACCTACTATCTGTGTGAACATGCATAAATCACTTTATCTCTGTCTGCCTCATCTGTAAAATGGTGACATAAAAACCCCCAAATCCCAGGGCTGTTCTGAGAATCAAAGGAAATAGTATCTGTACAGTGCTTAGTATAATACCCAGCACACAGTAGGTGCTTAATTAATGCTTGTTCCTTTCCTCTTCCATGGTAGGGCTGTAGAACCATTGGTCTAGAGTTGGCATTGATGATACAAAAACAAAAATGCCTTCAAAGAGCATACTATCTGCAGGGGAAAAGAACGTGTACAAATAAAAAAAAATGTACAGAAGATACAGACTAAATAAATACAAGATAATTTGGGCTACAGGAAGAATCAGGCAGGCTTATTGATAATAATAGCTAGCATTTGTGTAGCATTTTAAAGTTTGCTAAACACTGCAAATATCTCAACTGATCCTTACAGAAACTCTTGAGGGGCAGGTGCTATGATGACTCCCATGTTTGAGGAAACTGAGCTACAGGGGGATTAAGTGACATGTTCAGGGCTATACAATTATGTAAAGCCAGATTTAAACTTCGTTCTTCCTGACTTGAGGCCTGGTGTTGTATCCACTGAGCCATCTAGCTGCTTCATTGCATTTCTGTATAGAATAGGTAGGAGGTGGCCCTTAAGATAAATTTTGAAATAATGTATTTTTTTGGGGGGGGCAATTGGGGTTAAGTGATTTGGGCAGGGTCACATGGCTAGCATGAGTCTGAAGCTAGATCTGAATTCATGTAATTGAGAAAAAATAAAATGCTATTCTTCATCATCATTATCACTCTAAGAACAGCCCATGGTTATCTCAGGAAGGCAGGAGATAGAACAGGATGATGCAGGCCAAATCCATGTCTAAATCTGAGGGAAGGGTCTGGCTGCTCCTAAGATAGCTTCCAAGCTTTCCTTTTCTATGCAGAAAAAGCTCCTCCCCTGTTGTGTGTTAGGGCAGCTCCCTCTTTTTTGGTGGTCCCGGGACTTTTTGTGTGGAGGGAGGTAGAATCCTCCCCAATGGAAACTGGTTAACAAGGAGAATGTCAAAGGTTTTTCTTGAAGCCAGGTATGCTGAGGCCATGGGGACACACACGGATTCTTTTCTCTCTGAGGTTATGATTGGAATAATTAGAATACTGGAGACTCTTTCAGCTGGCAGTCGGAGTATAAGCATAAATACTAATGACATTTGTAACAAAGAGCACAAATCTTCTCAGGGTCTTCTGCCATTTCAATTATCTGCAAAATGGCAAAACTCTTGACCCAGGGCTTAAAGGCCTCATACAGTTGTTTGTGTTGCTATTCCCTCACAGACTTAGCATGTGAAATATTGTTTAGATCCAAAAGGGAAGAGGAAAGAAACATCTAATTTACAAAGACCCTAACAGGAAAAGAAAGGCTTTAGTTATTAATATAATTATGTGCAGTTTAAATAGAAGCAGCTTCATGGCACAGTGGCTAAAGAGCCCAGTCTGGAGTCAGGAAGGCCTGAGTTCAAATCCAGCCTCAGACACTTATTAGCTGTGTGATCCCAGTCAAGTCAATTACTCTGTCTGCCTCGGTTTCCTCATCTGTCAAATGAACTGGAGAAGGAAATGGCAAACCACTCCAGTATCTCTGCCAAGAAAACCTCCAATGGGTCACTATTGAAAAGATTCTGACAGTGATATTTACCATATGAAAAAATACTGAGAATAATTTTATCTATTATCAATTCTATTTGGTAACAAATTATAAATATCCAATAAATTTGGCTTCTATTTAAATACAGAAAAGCAAAATTTATTAATCTTAGGGAAAGAAGTTTATTTGGTTCATTAAATAATTGTTATTTATTAACAATTTATGAGCAAACAGAATTTACAATATCTATATAACTACTCACCATTTTGCTTGTGATCAACATCACTGCTAGAATCACGTCAAACCCTCAACAAAATAGTCGATGACTTATTACTTGTCTGAAAACGGTCCAAAACATAGTCCAGATACTGATTAAAGTCACTACGGAATTTTTTATCATATTTCTTCTCAATATGATTACATTTTCCCCCCTTTTCTTCAATAAGTGCCGGAAAGAGTCTTTTCAGAATGCACAGTCTTTGCTAGTTCCTCAGAAATCTCTTTATAAAATTCTCTGGCGTTTCTTTATCACTGTAGGATTGCTCTGATGGGGAAGAACTTTGTGCTCAGATTCCAGGTAAAACACAACCCTTCTCTCTGACTCACAGCTAGACTTTTTTTTTTTTTTTTTTTAACTGACCCCAAAATGACAGGACAAGCTCCTTTTATCAATATTGTCTTTGCTCTTAAAGAGCCAATAAGAGTTTCTAGAACCCCTGTAGGGAAAGGCTTTTTGAAACAAAGGCTAGATTTATATTCGACAGCAAGCAATATTGATTCACTGACATTCCTCAGAGTGAGGAAGGACGGCACATTCAAAATTCTAAACATACACATGATAAGAAAAGGTCAGAGAGACTGCAAGCCAGACACTCTGAAATGAATTGTGGCAGTCTGTCCAGCAGCCTCTAAAATGGGTCTAAGACTGATTTTAATGTTTAAAAGTGCTTCCTTTGTAATAAATTTCAGAGTGACGGTAAGGGGAGGATTGGTTGTACTACTTTTTCCATTGGTGAAGAAACAGGCCCGAGGTTACATAACTAGCAAAGATCAAGTCTGAATTTGAATCCAGCTCTTTGGCATCCCTTTCTGAGGCAGGAGAACCTTTTTAAGGAGCACTGTACATGCATTACTTTTGAAGACTGTTTCCTTGATCACCAGAGATATGAAATCATATAAGGATTTCACTTTGAAGTTTTATAGGACCTTAGATGCAGCCAGATCTTCTCCCTTTCCTATTCCCCCATTATAGAGATGAGAAAACTAAGGCAGAGGGAAGCTAAGAGAATGCATCTCTTTTGTCCCGTGACAAAAGAGTAAATCTTGTTTTCAGGAAAATTTGCTAATGGCAACCCCACTGTCAGCAGTGAAAACTTCACAATGAACACTGCGGCCTTCCCTTTCACCTTCACTAGTTACTGAATACCCTGCCCAGGCATATGGTTTTGTAGCATATGGTCCAGGGACCAGACAGTTTCATCACTCCCTGTTACCATATTTAAAAGCAGACGGTATCAGAAGGAACCATGTTGGCGATAAGGGAATTCAGCTAAATAATCCTGTAGTCAAATGAAGCTTGCAAGGAAAAAGCGTGGTTGAATGAATGGATGGATTTGAATTACAGATTGGGTCTGGAATTTAAAACTAACTTATTTAGAAAGAAGATGCTGGGCCAAGTGAGCTCTTTAATGTCTCTGACAGAAAGATATTTTGGAAGCTTTTCACTAATCCTTCCACCATTTTGTCCCATTCCCTCAAAGAGGATAAGCTGATTTTTAATGGGTTATTAGCTGATTACTAACCTATATCAGGAACCTTCATCGTTAGGTTTTGAAAGCATCTTCCAGTTGGTTCAACAAGACAAGGAGCTTATGCATTATGCTTGGACAACTATTCAACTTTGTTTGTGGATGCAAAATCAACGAGCGTTTTATTAAACCAGCCATGAGCTACCCAGAACTGGGCTAGGAAAAATGGAGAGTTCATGCTTTCAAGGAACAGAGACTCTGTTGCTCTGATGATCTAAGATGTCAGACAGGGGCTTTGGGGGACACATTGCATAGAAGAGCCTGTTGGGAAATATGAATGCTTGCAGAAATATACACGTGACCAGAGGTAGCCTCGCTAGTGAAGTGTCGACCAGCTGGTTGGCCATGGGACGAATGCATCTCAAATAATCAAACACTAAGTAAAGGGCCTACTATGTGTCCTATTGTGCTAAGTGCTGGGGACATATACCTGATGAGAGAATGAGTAAAACTATCCTTATTCACAAGGCAGAGATGACCTACATTTTAATGGGGAAGACAGGTACAAAAATAAGCACACAGGGAATAAGTACCTACATACAAATATAAATACAAAGTAATTAAGTATGAGGGCAGCTTAACAGCACAGTGGCTAGAGTGCTGGCCCTGGAGTCCGGAAGACATCCTCCTGAATTCAAATCTGACCTCAGATTCTTTCTAGCTGTATGAGCCTGGACAAGTCATTTATGTTTATTTACTTCAGTTTCCTCATCTTTTCCAGTTTAGAAGGAAATGGCAAAAACACTTCGAGTATCTCTACCAAGATAACCCCAAATGGGGTCATGAAAAGTCAGACACGATTGAACAATAACATCTTTGAGTGAGGGAGATTGAGGAGTTGAGACTTGCACTATCAATCAATATGCATTTATTAAGTGCCTACTATTTGCCAAGCAGTATTACTGATCTGGGAGACTGGAAGAATGGTAGTATCTTCAACAGGAATAATGAATTCTAGAGGGGAAATGGGCTTGGGGGGGGGTGAAGACAATGAGCTTTATTTTGGACATGTGTTTGACATGTCTATGATATCTGGTTTGAAATATTCCAATGGACAGTTGAGGATGTGGGACTGAAACTCAGGGCAAAGTCAGGGGCTAGATGTATAGATCTGGGTATCACTGACATAGGGATAACAATGGAAATTGGTGAGGAGAAAGGGGGGAGGGGAGGGAAGAAGGAAGGGAGAGAGACAGAGAAATAAGGAGAGACATACAGAGAGAGAAGGAGGGAAGAAAGGAGAGAAAGAGAGAGGGAGGGAGGGAAGGAAGGAGAGAAGGAAAGGAGAGAGGGGGAAAAGAGAGAGAGAAAGAAGGAGAGAGAAGGAGAGAAGGAAACAAATGGGGAGAAACAGAGAGAGGAAAAAGAGAGAGAGAAGGAGACGGAGAAAGGGGGAGAGAAACAGAGGAGGAAGAGATAGTGACAGAGAGAAGGAGACAAGACAGAGAGAGAGAGAGAAAAGAGGAGGAGGAAGAGGAGGAGAAGGAGGAGGAGGAGGAAGAGGAAGAAGAGGAGGAAGAGGAGAAGGAGAAGGAGGAGGAAGAAGAGGAGGAAGAGGAGAAGGAGGAGGAGGAGGAGGAAGAGGGAGGAGGAGGAGGAGGAGGAGGAGGAAAGAGAAGAGGGGGCCTGGCCATTTGGAGTCATACTAGTAAAATAGTATCTCTCAGGATGCTACTGAAAAACTTAATTGAACAAACAAAAGACAACAAGGTCTCTAAGTAAAAAGTAAATTCCTTGAGGACAGGGATATTATTCTTGTCTTTACATTTCCAGTGTCTTAGTATGGTGCCTGGCACACCACAAACATTAATAAAAGTTTTCTATTGCTCAATATAGAAAGAAAAAACAGTATATCAGTGACAATGATCAAGTATGCACAGTTGATGTCTAGGACTTTAATAAGGATAAACTGCTCTGTAACTATCAGCTGTTATTATAGCCTCTGGATCATAAATTGTTGCTTCATTTATTTAAAGGCTTTAATAAGCCTTAGCCAGGTATATGTAAAATAGCAATAACTTCCCTTCTCTGGAGCATAAAGGTTTACAAGAAATAAACCGGAATAGTCTTAAAAATGGACACAGACAGAGCTGAGACAGCCAGGTGGTAAAGTGAATATAGCTTTGGACTTGGAGTGAGAAACAGTCCTGAGTTCAACTACTGTCTCCCATACTGATTGTTTGAATTAGGGCAAGTGGCTTAACCTTGCATGCCTCAGTCTCCCCATCCATAAAATGGAATTATCTAACTGCCTCTATCTCAAAGGCTTTGTATATCCTAAAATATTATATGAACATTAGCCAATATTTTCTAACTAATCCTTCTTATTCTCTGAAGAAGCACAAATCAAAAGGTGGTTGTTGTTGTTTTTTTAAATAAAATGTAATATGTTCTTTTCTCCTAATGGGTATAAGAAATGGAACTGGGATGGGGGTGACTTGGTTAAGTAGGAGGGATTCCTCCATTTGTGGCCCTTTAAAAAAAGCAACTCCTCTGTGGCAGTGGCAAAGAAAGCACCTGGGGAGTATAGACATAATTCCCATCTTGTCACAGAGCTTGGTTCTTGGGATCTTTGTAAACGCTGAGGATGAGAACAATGTCTGATTTTCTCATGGGAAGAAAAATCAATATTAAATTTTGAATATATGCCCAAGATAAACATGGCCCCTGCCCCACAGGCCCCACAGAGAAGAATTTAAAGCATTGGGACCATTTAGTCAATAGGATTAAGGACCGGACTGATGATTTCTTACTTAAAGGGCAGACCCAGATGCGCCAATTCCCTCTATCAGGTTAGCACTTTTTCTGCAAAAAATTGGGTAATTGGGGCCTGAAAAAAGAGAAGCTGTGTCAATGGTGGTGTTGGTAATGGAGCTCAGAAGAGACTGGCATCAGGGAGATAACAGAGCCCGGCAGGGCAATTCTCTCATTTTTCCAAGTAAGATAAGGAAGAGATTATCTGATTTCCCCAAGAATAAAAAGGTAATAAATGTCAGCAGTGGGATCTTAGCTCAGGTCTCCTGGTCAGTAGTTGAATCCATGGGACCTCATGTACCCCTGGGAGAGGGAGAAGTGAAAAAAGAAATTTTGGGACAGAGTTTTGGGAGATGTCCATAGACACATGGGATTCCCATAAATCACTGGCCAACCCTTTTGTGCATTCTGAAATGAAGACTGCAGGCAGTTTAAACATAGCTCCAGGTACCATATTTCCTGCAGGGAAACGTAGGAGACTCACAAACACAGTTATCCGTCTGAATTCCCAGAAGGGCATGACTCTGGCAACACCACCAGCCTAGAAGCCTGGGTTCTTCATAGTTTTTATGTGTGTCAGAGAGTAGGAGAAAAGTTGATGTCCTCACAAGAGACGGACATGGGCGGCAGCTGCTCCACAGATCATGAGCTTTGCTTTCCTGAGATAGCCCTTTCAGCATCCTGCTCAGCACCTTGAACCATTTAGCAAGTGTTCAATAAACTTTCATTGAATGAATCATAGATCTGTGTTATGCCTTTAACCCCGGGATTCTATCCAGAAACTTTAAACCACTGCCTTACAGTTCCTGAACTCAGAATTTGAATTTAGGGGAAAAAAATGGTCTTTGGAACTCCACCAAATGTAGAAATTTCTAGCTAAAGGGAAAAGAGTTTTGACAAAGCTGTGAGCCAACTGTGGGAACAGGGGGGGATTACTACACAATAGGAATGATTTTGCAATCTCAACCAAGGCATCCACTATTATGAATGACACTGTGTGTGCCTAAAATCACCCAACAATGTCGAGAGGGGAGAATGAGTGAAGGGCCAAGAATTTCCTCTTAGGGTTGGAATTCTTGATCAGCAGACTTAACAATGGGGACTGCAGGTAGGTCCCTGCCTGGCAACTGAAGCTTCTGATCTCACAAACTGACATCCAACTCGGAATAGACCCAGACCACCTTCAGGACAGTTTGTGAGAGAGTAGCTTTTCTCTCTTTTTCTATGAATGCTAACATGCTTTAAGAGCACAGGGGAGAAATCTGGACTTTGGTGGTAAAGATTTTCTGTATCCTTCCCTCCTTCCAACCCCACAATTACTGTAAATATTTATTTTCTACATATGCATATATGTACATGCATAAACATTTTTACAAATATGTATTATATACATACATATTATAAAACACACACAGTGTGCATATTCACAGTTTATACATCTGTATACATATCTTATGTGTATATATTATAAAATATGGCTTTTATAATATACACATATGAATATACATACATAAGTACATATAGGTTAAATGTGCATGTGTGTGTTTATGTAAACATACAATTTATGAGAAGAAGTCAGTATCTGTATCTCAAAACATACTCTTTTCAGCTTAGGATCAAAAAAGTAGGTAGAAGCCCAGAGTTTAGTCAATTTTTGGAAATATACTAAGTCAGTGTGCCCTTCACTCTGGCAAGAACCTGGCGTAGCTACCACATTAACAAAAGGATTCTGCAACAAAACGAGAATTTACATGCTGGAACAAAATATTTTAAGATCTCTCTCTGCCAAATGCTGGTCTCAGTGATATTTTGTGGGACTTTAAAAAAAATAAAAAGGTACTCATGCACACAAAAAATGTTTCTGTGCAATCTTTGGTGGTCTGTCTGGCTAACATGGCCGTGGTAAAATTTTACATAAATGTTTTAATAAGAAATTTAGGTTTTATTTTAAAAAAAAAATGTTCCCAACCTTTAAAAAAAAACACTAAGGAGGGTAGATTACTTTTGATGATAGCTAGCTCTTCTTGTTTTCTTTTTATTGAATGTCTCTAAGCAAGATGGATTAAGGTTAGGGTTAAGGTTTGGAAGGAGAAGAGGGATGGGGAGGGAGGAAGAAAGGAAGAGGGAGGGCAGGAAAAGGTTAGGGCCAGGATGAAGAAGGAAAAAAGGGAGGGATGGTGAAGGAAGAAAATGAGAAGAAAGGGAGCAAAAGTGAGGAGAGAGACAATTAGGCAAATAATAAGGTCTATGAGAAACTGGACCCTTCCAGCTCAGCCTTTTGACCTAATACTGTGAGATAGTTTGTGCCGAGCTGGGGCTGCAGAGAGCAGTTGGGCCTGCTGTTCCCTAGTACCTTTTCTTAGGGACCTCCTCTCCATGGTTACCTCCCAGATGAGGCTTTAGGGTCACAGCTCATCTCTACTTTGGTGGCAAGTCCATGGGCCCCATAACATATGAAGTGGGAAGCTTCAATGTGGATGCTGAGATCCCACACAGAACCACCGAGACAGCCTGAGACTGTATGCATACACGAGGAAACTTCAGGGTTAAAAATGCCAGATCTGGCAATTTCTGGGCACTGCTCAAAGTTCTGCTTGAGTTGGGCCAAGAGACTCAGGTAATCCACCACTGGCTGGGTAGGAGAGAGCATGGAGGGGAGGAACAAAGCCACGAGCAGATGTCAACCCTTTGGAGGAAGGCATTGTCTTTTGTCTCTTTGTATCCCTAGTGCTTAACCCAGAACCTGATACCCAGTAGGGCTTTAATAAATATAAGTGATTAAAAGGGAGCCAGTAAATAGAGTGAGGGGCCTGGAGTCAAGAAGACTCATCTTCCTGAGTTCAAATCTGTCTTAAGATATTTGCCACTGGACCACTCTAAGCAGCTCACTGAATCCTGTTTGCCTCAGTTTCCTCATCTGTAAAATGATCTGAAGAAGGAAATGGCAAATCATTCCAGTATCTCTGCCAAGAAAACCCAAAATGGGGTCATAAAGATTTGAACTCAAGCTACCAAAAAAAAAAAAAAATCTCAAGAGAGAATGATGAAAAAACCAACATCAACAGTGATACAAAAAGAAGGTAAAAAGATCCCTGGCAGCAGGCAGTCTGCTGTAAGACCCTAGGCCCATTTGGTCCAATCCCTCTCATTTCACAGAAGAAAAAAATTGAAAAAAATTGAGAAGAGAAAAGAAGTATCTGAAGTCCCAAGGACAGTAAGAAATAAAACAAGGGTTCAAAGTCAGGTCACGTAGGTCCCAATATGGGTTTTTTTAAATAAAGACAGCTGGGAGAATTATGATTTAAAAAATACAAGCAAATGTAAGGAAAGAGGCCAAAAGAGCTCAAAAAGACAATTTGAAATGATCCAAGAAAAGGTCACTGATATTCAGAACAGATTGAATGGGATGGGTAGGGCTAGATGGAGAAAAATAAACTGGGCAGTATACTTCAGGATCAATAAGTGAAAGAGGCCCAAGACCTAGAGACTATTTCACAGCTTCACATCTGTGGATCATGAATGCTTTCCTCAAGCAGAAGGAGAAGGTACAGACCGAAGGGCAGGGAGAACCCGTCCCCAAATGGTACCTAAAAAGGGAAGAGACATTTCTCAAAGCAGTTGTTAGCACACAGTACAAGAACTGATTGGTTATAGTCAAGCTTAAGACCAAAGTTAGATCAGATATATTAAAATTAAAAGATATGTACAAATTATATACAGAGTAGATAGAAGACAATCTAAGAGAAGAAAATAGTAGTTGGGGGACTTAGGGAAGAAGTCAAAGAAATCCAGAATGAATACAGCCAGTGGCAAATGAGGAGTTGCCATAGTTAAATCCCAAGTATGGTTTCAATGCCTTTTAAAGAAAAAAAAAAAGGTCCAGTTTGCATGACCTAGATATTGCTCCAAAGATGAATCCAGGGCATGAGGCTCCATTAACAGAATGAAGGAACTGATTGTTGCAATGTGTGTAGCTCCACGAATATCACATGGGGACTCACACAATCAGGTCTTGGTACCACATTTCAGGATGGTCTCCCACAAATTGAATTATGTCCCAAACAAGAGAAAAAGGAGGAGACTGGAAACCACTGTCAGAGCCAGTCTACTAGGCCCTGAAAAGAGAAGTCTTGGAGACACAATGGCCCTCTTCAAATAGAGGAAGAAGGTTTTGTTTTGCCCCAGAGGGAAGAAGAAAATGCCTGAATAAATGAAGAGAGGGCGAGTGCAGCTTTGTATTAAAAAAAAGCATTCTAACAATTAGAGTTGTCCTGAAATAGGGTAGGTTGCCCCAGGGTAAGACTCTAACTCAGTCTCAGGAGGTCTTAGAGGGGTAGTGAGAAACCACTTGTCAAAGGCATTTTGAGGAATTCTTATTCAAGTATAAGCTGGTCAAGATAAATATGAATGTCCTATTAATTTCTGTGAGTATTTCTTTTGTATTCCTGGGAAATCTAATTGGGAGGAATAGCTCATTAGTCAAACCTGTGTATTCTCTCATTCTAGGTCAGTCAGCATCCCTAACTTTTGCTATTTACTGTGCATGATTCCTCACCAATTAGAGTGGGGACTCCATAGGCAGTTGGAGTTGATGACTCTAAATTACTGGTCCAGGATTATACTTTTGTAAAGAAGTTGGTCTTCGAAGGGCTAATAACCTGATTGCAAAAAAGGAGAATTTAAAGATTCCTTTCTGAGGTTGGAACAAGTTCCCTGAGTGAATCAGAAAGGGAACAAGACCAATGATAAACTATGCCTTCTAAGTGGTCTTCAAAAAGTCAGTTCAAGCTGAAGTAAGACAAGAAAAGAAACTCAACTACTCATATGAGACAGGTAGAAGGGGAAGCAACAAGAAGCTGAGTGGAAATGGGAGACAGCCACCACTGGCAGTGGGACCAGGACTTCAAGGAGGCTATTTGGGTGACAGCAGACACAAACCATGTTGCTTCTTCCTCCAGGATGTCCTAAAATTATTATCTCCCCCCCCTTTTTTTTCCTTTGGATCCTTCCTTCCTTTACTTTGGGTATGCAGAAAGTCTTTTTATGCTTGTTAAAATGTTTACTTTGTCTTTTTAAATAACAATTATAAATTATACCATCCACTAGCATTTGCTAGTCTGGGTAGATGTACTGGAAATATAGCTTAGAGAAAGTAACTGGGGGAGAGAGAGAGACAGAATTACATTGCTGAGGTGTTTTGCCAGAAGTATTAACACAAGATGGGAGCTCAGAGCTTAAAACGATAGTGAGACATACAGATACATTTATACAACTTTCCAGAGAAGCAAAAAAGAATTATACTGGGAAATCTGTATAAATAATCAATTAATAGTAATATGAGTGAAGGACAAGAAGGAGTAAGTAAAAAACTCTACTGACTATCCCACCACTGCTAAACTTTAATAAAACAGCATAACTTTCTCTTCTATTTCCAAAGAAAATATTCAGAACTAGGTCAAAACAAGGATAGTCAATCTAACCTAATGAGGTAATAGACTCATAAAACTTCTAAGTCCTTTGTAGCACTGCAGTTTTGTCTCAAATTTTTACTGGACTATGTAAAGAGTATCTGTATTTTTCATCTTCAAAAAATATTCTTCTATAAAAAAACACATCTTAATAAACTACAATATAATTTATTGGGACTAAGAAAAACTGAGAAAAGTGTTATTTGGTTTCAAGTCTTCACTGTTGTTCACATTTTTATGGTCTGAATAGTCAATGCTTTTTCTTCTCCCTTAAAATATTTGAATACTAACAATTATTAATGAATCAGATATGTGGTACTATTTCAAAATAAGAAACTATTTAGGAATCCTAGAATTGAAGGCAAATATCATAAAGTGTCAAGTTTATAAATGGTTACCATGTGCAAGAATCAAAAAAATTCAAAGATCAAGATACCTTGGTGTCTGCCTTCAAGGAATTTGTAAGGGAGAGAAGATATGAAATCAAATAACTATCATATGAATCAGAATGTTTTCTATGTTCATTTGCAGATTAATAATGACAATTAGCCATTGCATATTGTTTTAAGGTTTGTAAAGTGTTTTACAAATATTATTTAATCCTCATAATAAACTTGGGGAGCAGGCTGGTATTATTATTAACATTGGGATATCAGAGTTTGGATTTACAAAAAATCTTGAAGTGCTAGACCTAAGTGTCAGTAAACAAAACTTAATTTATAAATATAAAAAATTATAAATCTAAATATAAAAATAATTATTAAAAATGAGTTATTGTCAACTCATGAAACCTACAAAAGCTGGGAGGGGATAGATTTGGCATTGATCTGACTAATCAGATAAAATTCAATAATGATAAATGGGTTTATGCTTTGGTCATAAAAAACAACTTCTTGAGTACAAATATAAGGGATTTAGGACCAGATAGCAATTTAGCTAAAAAAGTAGAGGGAGTCTAATGAACTCAGCATCAGTCAACAATGTGAGGTAGCAGCCAAAAAGTAAAAAAAGGATGCATTAAGAAAGGTATATGCTGTCCTGAAGAAGAAATGAGAAAACACAACTTCTCTTCTTTGGGTGTAGAACACATCACATTCAGTTCATGTATTGGCTAGCTTTCCTGAACTCTTTTTCCCTTTTTAAAACAAAAAGTGGCTCATTGGATAGGAGAAGTAAGACATTTGGAAATAAAAATGATATAACAACAAAAGATTTTTTAAAAAGATTTAGAGTTGGCAGTTTAAGGGTTTTCTAGTTATAAAGAGATGAAGGGCACAGAGGGGGGAAAGGACAGAGCTACTAGAATGAAGGTGACAGTTCCTCTATCCTCAGCTCTGGACAGATCACACAGGGGACCCTGTATTCATTTCTAAGAGCCTTGTCAAGAGTCAAAAACCTGCTAATAACTAGAACTGTCTGAAGTTGAATAAGTTGTTTCAGGATGTAGTAGGTTCTCTTTATTGGAAGGTTTCCAGCAAAAGCTAGCTGTCCACTTATGTGATATGCTAGAGAGGGAACTGGTGGTCAGCTACAACAGTTGAGATTCCTCCCGGCTCTAAGTGTCTGTGACTCTGACAGAATACCCTCAGATCTTGGCCAAGGGAGTAGGAAAGTCCCATCTGGCTGGGAGTGTTAAGGAAAACCTGCATGCATATAGATGGTAACGTCTGAAAGGATATCAAGAAATTGGTGTGGACTGAGTGCATTTCAAGTGCAGGGAACAATACAGGAAGGCACATCCAGGCAACAGCAAATTGTCATCACCATCACCATTATGGTGATGAATAGGTTGGCAAAGTGCTTTATTGATACATATGCCCTCTGATCCCCACGACAACCCTAGGATATGCTATGATTAGTCTCCTATTATAGATAAGAAAACTAAGGCTAAGAAATTAGAAGATTTGCCCAGGATTCCAAATGAACAAGTCTCTGAGGCCTACAGGTTTCACACTCAGATTTTCTGACTCCCAATTTAGCACTCCATCCATTAGGATACCTAACTGCTTTCATTTATCTGAAAACATCCACTTGAATCATGTGAACTAATGGATGACTAAAATCACATTGTCAAAAACCTTGAAAGTCAGGCTAAGAAGTCTAGTCCTGTATGCAATGGGGAATCACTGAAGATTTCTGAGTAGAATGAATATTAAAAACAAAGTACTTTACAAATATTCTCTCCCAATCTTAGTGGTAGGTGCTATTATTATTCTCATTTACAGATAAGGAACCTGAGGCTGAGAGAATCCCAAAGGACTTACTTGGAGTCACACACTAGAAAATCATATAGAAAGCAAGTCTGAGGCAGGATTGAGAATTGCTAGAATACTACAGATCCAATGTGAATATGAATTATCTGATGGACTCTCCAATTTTGTCTTTATTTTCTAGATAATAAATGATGCAACCAACAAGTATTTATTTATTAATCCTTTGCTTTGGGCCAGGCACTGTACTAAGCTCTGGGGTTACAAAAAAAGGCAAAAAGAAAGTTCCTGCCCTAAAAGAAGACATTCTAGTGGGAGAATGGATTTTTTGGTATTTTAAATATGTCTTTAGTGGTGGAGGAAGTGGCTGTCCTGTATCTGATAGCTACTTTATACACTGAATGCTTTTTCTATCAGCAGTATCATACCTGACTTTGATGCCATGTTTATGTCCTCATTGAGGATGTTTTGACAACATGGATGAAAGTATCATGCTAAAAAGCATAGAAGCAAGCACACAGCCTTGTTTTACTACACTGGTGACTAGGAAAGCTCAAAGGTCTACACTACAGAGCTGTTATAATAATCTCATTATTTAATGCCTGTGAAACCTGCATAGTATACCAGTACCACGCCAGGAAACTGAATCTCTTCCATTTGAATGGTCTTAGGAAGATTCTGAAGATCGTCTGGCAGGTAAGAAAAAGACCCTGGGGGCAGCTAGGTGGTGCAGAGGATAGAGCACCAGCCTTGAATTCAGGAGAACCAGAGTTCAAATCTGGTCTCAGACACTTAACACTTCCTGGCTGTGTGACCCTAGGCAAGTCACTTAACCCCAGCCTCAGGAAAAAGAAAAAAAACAAAAACAAAAAACAAAACAAAACCTCAAAGAAGAAAAAGACCCTGAGGTCCTTTCTCAAACTAAACTGCCAAACATTTAAACTCTACTGCAGAGAGCACAACTCAGTTGGACTGGCCACATTGTTTGAATGCTTACCTAAAAGATTATCTTATAAAGAATTCACACAGGGCTAGCAGTCACAAGATGGCCATAAAAAGTGATACAAGGACATTCTTGAGAACGTTAGAATTGATTGTATGACGTGGGAGACACTGGCACAGGGCTGCCCAGCATGAATGCCCTCATCAGAGGGGTGCTGTGCTCTATGAGCCAGAACTGAATTAGCTCAGAAGTAACGTGAGATCCACAAAGTTAAAGAATCCACCCCAAATGTTCATAGGGATTATTTGTGTTCAACCTATGGCAGAGAGAGCCAGGATTTTATTAATCTGATCAGCCACAGTTGGATACACTGACTTGACTCTAAGATAGTGATGTCATTTTGGTTCTCTTCAAGAATGAAGAATTTTTTCTAAAAGGGATTTTTTTTTTAGGGGAGACACAACATAAGTTATACTTTAAGATATGTTTAAGAGATTTTCCCTAGAACTCTGGAGTCAGATAATGAGCCAAAGAGTATAAGAAAAAGCTTGAGTCCCTTTTTGGGACTAGGCTGCCCTGGGACTGAATCTGCTTTATTGCAGGTCTAGTAATCCAGAAGGGGGAACTTTTTGTGGAAGGCCCCCTTCATTAGGCCATGGGTCTTTCTATCTGTTTATCTGTCTCTATCTTTTACATACACATCTTTTTTGGGGGGGAACAGACTGGTAGAAGTTTGTGAGAAGAAAAGATCAGAAGTCAGAAGATTGGTTAGGAAAATGACAACTTTCTTAACATGAGGTTATGAAGACCTGATGTAGGCGGTAGCTGGGAGGATGGAAAGGAGGAGGCAGATTAAGATGCTGGAGACAATAAATGGACAGAATCTGAGGAGAAAGGATGAAGGATGGGTCAAAGATGGCTCCAAAACGATGGTGGGAAAATGGAAGGAAATCCTGTTGGGTATTTTTCAAGGTTATCAGACGTGTATGTCCCAGGGCCGTAACAGATCCTGACGTTGCTGTACTAAGATCTGCTCCAGAATGAAACAAATATCTCCCCCACGGCACTCCATCCCCTCTGAGCCAACATGAGGGCATTCAATCAGTTCCCAGGCCTCTGAGAATTCCGGGAACTGACACTCCAGTGATCACATTTCCTCTTGGGGAGGAGGCCACCTTTCACCTCAAAAGGACAAATTGTTCACAGGTTGCTGCCAAGCTTCACTTGATCTCCATTCCTGAGTTAGTTTGCAATTTCCTGACTTTACCTAACTTGGGAGCTTTTCAACAAGTGCCAGAACTCAGACCCCACGTGGTGACTGACCTGGAGAGATAGAAGAATGGCAGAAACCTTCAGCCCAATTGCTACTATCACCAACATTCTCTGAAAAGGCAATACTGAAATAAAGTTCAAGGAACTCCGGCAATCCCCAAACAACCCTACCGTACTTTTCTGCTCTGGAAGAAGGAAGGCAGATGAAGAAGTCTACTGATTTTATATTTATAAAAAATCAAATAAATAATTCCTAACAAACTCATGTGACCTTGGAAAAGTCAACCTCCCTAGATCTCAGCTTCTTCATTACTTTATAGTCCTATGGAAACTAATAATTATGACGTCATCACTGTGAAAAGGGCTTCCATCAATGAAGCCTCTAGTCTCAAAGTTACTCAGAGAGATGAATCAACTTGTATATTGTTGGTCACATAAGTAAGAATCAGAAGTAGCATCTGAACCTGGGCCTTTTAGATTTTTCATCTATTAAACCAAATTGTGCAACTTGGAGTTACTCCCTTGTACTGTTCTTGGCTGAAATGGCCACACCTTTTTTATCCATTTGTTTACTGTTGGCCACATCTTCTTGGTTTTACCTCAGGTCACCCACATCACACCAACACTCCCTCTTGATGATTACATTAGTCCTAAAAGAGTTCTTGAACAAATGAAAAATATGGATTTCCATTTCTCAAAGTCCTGCTTCCAATTTACTGAAGGAAATTAAATAATGTATAAATCAAATGTTGGGCTGGAGCCCAGACAGCTGAACATCGCTTTGTCCTTTCGAGTCAGAGAGGAAATGTCTGCCATGGGGGGGTGACATGCCAAGAGAAACAAAATGGAACCTCAGCCCCACGTGAAAGTGATTCTCAATAATGAAGGGAAACTTCAAGCAGGTTAGGAATAGAGCCACATATTAACAAGAAACTTTCTATGGATGGTCAGAAATGGAATGGTTGGTGAGCCTTTAACTTGAAAATTAAGTACATGGGGAAGAAACATGGATTTTAACATTCCCAAGAGGCAGGAAAAAAAAGGATGGTAGAGGAAAGAGGTATGTGTGTGCGTAACCATTTCAATATATTCCATTTTTTAATACTTTGTATTTTATTTTTGCAGACACTAACACAGACCACTCAGAATGACATCAAATTGATAAATGGTCAAAGAATATGGTCAGACAATTTTCAGATGGAGAAATTAAAACCATTTCTAATCATATGAAAAAATGCTCTAAGTCACTATTGATCAGAGAAATGCAAATTAAGACAACTGTGAGGTACCATTACACACCTCTCAGATTGGCTAAGATGACAGGAAAAGATAATGATGAATGTTCTAGGAGATGCAGGAAAACTGGGACATTAATATATTGTTGGTGGAGTTGTGAACTGATCCAGCCATTTTGGAGAGCAATTTGGAACTGTGTCCAAAAGGCTATGAAACTGTGCATACTCTTTGATCCCACAGTGTTTCTACTGGGCTTATATCCCAAAGAGATCATAAAAAAGGGAAAGGGACTCACATATGCAAAAATATTCGTGGCAGCCCTTTTTGTAGTGGCCAGAAACTAGAAACTGAGTGGATGCCAATCAATTGGAGAATGGCTGAGTAAGTTATGGTATATGAATGTTATAGAATATTATTGTTCTATAAGAAACTATCAATAAGATGAATACAGAGAGGCTTGGAGAGACTTACATGAACTGATGCTAAGTGAAGTGAGTAGACCGAACATTATAAATGGCAACAAGAAGATTATATGATGATCAATTCTGAGGGATGTGGCTCTTTTCCACAATGAGGTGATTCAGGCCAGTTCCAATAAACTTGTAATGGAGAGAGCCATTTGCATCCAGAGTGGGGTGTGCGAACTGAATATGAAACACAACATAATTCTTTCATCTTTTTTGTTGTTGTTTGCTTGTTTTTTTTTTCTCATTTTTTTCTTTTTTGATCTGATTTTTCCTGCGCAGCATGATAGTTGTAGAAATATGTATAGAAGAATCACATGTGTTTAACATATTGAATTATTTACTGTCTAGGAGAGGGGGATAAGCGAAGGGGAGGAAATATGAAACAAGCTTTTGCAAGGATGAATGTTGAAAACTATCTTTGCATGTATTTTGAAAATTAAAATCTATTATAAAAAATTAAAAATAAACAAAAACATGATTCTGAAATAGTATCCATAGACTTCAGCAGTCTGCCAAGAGGGGTCTATGGCATAGAAAAGATTATGAACATCTGAACTAGACAATGGAACCTTCAACCAGTCAACAAATTAACAAATATATACTAACTACGCTCTATGTGCCACGCACCATGTTAGACTCAGGAGATATAACAATCTCCATTGCTAAAAAGCTTGTACTGCTGTTTAAAATGTTTATTTGTTTTTATAATTTTTTCAAGAACCTTATATTTTAATGAACCTTACATTTTAAAGTAATTAGTCTAATTTTAATTCTAAATCAAAGATTCTATGATCTCCTAAAAATTAGCCTTGCTATAAATCTGGGATAAAATCCATCTTTGTTATTGTTGTTTCTCACGAGGTGAACTAATTAGTGACAGAGATTGCAAAAGAGGCAGCAAGATATAGTAGATAAAGAATCAGACTCATAGTGAGGAAGATATGGGGTCCTCAATCATCTCATTGTTGAAGAGAGCCACGTCCAACAGAATTGATCATCATATAATATTATTGTTGCCATGTATAATGATCTCCTGGTTCTGCTCATTTCACTCAGCATCAGTTCATGTAAGTCTCTCCAGGCCTTTCTGAAATCATCCTGTCAGTCGTTTCTTATATCTGATATCTGCTGGCAAAGTGGTCCTGAGGTAGTCATTTAACTCTTCATGATCTATGCAATTCCCAAGAGTATAAGTGGTGGAGTTAAGACTTATTTTCATTGGCCTAGGGAATTTTTTCATTGGAAATTTACTGAAATTGAAAGATTACTCCAAATTTAAAAGTAAAGGAAAATGGTAAAATTAATTAACTGTGGCTCCTGAAATCCAAAACCTTTAGAAAATGGTAGGGAACTTAGGAGTCATCTAGTCTATTCTGTTTTACATATGGAGAAAGAGAGGTACATAGTGGGACAAACAGGCCCTAAGTGACATAGTTGGGATTCAAATCCAGTATTATCTCCACTAGAACAGACTGCTTTATTCACATTATCCTGGGAAAGAAAAAAAAAAAAAAAAAGATGATATTCCCTCTTATTCTAGAGAAGTATCCTGTCTGAGCCAGGACTTCCAAAGGTGAAACATTCACAGCAAACAGTCTTTAGGAATCAAGGATGCTCCCTAATGTTTAGTCTTCTTTCCACTGATCTTTAATACAGTCCAATAAACCTCTTTTGCCATTTTGTGCTAATCTGGGATTACTGATGAGGAGCTTTTCTCTAGGAAATGCAGAGATGATGACTAGGGAGGATGTCTTGATGAGAATACACATATCTGGTGACAAAGGTTTTGTGGAGCATCACCCCCTCCCCCTGCCTCCCTGCCTCCCCCCCTTCCCCACTGCTGTCCTTCCCTGAAACAAGAAAGACATAAATAAACGTAATTCTTCCACACATGGTATGCAGGAACAGGATATTACTGTTTTAAGCAAATTCATTTTTTAAACAGCAGGGTTTCTTATGAATACCAAAAACACTCTCCTTTCCTGTCTCACTGGAGAAGGGCTGGAAATCATAAAACATTGCAGAGACTGGAATGGGCTATAAGAGGCTAACTGCTAACTCAAGTATAAATCTGCACAATAGACTTCCAAAAGGGGTCTGCGCATTTAGCTTCCAACTGGTTCACTAGCTCAACAGGTGATGTGATCTAGAGTAAAAGAGTTTTTTAATAGTAAGGAAGTTTTCCTTACACATCAACAACAAGCTGATCTTCAGGGATCACACTCTGGATTTCTGCGGCTTCTCTCACAGACAGCTTCTCTGTGGGAGTTCCTCAAGGAGGCTCCTTGGGCCACTTGGTCTCTATCCATAGTACTTAATGCAGTGTCTGCCACTCTTCCCAGGTTCTCCTCCTCTCCATCTGACCACTTCTCCTCCTTTGCTGCAGGCTCCTCCACATCATGTCTCTAATCATAAGCACCCAGCAGGATTCCCTCCTGGAACCATCTTCTCTTCTCCTTCTACACTACGAGGCTCAGTGATCTCGTCAGCTCTCATGGGTTTAATGACTATCTCTACATCTATGATTCTCAAATTTACCTTTCCTCTCCAGCCTTTCTGCTGACTCAATCTTACTTCCTCAATTCTTTCAGACATCTTTAACTGGATGTCTAATAGACATCTTACACTCAACATTCCCAAAATGGAATTCACTCTCTTTCCTTTTATATATAATATCTTCAATACCTTCTATCTTTCCCAAGACTGTCCAATCCATCCTCCCAGCCTCTCAGGCACACAACTAGGAATCCTAATGGATTCCTCATTATCTTTTGTCTCCCATATCCAAACTGCCACCATTACAGCATTTCTTAATTATACCCCTTTTCCTTCTCTGACACTGGTATAGGCTTCCATCACTTTACACCTGAATACTGTAGTAACTGCTGGGAAGGTCCACCTGACTCAATTCTTTTTTTAAACTAAAGCTTTTTATTTTTAAAACACATATATGGATAATTTTTCAATATTGATTCTTGCATAGCCTTATGTTCCAAATTTTCCCTTTCTTTCCCCCACCCTTCCCTCTAGGTGGCAAGTAATCCAATATGTTATACATGTTAAAATATATTGGATTTAATATATGTAAACATATTTGTACAATTATCTTTCTGCACAAGAAAGATGAACTCAAAAAGGAAAGAAAATGAATAAGAAAACAAAATGCAAGTGAAAAATGACAAAAAGAGTGAGAATGTAATGTTGTGATCCACAATTAGTTCCCCTAATCCTCTCTCTGGGTGTAGATGGCTCTCTTTATCATGAGATCATTAAAACTGGCCTCAATCATCTCACTGGTGAAGAGAGCCACGTCCATCAGATTGATCATCATGTAATATTATTGTTTCTGTGTATAATGATCTCCTGGTCCTGCTCATTTCACTCAGCATCAGTTCATGTAAGTCTCTCCAGGCCGCTCTGAAATCATCCTGTCAGTCGTTTCTTACAGAACAATAATATTCCATAACATTCATATGCCATAACTTATTCAGCCATTCTCCAACTGATGGGCATACACTTCAGTTTCCAGATTTTTGCCACTATGAAATGGGCTGACACAAATGTTTCCCTTCTTTAAGATCTCTTTGAGATATAAGCCTAGTAGTAACCCTGCTGGATCAAAGGGTATGCTCAGTTTGATAACTTTTTGGGCATAGTTCCAAATTGCTCTCCAGAATGGCTGGATACATTTACAACTCCACCAACAATGTATCAGTATCCCAGTTTTCCCCGTATCTCCTCCAATATTTGTCATTATCTCTTCCTGTCATCTTAGCCAATCTGACAGGTGTGTAGTGGTATCTCAGATTTGCTTTAATTTGCATTTCTCTGATCTATAGTTATTTAGAGCATTTTTATTTGCTTAGAAATGGTTTTAGTTTCTTTTCTTTTCTTTTTTGCTGAGGCAATCGGGGTTAAGTGACTTGCTCAAGGTCACACAGCTAGGTAGTGTTAAGTGTCTGAGGCCAGATTTGAACTCAGGTCCTCCTGACTTCAGGGCTGGTGCTCTATCCATTGCACCACTTAGTGGCCCCTGGTTTTAATTTCTTCCTTTGAAAATTGTCTGTTCATGTCCTTTGACCATTTATCAACTGGAGAATGGCTTGAATTCTTATAAATTTAAGTCAATTCCCTATATATTTTAGAAATGAGGCCTTTATCAGAATTCTTAAATGTAAAAATATTTTCCCAATTTATTGCTTCCCTTCTAATCTTGTCTGCATTAGTTTTGTTTGTTCAAAAACCTTTTAGCTTAATATAATCAAAATTATCTATTTGGTTACTATATGATGATCAAATCTGATGGATGTGGCCATTTTCAACAATGAGATGAACCGAATCAGTTCCAATAGAACAGTAATGAACTGAACCAGCTACACCCAGTGAAAGAACTCTGGGAGATGACTATGAACCACTACATAGAATTCCCAATTCCTCTATTTTTGTCTGTCTGCATTTTTGATTTCCTTCACAGGCCAATTGTGCACTATTTCAAAATCCGATTCTTTTTGTACAGCAAAACAACTGTTTGGACATGTATACATATATTGTATTTAATTTATACTTAACATATTTAACATGTATTGGTCAACCTGCCATCTGGGGAGGGGAAGGAGGGGAAAAATTAGAACAAAAAGTTTGGCAATTGTCAATGTTGTAAAATTACCCATGCATATATTTGGTAAATAAAAACCATTAAAATTATCTATTTGGTGTTCAGTCATGAATTTTAGGTCTTCTTTGGTCACAAATTCCTTCCTTCCCTATAGATCTGAGAGGTAAACTATACTATGTTCTTCTAATTTGCTTATAATATCACTCTTTTTCTGACTCAATTCTTTCCCCACTTCAGTTCATCCTCCATTTGGCCACCAAAGTGTTTTTCCTACAGAACAAGTCCCATCATGTCAACCTCTATGCAGTAGACTCCAATGGTTCCCTATTGCCTTCAAGATCAAATGCAAAATACTGTTTGGCATTCAAAATCCTTTATAACCTATCTCTCCAATTCTTTTTCAGTTTTTTTAACTTATTCACCTTATATTATTTATTTTAATTTTTATAATATAAATTACATATATTTATATATATTTAATATGACATAAATATATAAATATATAATTTACAATATCTATTCATATAGATTTTATATAATATATGAATTTATATATAAATATCATAAATTATATTTTTATTTATTCATTCACCTTATATTGCTATTATAGTATATCTTATACATCTTATATTTTATAATGTACTCTAGGACTCAGTGATACCAGCCTCCTGGTTGTTCCACAAACAAGACACCCCACCATATTTCTTGGCTCTGGGCATTTTTTCTGGCTGTCACCCAGGCCTGAAATGTTCTTTCTCCTCCTCTCTGCCCAATGTCTTCCCTGATTTCTTTTAACTCTATAAAATCCCATCTTCTCAATTTCTCTTAATTCCAGTGCCTTCCCTGTCCTAAATATGTCCTTTCTATAGTTTGTACCTATTTCTTAGCGTTCTATCTCTCCTATAAGATTTTGAGCTTCTGGAGAGAAGGAACTGTTCTTTGCCTTTCTTTGTGTCCTTAGAGTTTAGCACAAGACCTAGCACATAGCAGGCACTAGTTCCTTTCTCTGATCTTTGTATGTCATAGGTTATAATCCTTTTACTAGGTTGAATGCTAGACTGAGTAGTAACCAGGATGATCTTCATGGATGAACTCCACTGTATCTATGTCCTTCCTAAAAGATGGTGACTAGAATAAAAAGAATATCTCAAATGTAGACTGACAAATGTTAAGAATGTAGTGGGATTGTCACCTTCCTGGTTTTAGACATTATGCTCCCTATAATTAGTCACTTTTGAACAACAACAAAACACTTATTGAGCTCATAATCCACTTAACCCAGCAATATTCCCACATGAAATATTTTCTAGCTATATTATCTAGCCATCTTTTATTTGCCAAGTACTTTTTTTTTACCCAAATATTGCAATTTTCTTAAACGGCTATTGTTACTATTGAACTTCATCTTATAAGATTCAGCCTATTTTTCCCATCTTTTGAGAGTCTGATTCTCTTCATCAAGGTTTGGGAATAGGACTGGACAGCTGGATGCCATTTTTTCATAACAAGCAGATGATCGGTTTGGACTGATGCCTGAAAATTGAAAGTTAGCAAAAAGAAAATGTCTAATGTAGCATACAGGTCAAGAACAAGGAATAATAAGAAAAGAACATCCCATTTGGCAATAAAGAGATCAATGATAACTTTGGAGAAAGAAATCTGAGTCAAATGATAAGTCTGGAAGCCAGATTGAAAAGGGTTGAGGAATAAGTGAAAGGAGAGGAAGTGGAAGCAATGAGCACAAATATAATTTCCCCCCAAGGAGTTTAACTGAGAAAGAAAGGAGAAGTAGAGTATGCTATCTTGAGAAGATGGTAAGCTTAAGGGTCTATTTATTTATTTATTTATTTTTAAGGATAGGGAAGACCTGATATGTTTGAAAATAAGTGGGAAAGAATTAATAGATAGGGAAAGGCTGAAGCTGAAAAAAAAGCAAAGGATAGTTGAAGATGAAGTTTACTGAATCAGAGAGCAGGACAAGGGTCCAGATGTTCATGGAGCAAGAAGGGCCAACTGTCGGTCAGTAGTAGGGGAGCTCAAGCTAAATGGACTCGATTTTCTGTTGCCTCAATTTGCTCTCTCCCAAGTTGCCACTGATTTCTTAAACGTCAAATCTATTGGCTGCTTCTCAAGTCTAATTTTTTTTTTTTTAAACCTCTTGGTCATTTGACATTACTGATCATCTCTTGGAATATTCTCTCCTCCTGGGTTTTTAATAGCATTACTTTCTTCTTCTGATTCTCATTCCACCTGTCTGATTACTCTTTCTCAATTCCCTTTGTTGAGTCATAATCATAAGGGTCATTTGTTAATTGTGAGGTGTATCCCAAGGCTCAGTTCTGGACTCTCTTCTTTTTTCTATCTACACTCAGTGTTCTGAACAGCTTAATTGGGTTCAATTATCCTCTGTATATAACTGACTCCTATATTATATATATATATATATATATATATATATATATATATATATATATATATATATATATATATATATATATATATATATATATATATATATATATACACACACACACACACACAAATGTACATGTGTGGATTATATATGCATGTATAATAGCTAGTTATTCCATAAACATTTCAAACCCATCATTTCCAAAACTGAACTCATCATTCCTCATAAACTCATCCTCTCTTCCTGATTTCACCATTTTAGTCAAGAGGACTATCCTCCTTCTTACCACCTTGGTTTATAACCTTAGAGTCACCCTTCAATCCTCCTCACTGAGTGTATCTACCATTTACCAAATCTTGATATTTTTACTTCACAATATCTGTCCCATCCAACTGCTCTCCAATCACAAAGCTGCCACCCATATTGAGCCCTCATCATTAGCTTTTGATTGACAAAGTATGTGTGATTCTCATTTTTTCTGCAGGCCTTTTGCAATCCCTTTTATTATGCAGTCTCCCTGTTTCATGCCTCTCCCTTTGCTAATTCATCCTCTCCACAGCTGATAAGGTAATATCAAAACATTGGTCACACCACGTATGTCATTCTCCTGCTTAATAAGAAATTCCAGCAGACTGCTATTAAAACTAAGATCAAACATAAATTCTAAAAGCTCTGTCAGACTTACTGTACCCTATTCATGAACATTAAAGCTCAGCCAAAGTGCCCTTCTTGTTGTTCTTCACTGGAGACCCCTCCATCCTCTGTTTCTGTCCATTGTTACAGGCACAGATTGAAGTATCTCTCTGCCTCTTCAAAGTTCCAATCTCCTTTTTCAAAGCTCACTTCAACTGCCACTTTTTTCATGAGGAATAGATAGGCCTTTTCTGATCGTTCCCACAAATTAGAAGAATCTTTCACCCCCACTTATTTACTTATATCCACATTTTTTTTTAACTGATAAAAAGTTAAATTACTTGAGAACTGGGGCAGTTTCATTTTTTATCTTTCCTCAGCACCTAGCATGCTTCCTTCCAATATTGTTTTTTGAGTGATAGATTGAAAATGAGCTATTATAAATGTCAGCACCAATTATAATCCTTATTTCTTTCCAAACATTCTAGTATTAAACTCCTCTTTAAACTGTAAGTCAAAGCCAAAAGATAAGTTCAATGGGTGAATATCTAAATATGGATGGCTAGAATTTACATTTCTTACAGTTGTTTCTCTAAGTTCATCAGGAAGGAAACAGACAGCTAGAGTGGTCCAGAGAGTTCCTTTAATTCTCCTATTTTACAGGTAAGTATGACAATGAAGATCTCTGAGGGCAAGTGACTTGCCTAAGATTAATCAATCAACTAAAAACTATCATTAAGTATCTACTATCTTCTAAGCACTGTGCTAAGCATTAGAGATACAAATATAGGCAAAAACACAAATTACAAATAAAACCAAATCATTGGAGTTCCTATTCTCAAAGGCTAACAGTAGAAGTAGCATGCATATGGAAAAGGCTTTTTGCAGAAAGTGGATCCTTAGGCAAAGATGAAGGTGGAGAGCACTTTAGGTATGGGAAACAGTCAGTCAAATATAGAAGCTGGGAAATGGAGTACAAAGTATAAAACTGAAAAGTTTAACACAAAACTTTTCTTTGCCCTGACCCTTATGGAATGCTTCTTTCCAATTCCAGATTATTCAATGGCATTCAAGGGCAAATGTGACCAAGTTCAGGTTTTCTTTGCCCAGTTTCGTAGGGGCCCTGAAAACTTCTATGATGGTACATAGCACCATTTACTTGTAAATATGTAGATATAAGTTAAATTTTTCCTAACTTCCCTTTTTTTTGTTGCTGAGGCAATTGTGATTAAATGACTTACTCAGGGTCACACAGCTAGGAAGTGTTAAGTGTCTGAGACCAGATTTGAACTTGGGTCCTCCTGACTTCAGGGCTGGTGCTCTATCCACTGTGCCACCTAGCTGCCCCCAATTTTATTTCTTAAAAAAAGGTCCATAGCATGAATCTTTATTTGCCATGGAAAACTCACCAAACACCAATATTTGGCATTGTGAGTTTAACTGTTATTTCCTAGTGTGTAATTCTTTTTAAAATTTTTAAAAATAGTTTTTAATTTTCTACTAGCATATAATTCCTCAAAAACTTTTAAAATTAATCTTTTAAATTATCAAGCATTTATTTTTCTCTTTTACCATCCTCACCTAAAAAAAAAAAAAAAAAAAAAAAAAAAAGGAAAAGCAAAACCCTTATAACAAATAAACATCGTCAACCTTCCCCTACCTCCCAAATGAAATCTATATAAGCTACATTTAAAGACGCCCATCTCAGTGGGCACCCTGAATCCATCAGGGGGAAGGAAAGCACCATTGTTCATCAAAGGTCCTCTGGCATCATGGTGGATCACTGCATTGATTGGCTTAGTGTACAATTTTTAGGCCAAAATGAAAGCAAGAAAATGGTGAGACCCATTAATTGGACAATTACCAGAGAAGCAGCAGCACTTTTCTTTCTCTTTTGGCCATTTCTCTGGCCCCAAAGAATCTCAATTAATGAAAGAAATATTTAAAGTTAAGCCAATGTTTAAGAGAACAAACCAAACATGGAAATAAGAGGCCACCAGGACTTTGTACAAACACTGCTTGGGAACTCATCTGCACAACCTCCGGGGATTCACCTCCTCAGGCCCCAAATGTCATTAACCAGAAACAGGGCCTGGTGATACTTGAGTGGAGAAAGGGGATATTTCCCAGAGAAAGGCTGTCTGTGGTGTTTACATTCAAATACAATCCACATCGGGTGGGGGTAGTGGGAGGAGGAAACCAGGAGGCACAAAAATTCATTAAGCGTCTCTTGCTCAGAAAAAGAGAATCAAGGGTAGAAATATATGATCCAACAACAAGCTTTCTCGGGGCAGTCCAATATGGAGGTTTAATTTGAAACTGACTCCACTCTACAAAGGGAGAAACAACATGCCTTCTACCCAATCCACCCACCGAACATAATGAGCAAATTCTGTGAAGTTTTCAATCACATAAAAATTACTTTCAGTCAGTAAGTATTCTTTTAGCACCTACTGTGTGCCTGGCACTTGGGAAAGATACAAAAGGAGCTCATGCTCTAATGGAGGAATCAATAACCAAAAAACCATGTCAACTTGATTCTGACCAGTCCCTGGGTTTTAGGCATCTGGGGAAGGCAGACAGAGATCACTTCCTTTCCAGATAGTTGCTTTCCCTAGATACAAAGAAGACTCCCACTATGATATGGTCTTTTAAAACACATGGGCCATTTTTCATGAGCAGAAAGACTAAAGGTCTTAGTGAGCACTGGATTCAAATCCTGCCTTCCAAAATTACTATGTGACTTTGGGAAAGTAATTTGTCCAGTCCTCTCAACTGTAAAATGGAGCACCTATTTCTCAGGGTTGTTATAGAGATTAAGTGAGATAAGCTATGTAAAGATGATGATGATAAAAAAAACTAAAAAAAAGTATATAGCTAAACAATGTACAAGACACTGTACTAAGCACTTTGTAAATAACATATCATTTGGTCCTCATAACAACTCTGCAAAGTGGGTGCTCTCATGACAGAGAGCAGTCCAGTTTGGGCAAAGGTACATGGCGGGGGGGCGGTTGGAGACTGGATAGGAAGGACAGTGAGTAAGAAAAAAGTCTTCAATCTTAGGATGGAGCCAGACAGTGATGAGCTTAAAATGCCAAACCAGAGGCAACATTTTGTTTTAGAGGAAGTAAGAAGCCCCCCTGGCTTCCTGAGTGATGTGTTCAAATCTGTGCTTGATGAAAATTATTCTGGCAAGTGTGGAGAATGGTTTAGAGGGGAGGCATCTCAGAGGAAGCAACTGGACTGGTGTGGGTCAGAAGTGACGAGGGTCTGAACTAGGGCTGGTGGCTGTAAATGGAAGAGATTATGGGAAGGGAAGGAAACAGGGAAAAGGAGAAAGAAGGGAAGAGAAGAAAGAGGGAAGGGAAGAGGGAAAGGAATGGAAAGAAAAGAATATTTGTCGAGTGCCTACTCTGTGCACTTTACAATTATTGTTTAATTTGATTCTCTCAATAACCCTATAATTTATTATTATTTATTATCTTTTAAATAATATTAAATATCTAAGAAAAAATAAATATTAAACAAATAATATTTATTATTATAAATTATTAATTAGTATTAATATTATTATCTCACTCTATAGTTGAGAAAAATAAGGGAGAAGATAGTCAAATGATTTGCCTAGTGCCACACACCTACTAAGTATTTAAGGCCAAATTTGAACTCAGAGTTTCCCCGATTCTAAACCCAATTATCTACCATTTTGGCCAGCTGCCTCATGCCAACTATTGGCAATGAAATTATTTATTACAGGTGGTAGGGGAAGTGGGGGGGGGGCAATAACTTCCAAGTGGCAAAGTTTTTGCTGGGAGTTCTTTACATGGCGGCAATCACAGGTCTGACTACCCTTCCTCAAAAAGGAAAAAAAAAAAGAAAGTGTTAACTAAGCAGGGTACCAAGGGCACCAAGATGAAAGGAGCCTAAAGTTGGGGAGGAGAGGACTACATGTCCACAAATTAGCAGGACCCAATGAGTGCACTGACCTGCGCCAGAAGGCCAGAAAGAATTCTAGGAGATAAAGGAAAATGGAAGCTCATTCCCAGAACAAACTCGGGCAAATCATGTTACAAAGTGAAAAACCCTTCTATAACATGTCTAATCACCTCCAAATGTATTCCGCTTGCAAGCTGAGACGCTTGCATTTTGTCCTCTGGAAACAAGCACATGCTGTCCCCTCTGCATACCACAGAGGCCCTGGAATGCAAACAAAGGCAAGGCCTTGTCGGGGTCTGGATTCGGCCAGACCACAGCGGAGCCCACGGCCTGCCCCCCCCAACCCCGAAAAGGTCCTGCATGCCACTAAATGTGTGCCAGCCTGTCCTGCAATGCCAGGGTTGGACTACAGGGGAGGAGGGGGCGGTGATCAGCCCCAAAATGGCGGCCATAGACGCGTGTAGGAAAGACAAGGTAGAGGAATACAAGAACTGGCAACTCTTGGGCAGGGTGTGAAAAGTGTAGGAGGATACTGAAGTTGTGAGTAGGAGTTAAAGATTTTACACAGACAGACACACAGACACACACAGACAGAAAGACATACACACACAGACACATACACACAGACATATCCGTGCCTAAGGGTAACTATTTCTAAAATGAGGTGAAAGGGAAAGGAAGAAAAAAAAATACACAATAATTTTATTATATATTAAAAGGAATAGCAAGTTGTAAATAAATTTTTAGTTTCACATGCAATCATCTTTCTTTTATTATACTGTTATAAAAATACTTATTTTATTCCATAAGTTAAAAACTAAATGAATTTAAAAATTTAAAAACAAAAAAAGTTAGAGACAGCTTGGTGGTTCCCTGGATAAGACCTAGTTTAAATCCAGTCAGACACATTCTAGCAGTGTGATCCTGGGCAAGTCTCTTGTTTACTCAACCATAAAACAGGAATAAAAAGAGAACCTCCAAGTTTGCTATGAGGATCAAATGAAATAATATTTGTAAAATACCTAGCACAATGCCCAGATACAGGAGGTGCTTAATAAATGCTTGGTTTCTTTTATTCTTATAGAACTAGATAACTGAAAAAAGGATGGTGACTTGGAAGCTTTCAGGACATTCAGGAGGCATTTGTGGATGAGGGAGGAAAGATGGTAGGAGAGGGAGGGAGAAGGAGAGAGGGAGAATGAAGGAGGGAGAGAGAGGGAGAGGGAAAAAGAGAGACAGAAATACAGAGAGAGAGAGAGAGACAGAGAGACAGAGATACAGAAAGAGGAAAGAAGAAGGGGGAGAAGGAAGAGGAGAAGGAGAAAGAGGAAGGATAAGGGAAGGGGAATGAACAAGACAAAACCATGAGGTTAAACCCACAGTTGGGAGTCCTCTTGTGTTTTGATGATGATCCAGACCAATCAGATCAAAACACAAACATGAGAAGAAGAGAGAATATTGGGGAAGGGTGAGATCAACAGTATTAGATAGCACAGAAGGATCAAGAAGAATAAGAATCCAAAAAAAAAAAAAAAAAAAAAGTGGGTTTGGCAAGGAAGACATCATTGATCACTTTGGAGGAGGAGGTCAGAAAAAAGATGAGAAAAGACTGAAAAACAGAGGTAGCTCTTAACTTGGACACAATTCTAACTAGTTGAGCTAATTGGTTTAGCTAAATTAACCTAGCCCAATTAGCCTAGAAATAAGAAATTAGAAAGACAAAAGAAACTGTTATAGTAGTGGCAATTAACAGGAGGCAGAGTGACAGAGTAGACAGCTTGGCTATAAGAAAAGAGGCAGGAAAATAATAAAAATACAGAAACAAGAATTCAAAATAAAGAATAGATTAGAGCCATTTAGAATGGTCAAATGGTTCCTTAATGCCTCAAAAGATGGCGAATATCATCAACATTATGTTACAGCACTGCAGCAATAATAATCATTTCAGAACAATATTTTTTAGTAAATGAAACCATACTAAATATAATATTTAAGCTACATGGAACAAAACCGTTTTAAAGTATAGGTTCCTATGATTGTCTGCTGTTGGGGTCATACCAAGGATTCTTTCCAGGGGCATATGGAGGATAAGCTAACATTCACATACTTTTATTTCATTATAAAAAGCAGTTGTCTGCAGAACAATGAATATGAATAATAAATATAAAATAATAAATAAATAATAAAGAAGTAATAAATAAATATAAAATGGTAATAACAGGTTAGTGATATGTTCCAGGATCATTTCTAATGGAACTCTATCAAAAAAAGATGAGAACAAGATAATGGTAGTCATAAGAACACAGCTGAATATTTTAAAACATCCTGAATTCAAAGATGAACAGGAAGAACTCTTTTAAAGCAATTAACAACTTCATAATACAGGTCTTAATGTACACTTTGGGGAGCTATAAAATGAACCACCATGGTTCTGGAAAATTTATTAATAAAACTTCATACAATATTAAGGAAACAGGAACCTTGGCCTAAAGCAGTTAATGAAAGATAAAACTTCCTTGACAAAAAGGGAGAAAAGTATTGGTAGACATTTGTAAATCCTGGTTAAAAATCTATAGAAAATTTAAGAAACAAGTCATCACCAATGCAATGAGAAATAGTAAAGGCTAATAACAGGTGTACATAGAGAGTTACTGGAGACATCTGCAAGGGGTTAGAGATCTGATTGTTAAATTTTCATTGTGAACATTTATACTTTGTTAACAAAAAAAATGACAGAAATCAGGGCTTGACTTACTGTTTTGTTGATTTATGGAGAAAAGTTAGACAATGCATATTAACCTTAAAAATGTACATTGTTTTCTTAGAACTGGTGATTCAACATTTATCAGCATTCTCTTTGAATATACAATTGGATTTGATGAATGTATATGAGTATCGGTTATTTCATAAGAAGGGAGCTTGTGAAATGGCTAAAATTCAAGAGTAGAATCAAAAGGCCCTCCCATGGGCAATAGCTGCACGAGCCCAATCTATAATAATATGTTGGCAAAGATGCAGCAAACAAATTGCAAGTCATGTAGAGGGGTGGGAGTGAGATGGGCCTGATGGCAATTCACAACCAGCTCATCACTGATATAATTACAAAAGGGTTAACCTTAAAGATTCTGGATTTAGTGGTTATTGCAATGAAGTAGTAGAAACCATGTATAACAAATCACTGCCTGCTATAAAAATGTAGTGCCTAATGAATACCTGTCAAGACATGACTTGATGGCAAAATTATATATCAGAAATCTACTGTCTTTCATGGGTTGAAAGATAATAAAATCTCATGTTGCACTACATACTTAAAAATATCCCAGAGAACACAACCAAAAAACAATAATAATGATAATAACTAGCACTTATATAGTGTTTACTATGTGCCAGGCACCGAGCTTATGTTAATGCTTTATTCAACTGAACAGGAATTTGTTCTGCAAACTGTTGGACAGGTAGATAAAATAACAGCGTTTTTTCAGTTGGATATCTTGTCCACAGTCATCTGGACATAAATGATCCAAAAAAACCCTAAAAAACAACACTTTTAATATTTGCCGTGCTAAATAATCACATTTTTCAAGTTTTCAAAAATAGAGAATTAGAAGAGACCAAAATCATTTGAGAAGAGGGTGAAGTGTATGGTGTCCCTCATCTATCCCCTCTATAGTTAGATCAACCAAGGATGGACGTATATCAGTTAAGCTCATATCCTCATGCTTTTATTCAACTGAAAAAAACCTGTTATTTTATCTACCTATCCAACAGTTTGTAGAGCATTTAATGTAAAATGAAAATAACTGTAGAGTAGACTTGTCCCAGAAGTGTTTCTATCTTAAGATGAAAATGACTTCTAAAATAAAAACAAAACAATCCCTTGAAGAATAAGCCATTGACCATGTCATAAGAGGAAGGGGAGGGCAAGGACAAAGTATCAAGATATTAACCAAGGTCTCATGTAGTAGTGAGGAATTTGGGTGTGTGAGATTGTTAGAAGTACCAGTAATGGCCTGAAGGAATTCTTGAAATGCTGGTCCATTGGCCCATGGCAATATCAATGACTGAGTCTGGCCAGTGGAGCATAACTGCTTCTTAGAATCAAAGACCCAGATGGGATGAGGTTGCAAGCGGAACCTTCTCAAAACAGTGTGGAGAATCAGCTTAGCCCAGAGGACAATTCTCAAGAGTGTCTGTGGTACCATCAGAAGGTAATAAACATGAGCACAAATCAGAAATATCAATTCTCCATATACCAGAAATACCTCTGTGCAAGTGGCACTAACTACCAAGTGGGTGAAACATGGGGGAGGGAAGAAAGAGACTGAGGATGTGGGTATTTGAATAATACACACAATTAGAAACAACCTCACTAGTTAAAGGCAAAAGATTTGTCTTGCTTTTTGCCGATAATGTCCACAGATCCCAGCTATACAATGACAGTTTCTTCCCTAAGTCCATAATAAGTAAAATAAGCAAAAAACAAAAATCTGAGGCAAAAGAAGAACTTAAGATCAACAAATATCTTCACTTAATGGACGTTCGGGTAAGTTTGTCGATATGCTTAATGATATAAAGAGACACTGGGCTGCCTGTCATATAAAGTAAGGTCTTTGGTCCATGTCAGCAAGCACCTAAAGAAAAGAAGCTACTTTTGGTCCTTGAGAGACTCCAGAAACCTGTGTGACATAGTGAGACAAACAGAAGTTAAGTGACATGATCAGGGTCACTAGTAAGTACCTGAGGCTGCATTTGAACTCAGGTTTTCTTGATTCCAGACCCAGCACTCTGCCCACTATACTACCTAGCTGCCTTTCCTAACTCTTTCCAGCTCTCAATCCTATGCTATGATCCTATTCTTTTTTATTGTCAGCACCAAAATCTTCAGTTTCACTATATTTCTATGGCTTGTTATAACTCAGTGGCCAGTCTAGAAGCAATACCTATGAAAGCATTGCCTCCGGGAAGGGAGAGGGCAGCATCCGGACATTCCACATCCTGGATTCCTCACTGGGTACCACTGAAAGAGGCAAAAGAGGCAAGGGGGCTGGGATTATGGTTGGAGGAAATCCCAAGGTTACTGGCATTGTTCAACTGGAAATCACATTTCATGGTTTTCAAGAGAGAAAACAAACCATTTGCAATGAAATTCCCATCTGTACACCAGCTTTTCAGCTGGGAGGGAGAGCTAACATGCAAGCTGTCACTCAGGGTCTAAAACGTCAATCTCAAAGTCTCACAGCTTGAGAGCTAGCCAAGAGAATTTACTGGTCACCGAGTCCTGAGGCACAGAGAAATTAAGGGACTTCCTAGGTGTCCCATAGTTAAGAAGTACTGAGTCGAAGTTCAAACTTGTGTCTTTCTGACTCCAAATAGACAGTAAATAATCATTAATTAAAAAAATTTAATTAATTAATTTATTATTATTATTATTATTATTATTTTTTTGCAGGGCAGCTAGGTGTCAGTGGATGGAATTCCTGGCCTATTGGCAATAAGATTCCTCTTCCTAAATTCAATCTTGCCTCAGATAGTTACGAGTTGGGCGATTCTGGGCAAGTCACTAATCTAGTTTCCCTCAGTTTACTCATTTGTGAAGTGAGCTGAAGAAGAAAATGGCAAACCAGTGCCTTTGCCAAGAAAACCCCAAATGGGTTCATGAAGAGCTGGAAGATTCAAACTCCACAAAAACATATAGCAAATACAGTGTAGCAAAAACAGTGTAGGCTGTGAAGGGCTTTGAAGAAAATATTTTATATTTGATCCCAGAGGTAAAAGAAAGCTACTGGGGTTTACTGATCTGCTTGGATATATCATTTAGGAAAATCCCTTTAGTGGTTGAGTGAAGATGGACTCAAATGGTGAAGATAAGGCAGAAAGATCCCCCAGCTGGCTACTATAATAATCTAGATAGGAGATGATGAGGGCCTGCATCAGAGCAGGGACAGTGACAGCGAGAGAAGGAGTCACATATGAGATGCTTTGATGGTGGTGACAAATTAGAGATGGAGTTCAAGGCTGGCTTTGCCAGTTACTACCTGTGACTTTGGCCAAGCCCGTTAATCTCTCTTGGCCTGTTTCCTCATCTGTAAAAAGAGGGATAAGGACATTCTCTCCCTTCCAGTTCTAATCCATGATCTATGGTCCTCCAAAGCCTCATAGGCCATCCAGAGCAGTCCATCCCCGAAGAGTGCCCATATTTGTTAAAATGGGCACACATGGCTTTTCTTAAACGTCCTTGGGTTCCTGAAGACTTTGTTAATAAAACACAAGCTCTGGAGACTCCTACCACATATCAGGCTCTGAAGACTAACTTAGCTAGCTTGAAAGAGGTAGTCACCAGACTGGCTATTAGATAATGGAGCTTTTGGTCATAGGATCTCTGTAAGACCAGTACAAAGACAGGGAAGAGCTGTGGTCTGTATTCCATAGTTTATACTATTTCATCTGTCTCTACTTCTTTAAAGTATAGAAGAAGTCAAAGAGGAATTGTGATCTGTAGTTCTCACAATATGAAAGATGTGATATTAAAAAGCAGTAGGCAAACCAATCAATACGTTCCTTCACAATATAGACTATGCTTCCAGAAATTCTGTGAGTCCTCTCATCTATGTACTGGAACAGTACTAGTACTTACTAGACACTGATCCCTGCTGTGGACTCTGCTTTTAGACAAAGGAGCCTCTTCTGTTCATACATGACTCTTCACCTCCCATTTCTATAACTTTGTACAGATCTCCTTCCATTTCTGAAACAACCTCCTTTCCCATCTCTGACTCAAGGAAGTCCTCTCTTCCTTCAAGAGCTGCTTCATGAAGCCTTTGCTGACCCTGACAACTAGTAGTCACCTCTTTCACAAATACTTGACTCTACACACTTAATAAATTCTTACTTGTTGATTGATATAAAATTACAGAAAAAAACTCTCACTGCTCCTGCAGAGCTTGCAGCCACAGCCACTTTCTATAACCCAGGAAAGAAAGGTCTTGTCTCCTAAGACCTCAATTCTGCCAAATGATTCAACATCAGAAACTTATAGGATTTTGTCAGTGGAGATGACATGAAAGGAGGAACCATAAGGGCCACAGGGCCTTTCCACTTAACTTAACTACCTTCCCTATGTACTGTCTCCCTCACTGGGATCCTCGTTCCCAGAGCACAGAGACTATCTGACTTGTAAGAGTTTAATAAATGCTTTATTCATCCCTTCATTCAAGGACAGGTAGGGAGACAAGAGTTAGAGGGAAAGGTCTGCCTCAAGTCAGAAGCTGGAGGGAGAATCTGACATTGTGAATCATGGCCTATTAAGATAAATCATTAAGAATCACTCTTTGTAGCCCCAAGAGCTACAAAATGGTACATACCCTTTGATGCAATAATACTACTAGTAGGTCTACATCCCAAAGACATACAAAAAAGGGAGAATGGGCCTATTCGTATAAAGATAGTTATAGCAGTTATTTTTGTAATGGTTAAGAATAGGAAGTCAAAGGGATGTCCATTAATTGGGGCTCAACAAGTTGTGGCATATGATTGTAACGGCATATTTTTGTGCTATAAATAATGACAAGCAGGATAATTTCAGAAAAACATGGAAAAACTTACATGGATAATGCATAATGAAGTAAAAAGAATGATGATGTTGTGCATAATAACAATATTGTTCAATGAAGAATTGTGAGTGAGAAAGTGGCTGTGGCTGCAAGCTCTGCAGGAGCAGTGAGAGTTTTTTTTCTGTAATTTTATATCAATCAACCAGTAAGAATTTATTAAGTGTGTAGAGTCGAGTATTTGTGAAAGAGGTGACTACTAGTTGTCACTTATCTCAGCAATACACTGAAGACAATTCCAAAGGACTAATGATAAAACATCTTACCTGCCTCCAGAGAAAGAACTGTTATTGACTGAATACAGACTAAAGTACGCTATTTTTCATTTTCTTTCTTTCATTTTTCTTTTACTTGAGTCTTCTTGTACAAAATGGGAATGTTGTATAATGAACTAATATTTGTAAAATGCTTAACATAGAGCCTGACACATAGTAGGTGCTAATACATGGCTGATTCCTTCCCCATTCTCTAAATTGTGGACAGATATGCACTGGTGGAAGTAGCTTCCATACTAGGAGTTCCATGCTCCAGAATGAAATCAAAGATGAATACACAAAAAGAAAAAAAATAAAAATAAGCAAAGGCCAAGCCAAGAGTTCATTCATTAGAACTAATCATGTATAAAGGTGCAGGTGGGTTTCCAGCCCTTCCCTTTTCAGAGGGGTCCTAGTGTGAAAGCACAACTGGTTTCATGCAGAGCCTGTGTCAGGAGAAAAGGCATCTGGTCCTGCTGACCTCTGTCCCTCCATCTCTAAGGAGGTTTTGTTTGCCTCAGGAAACCACACTGTGCTCCATGGGAATGATGAAGACTGGCCTTTCATTGTGATGTGTGTGTATGTCTCTTGGCGTGTGTGTGTGTGCTGTGAGCGTGGGGACAGGGTATGTACATTTGTGAGAGACATTTGTGCATGTGGGCTGTTTGAGATGCACAAAAAAAAGATCACCTAACACACAACAGCTGAAAGGCGTCTTAGAGAGTCCAACCTGTTCTTTTCAGAATAAGAATTTTAAGGCCTATGTAATAATATACTTTGGGATCCAGCTGAGGTCTATCTATATACTTAATTATTAAGTATTTACCCAGCTTCCACACTGGACTGTGGGTTCCAGGAGAGCACAGTCTGGCCACTGTCCAAATTCTTACCTTCTCTGATATAAAACCCAGGGCTTGCCATTTGTTGCCTAAGGCTCCGAGGATAAAAAGACACAAAAGAAATATTCTCTTCTTTTTAGGGGATTACCTTCTACTAAGAGTGACTATATATGCATAATAAAATATCATACATACCCAAAATAAAATTGTAAAGTATTCTTCTGTTGGAGACAGGAGGACATTAGCAGCTGGAAGCTGAAGTCAAGGCAACATGCATTTATTAAGCCTACTGTGTGCTAGGCACTGTGTTAAGTGCTGAAAATATACAGAAAATCCCCATTTTCAGTAAGTCTAGCAGGAGGGGTAATACACAAAGAAGTTATATTCTAGATAAATTGGAAATAAACAACAAAAATCAGGCATTAGCCATAAAGAGGAGCTTCCCTGACAACAAGGAACAACAAACTATGGTTTGTGGCCAAATTCTGCCTGTTGCTTATTTTTGTACGACCTGCAAACTAAGAATGGTTTCTTCATTTAAAAATAAAAATAAATAAAGCCATGGATTGTGTTTTGTAATACCTGTTAGATGAGGCAGGATTTTAGCTGGCACTTGAAGGAAGCCAGGGAGGCCAGGAAATGGAGATGAAGAAGGAAAGTATTCCAAGTATGATGAAAAGCCAGTTAAAAGGCTTAATGAAGAGGGTATCATTTTAAAAGAGGCTTTTTTTTTTTTTTTTAAAGGAAATAAGGGATAAAAGAGATGGGGGAAGGGTAGTTAGTGCAAATACTTAGGAGAAGATGTAAATGATTTGTGAACCTTAAAGCAAAGGCTGAACCCTCCAGAACAACAATAATAGTTGGCATTTATTATTATTGTTTTGGGGGATGAGGACAACAAAATTTTATTTAGCGACTAATGTCGAAAAGAAATTGTTATCAGGAGGTAACAAAACAAAACAGGTTGGAGAAGTTCTTCAAGAGAAAATCACCATGTTGGAATGTTCTCAATCTTTCAGTGGGTTGGGTATCAAACAAGACACGTACCAAGAGATGGGGAAGGCCACCCCATGGAAAAAGGCACAGTAGGGTTTGGATATTTTTACCACTGTAGTTCAGTTTACCTGAGGTACGCATCAGTTTTTTGGGAAGATTTCCTTCTATCTAGTTCAGAGGGTACAACACATGTATAAAAACAGGACCATCCAATTTCAAAGCTGGGTGTTGGTTTTAAAAATCATCTATTTGAACCATGCCTTTTTACAGAGTGGGAAACAGGCCTAGAAATAGACTAAAGTCATACAGTTATGGCTAAGAGTAGAATTCAGGGCATGCCCCATGGCCAAAATATAATAGCTACTGTTTATAAAGTGTTCTGAAGTTTGCAAAGTACTTTACATATATTAATTTTATTTGGTCCTTAAAACAACCCTGGAAGTGCTATAATTATCTCCATTTCACATGTGAAAAAAGTGATTTGTCCAGGGTAACATGGCAAGTAATAATCTGAGAGCAGTAAGTAGTGCCATAGCACATAGAATGCTGGGCCTGGAGTCAAATGAAAACTCATCCTCATTAGCTCAAATCCAGCCTCAAACACTTACTAGCTGTGTAACCTTGAGCAAGTCATTTCACCCTGCTGGCCTCTGTTCTTCATCTGTACAAACAAGCCAGAGAAGGAAATGTCAAACTTATCCAGTGTCTTTGCCAAGAAACACCAAATGGGGTAGAGCCAAACGTGACCAAAATGATGAAACAACAGCAAAGTATCTAAGGCAGGATTCAAATTCAGGTCTTTTTGACACTAGGCCCAGTACTCTTGTCACTAGTCCACCTAGTTATAATAGTAAGTTTCCCCTCATGAAGCATGAAAACAAAGGTCAATCCCTTGTTTAGTGAGTTGTAGAGAATTCTTTTCCAGTGTGGGTTGAACCAAATGTGGGCCTTTGAGATATCTTCTACGTTCAAGATTTGTTTCTTTAAAGCCATTTACAGTAATATGAAAAAAATGCTCTAAATCACTATTTATCAGAGAAATGCAAATTAAGACAACTCTGAGGTATTACTACACACCTCTTAGATTGGCTAAGATCACAGGAAAAAATAATGATAAATGTTGGAGGGGATGTGGGAAAACTGATGCATTGTTGGTAGAATTGTGAATTGATCCAAACATTCTGGAGAGCAAACTGTTCATCCCCTTTGATCCAGTAGTGCCATTACTGGATCTGTATCCCAAAGAGATCATAAAAGACAGGAAATGTTTGTAGCAGTCCTCTTTGTAGGGGCAAGAAACTGAAACTGAGTGGATGCCCATCAGATGGTGAATGGTTGAATAAGTTATGGTCTGTGAGTGTTATGGAATATTATTGTTCTGTAAGAAACAATCAGCAGGATGATTTCAGAAAAACTTGGAAAAACTTAGATGAACTGATACTGAGTGAAGTGAGTAGAACCAAGAGAACATTATACACAGTAACAGCAAGATTATGTGATGATCAACTATGACAGATTTAGTTTTTCTTGATTCTTGATAATCTAAGACAATTCCAATAGACTTGGGACAGGAAATACCATCTGCATTCAGAGAGAACTATGAAGAATGAATGTGGTTGAAGCATAAAATTTTCATCTTTCTTTGTTTGCTTTTTCTTTCTCCTTTTTTTTCTTTTGGTCTGATTTTTCTTGCACAACATGACAAATATGGAAATATGTTTCAAAGGATTACACATGTTTAATTTGTATCAGATTGTTTGCTGTCTTGAGGAGAGAGAAGATGAGGGAGGGAGAAAAAATTGGAAATACAAAATCTTTTAAAAATAAATGTTGAAAACTATCTACTACATGTATATGGAAAAATAAAATATTATTGAAGAAAAAAAAGTGTTCTATGAATGCTAGCAAGCAGCAGTTAGCTCTTAACAATTACCACCATCACCAGATGGTTATTATTGGGCTGCTTCTGCCTCTTGTAGGTCCTGCCTTGTCCCTCCTCTGACTTTGGAAAGGAAGAAAAATCAGATTCCATGTATACTTTTCATATGTGACCTACAGATATGAAAGTAAATTCTCCCCAAAAGTATATTAGTAAGGTTCAGAAAAAGGAAAAGTTATCTACGCTGATCAAACAGAAACCACCCATGCACCAGATCAGAGAAACCTTAGGATCTGATAACACTGGTGATTTTAGCTGAATATAAAGAAAGCACTGTTTGAGTTTGGAGTTAACTGTGTTTCTTCCTCCCCAGCCCCCACAGTGAACTGTGGGTTCCATGAGGGCACAAGTTGGCCACTATCCAAACTCTTACCTCCCCTGGTGTCCAATCCAGGGCTTGCCATTTGGTGTCTAATAAATGTATGTTGAATGAAGGAATGTTTAATCTGGAAAAGTAAAGGTTTAGGAGAAAAATACTAGCTGTTTTTAAGTAACTGCAGGGCAGTCTACATGGTAGAAGGAATAGACGTATAATAGCTGTCCCCAGGGACCAGAACTAGCAGGAAAAGTTAGATGTTGCAAAGAGAAACTTCCTAACAATTAAAACTGCCCTGAAGTGAAATGGGCTTCCTTGAGATGGGGCTAGTTCCCCTTCTCTTTAGGTCTTTAAGCAGAGTCCATATGAAAAATGTATGAGTGAGGACTCTTTTTACCAGGTAGGGGTTATATCAAGACTTTGGAATCCCTTTCAAACTTCCCTTTCAAAGAAATTTCAGCATTGTGTGAACAGATAAATGAAGGAAGGAAGGAAGGAAGGAAAGATATTCACTGAGGATTCCTCAATGGGTACTCTAGGTTTTCAATGATTCCTGGCTCCAACAGGTAGAACTACCGTGAACTGGTAATTTTCTGCCTAAAACAACTTTTAAGAGGGTTTTTTCATGTATGAATTCTAGCAAGAAGAAAGCAGAGGCTTGCCTAATTGAACATAATTCTTGCTTTTAAATCCAAACCACTCCTCAAGCATTCTTTTTAGGTGAATAAAGATATGTCAAGGGGCTACTTTTGCCCCCATTTGCATCTGCCAAAAGAATGTCTTGTATGGGTGCCAAAAAGCTGCTTGAACATTTAAGGGTTTGTTTTTTTTTAAATTGTATTTTACAGAGGAATTTGCAGCCCAGAAGCAAAGGAAGGACAATCTGGAAATATTCTGGCTTCCGAGTGGTGCTATGGGCTGGGAATTGGAACCACTTAGCTATGGAGCTGGAAGCCAAGGAAGAACCCACTGATTCATGGGTTGGGATAGATGATGACTTTTATGAAATTTTTAAAGGAAAGAGAATAAAGGTTTCTCCTTCAAAACATCTTTATTAGTAGCAGTATTAATATAATTTGGTGGGCTGTCCTGGACTTCTGATTTCATTAATGTGGCAGGCACAGTGGTACCATCATCACTATCATCATCATCTTATCACTGCCATCATCACTAGCACCTATTTATATAGTACCTAGTATGTACCAGGCATTGTGTTAAGAATTTTACAGACATCACTGTTTTAGATCTGGAGTGAGAGGACTTAGGTTCAGTCCTAATTGTCCTTGTGTGATCTTGACTTGGAGATAGGAGAAAGGAGAGAGAGAGACAAAAGGAAGGAGGAAGGGATGAAGGGAAGGAGGGAGAGAGGAGGGAAGAGGAAGGGAGGAAGGGAAAGACAGAGAGAGAGAGAGAGAGAGAGAGAGAGAGAGAGAGAGAGAGAGAGAGAGAGAGAGAGAGAGAGAGATTGAGATTCATCAAACAATTAACTAAATACTCACTAAGGCTTGCCAAAAGGGGAGACACAAAACTTTAATAGAGGATAGTCCCTACTTTCTTGGAGAGTAAAAGGATATGACAAAAGTAGAAAAACCTTAACAGAAAGTGAGGAATGATGGATGCTTCAGTTCTCTGATCTATTTAAGATCTCAAAACATTTTCTTTTCTAAAGCACAACCCAGACATACCTGTCCAGCCTGGGGAAAGGTATCCTTTCTGTCATCCTATCAATGAATAAGATAATTAGTATATATTTATTAAGTGCTTGTGATAGTCCAAATATAATAACAACATGAGCCCTGTCTTCAAGGAGCTTATATTCAAATAGGTTTAATATATGTGTGTGTATGTACATATATATATATATACACACATATATACATATACATACACACATATATAAAATCCATATGTGTATGTATATACATATATATATATATATATATATATATATATATATATATATATATATATATATATATATATATGTATATACACACACACATACATATACAAAAGAAGTAACAGTCATTCTAGGGAGATGCTGCCAATTCAGGGCAGGGAAATCAGGAAAGGTCTCAAAGGTATGGTGGTATTGGAGCTAAGTTTTGAAGAAAATAATGACTTTTAAGAGAGATAAGGAGGATGTGTGTTTCAGGAATGGTGGACAGCTTGGGCAAAGGCCACTGAGATGGGAAAAAGCTATGGCACTATCAGGACAGGCCAGAAGGCCAGTTTGGCTGTACTGTGAACAGGGCTGGAAAGGAGACTGGAGACACACCGGGAAGGATGTTCATGCTAATAGTTTCTTATAGATTCCATCACACTGAGGATACCACAGTTTGGTTAGTCATTCCCTAATTGATGGGCAACTACTCTATTCTAGTGCTTAACTACTATAGAAAACATTGATATAATCATGCGTCAGTGCTATTGTTCAGTCATGTCCAATTTTCTGTGACCCTATTTGGGGTTTTCTTGGCAAAGATCCTGGAATGGTTTTCCATTTCCTACTCCTGCTCCCTTAACAAATGAGGCAAACAGGGTTAAGTGCTTGCTCAGAGTCACAGAACTAGTAAGTATCTGAGGGCAGATTTGAACTCAACATGAGTCTTCCTCACTCCAGAGCCAGAGCTCTATCTAGTTCATCATCTGTAATTGGCCCTTTCTTCCCAGTTTGGACATCTTTGGGAATAAATGCATAGTAGGGGGATTTCTGAATTAAAGTGACATTTTAGTCACATCTTCACACAATCCCAAACTGCTTTGCCAGGTCTCTTAGACCAATTCGTGGCTCTACCAGAAGTATATTATTACTCTAGTGTTGAGGACTTGGAGATCATAGCATTTTATTTTGGGATTCTCCCCTCTCAGATTTATATGTCCCAAAGGTAGCACAATAATTTTCTGAAAGAATGATGGATTTGGTATTGGAGGACCTAGGTTCAGATTCTGACTTTACTGCTTACTAACCGTGTAAGGAAGTCCATTAATTTCTCTGGGCTTCAAGGGCCTCAGATGGAAAGTGAGAGTTTGGAATAGATGAACCTTCCAGTGCTAAATCAAAATCCTTCAGAGGCTCCTTAGTGCTCTTAGGATCCAATAGAAAATCCTTCCTTTGGCATTTGAGGTGATTGCATATGCCCTTCCCAAAATCCCAAGACAAGTACCTCTGAATGCATGACTCTTCTTCCCACCTCAGAATCTTTGCATTAGCTCTTCCCCATGCTCGGCAGGTACTTACGGGAATCCCAGATTTAGAGCTGGAAAGGACTTTTAAAGTCACTGAGACCTATAGCTCATTTTGCAGATGGCTAAAAAGTGTTAAGTGACTTGGCCAGAGTCACAGCTAATAAGAGCCTAAGGCAGGACTTGAATCAACATCTTCCTGACTCCTACTGCAGAACAGTATCCACCGAGCCACCTAGCTGGCTCCCTTTTCACCTTTTCCTCTTAGGATTCTGAGCATCCTTCAAGACTCTGTCCATGTGCCACCTTCTCCAAGTAGCGCTTCCTGAAACCCTTAAGGGAGTTAGTACTCTCTCCCTACTCAAATGGTCTAGCATTTATTGATCTGGACACAAGATGATTCCCCCAATGAGATGGCAAGGGAGGAAAGGAACAGTTTTTCATTTTGTCTTTGCACCCATGGTGCCCTGTACAAAATCTGAGTTTAACAAATCCTTGCTGAATCAACCAGGCTCTAGGATAATAGTGTCATTGTCAGTCTGGTCAGGTAAAAATGACTTGCCAAAAGTTACACAGCTAAGTTTGTTAGCAATTAATTAAAATTTATTTATCTATTATGTACCAGGCACTGTGCTAAGTGAGTATTAAATGATTTAGCGAAGGGTAAAGTTTTTCTGTGGGACATACTGGGGACAGAAAAATCAAAGGACCCATGGAAGATATGGTGGACACAAGGAAGGAAGTCAATTGTTTAAAGGGAAAAAAGAAACTGGCCTGTTAGGATAGAGAGATGTGCATCCACAGGCCCACATGTTCAGCAGAAGGAAATAGTAGCCCTAGAAGAAGACATATTTTGTGTCATGGACTGCTCAAGCAGTCTGACCCCTTCCCAGAACAAAGTCTTCAAATGCATAAAATAAAACACACAAGTATTACCTGGGAAAACAATGATATAGATATAAAGGTATCAAAAATATTAAGAAGTCCAAGTTCATGGACCTCCCAGAATCTTTCTACAGATGCCGACCTGTATCAAATTTAGAGTAGAAAGGATGCAAAGGGCCAAACTCTAACTTTCCATCTAAGCATCTATGGTTCAGAGAGGTTAATGGATTTGTCCATATCTTACAGATAGTAAATTATAAAGTCAGAATTTGAATTCAGGTTCTCCAAATTCAAACCACTCTTTCTACTGTCTCCCATTAGTCAGTGTCAGAGGACCTGGGTTTGAATCTTGAGTTGGCCATTTACTCCCTGTGAAACCTTAGGTGCCAGGTACAAGGTCTGGTTGGAGGCCTTTCCCGGGCTCTGATACCACGGCCGGGGACCACCTGTGCGGGCACTGGCTAAATGCTATTTGGACTAAGAGGGAAGTGGAGAACCAGCTCAGAGGGGTCCAATAAACTTGGTCTGCCTCTCTGGAGCTCTGGAGAAGGTTCCAACACTGGTGGCTGGAGTTTTCCTGTCCATCAGCCCCTATCCAGCATCATTCTCTGTTCTGGTTAATGTTCCCCAGGAGCCAGCAGCTGGCACTGAGTCAGCCCCAACAGGAAGTTATAACAGAACAAGATGTTCCAGAGGATGCTTCTACTTGGTATAAACATCTCATTGACAAGAGATTTCAGGTAATCAGAATTACAATCTCCATGTTGCCAGCTTCAGCCCGGCAGCATCTGCTCACTCAGTGTTATCTGTTGCATAAAAGGGAACAGGGAGTGTGTGTGTGTGTGTGTGTGTGTGTGTGTGTGTGTGTGTGTGTTGACAGTGTCATGTGTTACACAGATGGAATAGATATAGCTTTAGGTTACTTACTGATGTCCCTGAAAACAACAAAGCCAGACCACCTTGATCTTGGAGACTAAGCAGGGTCAGGTGCCATTGGTACTTAGAGGGGAGATTGCCTAGGGCAGGAAGCATTTTCCAAACTTTCTTGAAAAATTTTTTTCACATTTAAAACGGGCATCATATTCCTTTCCTTCCTAATAAATGGGGAGATGGTAGAGAAAGGGAGAGAATTTGGAACCGAAAATAAATATTAAAAAATATTTTGGCAATGTAAAGAATTTTTAAAAATTTAATTTGATTTTACTTTCAGTTCTGAATTTTCTTCTTCTCCCACTCACTGATGAGGCAAGTAAAACAAAACCCATTACAGATATGTGTAATTACATATAACAAATTTTTATGACCATATCCAAAAAAGAGAGGGAAATATGAGTGCAAAAGAAAGAGAGAAGGAAGGAAGGAAGGAAGAAAGGAAGGGAAGGAGGGAAGGAGAGAAGAAGAAAGTTGCATTCATTTTGAACTCTGAGTCTATCAGTTTTCTATGTGAAAGTGAACAGCATTTTTCATCATGAATCCTTTGGAATTGTGGTTGGTCATTGTGTTGATTAGAGCTACTAAGTCTTTCAAAGTTGATTAAACTTTATAATATTGTTCTTATTGAATAAACTGTTCTTTTATTTCTGCTCAATTTACTTTGTATCAGTTTATATAAGTCTTCCTAGGTTTTTATGAAAGCTTCTTACTCATCATTCTTATAGCACAATAGTACTCTATAATAAGCATATTCTTCAATTTATTCAGTAATTCCCCAAATGATGAACATTTCCTCAATTTCCAATGATTTGCCAATAACAAAAAAAGAAGCTATGATTATTTTTATATGCAGTTAAATTGTCTTTTTCTTTGACCTCTTGAGCATTATTTTTTCTTTTTAGCAATATTGCTGGGTCAAAGGGTATGCATAGTTTTATAATCCTTTGGACAGTTTCAAATTATTCTCCAGATTGGTTGGACCAGTTCACAACTCTACTAATTCCATTCAGCAACTGTCATTTTCTTTTTCTGTCATGTTAGCCATGGTGATAGATGTAAGGTGGTATCTCAGAGTTGTTTTAATTTGTATTTCTCTAGTGGTTTGGAGCAGAGCTTTTTAAACTTTTTCTACTCGCAACCCCTTTTTGAAACATTTTTTACACATCATGCAAACATAAGTATATAAAATAGATATACAAATTAAACATTTACTGATAATAAATTATAATTCTGTGACATCCACATTCAGTTACATGACTCCATGGGAGGTCACAACCCACAATTTAAGAACTTTGATTTAGAGCATTTTTTTCACATACCTATGTTATAGCTTGTATTTCTTCCTCTGAAAACTGCATATTTATAGTCTTCAACCATTTATCAATTGAATATCAATTGAAGAATGCCTATTTTTATAAATTCTAATCAGTTCCTTACATATCTTAGAAATGAGACCTTTATCAAAGAAATTTGCTGCAAAGATTTCCCCCCTCCCCTGTCTTCTCTTCTAATTTTAAGTGTATTGATTTAAGTACATATGCAAAAACTAAATCAGGTAGCTAGGTGATAGATAAGAGTGCTGGGTCCAGAGTCAGGAAGACCTGAATTCAAATTCAGCCTCAGATACTAGCTGTGCAACCCTGGGCAAGCCATTTCATCTCTGTCTGCCTCAGTTTCTTCAACTTTAACTTGGAGACAATAATATCAACTATCTCCCAAAATTGTTGTGAAGATCAAATGAGGAAATATTTGTGAAGCACTCAGTATAATAACTTCCATACAGCAGGCACTTAATAAATATTTATTCCATACATTTCCCCAAATCAAAACTCTTTATTTTACCTCCTATGAAACTCTCCACATCTTATTGAGGTCTTCCCTTATCCATAGATTTGACAGATACTTTTTCCACGCTCCCCTAATTTACTTATGAAATCACCATTTATGTCTAAATCTTTGGCATACAGAGTGACATGTTATGTTAATATAAGCCTAGTTTCCCATTCTCCCAAAAGTTTTTGTCAAACAGTGAGTTCCTGTCCAAATCACTAGTTTCTTCGGACTTATCAAACACTAGGCTACTGGATTAATTTGCTATTTAATCTGTTCCATTACTCAATCTCTCTATTTCTTAACAAAGAACAAAATGGTTCCCATATTTTTTTCAGCTCATGGCACCCTTAGTGTCTTGGTGATTTTTGCAAGGGGCCCCTAGGCCAAAAGAGACACCTAACAATCCTATTTATTAATTAAATTAGGTCAAAGATGTAAGTGCCCTGTATCACACCCCGAGGGTCCACATATTGGGTATCACATAGCTAGAACAACAGGTACTTTAGGTTTAGGAAGGCAGCCTGGCACTAGAATCAGAAAACTTGGGTTCAAATCCTACCTAATACTTATGTGATTTTGGTCAAGTTATTTCATTTTCCTGGACCTCAGTCTCCTCATGTTTAAAATAAGGTAATAGGACTAGATGGTCTCTATCATTCAGATGTATAATTGATATTTGGCCTAAGCACCTGTGTTTATTCTTCTCATTTGGCTATGCTGTCACTAAAAACAATGAACATGGACAGGCGCCTTTAGCTTATGGCAACATAATAGTTATTATGTCCAACTAATGTATTATATTTTCCATTTTTCCTGCTCTTCTCCACACACAGTCCGATGGAATTGGTCCCAGCTGTGACTTTTATGCACATATGTATTTCTCATTGTTGTTTTCCTGACAGCTCCTGAGACAGATCAGGGCAACTCCATGAAAGAGGAACGAATTGATGAAGGAATAAATAAATAAGTCATAGAACAAAATGACATTTGCTATGAATAATTTTAAAGGCAAAAAAAAAAATCTAAATGAAAGCAAACAAGGTTGCTCATCCATAGAAAGTTCTTGCTTTCTCCTAGAATGAATGAAGTTCTAACTACACATTAATTGCCACATGTTTTTCCATGGGCAAGGAACCACAATCCAGCAGAAGACAATGCCTAAGGGAATCAGGGGAAGGGAGCAGAGAGTGTAGGATGATGTATTATTATGTGTGTCTTTCAAGCCCCACTTTGTAGGTGGACCTCAGTGACAATTTCTCTTCCCACATGGTGACATACTTTTTTCTATGCTGTTTTTTCCTTTTGTGGAGGGCAAAGAAGAATTTTCTGTGATATTCTTTGGGGAAGAGGGGAGTAGAGAAGGACAAAAAGGCTACTGCAATCTCTAGTATCTAAGTTTAGGGTTGGACTATGACACAAAGATATGAGGCAGAAATCATACGAGAGCCTTAAGTTATCTTTGTAAGGTTCAAACCTTACCCTCCTCCAGATTCTACAGAAAGGTATTCTTTCTATAAATCCCCAAGGATAGAAAATATTTTTGTAAATTATAGGCTCCATACCACTATTTTTTTCCCTCACATCACCATTCCTAAAAATAGACAAGTTGTCAACAGCATAGGTCCCATTAATCTTGACAAATGCACATCTAAGTAGAAGGCAAAAAAAAAAAAAAAAATATATATATATATATATATATATATATATATATACATATATCTATCTATCTATCTATCTATCTATATTTAAACTAATTTGCATATTATTTCTAATGGAGAAAGACTATAAGAGAAGTTTGGGTTTTCAGCTGAGTGATCATTTCATTCTGATGGCAGAAAGTGAATCTAAGGGTAGAGTGATCTTAAAGTACTGCTGGGGATGTTCATGAGCCTATGACAAGATGAGAGGCACCTTGTTTTGGAGCGTTCATCCCAAGAATAACAAAAACTAAATTCTGCTTTATTTTCTTGTCTTTTATATTTAAATCTTACATTTTTTTGGCTTTGAGATCTCACCAGAAGGCCCATTTCCAAGATGGTGGGAAGAGTAAGCAATCAAGGCTGAAAGATATGAAGAATACAAGGGTACCCAGAAAGTCATAATGTGGTCAGTGGCCTAAAAAGGGCACGCCCCACCACCTGATACAAAACCACCTCACCAAAGGCAAGGGACCTCTGAAAGTCAACAGGACACAGGAGAAATCCTTATACCAAATATATCAGAGGCGCCTGATAGTAAGATAGTTCTACGTCAGTAATGTGTGATTTCATCCATATAGGAAGTTCCACCATAGGACCACCTTCTACAGAAGGAGATAGTATCTTATCAATAACTTTGTCTCTGAGAGTAGTCTGAGGCTCCGTGGTGGAGGCCCCCAGTCCAAATGAAATGGATTGCTTAAGGATAAATTGTTCTTAAGTGTCAGAGGCAGGATATCTGAACTTGAATCTTGATATTTGAACTTGATACTTGAACTTCTCCATGGAACTTTCTCTATCCTCTAAACTGGAAGGGTGTCATGGACCTCTTAAAATATTTTTGGGAAATACTTCATAAAATATATCAAAATACAAGAAAATATAATATGAAAATATGTTTTTTTAGTTAACATGCAGCTCTTCAGGGCTCATTTCTATTTGGGTTTGATACCACTGAACTCCACTGTATTGACTAACTTTCTAAGTACAAAGACTGAACTGGAAGAGAACCTAGTTGAAATGCTGTGCTATTGTTATAATTTATGTCTTCTCATGATTTTGAGTCATCATTTAAAGAGATAAAGCCAAGTATTTTCTGGGACAATTTGCTCCATATTTGGAGGCAGATAGGTGGTACAGAGCACCACAATGACTCTCAGAAAGAATTTATAATAATAAATAAATAAGGGGCAGCTAGGTGGTACAGTGGATAGAGCATCAGTCCTGAAGTCAGGAGGATCTGAGTTCAAATTTGGTCTCAGACACTTAACACTTCTTAGCTATATGACCATAGGCAAGTCACTTAACCCCAATTGCCTCAGTCAAAATAATAATAATAATAATAATAATAAATAAAATATAATATAAATAATATTATAAAGAAAAAAGATTAAAAGAATGCATCCGGTAAACTAAATAGTCAGCTAAGAGTTTTCCTTCTTCTTTATCCTAAAAGAAGACCAAATCACTCAGAACAGAAATACACAAACATTTGTTTGAACTGCTAGAAGACACTAGCTTTTCTTTTCTCAAGGCATTTGGGGATTAAATAATTTACTCAGAGTCACACAGCTAGTAATGGCTGAGGTCACACTTGAACTCCGGATCATTTTGCAAAGGGCTCTTTGTGGAAACTGCTTCTTAATTGGAAATCATGGGATCATAGATCTGAAACTCTAAGGGACTTCAGAAACCATGGAGTATGACCGTCTCATTTTCCTGAGGGAGGACAAGGCTTGCTAGGAAGTATCTGATGTTGAATTTGAATTTAGGTTCTCCAGTCTCCAAGTCCAGAAAGCTATCTACCTCGCCATCTATATTTTGAACTAAATAAATTATGTACACCCCCCCAAAAAAAAACCTAACAAGTGAGTGGAAGAACTCAACATCAAAAGATATTTTTGCTCCTCAATAAGTCAATAAGCATTTGTTAAGTGCCTAAGTGCCAGGCACTGGGTTATATTCAAATCAAGACTTGTATTTGGTTGGGTTTTAATTCTACTTTGTGTTTCTATAAATACTGACAATATGTTATGGGAAAAAGTTCACAGATAGCAGGCTGAATGTAGTGGAATGTAGTGAATGGAGAAAAAACTCTCCATAGATGTGGAACAAAAAGAAGAAATAGCCCCATGGTCACAACCCTGGGGGCAAAGCAATTGACAGGTACTTATTAAATGGCTGCTTCCACCCTTAGACACTGAAGCTACAAAGAATAAAAACAAAGCAGTCCTTGTCCCCAAGAGACTTTTAATTTATGGACAAAGACAAGTAAATTCACATTATATAAAGAATTACTACAAACTTTTTTCTTTTGGGAAGACGGAGCAACAATAACTAGGAGTAAGAAGAAAGGTATCAACAGGCATAATCATTAATTGAGTTGAATGAACCTTGAAGAACTAGGTAAGGTATGGAGCCAAGGACAGAAACCATTACAAGTAAAAGTAACGTACGGATTTTAAAGCTGGCGAGTTTCAGGTGGTGATATCATTATATCATCACCATTATATCATCATCATTTAATAAGGTTTAGAGAATTCCCTTCCTCTGAAAATATTCTGAATTTATTTTGGATATAAATTCCTTGACTCTATCTATATATTTCCTCCCAAGAGAATATAAACATTGAAATTTCCAGTATTAAGTATAGTGCTTGGCACATAGGAAAATGCTTTTCAAATAAATAAACAGGTAAAGCATCATTAAGGAAAATGTCAAAGTCAACACAATAAACAGTAGTGCCACAATTAAAACTTGGTCTTTGACTCATTTCAGTAGACAATATTGCTTTTTTGTTTACTGTGTATTTAAGAGAGATAATCCTTGGGTGACAGTAGACATTAGCATTACAGATGTAAGAGTTGGAAGGGATCTTAGAAGTCATCAGGTCCAAGCCTTTTCTTTTACAGAGGAGGAAACTGAGGACCTTAGAAGTTAGAGGATTTGCCAAAGATCTTATAATACCATAATATAATAATTAGTAAGGGTGAAGATTTGAATCGAGAGCCTCTGATTCCAAATTCAGTATTATGTCTGCCTCATCATCTCTCTGCTTTGAAGCTTTGTTGAAGTTCTGTCAAGTATGGGGCCAGAATGGTTTTCTGACTTACACGAACTGATGCTAAGTGAAGTGAATAGAACCAGAATACATTACATGGCAACAGTAAGACTACATGATGACCAATTCTGATGGACTTGGCTCTTTTCAACAGTGAAGTGATTCAGGCCAGTTCCAATGGTCTCGTGATGGAGAGTCATGTGTATCTGGAGAGAGGACTATGAGGACTGAGTGTGAACCACAACATAATAACTTCACTCTTTTTGTTGTTGTTTGCTTGCATTTTATTTTCTTTCTCATTTTTTTTTGCATCTGATTTTTCTTGTGCAGCATGATAATTGTGTAAATATGTACAGAAGAAATGCACATGTTTAACATATATTGGATTACTTGCTGTCTTGGGGAAGGAGGGAGAAAAAATGTGGAGTATAAGATTTGGCAAGGGTGAATGCTGAAAATTATCTATGTATATGGTTTGAAAATAAAAAGCTTTAAAAAAAAAGGAACAGTTTCCTCTGGATTCAGGATTACTCCTTCCTCTTCCACCTTTCTTTACTTTAGAAAGGTGCATAATTTCTCTGGTGTGGGTTCTCCAAATACACTTAGAAAGAGTGCAATATTTCTATGACTTGAAGGACTACTTTTGAAAGCAACATGCAGCAAAACTTCAGTGAAGTACAGGGATACCTGCTAAAAAGATTGATGCTGACAGATCTTGAGCTCAGGAATTCTGAGATACAACAGGCAATGAAACTGGACATCCATACTGAATCTGGCATCAGTTTGGCTCTGGAGAACCCCCAGAAGCAGGAGAAAATGGAAGTGGGTATGGCAACAACCTCTCTAAAATGTCTAAAGAAACCAGTCCAAGCAGAAATAGAGCAGATTAAAGCTCTCGTGACAATCAGCAATAGGACCAAGCCCCTAAGTGACTCTTGTACTTCTAAGTTGGTCTAGATAAGAAAATCCAGTCCCCCCCCCCACTTTTTAATAAAAAAAAAATATAATTTTTGAAAAGATCAAAATAAAAAGGAAGCTATTGCATCCAAACATTTTCCTTATGTGGTCAGTCTGGGGATGATTCTTCAAATACAGCTAGGCTGGCCCTCCAATAAGATAGTCTACCATCTTTTGTCAGGCCTGGCAGGAATAATGAAAGCAACCTTCAAGAACTCAGGGTAACCTCCATTTAACAAGGATACATCAGAGAAGACTACAGGTGCAGGGATGGCTTCTCAAAGGAGTAATTAAAAAAGCATTTCATAGGAATCTTTTGTTTCTACATAATGGGTATTTATTTCTTAGCCTACTTTGCCCCAGATGTTTCATCACCTCTTTTCTGGGACCTTCAAGGCTTTTTTCTATTACTTAATATTTGACTTCCATTTAGGGATGTTTTCTCCTGTTCATACTTAGTGTATAATGTTCTATTTAGGGGTGTTTTCTCCTCTTCTGCATTATACTCAGTGTATAATGTTCTTGTGGTTCTGCTTCTTTTGTTCTACATCAGTTCACACAAGTTTTCCTACATTTCTCTGAATTCCTCACATTTTTAATTGAATAGTAATATTCTGTTATATTGATTTAATCATTCCCCACTAAAGGGGCAACCACTATGCTCCCAGATTGTGGTTATTTGGTTACCATAGACTATTATTATGTATATTTAGGATCTCTGTAGGACAGATGGAACAGTATGGAACTCTACAATGGAAAGAGGCAGAGGACCCAGGTTCAAGTTACATTTCTGATAATCACTATGTGTGACAATGGCCACCATACTTAATCTCCCCAGATGCTAGGTTATTCATGTGTAAAATGAGGGAGTTAGAGGAAGTGGATTCTATCCTTTCCCATTCTAGATCTCTGATCCTATTGTCTTAGAACTTCTTTGGGGTATCTACCCTGAAGTAAGATCCTCATTTTTCTTGTATAATTCTAAATTGATAGAGTTGGATCATTTCACAGTTCCACCCATACACATTAGCATACCTGTCTTCCCACAGGCCCTCCAGCAATGACTGTTCCCATTTTTTTAATCATCTTTGCCAATTTGCCTGGTATGAGGTGAAACCTCAGGCTCTGTAGAGTAATTTCAAATATCTTGGCAGTCAACCAGAAAGCCCCCAGTTATTTCCCCATGTTCATTTCCCAGGGAAGAGAAGGCTCAGCTTACCTCAGCCCCTGAGTAGGTATCTGTCTGACAAACGAGTTCTTCCAGGTCCACATCCGGACCGACAGGCTTAGAGGAAAACTGCAACCTGAATATTTCCCTCCTCGTGGCTGCATCAGGTAAGGGGACGTAGATGATCCGATCAAATCTCCCAGGCCGCATCAAAGCCTAGAGCGAACAGAAGACAGGCTGAGCCGCTTAAATGGGAAGAGGACATTCCAGAATCACGGGACTCTATAGGGGAAGTGAGATAAAAGAGCAGATTTGCTGTGAGATGTCAGCTGTGTGACTCTGGCCAGGTCACTCAGCTTCTTCATCTGTAAAGGAAGATGACCATAACATCCACTTCTCAAGGCTGTTGTGAGGAGAATTAAGTTAAAGTGCTATAGACACATCACCCATCACCATCATCTTCATCATTGTTTTTATTATTAAAAACAGGCCGTGATGATGCCTTTTTTAATAGCTGCTTGATTTTGTGCTTGTAAACAGTCTACAATTTAGATTTAAAACAGTAACCTGAGTCTAAGAGAGGTTTAGTAGATTATCCAATGAAAATCTCAATGTAGAAACTTCTTTTGCTGACATAAATCAGTAATCTTTCAGTAATTTGCAGCCTTAGAGTTTCATCTGCAACACCGAGAAGCTAAGTGACCTGCCTGAAGTCACAAAGTCAGTACGTGTTGGAGGCAAAACTTATACCTGGGTCTTCCTGCCTCCTCTATCCTTCACAGCAGGTTTCCTTTCAGACTGGTACGTCATCTTGGGAAAATAATAAATCAAAGGGAAATAATACCATGCATCCAAGTTACATTTTTAATCCTTTAAAAAAAGTCAAACTTCAAATTAGGAGTTCACTAGGCTTGAGTAATTATTAGCAATGGAGGTGAATATCTGTTCTTTCTCAGATGCAAACATTTGCACGGTTGGCATTCAGTTACACAGTGAAGGACTACAGGCCATGGCAATGAAACTCTAGACATGGGGTTTGTGCTGTTCTCATATAATCTGCCTTGTGTAGGAAAGTATTTCTACAACCCGACTCTTTAATGGAACACTTAGCGGCGCTGAGCAGGCAGAAGGCAGCCAGCTGTATGGAGAGTCACTGGGTTTTTGTTGGAGGAAATGGCCTTCAGATGGGCTTAGATCCAGTGGAAATTCACCAACATTTTAAAGGTACAATGGTTGCACGTCTGCAAATGTTACATCTTTCTAGCTCATTGTGCTAGGAATTGTAAAATAAGGAAGATGTTTTTGGACTTTCAGCAACATGGCAATGGCCTTCTAACTGGTTTCATTGCCCTAAGCTTCTGCCTTTTCCTAATCACCCTTCATTCAGTTGGCAACATTATTTCTCAACAAATAGGTAAAAGCTATGTCACTTCCATGTTCACTAAGCTCTTGTGGATCCCAATTACTTCCATCACAAGAAACAAAAAGAAAGCCCTTTGGAGCCTGTCCCTTTCCTACCATCAGAGTCTTCTCATCCATTACTACCCTCCATATATAATTAGCTACTCCATCTCCTGTCCCAGAGGTTCTTACTGCCCATTCCCATCCCTCTTGTAATGGAGAGCTCTCCTTCCTCACTTTATCTTCTGGATTCTTTCACAGTGCAGTTCAAAGTTCTTTTCTAGGAGTTTTCTCCTGGTCCCTCAGCTGTTAGCACCCTCCCTCTGAGATTACTTTCCATCTCCTCTGTATATACTCTGGACCTGGTTATATCCATGTGGTCTCCCCCATTAAACTGTGAGGTTCTTGAAGGGAGTGTTCTTTTTGTCTTTCTGTGTATCACTCCAATTTTCTTAATCTGTATCTGGTCACTGGACTCAGATGGCTCTGGAGGGGAAAGTGAGGCAAGTGATCCTGTATAGCCCTTCCTCATTTAAATCCAATTAATTTGAATGTGAGCATCATCTCCCTGATGTCATGGTCCTCTTTGAAAACAAAGGACAAAAAAAAACAACCTCTTTGTATCACTTGTACTTAGCACAGTGCCTAACATGTAGAAAGTGCTTTTAAAAAGGCTTCTTGATGTGACTGATTCACATATAAAAAAATATGTGATTATTTTCTAATTTCAAATTACAAATATACTGTTAGGAAGATCTTTGAATGTAGCAACAAAACAGACAGAAATTAAGTCTAATCTAACAGGAAGGGAAAAGTGGTAGAATAAATGGACAACCTGCTAAATGTCTCTTCAAAATCTCACTTACAAAACAATCATAGATAATGCTAAACCAAATTCTAAGTAAATCATTTTTCTAGCCCTAGGAAGACAAAATAGAGGTCTGCAGACACTGGGGTGGAAGCTGACTGGGAGCATGGAAAATGGCAATGGTAGAAGCCCTAGGAATACCCAGTGTTCAAGGATGGTGAGGGGACTGAACATCTAGTCAAAGATGCCAAAGGATCCCTGGGCTAGCCCTGAACACAGGATTCAATACTATTTAGAGGCTCTATAACCTATTATATAGTTCTGGGTTGCAGTTCCAGGGTAGAAAAGAACCATTGTGGTTTTGAGGAGGTGAATTAAGGACTAGAGAGCAGATCAGGAAGACAAAAACCAGACTTTTTCCTGGGTCATACTACTTGGAAGTACCAAAAACCTACAGGCTTCCAAATTAAATTACAAAATCTTAGAGCACTATATAAATGCTAGTAGTAGTAGTAGTAGTAGTAGCAGCAGCAGCAGCAGTAGTCTTGTCCCGTTGTAATTAGAATCAAATCCAAGTTTCTCTGTTTAACTTTTAGAGCATTAGACTATCAGGCCTTAATCAGTCCCTGTACCAATAAATGGGTTAAGTGCCTGGAATGAGCTTCCTCCACCTCTTAGAATTTCCAGCTTCCAGGCATACTCATTCATGCAGAACTTTCTACAAGAAGACTTTGCAGAACCTGTCTCCTTTCTAGGTGCTGTGTCCTCTCCTTGAAAAAACCGACCTCAAAAAAAGGACGTCGCCTTTATCTTGTATGATAAATAATGTATAAGTTATCTTTTTATAGAAAAACTGGTTGAATTATGTCCCCCTTCCACCCACTCACTTCAAAAATTAAGGTTTGGATAAATTTTTAAAATAGTGGCCTACATGCTATCATGCTATACTCCTTTAGAATAGTTATCTAGGAAATAGTAAAGTTTGCTGTTGTATTGTTGTTTTACTGAAATCCTTTTCCTATATCCTATCATGGCAGGAGGGTTAGGGTAGGTTGGGGGGGCAGAACCTGAGCTTTAAAGTGTTTAGTTTTGTTTTTTCCCAGTGAGGTTTTAAACCTCCTCTACTAAAGTGATATTTCTCTTTTTACAGCTTTCTTGCATTACTTTCATTTCTTTTCCCATTTTAACTCTTATTTGATTTTTATAAATATTTTTCCCTTTTAAAATTTCTTTCTTTAGTTTTTTTCTAGAGATTCTTGTTGAACTTGATTCTAATTTGCATTTTTCTTTGAGACTTTATAAAGATTTTCAAGTCATTATTTTCTTCTGAGTTCGTGTCTTGAGTGTCCTGGTCACCATTAAAGTATTGTTGCTTTTTATGATTAAGAAAAAAATAACATCTCTATTGCCTAAAACCTACCTCTAGTACTTGAAAGGGTATCCCAATCTATTACTTTTTTCCACAATCCATTTAACTGTCTAGATCAGGGGTTTTTAACTTGGGATCTATGAATTCATTTAAAAAAATATTTTAATGACCATATTTCAACATAATTGATTTCTCTTATAATCCTAGGAATTTTATTTTAGGCATTTTCAAACATTACTCTGAGGAGGGAACTATCATAAGCTTTGCCAAAATGCCAAAAAGGTCTATGACACAAAACAGGATAAGAATCCACAGCCCTAGACTAAAACTCCTTTCCTTGGCCAATAGAGCCCTTCATATATTGTATCCCCCTTTTGGAGTATGGGATCCACAAGATGAGAGATCACTTTATTTTTACATCCCTATCCCCATGTCCCAGCATTTAGTGGACTGATTAATGGAAACTTTTAAGTTTTTACTTCAAAGAGGGCACTGAAAAGAAGAAGGACAAAGGAGGGGAAGGGAAAACGTAAGAAGGGACAGGGAGGGGAAAAGAGCTAGATTGTGAATTAATTCTTGGAAATCCATATTAGTGAGCTCTGTGATAGCCAGAGCTATCTTTTGTCTCTCTATGTATCCTCAGCACTTAGCAAAGTGTCTTGCATATACTCTTACTTAACAAATGACTATTTATTGACTGACTGAAAGGAGGTCTAATAACTGGAGGATCAATAATTGGGAATAAAAAGAATTGGGTTCAACACTAACTGTGTGATCTAGGGCATACCAGATAGGATTAAATATCCCTTGATACTACATGTCATACTTGTCTCAGGGTTTTTAGGAAAGCCAAATGAGAAAGTGAAAGGCAGCATGGTTGTAATCAATAGAGCTAGTTTCAGAGTGATCCTGGACAAGTCAGTGACCTCCCCTTGCCCCTGGGCAATTCCCTAATACTTTAAGATATCATCTGCTTCCTTCTCCAGAAGTTCTCCAAACCAAGAAAAAACAACCAGGTCTGGCAACTATTCTTATCCCTTTTAACACATTTGGAAAAGTCCAGAAATTATAGGGTATTTTTAAGCAACCATTGTCCGTGTGTGACTGTGTCTGAGGGTGGAACATGGACACCACCTCCATTGTTTGCTTCAGGGAATACTGCTCAGCATGACATCCAGTTTATTTTTAAAGTCACAGCTGACCATGGGCGATGCAAGGTGAATTCTAGTCTGCTACAAATATTGCCTGGTGAGCTGGGCTGATGGCCAGTGAGGCTTTTTCCTGCCTGATCTTGTCAGTGAAAGTTCGGCTGAAAAATAGTAGGAAAGGCAGTTTCCTTCCTGAGGAACCCCAATGGTGCTAACACCCTTCCTAAAAGTTCTTTAAAAAGACTGTCCTGGTCTATCCAAGCAGAGAAAAGCAGCCTGATTGAGGAGACATCCCCCACTGGTGAAGAAACCATCACATGCAAACTCACACTCCAGCCCTCTCCAGCTCTTCTGTCTGCTGGCTGGGAGGAATCAGGTATGGGAGCTGTAGAGCTCCAGTGGAAAGAGAACCTTGACCAACGAAATTCTCACTCTAGTCCTTCATGAAATCTCAGCACCTCCTACAAACTCTGATAAACTAGAAGGGCCTTGTAACCTCACTTCCAAATGCCAAATTTTACTTATTAGGAAACTGAGGCATAGGCAGATTAAAGGAATCTATTTGTCTTGGTTTCACAGATCCTTTTTTTTCACTGAGCTGCTTCTAAGGAGCTTCCATTGAAGGAGAACAGCATTGACTCCAGAGAGAAGAGAATGTCTTCTTTGGAAACATGGTACAGATAGGGAATGCCTTCAGGAGCCATTCAGGAGCAAAAGCCACCTGCTTCATTCACTTTATGGTCCAAATTATCAAAGCAGAACAGACTACAAATCAGGCCAGTCAAATAATCTCCTTCCCTTAACGGAGCCAACAATATTTACAACCAAAATTGAATCTGTCAAAAGAGCCTGTAATTCATAGCCATTAGACTGAAGCAAGAAGGGAACTGGGGGTTCCCAAATGAGTAAGTTTATGGGGTTCAAGGCCAATGGGTACAGAAGCATTTCCTGTGGTGGTGACGTTCAAATGCCATGACTTAAAACAACTACCTGACTGACCTCTTTCTCACAGCTCATTATTCAACCACATCAAATGGCTAACACACCCAGAATGGCTTGGACTTCATAGGACGTTTTTCAGATCTAAAGAAGGGGAGAATGATGACTTTTTGGGTTTTTGCCATCATGGAGGCCAGGGTGATTTCCTTCTTCAGCAATGGAGTTGTATCCTTTCTAACACCTCATATCAGTCAGGGATGGGAGAAAATGGTGGCAAGTGGGCTTTGGAGGGGTTCACCACTATCAACAGATGATCGTTGTTAACAGGGCATGACGAATATAATAAGATCTCATGGAAAATAAAGTTATATAAAGAATATGGATCATGACCAATGGCTGATAATGTGCAAATCTTTGGCTTCATATGAAATCAAATTTTATAAATATCTAGGATAACAATAATGTTATTAATTACAATGCTCATAAGCCATAATATTTCCATTAAATATTTCTAAATGGTATGAAGTTGTGATTTTGAAGATCATGCCTGTGGAGTTCAAGTCCTAAAAGTCCCGACCAAACTAGAGAACTTTGAATGTCCAATGATGGGCTATTTCAGCCATCTGAGGACCAGTTCTAAGTTTGAAGAGGCTCACTGCAAAGTTGATGAATTTAGTGATGTAATGTTACACAACTCCCTCAAACTGTAAACTGATGGATATGGAACTGGGGATCTGTTTTGTTGAAGGGAGTATTCAGACAGATGTAATCACTTATTTCCAAAGTCTTTAAGTATACCATGGTAAAGGTATGACAGCATAAAGGGAAAAAGTTGGGAGATGAGATCCAAGAAAAATGCCAGGCAAAGCACTTATGCCCTCAGGCATCTCTCTGTAAATATATAGATACACAAGCAGCTAGTTGTGCAGTGGTTAGAACACTCACTAGGCTTGGAGTCAGAAAGAACTGAGTTCAAATTCCGCTTCAGACACTAGCTGTGTAACTGTGGGCAAGATGCTTAATCTCTGTCTCAGTTTTCCCAACTATAAAATTGGGTACATAATATAGTACCTGCTTCCTAGGCTTGCTGTGAGGATAAGACTTATAAAGCATTTTGCAAACCTTAAAGCCCTATATTAATATAATATAATATAAATTTCATTAAATAATATTAATAAAAAGCATGGCCTTTCACTATTACTGCTACTCTACTACTGCTATTACTACTATTACTTCTACTACTACTAAGTATGAGTAAAAACCAAGATGAACAACACATCAAGGCAATAAATAAGGCCTCATAGAGATCATGGGGACTGAACAGAATGGAGACTAGCTTCAGGGTAGCTAAGAAAGTAAATAGCACATTGAAGAGAAGGAGAAGAGGTAAAAATTAGGGAGGGAGAGGAGCACGGTACATGAACAAGTCGGATGTTTGTAAGGAAAGACAGGATTCAGAAGGGGTAAGGATGGCATATGAAGGCTGACAGAGAAGTGAAACTGTCATCGGATCATACTCCCCATTATTCGAACAGAGAGAAGCAAGAGATAAGGGTGCTGGGAAACTGATCACAAGCTTGGTCTAGGAGTGTGATATAATAGTGATGGGAGATTTCAATGATCAGGGCATCTGCCAAAGCAGAGCAACTTATGGTTCCTTGTCTTTCCTTCATCAACAACTTCATTCTTTCAAAGGCAGAGGTGCCAAGAGGGTGAAGTCTTTTCTGGCCCTGATTCTCAGGTTGAGTAAGGCAAAGGGAGATGGAAAGATAAATATTATACTCAGATAAGGGAGCCCTAGACTATCCAAACGGAGGGCTCATGTCCAAAGGAGGGACCAAGAGCAGGAGCAGCCCTGGGAATAGACAAACTACCACAGGAGCGGAGGAAACTGACGCCCTGGGAAGTGACAGTATCTGATGGAACACATAGTGAGGTCTCGAGAAGGGGGACAGGAGCTGGGCTAGTGTCATAAAGTCAGGCACGGGCACATGCAAGGCCACAGACAAGTCCGTGAAAGAGATGTCTTCCACGTGTCTTAAACAACTGTAGAATTCATTTGCTGGCCTAGAGATGGGGTAATTTTTTTCTTTTCTTTCTTCCCAGCTAACCAGGGCTATCCATCACGTAACGGGGGAACTTCCTGTTTTCAAGCAGCCGAGGAGACCTGACGTCCAACTCAAACACTGAGCTTGGCAAGAGACCACTGTGCTGAGAGATGCCTTTAGAACCATTTCCCTGTCCCACCTGAAGGCTCAATGTAAAAGGAGAGGGGGTTGGTTCCCGCCCCATCCCACCTTCAACTGCATCAAGGAAGCAAAATACCATGACCGCAACAGCTGGATGACAAAGGTTACTGGAGCTTTGACAGATGTTGCTGAATAACCCCAGAATGACATGGGCAAGGGGGAGGGGGGAAGGCCTAAAATGAAAATAAAAACTGAACTCCACCCAAACAATACATGTCTTTACCAGAAATACAGAAAGCTGTAGCAAAAAAGTCAGTCACAATAGGTAACCCAGCCCTTTTTGTAGCTAATTTGGGTCACTAGCCACTTGCTAGGCAGTGAGGTAAAGGGGAAGAAACATTGGTCTAAGTGTTATAAGACTGTGCAGTTCTAGGTATGTCACTTCCTTGTCCTATGCCTCAGTTTCCTGATCTGTACACCAAGATGACATCATCTGCCTCACAGGGTTACTGTGAGGGAAGTACACTGCAAATTTTATTTGTAACCTTTTAAGATTTTGTGAACCTTAAGTAAAAGGTTAGAAAAACAGAACCCTGTTAATAATTAAATTAGCAGGGTAGAATAGAGTAGTTTACAAAATGGTCAACTTATTTTCAGTGACTTAAAACATGGACTTGATTTCAGCTTATTCCATGGCACACTCTGGCTACAGGTCATTGTCTTTTAATTTTTTTGCATGTTCTTTTGATTTAGGACAGTTGTGTTTGGTAAATGGGATGACAAGAGACTTTCTTGGTTATCAAGATTTTCAGCATGAGACAAAGGGTAGGGATAATCGATTTTTATGCATGGCAACTGATGCTTGACAGTTCACAGAATCACTGAAGCATAAGATTTTGAGTATTATGGAAAGAGCTACAGAATTAAAGTCAGGGTGTGACCAGGATTGGAGACTCACTTCTCAGTTAAGCACTTCGAAAATGTCAGGCACCATTTAAAAAAGGGCCAAAAATTGGTGTGAAAACATAGAATAGCTTTTTGTTGTGGGAAAAAAATGGGGAGGAAAAAAAAAAGTCAATGTCCTTAGATGGCTCAACAAGTTGTGGCTCATCCATGCAAAGGATACTACAATGTAATCAGGACAATAAATGCTTGTTAATGGGAAGATTTACATGAACTAATGCAAAGTGAAGTAAGCAGAAACAGGAGAACAATGTAGATAATGAGTACAAGATACAAAAGCACACCTCCCTTCATTACAGAAGTGGAGGACCTAAGTGCTATCAGATTGGATGGAGTTGTTGGTTAATTTTTTTTCTCTTCTGGATTCCTTACTTCTAAAAAAGGGACAATCAAAATAGTTGTAGATGTAGATATAGACAGACATTGATATAGAGAAAATAAGTGACACATAAGTGCATCACATAAATGCACTTATAAACATAGCTATATAGACTAAGATATAGTCACAGACATAGGCAGAGATATAGACAGATATTTGCCATCTAAATCTCAGAGAATCATCTCAAGATTTGAGTAAAGTCCTGATAGGCAGGCAGATTTTTTTACACAGTCAAAAGGACTGCTTAATTCTCTTCTTTGCAATTAGATTTTTATTTACAGAAACAAAACTTATTCTGGACACAAACTAGAGCTCCTCTCTTGAATTAACACTAGATCTTTTGCCTTCCCCTATTTGTTAATGATGCCTCTAAAAGGCAACTAATTATCTCTGATAAGTTTATTATGTTTGAGGTGGGAGTATGGGAAGAAACAGGAAATGTATCTATTTTTGACCATGATGCAATACAAAGACTTCTGAATTATGTGACCAAGAAGATGGAAGACTAGACATATACTCATATCCTTATGACCTCTCTAATATCCCCCAAAATGGACCTTTGTGCAACAACGATGGAGCAGTTTCAGCTGTCTTCATAATCTTGGACATCAAGTACACAGCAAGGTAAAAACCCAATTATCTAACAACAGAGACGATTGATAATTTCTAACTCCTAATGCATTACTCAACATCTCCCCTGACCACCACATTCTGGCAGCAGGCACATACACACATATATGTATATAAGCACACAAAGATACAGATCTACAAATACATGAATATCTATAAACATACATAAATACATATGTGTAAGACTATATTATGCTTATTTCTTCTTGTTATCTATTTCTCTAGAGGTGAATAGCATCATCTTTCACATATCCAAGCCTTTTCATGTTTTTCTATGTCAACACACTCATTTCCAAGGCCACAGCAGTATTCCAACCCAATCATACTGTATATGAGAGATTGTCTATGAAAATTTCCCCCCATTTTTCTGTATTCTTTCTATTCTTGGCTGCAAAGATTTTAATCATACAAGAAAAAAATTAATAAAAATGATCATTTTGCATTTCAACAATGTACTCACCTTATAATATAGGTTAGGATCTGATACTACTGAATCTCTTCCTTTATATCTTCCCTACCCCCTCAACCCCTAGTTTCTTTGTTTTAAAAAAATTTGTTATTATTTTTTTCTAACTCAGTAAAATTTTTAGTAATTTAATTGGGATATCATTACATAAATAGATTGATTAGGTTAAAGATTGGTTAGGTTAAGTTGTCATTTTTTACTGAGGAACAATAAATATTATTTCAATTACTTAGATCTTTATTTGTGTAAAAAAAGTAAATACTTTTTATTTATGTGGTTATATTCATATAGTTTCTATGTTATATATGTATGTATATGTGTTGTTTCTTCTTTCCAGAGATAGATTTCAAGGCAAAAGGCAAACTAATAATAATATTTTACTTAATTATTATTATAGAGGATAAACTGTGCAATTGGGGACATCAGAAATTCCTACCATGGGTCAAAATCTTTCCATCATATGCAGGAACTAAAAGTGATGCACAAGAGAAAGAAGGAAGTCCAAGGTAAGACCTACAATGGCAATCACACGAAGTGTTTAGAAGGAACCTAAAATAAGAGCTTTATTTAGCTAACTTTAATTAGCTGAGAAATATAAAGATTAAAGAAGGACTAAGTAAGCAAAAGGGTCATGAGTTAAAGAACAAGAAATCCAAAATATATAGAGAGAACTGACTCTAATTTATAAGAAATCAAGCCATTCTCCAATTGATAAAGGGTCAAAGGATATGAACAATTTTCAGATGATGAAATTGAAACTATTTCCATTCATATAAAAAAGTATTCCAAATCACTATTGATCAGAGAAATGCAAATTAAGACAACTCTGAGATACCACTACACACCTATCAGATTGGCTAAGATGACAGGAACAAATAATGATGAATGTTGGAGGGGATGTGGGAAAACTGGGACACTGATGCATTGTTGGTGGAGTTGTGAACGAATCCAACCATTCTGGAATTATGCCAAAAAGTCATCAAACTGTGCATACCCTTTGATCCAGCAGTGCTACTACTGGGCTTATATCCCAAAGAGCAAAAGGGACCTGTATGTGCCAAAATGTTTGCGGCAGCCCTTTTTGTAGTGGCTAGAAACTGGAAGATAAATGGATGCCCATCAATTGGAGAATGATTGGGTAAACTGTGGTTTATGAAGGTTATGGAATATTATTGCTCTGTAAGAAATGACCAGCAGGAGGAATACAGAGAGGCCTGGAGAGACTTACATCAACTGATGCTGAGTGAAACGAGCAGAACCAGAAGATCTCTGTACACTTCAATGTTTTATGAAGATGTATTCTGATGGAAGTGGATATCTTCAACATAAAGAAGATCCAACTCACTTCCAGTTGATCAATGATGGACAGAGGTAGCTACACCCAGAGAAGGAACACTGGGAAGTGAATGTAAATTGTTAGCACTACTGTCTATCTACCCAGGTTACTTATACCTTCGGAATCTAATACTTAATGTGCAACAAGAAAATGGTATTTACACACATATATTGTATCTAGGTTATATTGTAACATATGTAAAATGTATGGGATTGCCTGTCATCAAGGGGAGGGAATAGAGGGAGGAGGGGATAATTTGGAAAAATGAATACAAGGGATAATATTATAAAAAAAATATTACTCATGCATATATACTGTGGAAAAAAATTCTAAATTAAAAAAAAAAAAAGAAATGACAAGCAAGATAATTTCAGAAAGGCCTGGAAAGATTTACATGAACTGATGTTGAGTGAAGTGAAGAGAACCAAGAGAAGAGTATACACAGAAACATGATTCTGTGATGATCAACTGTGATAGAGGTGGCTCTTTTTAAGAATGAAGTGATTCAAGGCAATTCCAATAGGCTTGTGATAGAAAGTGCCATCTACATCTAGAGAGACAACCATGGAGACTGAATGTGGATCAAAGCATATTTTCACCATTTTTATTGTTAATGTTGTTTGCTTGCTTCTTTTTTCTCCTCATATTTTTTTTTCTTTTGATCTGATTTTCCTTGCACAAGATGACAAATATAGAAATATGTTTAGAAGAATTGCACATGTTAAATCTACATCAGATTACTTGCTGTCTTGGGGGGGAGAGGAAGAAAAATTTGGAACACAAGATTTTACAAAGGTCAATGTTGAAAACTATTTTTGCATGTATTTGGAAAAATAAAAAAATACTTTTAAAAAAGGAAAGGGGACAGAAAGTGAAATTTTTAAAAATAATAAGAGAAAAGAGGAAGGGGGATATTACTTGACTACTTAATCCAATGAAATAGAAATTATAGTCAATAAAGTGTAGTTGATTGAGATTTCAAATAAATATAAAGGAAACAATGGGAGAAGAAAAGAATTGTGATAGAAAACAAGCCTAGATGGGCCCTCTTTGGCTCTTGAAATCCAGGGTTTGCTAATAAACTCAGACCTTTTCATTGTGTGGGCCAATATGAGGGAGAAGGACTTCTGAGATCCCTTTAAGATCCAGAATCTTATGTCATAGACACACGCAAAATCTAGAGCCATACATAGGAAGCCAATCCTAGAACTATGGGGCAAAAGAGCTGTTTCTATCCCGTGTACATAGGTGTTTTATAAATGTTTGTTGAATTTATGTGAATTCAGACCATCAAATATAAATCTTTCATTTTACAGATGAGAAAACGGAAACCCAGTGTGAGGGGAAGTGAACAACTGCTTCTAATATTGCTTCTAATACCCTGCAGGAAGCCACAGGTGAAAAATCTGGTACAACCTTGCCTGAGCCAGCCCTGCTCCCTGTCAGTTAGTTCTCGGGGACTGTTAAGCATGCAAAGAATTAAGAAGCAGGGGGGTAGCTGGGATAAGGAGTGGGGGGAAGGGGGACTTTTTGCATTTATGGAAGCAACATTCAGAAACAGCCAGCTGGAGTCCTGGAGGAAGTCCCCTGACAGAGTGAAAAGGCCATAGCACCAAAGATTGAAGCCATGTGTGGGAAGTGCACAGAGAATAACAGCAAACTCTCCTGTGGAATCCCCAGAGGCTACAGGCCTCCACAGCAAGCCTGGTGGGAAAAAAAATCAATACAAAAAATTTTAAACTCCAGGAATGAGACCCAGGCACTTTTTACTAACCAAACCCAGGAAGCTTGAAAGATTTGGAAAAAACAAAGAACAGACACACCTCTATATACTGGGTTCTTCTTCTCCCACAGGTGTGGTTAAAACAGCTCGACATAAAGGCTACTTATCAATTTGGGGGGGGGGGGGACTCCAGGAGTGATCAAATAAGACCATGAACACAACTGTCATCTTTCCATTCCAAGACAAGAGTATTTCTTAAAAGGAACTGGAAGTTAAGAGAAAGAATAAGAGTAAAATGAAGTTGCTTTTATAATGGACCTCTCTGAACCAATGGAACTTCCACTGTAAAAAGAAGCTTAGATCTGGAGGAATTGGGCCCATTAGATTATTGTGGCATTGTGAAAATTCTAATAGACATGGCCAGAATGCAGCATAAGGACTGTCCGGTTGAGCATCTCTTATTTTTGCTAAGTGACCAGCCAACCTTTTTCCCTAAATATATTTTTTGTATTATCTTCTAATTAATAATACATCATAACAACAAGCATTTGTAACTTCTGTACAAATATTATCTCATTTGATCCTCACAACAATCCTGGCAATATTATTATCCACTTTTTACAGATGACAAAACTGAGGATCTGAGTGTCTGAGATCAGATTTAAATTCAGGTCTTCTTGACTTTAAGTCTAGTTTGATCCACTTAACCAGTCTCATAAAGACTAATTTAAATGTTAGTAGTTATTAAGTAAATTTATCTGATAAACATATTGTATGGTAGATACCAACCACTTAATCCTTCCTTCTCTCCCTGCCCTTTTCTTCCATACTCTCTCCTCTCCCCTCCTTGTCCTTCCTTGTCTTTCCATTCCCTCTCCTCCATTCCCTCCTTCCTTTATCCCTCCCTTCTTTCCTTCCTTTCTTCCTCCTTTCCTCTCTTCCCTTCCTTCCTTCCTCCCTTCTTTCCTTTCCCCTCCTTCCCTCTCTTCTTTCCCTTCCTCCCTCCCTTCTTTCCTTCCTTTCCTCCATTTCTCTCTTCCTCCCTCCCTCTCTCTGCCTTGCACATTGTCTAGGCAGGAATCAGAAAAACTTGAGTTCAAATCTAGCCTCAGACACTTATTATCTGTGTGACTCTGAGCACAGTTTCTTCATCTGTAAAATGGGGATAATAATAATAACTATCTCTCAGGGCTGTTGTGATGATCAAATGAGATATCTGGAAAGCACTCAGCTAGTGCTTGATACATTTCAAATGCTAGTTATTGTTATTATTATTGTTGCAGTAGTTATTGTTGTTACCCTTACTTCACAGGGCTAATGTGAGAACTAAATAAAATGATGATTATAAAGCTCTTAGCATAGTGTCTGGCATATAGTAAGCTCTATATTCAGACTGTTGATGGTTTGGGTTTTTTTGTTATAATTATTGCCATCATCACCCCTTGCCTTCTTTTCTTCCTTCCTTCCAATACTGTTCAATATGGAAAGGCAGCCTGGAATAATGGATGGAGAAGCAGTATTTGCAGTCAGAAAGGATTCAAGTCTCACTATTTCCTTCTCTCTTCTGTGTCCTCAGACAATTTCCAGTTGAAAACCAGGTGCCCATCTACACTGGAGGAGGGATTTCCTCACCACAAGCTCTCTCCATGGTAAAATCACAGATTTTGTGGGGGAAACCCACAATTTTTCAGTGGTATGATTTTAAGAAAATATTCAGTTTATAAAGAGTATGTCACTGAGGAATCTGGGAGAGGGATGAATATGTCTAAAAATAAGAGTAAAAAGTGAAAGATGTAAAAAAAAAATTATCTTAAAACTATTCTAGTTTAAAAAAAAAAAAAGAAAGAAAGAAAAGTTAAAAACGGAAACCCTCTCTTCCCCCTGCTGCCTGTCTCATTTCTTTCTCTGGAAAGTCATGTTTCACCAACTCCCCCAAGGACTTGTACACAGCAGAACTCCTATCATTTCAGAGTTCATATTTTATATCATGGGCGGAAGTCTGATGCTATCAATTCTGAGTGGATCCCAAGGCCACAGGAAGCAGGGAGGGCCCCTCAGGACACAGCTGCGAATAGTTACAGAGCTCTATCTTGGGGAGGAATTTGGAAATTGGGATGATTGCCTGTATTCACTCAATAGGGGCAAGGAGAAGGGGGAGGTGGAAATACAGCAGAACCTCAAACTGTTTTCCAAAAGGCCGTGGCTAACATACTAAAGATGACCCATGAGTGTGAATGGGTTAGCACTTATAAAAGAAGGTCCTGAAAGGCAGTTCTAGGAAGGTTCACCCCATGGTTGAGACCCACAGGTGGACCCAAGATGTGTCCCACATCATCACTTATGAGGCTCTGCCCCCAACCCCCAACCCCTTCCTGTTCAAGGAAGGCTTCCTCCCCATTTTTAATTAAGGCCTGTGTTCTGTTTTGTTTTTTTAAACATTTTCATAACTATTTCAATATAATTAAATCCCTTTGTAAACCTATATATTTTATGCATTTAAAAGCATTACTCTGAGAAGGCATTCATAAGGTTCACTAGACTATTAAGGAAAGACAAGTGTGAACCAGATTGTGGACTTGCCTTCAATACCAAATTGAGGTCTTTGTATTTTATTGCAGAGGCAACAGGTATATCTTCATCATATTGATCTATATCTTACTACTGGACCCAGATGGCTTTGGAGGGGAACATAAGGCTGCTGATTTTACACAGGCTGCCCTCACTCAAATCCAATGTACTTGAATGTCATGGCATTACCTCCCTAATGTCATGGCCCTCTGCGAGAACAGCAACAACAGAGGCAACAGGTAACCAATGAAAATTTTTTAATATTGGGGCGACACACTTAGATCTTATTTTTTTTTTTTAAAGAAAGCAATTTGGCAGTTCTCAAAATAGTGATCTCTGTTGATCTTTTAATTTCCATTCCTATAGAACAAGAAAACTTGTTCCATTTGCAATCCTTTTTGCCAGAGAAATTTTTATATGATCCCAAGTATATAAAATAGGTATACAAAAATTTATATTTTTTTTTACTGATAATAAATTATAATTTCATGGCCCCTACATTCAATTACAAGATGCTATATGAGGTGACAAACTACAGTTTAAGAAGCTTGGATCTAGATATCCTAAAAGGCCCTTCCTTGCTTTTATGATCCCTAATGTGTAATTTAACTTTAAAAATTTTGCCAAGTCACAAGTAAATGTGTAAATTGGAGGAGGATGAGAGTTGGTTTCAGGTGCAATAGGTAGAGAACACTGAGTCTGGAGTCTGTAAGATCCAAGTTCCAATCTGGCATCAGATATTTTTTAGTGTGTGACCCTATTTGTCTGTTGCTTCACCTGTGAAATGGGGATGATGTAGCATCTACCTTCCAGGATTTTTGTAAGAGTTAAATGAGATAAGAGTTGTAAAGCATGCTTAACACAGTTCCAGGCACACAGTAAGCACTATATAAACACTTATCCTCCTCATTTTTATGCTAGTTCTGTTTCTTTTGCTCTGCATCAGTTTATACAAATCTTCTCACGCTTCTCTTGGTTTTTTCCTAGGTATCATTTCTTACAGCACAATTCCTTACATTTGGACGTTTTTCCCCCAGGAAGGGGGCACTTCACTCTCTACTCTAGAGTGTTAAGATGAACACTTTAGTCTGTACCTGAAAATTGTCTGTTTTCCTTTCCTTGGGGATACACAGCCACTAATTAGACTGTAAGAAAGCTGAGCCATTTTACTTCTAAAGTGAAATACAAAATAGCTGGATCATCCCCCAGCTCTAACATGGGACTCAGAGTACCTATCACCGCCCCACCCCCCACCCCCAGCCTGTCCAAATGCCCAAACAAATGTTTTCATTTTTCTTTTCTTTTTGGGGGCAGGAACTGATTTGTGTGGGATGACGTAAAACCTCAGAGTTGTTTTCATTTCCATTATTTGCAGCGTGTTTTATGTGATCATTTACAGTTTGCACACCATTAAAGAAAACTGTTTGTTCACATCCTTTGACTAATTATGTTCCAGGAAATGGCTCATGGTCTTCCAAATGTGTTAATTTCCCTGTACAACGTATGCATGTTTCTTTCACTGAACACATGTGATGCAATTCTGCCTCCCCACATTCTAACGGTTCTCTTATATTCTGTCATTGATTTTATTTATGAAAAAGCCTTTTTAATTTTATGTCCTTGAAATTGTCTTTATCACTTATTTAAGAAATCTCTTGTATAACATAATTGTGAAAGTTATTGGATTACTTTCCTTTCTCTCTCTTTTTTAAAAAGTGCAATTTTTTAAAAACTGGAAGGAATATCAAGACTGATATAGCAAGGCTACTCCAGCAAGAGATTTCTTTGTTCATTACAAGCTAGGATCACATTAGAGTTACACTTCACCTTCCATCTCCCTTTAGAGATTGTCTTTTCTTACTAAAATGTATGGTTCTTGAAGGCAAGAGCTATCTGGCTTACTTCTGTCTGTATACCTAAAACCATGTAAGCATGGGATAAATGGGCTGGCTCTCTCCTTTTTCTTTTTTTTTCTCTCTCCCTTTCTTTGACTTCTTATCTTGCTCTCTTTTTCTCTTTCCTTTCCCTTCCCCTTCTTTTCTCACCTCTCTCTCTTCTTTCTTTATCCCTCTTTCTCTCTCTCTCTCTCTCTCTCTCTCTCTCTCTCTCTCTCTCTCTCTCTCTCTCTCTCTCTCTCTCTCTCTCTCTCTCTCTCTCTCACTTCTTCCCTTGCTTCCTCTTTCTCTCTCTCTGCATTTTCTCTCTCCCTCCCCCCAGCATAAAGCTTATAGATATCTAAAAATGAAATTTGTTGCCACTCTGAGTTAGTAAGATGATTCACAGATATTCCTTGGAGTGAATGAAACAAACTGGCAGAGATGATTTTGCCAAATGTATAATGGAAACAAGAACCATTATTTCACAGGATATCTGATCATCTCCTACTACAGTACAATGACAATTATTTGCAAAAAGACCATTGTAAAAATAATCGTTGCTTAGGCACTGATATTAGTTGCTTGGGATAAAGTAAAACAGAAACTCTAAGCAAAACTCTAGGAGGGGCCAACAAATTAAGACAACATACCCTCTAATATTCAGTGACTTTGATGCAAAGGTGATGATAGAGAGAAATATATGAGAAAGCAGGGGGAAGGAGAAAAGAAGGAGAGAGGAAAAATATGTATAAAGTACACAGAAGTCTCATGCTTTTACACTATGAACACTTTCTTGAAAAATGGAATTCAGAGGCATCACAAAGGCAAGCACCAAACAACACAGCAAAAAAAACCAAACAAAACATTATACATTTACTGACGGGAGCTACCTCAGAATTCACACTCTATATAAAGTCAGAACATCAATGAATCACAGCAAAGACTAGAAGGAATAAAAAACAAGGAGGAAGAACAGTAATAAGAAACCCAATTAATTATGCAATTGAAATGATGTAGTTGTTTGACCCTGAACAAGTCATTCAATCCTATTTTCCTTAGTGTCCTCATCTGTAAAATGAGATAGAGAAAGAAATGACCGCAGTATCTTTGCCAAAAAAAAAAAAACAACCAAAAAAACCTTCAAATGGGGACATGAAGACACAATGACTCAATAACACTACCACCCTGAAATATGTAAATCAGTAACAAACATCAGAAATGACATTGACACAAATTACCATAATTTTAAGCAGACATTTCTGTTATATGGAAAAGCTAAATATTGCTATCACATTTCTAAAGTATTGCTCCTGTATGGTCAGCTCAATGTTTTTAATGTGAATCATGGTAATCTCATTACCAAATGTACAGTGATATATTTTAACAATGAAGTTGATCTGAATTGGCTTTTGAACTTCCTAAATTTTGTTCCTTTTTTTTTTTCTTTTTTAACAGTGCCAGAATAAATTAGGATATATAGTATGTTTATTTATGTTATTTCTCAGTTTTCTTCAACTGCTTAATCTGTGAATTTCAGTTATCAAATGTAATATTAATGTTTATTGAGATGAGAAACCTGATAAAAGGCCTCTCAAAACTACACAAAGCTTCAACCTCCACCTGTAGAACCCAAGTAAAAATAATTTAGTTAAGAGAAAGTTCCATGCTGATTAATTTTTGCAGCTAATTGTGGACTTTGGATAAAGGATCCCATTTACATCAATAACTGAATGATATTTAAAATTCCTGTATGTTTTATTCTACAAAAATCTTGAAAAGAATTTGGTAAAAATATATTATGGAAAAGTAAATAGCATGCAATTCAAGACAAATGGCAGAAAAGTCAGACTCTGCTGTTCTTGGGGAGAGAGCCTTGAGGATTTGGAGTTGCTAGGAGATCTTAATATTCCCAATTTTTAGTACGCATCTTTCCTTCCTTATTTTCTGCCAAAGTCACTTTGTACATAAATTTTATATAACTGTGCAATGGAACATTAAATCTTTGAGGGAAGAGACTATTTGATATTTGTCTTGCTAAAATGAGGACCAAAATGGCATCATGATGCTGAGCACTTTCAAAAATTTACTTGTTGAATAAATGAACAAATATCTGAATAATATCTGGGAAACTGTGGCATAGGGAGAAGAACCCTGAATCAGAGGAACTGAGTTCAAAATCTGGCTCTGCTACTTGAACTCGGGGCTATCTCCAGGAGTGAGCATCTTACAGGTTCAAGGGGAATCCATCATCATCATTGTTATTATTTGCCAAGATGCTCAGCTCAGAACTGTACCAATAAAAGGCCATGCTGCCCAAGGGGCAATGCCATAAGGATACCAAGGACAAGGCACCTACCACTGTTTGACAGGCAGAACCTGCAGGAAACAAATGGAAAAGGGAAATCCATCTGAAAGGTGAGCTGTCAAACAGCGGTAAGGTCTTAGCCATGCTTGATAAAGACGGCATGCTCCCTTTCAGGAAACCAGCTTGGCCTCTCTCTCATGTCATTGCTGTCAGAACATGTTCCCTTGAAGCCTGGATCATGCTGCACAAAGAGCCCAGTGATGGTTATCTCTGGAGAGCATGACACAGCTCCTAGGTGCAGGGCCCTGGAGGCCGGCCAAACCCTACTGCGAAGCACATCCAAGGGAGCTCTCAGGTTACTTTCCCATCCTTCCTCCCTAAAATGCAAAAGCTAAATAAAAGCATGTTCACGTGGAGTTGGCTCTTCTCTGTGTGGCTATACAGCTCTGATTTCTTGGTTTGTTTTTTGTGGCTTAAACTAATGAACTTCAGATAAAAGATAAAAAAAAATTCTGTTCCACCAGACCTTGTATACCAAAACTGTGGCCAGTCCTTGGGAGATGTCAGCAGCATATCTGTAACAGCATGTAGATAGCGCTTTAAGATGTGTGATTCAGTCTAGTAAACATTTATTAAGAGCCTACTTTGTGCCAGGCACTAGGCTAATTATTGGTGATATAAACAAGGAGAGGGAAAAAAAAGAGAGAGAAAGAGAAAGTCTCTGTCCTCAGGAAGCTTACAATCTAATCAGAGAAGACAGCAGACTAAAGGAAGTTGGAAGGGGAGAGGGTTGCGGAGGATTCTTGTATAGGGACATGTGTTTTGAGAGCTGTTGAGTCACCCAGAAAGTTCTGATCTGAGCCTTCCATAAAGGAAGGCTTTAGGGGGAAGTTTATTTTCTATTCCCCAGCCTTCCAACAGAAGGGAAAAGCAATGAGGGAGTGAAGAAGGGGTTAAATAACAAAAGCTGACACAGTCTTCATAATGATGAGGTTTCAGGGAATCGTGACCTTGCCCTAATGGGAAAAAAGGAAAAATAAGAATGCTTCATGGAGTAGAAACCAAGCAGAGCCATTTTTGATGGAAAAATAAGAATCTGGAAAGTGCTTTACATTTATTATCTCATTGGATCCACACAACAATCCTAGAAGATAAGTGCTATTATTATCTCCATTTTACAGAAGAGGAAACTGAGGCAGGCAGAGATGAAGGACTTGCCTACAGTCACACAGATAGATGTGAGCTCAAATCTTAATGACTGTAAGTATACTGTTCTACCCACTATATTCCCATGAATGTTCTAACAAGTTCCATGAACACATCGGATGCATGTCATATCTAAAGATCCCCCCAAAATTTAAGTTTTCTTTTTCCTTCTACCTCCAGCACATGCACCCCAAAACCTGCAGTTTATGCTCCAATCTCAAAAATCTGACTCATTGTAGTAAGGACTGCACAGAGTACTTAAGCTTTTGGTTAAAATCTACTTGCTTTTGCAGAGGAATGGAAACAGACATTAACAAGAGGGCCCAAGCTATTGGAAAATATACAAAAGAAGCCAACTTTGGCAGCAGCCAGGTTCATGCCCAACATTTATGTATAGGGCTTTCAGTTTTCAGGGTGTTCAGCCCCAAAACAACCTTTCAAACTACAACTATCATGATCTCCATGTGACAGATGGAGCAGCTAGGTAGCACAGTGATAAAGTATTGGGTCTGGAGTTATGAAGATGCATCTTCAAGTTATGAAGACTTTAAATCTAGCCTCTGACATTTAGTAACTGTGTGACCTTGGGCAACTCACTTCTCAGCTTCCTCATCAATAAAATAAGCTGGAGAAGAAAATGGCAAATCATTCCAGTATGCTTCCCAAAGTCACAGAGTCAGATGTTACTGAATAACAACAAATCTGACAAATAGGGAAACTGAATGTTAGAGGGATTAAATTCCATGTCCCATAGATAGTAGGTAAAAGAACCAGGAAGAAACTACAGATTTTTACCTGGTTCTCAGACCACATTTTCCACCATTTGTTTATCATCCATAGATCAGGATAGTATAATAACTGGTGGATCAGTCCTATGTAGTGGATAGGGATGGAGGAAGTTAAGAAAACTTGAGCTCAAAGCTTTCTCAGTTAAGTACCTACTCCATGATTCTGAGCAAGTCACTGATTGCCATCTGCTTCAGTTTCCTCATCCATAAAATGAGGAAGACAAGAGTTAAAAATGAAGTCAGTGTTGCAGTACAAAAGCCATGACTTTGATGGAGATAATAAGGCCTAGGGAGTTAATAACTACCTCAAAGTCACCCAGTATTGAAGCAGAATCAGACTTCAATCCTAGACTTTCTGATGACTGTCCACCACTATTCTTACTGGAATACAATGAAAGCCAAGTTCTTACTGAAGAGAATGCTTTTATTTCCCTCCAGAAATGAAGATTTACAAACTTTCCCAATGCATGAATCTTTTTTTTTTTTCCTTTTTTCCCCTTTTATTAATGGTTTTACTTTTTCCGGTTATACATGTATATTAATTTTTAAAATACATATTTCCTTATGGATCATGTTGGAACTATACACGAATCTTTACTTTCTAATTGTTCATCATTAATTTTCTTCTTTCCCTGTTAGGAGTGTCTATGTTCTAGTTTAGGCCACAAAGATTTCTGGCTGAAAAGGATCCAAGGGATCCAGTGAACATCAAGTTCCATCTATGTTGAAAAAGTAGCATGGTACAATAGGCTTTTATAATAGAAGCACAGGATTTAGAATGAGGGAGCTGGGGCTTACTTAGATACTAATTGAATTATTTTGTTCAGCTTCTGTATCTGGAGTCATTTCCTAGGGTAAAAGGAGAAACATTTCTCTTTTAGGACAAATAGCTGTACTTTGATGATATCATGCTAAATTGTGAGCTTCTGACTGATATATTTTCTACCAGAATATACTGTGTTACCTCATCTCCAAGTCAGGCTCAATAACCAACAGAATAAAGAAAGAACTCAGAATGATTGAAGAAGTGAGTGCTTTACCACATCCCTAAAAGACAAGGGAGTTAAACAGAAATAGGAGCCTTCTCTGGGACTGGCTGTACACTGGCTTTGCCCTGCCAGCCAATCTGTGATTTCTTCCTTCCTCCCCCATCTTTGTAGTTCCCTACAGCACCAACCATCAATTAGAGAGCTCAAGGCTCCTTCTAACATCCTGAACAGGATCCTGGGGCCTGCTCGTTGGGGCAGGTTCATTTCAAGCCACTACTCGGAAACAGGGTTTCCTGCCAGGCAAACATTTCAGGAAATGGAATATAACTGGAAGGCATAATTTTAGCCACTGAGTTCATGGAATGGAGCAGGAGGCCATATATTACAGCTGGAAAGAACCTCTAAGGTCATTCAGTTTGACTGCCCCATTTTATAGATGAAGAAACGGAAGCCCATAGGGGTGAAGTGACTTAGGAGCATAGATCTAAAAAAAAATCTCAAAGGCCATATGGTTTAATATTGCAGTTTTATAGATAAGGAAACTGAGGCCCATGGCGGTGAATAGACTTGCAAAACTCACAGAACTTGTGAGGTAGGGTTTAAGCCCAGGACCTCTGACTCCCATCCCAACATCTTTTATACTACATCTGGGGGAGCAGCTTCCAACCAAGCTTCCTACAAGGGCATTCCCAAACTAAACTGAATCACACAAGTCCTCACTACATACCAAGGAGAGATTCAATGGCGCTCTCCCCATAGGCCCCAAAAATGTGGGAGGAAAGTGAAAGGAATAAGCATTTATTATGTGCCAGGAACTGTAATTTGGGCATTGCAATGATTATCTCATTTATTACAGGGGCAAAAACACACAGAAGAATGTGATCACTTAACTGAAGTGGATGAAAGGCTCTATGTCCACTAAATATTTGAAGAAGCTGAGACTCAGTTTCTTCATCTACAAAATTAAGGATTCTAAAAATGGAGCATGAGAGGAAGAACTAATGCAGAGGAAGCAGGTAGGGATGAAGGGTTGGTAATGTTGGGACCTTCCTCTCATCTGGATTGAACAAGAAACAATGTATACATCTGGAAGGGTACAGAAGTCTCAACTTGTACCGAAGTAAGAAAACTAGGATGGGGCAAAGGACTTTTTAGAAGGATATGTGAATTGAAGCTGGGGGGTAAGGGAAAAGAAGGGGGGAAGTCTTAGAAGAGTGGGTGAAGTGATGGGTGGGAGAAGCTAAGGTGTAGGGATAGGGTAAAAAAAAGGCTGGGAAAGAAAAGAAAACAGTGAATAACAATAAGATGGAGGGAAATTCACAAATAGTAATTATAACCTTGAATGTGAATGGGATGTTCAGAGCACCTCTCTTTGAGGTGGCAAAGAATTGGAAAATGCAAGAATCCCTATCAATTAGGAAATGATTGAACAAGCTGACAAATGATGAGCTTGGTGATCTTAGAAAGGCATGAAAATACCTGCATGAAATAATGAAGAGTGAAGTGAGCAGAACTAAGAGAATACTGTATATAGTAACAGCAACATTGTTTTAAGAACAACTTTGAACAACTAAGTCTTTTTTGATTTAAATATACAAATGAAAAATAAAGGACATATGAATACAAACACTACTGCATCCAGAGAAAGAACTTATAAATGTAAGTATGTATAGAATAATTTTACATATATATGCCTATTGTGTCTAATGATAGCCATGGGAGGGGAGAGAGAGAGGAAAGAAAAAAAGGGAAAAAAAAGAAATTTACAGGATAACTTTGTTGTACATTTGAAAGGAATAGCAAGTTGTGCATGATAGAATTGTAGTTTCATATACAATCATATTTTTTATTGTATTAGTTATAGAAATGCTTGTTTTGTTTCAGAATATAAATAAATTTATAACATAAATATAAAATATTTATATAAAAATATATAATATAATATAAAAATATAAAATAAATTTATAATCCAAAATTAAATATAATAAGAATATATTATACAGAATATATATTATAAAACATATTAAGAAATAAAATAAATTTATAATCCAAAATAAAATATAATAAAGTAAAATAAAATAAAATAAAATGGTGGATTTGGTCTTGATGGTCCTCTGTGGTCCCTTTAAATTTGGGTCTACAATCCTATGAAGATGTGGAACCGAAGGGGAAGAAAGGGACAAGCAAGCCCATCAGGAGCCCTATTACAATTGGCCATAGATTATTCAGAAGGATCTCTCTACCCTCTTATTTTTATAGAAAAATAGCCACCAATTGTTCCAACATCACAGAGCTCAACAAGAAAATAAAAGGAGCTTTCCTCTCATTTGTAATCTTGCCTATCTCTGAGAGGAAGCCTACTGGTGCTGTTGCTGATGAGGCCTGGCACATCCAACACTCTGGAGCTGACTTGGGAAAGCTCAATTAATGCCCTTGGATAATGAGTTCCTCCATCAGCACTTGTAGAACAAGGATCTACTTTGTGCTGATGAATGTGAATACATTTGTAGATATTCTGTCCTACTTTTCCTACTCTTTTTTTCTCCTTTTTTTCCTGTACTCGGCTGAAAGGGAGAGTATTCTGGGGAGATTTTCTCTTTCATTTATTGAAGCAATGATTCACAGGGTCACTATCATGGAGAAGGTATGTGTAGCCAAAACTGGAGGTAAGGGAATGGGGGAGCAGTGACAGCAGGAGCTGCCATTTTCAACAACATCTGGGGGAGTGATAAACTTCCATGCTACATAGATTTAGGGCTTGTAGGCTTATAGACTAGTAAGAAATTAGTAATTATAAAGCCAAGAGTCAGATAAGGCTAAATTAACACTACCAGTTCAATAAATATTCTCTAATTAATGCAATTATAATAACTATAAAACAGGGATTCTTAACCAGGGGATTGTGATTTTAAAAAATATTTTAATAACTGCATTTCACTATAATTGGTTTTCTTTGTAATTCTACTCTGAAGAGGAAAAGGCCAAAAAGAACCTGAAGTCAATGAAAAATCTACACTGGGCGGAAACTCTAGGAGGTCTACATAGCTCAACAGATCATGAAAAGAATGCTGACATATGGCAAGTGATTTTTAAAAGGAAATGGACCACTACTAAGTCTGTATCCCAAAGAGATCAAAGAAAAGAGAAAAGGACATATTTGTACAAAAAATATTTACAGAAGCCCTATTTGTGGTGGCAAAGAATTAATTAGAAACTGAAGGTATGCCTATTAATTGGGGAATGCTGAACAAGTTGTACTATATGATTGTGATGGAACACTATTGTGCAATAAGAAACAATGAACTCAGTGGTTTCAGGAAAACATGTAAAAACTTAGATGAACTAATGAAAGTGAATTGAGCAGAACCAGAGTAACAGCAATATTATAAGGATGATTAACTGTAAAATGTTTAACCATTTTGATCAAGATAATGATCCAAGACAATTCTAAGACAATACAAAGGACCCACGATAGAAAATATCTATCTACAAGAGAACTGATGAACTCTTGAGTGCAGATTGAAACATACTTTTTAAAACTTTATTCTTCTTGTTTGTATGTGTGTATGTGTGTTTTCTTTTGCAACATGGCTAATATGGAAATATGTGCATGACTTCACATGTATAATTAAAATCATATTGCTTGCCTAAGTCTTAAGGCATAAAGGAGGTGTAGGAGAGAGAAAATTTGGAACCTCAAATTGTGAAAAGCAAATATCAAAACATTTTTACATGTATCTTAAAATTTTTTAATTAAACTTTTTTTTTTTTTTAAAAAGGAAATAGATATGATCAGAATGGAATTATGAAAAGTTACTTTTAAAGTCTTATGGCACAAATTGTATTATCAGCCCAAGGGGACTAACACTGGTTACTTAAAAAAAGATGGCATCTGCCATCCCTGCCATGAACTAATGTTGTTTCCCACCATAGTGCACAACATGCAAAAACATTCTAAGATTTGATTATATCAACAACATATTTTATGGCTAATGCCACAGTAAGAACCATAAGATGAAAGGCTAAAATAAATATTTCAGAATACCAAGCAGTAGTCTGAGAGAACTATTAAAGATCTGGATGTAATTTGTGCACATTTTTCAATCAATATCTGGCTGGTACAAGTTTTTGTTTTATTTTGTTTTTTAAAAGCACAAACACCAAAGAGTCTGAGTAAAGGCAGTAAAGAAGAAAAATAATGGAATCACGGGAGGAAGGGTGGGAGAGAAGGGAAGATGAGAGTAGAAAATTTTGGTGACCTTAATCAAAAATTGCAAATGAAAACCAAAAGGCTGTGGTCATACATACAATGCATCAAAGCAGTACATAGAACAGCATGTACAATTCAATATCAAAAGTTATATTATAGAAATTTGAGAAGCAAGAAGAAAAGAAAGGACAGAAAGTCACCAAAGAAGGAAAACATGGGGAATTTCTACAAGGCATGTAGCCCTAGGAAGTCCAACAAAATGGAATCCAAGTTTGATCAAATATAAACAAGAATGTTTGTTTACCATGAATCTAATGAGAGTCAGAATGGTTACATCAAGGGAGGTGACTGATATTGGCTTCTCTACAAAACTGGAAAGTTGGCAGAGCTCACCTCACAGTGGCCCAGGAATTACAGGACAACTACTTTGTCAGCTTTCTCCATGATACAAATCCCATCTTTCTCAACAAAAGGCATCACCTCTTTATTACCAAAAATAGAACACCAGGCAGGATTTGAACTCAGCTTCTCTGGACCTTAGCCCTCTCTATCTGTCCCATCATGCTTCTTCTGTAAAGCAGCAAGAGTTTAATCTGAGCTGCTATGACACTGGCAGAATCACAGTCTATAGAAAAGGGCCTTTAGGGAGCATTCTAGCTCAATTTTGGAATCACTCATCCCATAAATAAGAACTGGGATTAGAGCAGAAGCATATGGCAGGTCTTCTGGATTCCGGATGAAACATTTTCACCCTCAATTGTGTTTGCTAGATATTTGCATGCCGTATTACCCAGAGCTTCAGCCCCCTCTTCCTCTGCCTGCCAGGAAACCAAACTCCCATGCTTGTGACTTGGGTCCAGCAACCATCCTTCTTGCATCCCTCCTGGGCTTGCCTTCCTAATCTAGTTTTAAATCTATACCTAATCTATCTATATGTACTCTTCTCCTAAACAATAAAAGCATCCACAGGGCATGGAGTATGTTGCACTTGGCTTTATACCTCCAGGACTGGGCATATAGTAAGGGAAAGGGCATAGGGATTAACAATGATTTCACTGCTGCAGGGACCTCCTGAATGAGGAAACTATCTACCAATGCACATTGGCAACCCAAATGTGTCAGAGTCAGAACTTGAACCCAGGTCTTAATAGTGTCACTGATGGCAGAAACTAGGCATGGACCCACATTTAACACCACATACTAAGATAAGATCAAAATGGGTCCAAGATTTAGGCATAAAGAGTGAGATCATAAATAAATTAGAGGAACATAGAATAGTTTACCTCTCAGACTTGTGGAAGAGGAAGGAATTTGTGTCCAAAGGAGAACTAGAGATCATTATTGATCACAAATAGAAAATTTTGATTACATTAAATTAAAAGGCTTTTGCACAAACAAAACTAATGCAAACAAGATTAGAAGGGAAGGGAAATGGGAAAATATTTTTACAGTTAAAGATTCTGATAAAGGCCTCATCTCCAAAATATACAGACAACTGACTTTAATTTATAAGAAATCAAGCCATTCTCCAATTGATAAATGGTCAAAGGATATGAACAGACAATTTTCAGATTATGAAATGAAAACTATTTCCACTCATATGAAAGAGTGTTCCAAATCACTATTGATCAGAGAAATGCAAATTAAGACAACTCTGAGATACCACTACATACCTGTCAGATTGGCTAGGATGACAGGAACAAATAATGATGAATGTTGGAGGGGATGTGGAAAAACTGGGATACTGCTGCATTGTTGGTGGAGTTGTGAAAGAATCCAACCATTCTGGAGAGCAATCTGGAACTATGCCCAAAAAGTTATCAAAATGTGCATACCCTTTGATCCAGCAGTGCTACTACTGGGCTTATATCCCAAGGAAATACTAAAGAAGGGAAAGGGACCTGTATGTGCCAAAATGTTTGTGGCAGCTCTTTTTGTAATGGCAAGAAGCTGGAAAATGAATGGATGTCCATCAATGGGAGAATGGTTGGGTAAATTATGGTATATGAAGGTTATGGAATATTATTGCTCTGTAAGAAATGATCAAGGAATAGAGAGGCTTGGAGAGACTTACATCAACTGATGCTGAGTGAAACGAGCAGAACTAGGAGATCATTATACACTTCAACAATGATACTGTATGAGGATGTATTCTGATAGACATGGATGTCTTCAACATAGGGAAGAGCTAATCCAATTCCAATTGATCAGTGATGGACAGAATCAGCTATATCCAGAGAAGGAACACTGGGAAATGAGTGTAAACTGTTAGCATTTTTTTGTTTTTGTTTTTCTTCCCAGATTATTTTTACCTTCTGAATCCAAGTCTTCCTTTGCAACAACAACAACAACAAAATTCGGTTCTGCACATATATATTGTACCTAGGATATACTATAAGATATTTAATATGTATGGGAATGCCTGCCATCTAGGGGAGGGGGTGGAGGGAAGGAGGGGAAAAATTCGGAACAGAAGGCAGTACAAGGGATAATGTTGTTAAAAAAAAAATTACCTATGCATATGTACTATTAAAAAAAAAGTTATAATCATAAAATTAAATAAACACACAAATAAATAAATAAATAAAAATAGTGTCACTGAAGATCACATGAGCTATCCTGTCTTTAATAACCAGATGTATTTCCATCTAGACATGAAGGGGACTATTATATTGCCTGTCACAACACATGCTTAATAAACATGTTTTCTTTTATTCATTCATTCACTCATTGTCCACATTATTTATTCCTAGGGCCCAAATGTCCATCCCCCCCTTTTTTTTTGAAATAATTTTGATTCTCATTTTTAATGAAACTAATCTGCTCAGAGTCACCAGGCAGGCCTAAGACCCACTATCTAGGCAGGAGGCAGGTCAATGAGGTGAAAGGAGCACTCTGTGTTGGAAATAAAGCTGGCCAAGGAGGTGAAATTGATGACTGGCATTTCCGGCTGGCAAAGGGAAGGGCCCTCTGGCTTCAAGAGGGATCAGACTGGCTGTCGCCACGGACAGTGCTCTCCTCCTCAATATGACAGAGGGCCACGGAGACAGGATCAACTGGGGAACTTGGTCTGAAGACCTTGGAGTTCAGCATTGAAAGAAACCTGTTACCCAGGCTTTACAAGGCTTTTATGCCTTTCAAAGAGGATTTAGATTCTTATCTTAATAAGCAATTTTGTTAAACTCCAATTGGATATCAAGTATGTGATCTTGCCTCAAAAACCTATCTAACTATCTGCCCTACATAAATCGATAATCCCTCCTTGTACACATGTGGGATTGTGAAACATCCCCCACTGAGGCATTCCTCACTTCCTCTCCCTTTTGCCTTGGGACAAGGGAAAGTTGTCTTCCTCAGGAGTATTTGGAAAAGGAGGCAATTATGACCAGAAAGCATCCATTGTATCAGTTGTTCTCAGGGACTTTCTACTAAGATCTGTTTGGCAGGAAATAAAATCCATGTCACAAGGCTTTTTTTTTAAAAAAAAAATTAAGCTGAATTAACTCAAGCCCACAGAATAATATTCACCAGAAATGTTGATGGGAATCCCAGTCCGAAGCGCATTACATATCACTGTAACTCAGTCTATGGACGTAGAATCCTCAATAATGGGCTGAATGGTAAAATATTCAGGCAGCAATCCTGTTTTGTAAGATCATATAGAAAAACAGAAGTAGTTTGATGATTTGTCTTGCTTCCGTGGAGGTATTTAAGCAAAGGCTGAAAGATACCTGTTGTTCCCTTTTGTACATATGGATTGGACTATAGAGTCTCTGATCTTTCTTCCAATTTGATTGCCCCCACAAATGCCAGTGATGCAGACTTAATGGGGGGAAAGATCGTGATGAGAGGCCATTATCTACACAGTATCACTGGCTTCAGAGGTGGAAGGGAGACCACCCTGGAGATGCTACTCCTGGTTGCCTCTAGGATACAATTAAAAAACAAAACAAAACAAAACAAAACAAACAAACAAAAAAAACCTTCTGTTTTGTCATTTAAAGCTCCTAGCAAGACAACTCCAGCCCACCCTTCCATACTTATTACACTACTTTTATAAGGAGAGGCAGTGCTGGTCAAAAAAGATCTGTGTTCAAATGCGGCCTCAGATGATTGTTGGCTGTGTAACCCTGGGCTATTTGCCTCAGTTTCTTTACCTATAAAATAGCATCTGCCTTTCAGGGTAGTTGGGAAGATCAAATGAGAGCGCATTTGTAAACTGCTAGACAGTGTCTGGCAGCAGCAGATGTAATAAAGGTTTGTTTCCTTCTGTCTTCCTTTTCCCTTCTTCTGCCTTCCAGTCAAACTGGGCTGACTGCTGCTCTTTATTTACAACATCCCAGCTTCCACCAGCAGGCCTTGGCCGTGACTGTCTCTCCAAGCTTTTCTCATCACCACTCATTCTCACTACCTCCTTTTGGTTGAAGCTGATTTACAAGGTCAGCTCAAGGACAACCAACTACCAAAGCCTTTGTTGATCCCTCCAGCTTATGGTGTCCTTCCTCAAATTACTGTGTATATGGACACACAGGCATGTGTGTATGTGTGTTTATCCCATACTCTGTAAACTCCTTGGAGGCAGTAAGACATTTTTTTTAACCAATTCAAGAATGATCTTTTAGCCCAGTTCCCCTATTTCATAGAAAAGGAAACTAAACCCAAGGAGAATGAGGTCATAGCTCTAAGACTTAATTTTATACTTCTCTCTTCAATGCTTTCTCTATTAGGGAAAATAAGACCTTTTGATACCACACAATTAATCACAGTATCATCAGGACCATAAGAGTCATACTGAATAGGAGAATAAGATGGATTAAGTTAACACTGTTCATGAAAGCACTGAAGTCTGAGCTCTGAGACCCACTCTGAAATATCAGATAAAAGATCATTTATGAAGTCAAGGTTAGAAATTTAGAAGTAGAACTAGCCATTTCAGAAAAAACTAAGCTATCAGAGAGGATAAATGACAAATGACAAATGACAAATGAGGGAAGTGTTGAACCTAGGTACTCTGACTCCAAACAGCATTCTGTAGTTTGGTGGTAATTCTATCTTTGATAAAAAAGAATCAGCCTCTTACAGGATAGAAGAGCACTAATAAACAAGTAAATGAATGAATGAGTGAAATCTAGGCTCTCTCACCAAATTGGGGAAGTTTTCTATTTTAAGCAGTATATCAAATTTCTGATCATTAACTAAGAATCCAGAAGACAACTTCATTATTGTCAAATCTATTGTGTTCATCTTATTGTTGTATGACTGTGAAATCTGGACAGTGTACCAGCCTCACGCCAGGAAACTGAATCGTTTCCATTTGAATTGTTTAGGAAGATTCTGATGATTACCTGGCAGATTAAGATACCAGACACTGAGGTCCTTTCTCAAACTAAAGAACTTAAGTGTTCCAACTCTACTGCAGAGAGCACAACTCTGTTGGTCTGGCCACACTGTTCAAATGTCAAATGTACACTTGCCAAAAAGGTTATTTTATGGAAAACTCAAATGAGGAAAGCATTTGAAAGGTCAGAAAAAGTGATACAAGGACACTCTCAAGTTATCTCTTAAGAACTTTGGAATTGACTATATGACATGGAAGACAATAGCCCAGCAGGGCCCAGCATGGGGAGCCCTCATCAGAGAAGGTGCTGTGCTCTGGGAGCAAAGCAGAATTGAATTAGCTCAGAACAAATGTCTAAATGTGCATAGTTAGAGAAGTGACCCCAAATGTTCAAAGGAACCTTTTGTGTTCAACCTGTGGCAGAGCATTTTGTGCTCCTATTTTGTAGCTCTGGTCAGCCACAGTCGGACACACTAACTTGACTAAGACAGTGATATCATTTTGGTCCTTTCGGAGAATGATGGATAATCACTCTCATCACCAACTAAAGCATAAATTGAGAGAGAATTATATTCTACTTTCCCCACATCCACCTCTGACTTCCACTTCCCCAAAATAGGCTGGAATCTACTAATTAGTAACATTTTTCTCATCTGAACTGTGTCCTTTTAAGATGGCTAGCAAAATCCTATTTCCTTTTAGACTCAAAGACACTGAATCCCCTTTCATCACCAACTCCTATAGAGTATATATACTCTTTTAGAGTATAAAGAGTATTATTTCCTATACTCTTAACCCTAAACCACATCAATTCTAGGCCTGTTTTGTCCCACTCTGGATCTTGCCACTTCATCCATCTTGTACACTAGGAATTCCCATTCCATAATTTATAAAATGCCTTTTATTTTAACTCTCTTTCTCTTGTGTTTATACCATTTTTCTCTTGCTCACAGAACCAAGAAGCACCTCCCAGATGATATTGGATCTAGGATCATGCTTTTCTATTACTAGATGTACTTTTGTTCATAGCCTCCAACTCACTGACTTTTAAAAAGGAGCTGGAATATAGTTTGTTCCCCACTTCTATTTCCAGGTTTTCTTGCCATTATCACTGAACAACCTCCCTCTGTTTATCTTTTCTCACTCTAACCAAAGTCATCAGTCAATCCACACTTACTAACCTAAATCGTATTCTTTCTCCTCAAGTCCTCCATCCAATTTCTCAGCTGATGATCCTGCCATACTTTACTGAGAAAATAGAAGCCATATAACTTAAGTCCCTCTTTTCCCTCTCTCTCCATCTCACATCCTTCTGACATTATGTCCCATTCTCTCCCTTTATTCTGATGAAGAGGTGGTCCTTCTCTTTACCAATACCTCTAATGTACCTGGATCCCATCCCATCTCATCTTCTTCAACAGACTGCCTCCATAATTACTCTAGCCAATTTTTAATCTAATGTCTCTGTACTTACTGATTCTTTCCATTTTGCCCAAGTCTTCTCTTTCCTTAAAAAAAAAAAAAAATCAAAAACCTTCTTACCAGATTCTATTATCCCCCAATCTATCATCACACAGCTCTTCTCTTTTTCAGGACCAAACTCCTTGGGGAAAAAAAAAATGTCTATACCTGTTGCTTCCACCTTTGACTTTTCTCTACTCAGTTCTTGGAAATCTCCTTAACCCTCATAACTCATATGAAACTTTTACTTTAAAAAGATATTAGTAATCTCTTGATTTTCACATATGATGGTTGTTTTAAATTTCATAATCTTTCCTGACCTGTCATAAGTGACACTGTTGACTACAACACTCCCCTGTACACTCTCCTGTTTTGTGTTTTTCTTGACCTTACCCTCTCTTGATTCTCCTATCTATTTGACTGCTCATTCTCAGTTTTCTTTACTGAATCATTATTACCACACCTATTATTATCATACCCTCTGTGCTTGGGGTTACCCCCCAAAGTTCTCTCCTGAGTTTCTAGTTAGCTACATTTTATTAGCTGCCATGGATTCAATTAGTATCCTATATAGATAACTTTCAGATCTATACTTTAAAATTTCATTTCTCTCTTAAGCTCCTACTTTCCCATCTGCCTAACTGAGATTTTTGTACAGTGCTTAGTGCACAGTAGGCACTTAATAAATGCTTCTTCTCTTCCCCTAATTTGACATTTGAATAAAATATTTCACACATCTCAAACTTAACACACCCCAAATAGAAATAGTTTCTGTTCACCAAAGTCCATCCACCAAAATCATCCATCTTTATTTTTTAATTTATGTATTTTTAATTTATGAAATAAAACAATCATTTCTACAATAGCATAATAAAAAAGATGATCGCACATGAAATTGCAAATCTATTACGTACAATTTACTATTCCTTTTATATATGTAAAAATTATCATGTAAATTTCTTTTTTTTTTCCTTTTCTTTTTCCTCTCTGAACCTTTCTTTCTTTCTTTGAGGGAACACTGGGAACTGGCAACTAAGGACATTCAATTCTGCTACCAATAAATCCCCTTTTTTCCTTTTCAGTCCTGCTCAGTTTAAGAAGGCATGCATGTGTGTGCTATGTGTGGTCTGTTTTATCAAATGTTTGAGAGAAGGATTTTCTGATAACTGAGTGATAACATTTCTGATCTGAATTTGAGGCTTTTGTTTGAGCCCAGGAAGCTGGTGGTAGGTTACTTTACACTGAGGAAACAGCCTCCTTATGAATCTCTGTCCTAATATATGTTTTGGGGGGTGGTTGGGAAGTATTAGGGGTTGAGTGACTTGCCCAGGGATGCATAACTACTAAGTATCTAAGGCTAGATTTGAATCAAGTCCTCCTTTCTCTATAGTCAGTGCTCTTGTTACTGTACCACCTAGCTCTCCCTTGGTATATGCTCTTACAAATTAAATCAATTCTCCTCTTGTTTGGAGGTATATATCAATTTGCGATTTAACATCTACTGCTATGGAAGAAATGCAAAAAGTGTATTTCAAACTGGGATAATTTTCATGAAACTAAACTTCTATCCCCTCTCCAAACACACATACACAATAAATAAGCATTTATTATTTATTAAACATTCATTTTGTGAAAGGTGTTGTACTATACTCCACACAATATACATCCTTACAAAGAATAACCAAGAGTGGAGATTGGACTGAGGATATTAAGGAGTGACCACCTAGTTTAGTGGAGAGAAGACTGCCTTGGGAGTCAGGAAATACTGGATTCAGACACTGCCCTCAGGCAAATTCTGATTGTGTGCCCATAGACAAATCATTTAAGAGATCATAAGACAAATTCTATTTATAAATCCCCAGAGGAATTGCTTATCTGCACAATGGGAATTCCTTCTGTAGATTAAAAATTATTGGTCCAGCTCATAATAAAATGGAAACAGATTGTATATAATGAGGCTGGTTTCCCTGTATGGGAAACTTCATCTTAATTGGAACAGAAGATGACAGAAGGATTCATAAAATGAAAATAAATAAGTTCACGGGTAACATTGTTGGGAAAAGATTTGGATTCAGAGGAAATGGGTTTAAATTCTGCCTTCTAGCTTGTTCAAGCACTGGCAAGTTACAGTATTTTGGGGCTTTTATTTCCTCATTTGTGTAAGGAGGTGACTGAATGAGATGGCCTCTAAGGGACTTTGCAGTTCTAATTGTATCATCTTATGAATAGTAGGGTTAATATTTCTGTTCCTCACCTTTCGGGTCCATTGCAAAGACTACAGATTCTACCAGAACCACAGGATTTCAGAATTGGAAAGGCTCACACCAAGATTAGAAAGAGAAATGAGCCTGGATGATATAGATCTCAGTTTCTCATCTTTATAAACAGTTGGAGCTGAGGGCCTTTAAGGGTCCTCCCAGCTCTGAATTGATGAATCCATAAAAAGAGCCATACTACAACCTTACCAGCAAATGGCCTTGAAAGACCACGGGGTTTTCCTTCTTCCTTCCCTCCTTCTACATCTTAAAGCATCCTATTTTATAGATGAAGAGTTCTACTCAAGAGGAAACTTTCCCTTATCCTGATCTGAAATTGGCTTCAAGTGACTTCACCTATAGGCTGCAATAAGGAAGTGGGATTAGAGAACTAGGGATGCCCTTAAAAGCTGTCATTATCTGTTCCTATAGAGAGAATAAGGATACATTGCATCATGGCAGAATGCTGGCTTGGATCAGAGGGACTGGGATTCAAATCCTACCCTATTTCACCTTATAGAGATCTTTTAATCTGATCAAATCTGTTTCCTCCTCAGAAAAATGTTTATAGTATCTCTGGAAATGTCAATTATCATTGTTATTCCACCAAAGCCTGTTTTCCCTGAAGTCTACATGCAAACATAGACATGCCTAAGGCAAGGAGGATTTGGCCAAATGGATGCAAACTGGACTCCATATGTAAGAATGTAAAAAAAAAAAAAAAAATTTTACATCATTCAGATCGTCAATTTGAAGAAAAAGTTAATGTTTGTTTACAAAGAGAAAGACAAACATATTGGGCTAATTAGACTTAAATGTCTTTAATGAAATACTTTTTTAAAAATGTCTGTTTTTCAAATTTTACATCAATCTTTTTTGTGGTTTAGCAGATCTAAGATGCCAATCTGAAGAATGGCTGGCCCATTAAAAATGGCCCAGATTTTACACATAAGCATTTATATGCTAGGTGGTGGCTAAGTGGCATAATGCATAGAGTGCCAAGCTGAGAGTTAGGAAGATCTGAGTTCAAATGCCGACAACTCAGACACTTACCAATGACAATGGGCAAGTCACATCACACTATTAGCTTTAGTTCCTCATCTGTAAAAAAAAAAAAAAAAAGTAAGCTGGAAGAGAAAATGGCAAACCATTCCAGTGTCTTTGCCAAGAAAACCCCAAATGGGGTCACAAAAAGTCAGACATGACTTAAATGACTGAACAACAAAAGAGAATTTATGAATATAGGAAACATGAAGCAATTCATCTAATTCTTTCTGGGAGAGAAAGACTGGTTTAAGCATGTACCCAGTAGTCAAATTTCAACACTTAAATCTGTTCAGACATCTTTTTCGGCTTTGTATGTAAAAAAGAATTATAACTGTCAATAGTTTTACCCTAGATTAAAAAATATTTTTTATTGATGCCTTTAGTCTAGCTCATAGACATTTCAACACTACCCCTCCTTCTGCCCACTGAACTCTTCCCCTGTGATGAAGAAAAACAACAGAGCAAAGACAGATGCCTGACCACCACATCTGACATGGCACTCATGTAAAGTCCCTGATATCTTGGATGTTACAGTAATCCAGGAAAAAAAACAAAACAAAACAAAACAAACAAACAAACAAAAAAAACCACACACATACAACCCAAACCCTCAAAAAACCCTAATATTTGTAAATTTTCTTTTCCCATATCCAAGAGTTACAACATCTTTCTGAAAGATTTTAACTCTTTTCAAAATTCACTGTTACAATCAGTAACAGATAAGATTGAGTACTTTGCAGTTGGAACACTGCCAAATGGACAATGCCAAACCAAGTCATGGAATTGCCCCTATGTACCTACTGGACCGTCTCCTACCACTTTTACAATAACACTGGTCAGTATTCTTGAAAGTACTGGCAACCTGGCCCTCAAATCAATACCTACACATCTACATGTATGAATAAGACTGGGGGGATGAGGGCGGATAGGAACAGGACCTGTGCCTTCACTAATATGGAAAACCTGTAGGTGAGAACTCTTCCTTGGTCAGTACATATCAATATCATTTTAGCAGTTAACCTACTTAGTTGTCATGAGCAATGAGAGGCTAAGAAAGAAAGAAAGTAGGGTTTCTTTACCTCATTTATATTATGGATCTCTTTGACAGTCTGGACTTTGCCTCAGAATCATATTCTTAAATGCATCAAATAAAATACAGATTCCAAAGAAAAACTATTATATTGAAACAATATCAATTTTTTATTAAAGTTCAGGAACCTCCAGGTTTAAAAATCCTCATTTAGAAGCAGAGAGACAAACACCCATAATAATAATAACAACAAATAATACTACTGAGGGGAGTAGGGACAGACTTGAGATTTCACTGACATAATGAATCCCAGCAAGGAACTTTCTCAAAAGCAAGCCATCTCAGAATGGCTCATTTTCTGTACTTTGGGAATCTTAGAGAGTTGCTTGGAGTGTAAAGTTAACTTATATAGATCAAATTGGATGATATAACTAATATGTGCCAGAGATGAGATTTGAAATACGTCTTCCTGATTCCACTGCTATATTCTCTTTGTATTACAGCTAAATAATCAAAGAATCATCAATATATATGAAGGGATTTCTTAGGGGAAGTAGCATTAAAGCTGAATTGTAAATTCCAGTTCTCTGACAACAATTCCAAGGTCCTACAAATAATTATGATACCTTCAACCTTACCTATTTAGAGAAACCATGAAATGTCCCAAAATGAGGCACCAGATTAGTGAAATCTGCTCCAAGACAAAAGTAAAGCAATCTCTATTGTAAGGTGGCCGGAACCACCCAGAAAGTATCTAAGTCAGAAAGCATTTAACCTCGGTGTCAATCAAGCAAAATCAAGACTTGGAATGGCCCAATGCAGTGGGTGATTCAGATCCTAATGCTGTGTGACCCTGGGCAAGGCAGCTATCCAGAAGAAGAACTGAATAGTATCCAACCTCAGCTGTTAATTTAGAAAGGTAGACTTCCCCAACTTCTGCCTGAATTGGCAGGCTGGCTCCTCAGAGAGTTACTACTCTTCCTCTCAGGGAGGGTTCCTGAGGTAATACTCAGAGAGTAAATTTCTCCTACTGCAGGTAGGTCCTGATTGACCAATGCAATAGCCCAGTAGTCTAAATTAGTTTTTACCAAAGGTATTTGCTCACAAAACATTGTAAAGGTAGTTAATAAAAATGTCTCTCTTAAAAACCTATTTTATTCCTTCTCACAAGCACACACAATATCAAAGTAGTGAAGCATAGTTTTATTTTTTCCTGGCTTTATTCAGCAATATGTGTATAGGAACAAAACAGTGGATGGCAGGAATGATTCAGGGCTACAGCTTGCCTGACGAAGATCGCTGATAAGAGGCAGCTTATATTTATAATAATAATAAAGTTTAAGAAACACTTTAAAAACCACTATCTCATTTGATCCTCATAATAATCCTTATGGAACTAGGTGGTATCATTATTTACATTTTACAGATGAAAAAATTGAGGATAAGAGAGTTTAAGTGATTTATCCAAAGTCTCATTACTAATAACTGGCTGAGACTGGATACTACTCAGTTCTACTTTTGGACAATTGCCTTGTCCAAGTTCACACAGCAGCAGGATTTGAATTCAAGTCTGACTCAAGACCTACGTTTCATCCACTGCACCAATGAGCTTTAGTCTATCTATGGTATGGACACCTCTTCAAGCCTAGATATACTCTATAAAAAAGGCAAAAGAGCATTCAAGAAGCTGAGGTTGTGAGATGAACCTGGAGAGGGCCAAGTACATATTGTGCAAGAAGAGGTAACTCAATGCTAGGGTTTGATGTCAGGAGAACCTGGGTTCTTCTAGGTGTGTTACATACTGTCTACGTGACCTGGGACAAATGTCTTAACTTCTCAGTGTCCTAGATAACTCTACAAAACAGGGCTTTTTAACCTGGAGTCCATAACCTTTTTAAAAAATGTTTTGAGAACTGTACTTTAATTAAAATAGGTTTCTTTTATAATCCTATATATCTTATACATTTAAAAATATAATTCTGAGAAAGGTTCATAGCCTTGACCACACTACCCAAAAGGCCCATAACAGGAACTCTTGCTGTTAGACTTTAAGTTGCCAAGAAGATATCCACCTGCGTTGGTAAAGAGAATTTCCTCACCTGGGAGTCGCCTCTAACAATGAAACCAATGGGTCGTGCCCTATTCCCATCTTATGTCTCGACCATAACAGAATAGGACAGTCAATCCAAGGGGTTAATACAGGGGTTGACAGACTATAGCCTGTAAGCCAAATCCAGCCGACTGCCTATTTTTGTACTGTTTGTGAGGCCACAGTCCTTGTGGGCCACAGATTGCTGATCTCTCCAAACAAGGGGCCCAGATGGGATGTAATTCACTCATGTGCAGCGAAGACTTATGTGCTAGAAGTGGTATGTGGGAGGTGGCAAATATGAATAAGATAGTAGTCTAAACCTTTTACTCAGAAAACACACAAAAACTGTAAATATCTCTAGGAGGACTCTGATTCTTCACTTGAAAGAATGATCCAAGGCCATTTTCTTGGTCCTTGCCAGATAACCGGTATGTGTCTTGTTAAGTGTTAATTGTTCCTTGCCCTTTCTTTTCACCCCTAAAGTCATCTGAGAAGGCCTCCTTTCTGCCCAATAATAAAAATAACCTTGGAGATAAAGGGTCCATCTGGACTGAGGGCCCCACTGCAGCTGGCATCCTAGATAACAGCCTCCAGGTTCCACTTGTTAACCAGACTCCAACAAATCAGGAACATTCCACTCCTATAAATCTCATCCCCCTCAACCAGTCTCCAACCCAAGTGTCACTCTGGGAGTGGAGGCAGCAGACAACACTCTCCTTCGCCCCCAAGTCTCTGGAACTTCCAAAAAGAAGGAGGCATCTCAAACATATGTCAGAGGCGGCACTTTTCCTATACAAGAAGGGAAAGCTAGGAATCCCTCTTGGAGTGGTCATAGCACCGTACAACTTTGGATACAGATTTTGAGGCCAGTCTCCAGCTAATTGTAAAGACTACCCTTTAATAAGCCCTCAATGGACACGTAAGTCATATGTAGAGTTCTGGATGCCTCCCTAATACAGGTTCAGAGCAACCATAATATTTCTCAATCATTTGTCACAAAATGAAGTAGTGAAAATGGGAGGGAGAAACGGATAAAACATGTCCTTCAGTTTTTAAATTCCCAGAATTCAAGAAGCCCTTATTCCAATTCTGCAAAGCCTGGTCCCAACTCAGTGGTTCCAAGGGAGAACATTTTGGACATGAGTCATATAGAATGGAAGGGTATAGATAATTTCCAATCGGATCTAATGAGATTACAGAAGTCAATGGAATCATGGGATCAAAGGGAAGGATCAGTTTTGAAACTGTCCTGGAAATATTACCAGATGGCCTTTCAAAAGATTTCATTCTCTAAAGATAATTTCTTATTTTTATTTGAAGATTTAAAAACCTCTCCTTTCCACACCTGTAAGTAATTATGGTTCTACCAACAACATAAGAAGTACTTCTATCAACAATGTATCTCCTGCTAATAATGAGTCTTTTTTCCTTTAAATTGTTCTGGGGCTAATCACAGAAATAAAACAGCCCCAGAGCTCAAGAAGTTTACAACCTATTTGGAGGAAGAAGAAAAATCTATATATAGAAAAAAAGGTATTAAAAATTATAAATAAGTTGGAGTGGGGAGGAGTTGCAACGAGGGGGATCTGTAACCTCTTATAGGAGGTGGTACTTGGGCCATACTCTGAAGAAAGCTAGGGATTCTCAGAGATAGTGAGTGGGGAACCATGCTAAGCATGAGGAATAGCCTTTGCAAAGGCATGGAGATGGGAAATGGAATGTTATATATAGGAGAAACAGATGTTCTTCATTTTGTATATGTGATATACATGTTGCTTTTCTCCACTAAAATGTAGGCTTTTTGAGGGCAGATTGTTTTGTCCTTAATTTCCTTCTGAAGCCTTGGCCCACTGGTTGATATATTCAGGCCTGGCCCATTTGTTGGCATTCTCAGGCTTGTTGGTTGATTGACTGAAGTATTCTTGGCAACTTAATGAGTGCAAAGCACTATTGAAGGTTGTTTTAACAAACATTTGTTTATATATTAGAGAACCTGGATAATTTTTCAGGTGATACTGGCAATGTTTCCTCCTTTGAAAAACGCCCATTCCCATTGACTTTTATCACTTGCATATTCAGAAAGTTCAGATTTTTATATTTACCACAAACATTTTTTCCTACCCCATCTGTTTCCTTCTTTTTTCATTTCGGATACACTGCTTTTCCTTGGGCAAAATCCCTTTTGCGGTCATTTACTTTTCTGAATGATGGGATTTGCTGCCTGACTCTGTCTACAAAGCAATGATTACAAAAGAGGCACCTGGAAAAACAAGGCAAGTGGTTTCCTCTTTCGGAGCCTTCGTCCTGAAGTCCAAACCCCTCCCTCCCTGCCCTCTCTTCTTTCCTCAAAAGCAGCTCCTCTCAGCCACAGGAATGCCAAGCCATTCTTTCAGGTGGTTCAGACTCACCTTCTCACCTTTCACATGCCAGGAAGTGCCTTCACCAGAGCTCTGCAAGCACATGTCCCTACCCTGATGGCTGCACTAGGAGTGTCCACCAATGGTCAAAGCAGAGAGCCCTTTGGATGAGCTGGGGACCTCCTCAGAAACAACCTGCCTGGCTCTCAATGGAACAAAAGCTTTTTCTATTTGCCTCCTTAATCAAAAGAGGTGTGGCCCTTCTTCCAGCCCAGGCCAATTGTCCTACTGATGCCCTCTATCCCATTTCCTCAGGTCTCCTTCCAGAGACCAAAGACTCACTCATTCCTCCTCTCTCTCAAATTCTAACATCTCCCTAATTTATGAGTGTCTTACCCACTTCCCCAGGCTTGTGCTTCAGGATGAGTAAAGGATGGACTTCAGGCAGAAAGACCAACTAGAGTACTGCAATGAGGACTCTGGTCCAGGAGCAAAGGGATGAAGGCTGTCCACAGGGCTGCCCAATCGACCTTCTCTGACCTTCATACATCACACTCCATCTCTGTCTCTTGCCATCAGCCCTCCTCTTTTGCCCAGCCTGCCTTCTTGCCATCAGCCCTCCTCTTTTGCCCAGCCTGCCCTCTCTCTTTACTTCCAGCATGGCTCAAACACCAGCTTTCATGTGAAACTTTTGCTGACCTCTCCAACTGCCAGTTTATATTTAACAGATTTGCATTTATGTATTTATGGGCAGTTAGGTGGTGCCTAGATCCAACAGAGAAAAGCAAAAACAATCCTTGTCCTCAAGGTATCTAACAGTGCAATGAATATAGTATTGGCTCTAGAATTAAAAAGTCTATTAAAATTAAAAAGACCTAAGCTCAAATATAGCCTGAAACACTTATTAGTAGTGTGGCCTGATTTATTTGCCTCAGTTTTCTCCATCTTAAGATGAGAGCAATCATAGCACTTAGCTCACAGAGTTGTTATAAAAAGGAAATGAGATATTTGTAAAGTGCTTATCACAGTGCCTGGCAAATAGTAGGCACTTTATAAATCCCCTCTCCCCTTCCCTTCCTTTCCTTTGGTCTGTTTCTTCAGCGTAAAATGAGCAGGTTGGGCCTTGTGGTCTACAACAATAATAATATCTAATATTTTTATAGCATTTAAAACAGTCCTGGGAGGTAAGTGCTATTATTATCTCCATATTACAGATGAGGAAATTGAGGCAGAGACGGGGTAAAGTGACTTGCCGGCTTCACACAGCTGGTGAGTATCCGAAGGTCACATTTGACTCCAGACCTGGTGCTCTAATCTACTGAAGTGCCTATTTGACTCAGAGACATCTCTCTCAGCTCTGAAAAGATATGAAATCCTTCCTCCACAATTCCTCTCAGTGGTGTGGAAGAGGTTCTGGGCTTCCCAAGGCCATACCAGGTATTAAAGTATTATAAATTATTGCAAAAATGCCAGAGTTTCAAGTGGACATGGAAGGGCTGGAGTTCAGGTCAGGACACAGAGCTGGCATTGACTCCCTCCCTCAGACCCTTATAAACTGTGTGACCCTGGGCAAATGCACCTCTCGGAAAGGGGAAGTGACTTGTTTTTTAGCTCCCACAGCCAATAAATAGCAGAGCCAAGAACCATGACGGCCCCATTAGATGGCAAACTCCTTAAGGGCTGGCAAGGGCCTTGTTCTCCTGGGTATATCCCCCAAACATTCAGGAGTTCCGGGCTCCAGTGGGCTCAGCCAATCATAAGTTCACACTAAGTTCAGCATTCACACAGGGGACCAGTGGAAGTAGGAGGGTCACCAGGCCAATCTGCCCAGGTGGGAAACAGGGACCAAACTCCAAGCTGAGCTGACTCCCAGTCACTCAAAGTCCCCGGGTTGGCCAGAGTGGATATCTCCTCCACTTCTAGCTGGGATCAGAGAAACCTAGTCTCATAGAGAAATAAAAATAAAACAAACCACATATGAATACAGAAGGGATTGTCTTTTTGGCTGTAGAACAAAACTAGTGAGATAATTAAAGCCTGGGACTTCACAGGGAGTTAATCCTTAATTTGAACAGATGTATTATTGATGCTAAACATTTTCTCTTGAATTTTTGGGGAGAGGGGAAAGAGGTCCTGGAACAATGATTTCATTAGGGTAGAGAATGCTACTCAAGGAAAGTCCATCTACCAAGATCATCTTGATGATGCTTTTGTATCCTAATAGTTTTAGTGAGTTGAGGGCTGAGGGTACTGGGAGGAGAAATATCTTCCCCGAGGTCACCTTGCTACTATTTGTTAAAAGCAGAACTGAAATCTACATTTTAAGATGATCTCAAGGCTGTAGTGATGGCTCACACTCCCAGGTTTCCTCCTACCTGAACTGTTCCTTCTCAGTCTCCTTTGCTGAATCTTCCTCAATGCCATGCCCATTAATTGTGGGCACCCTCTCCCCATTGCCTTCTTCTCACCAAGCTGTTGGACTGTTGAAAGAGTTTATGATCTATAGAAGTTCCTGGCTCTCTTCCTTCAGGTGAGATAGAGGACCACCAGGTCATAACATCTGCCCTGCCCAAGCTTAAGTTTGGTCTTGTTGCTCCTTCAATTGTTTCAGTCATGTCCGACTCTTATTGAACCCATTTGGGATTTTCTTAGCACAAAAGTTTGAATGCTTTGCCATTTCCTTCTCTAGCTCATTTGACAGATGAAGGAACTGAGGCAAAAAGAATAAAGTGCTTTGCCCAGAGTCACAATACTATTAAGCATCTGAGGTACAGTTTGAACTCAGAAAGATAAGTCTTCCTGACTCTGGCCCTGGTATATACCATCTGTCTGCAGGGTTCTATTAACCATAGTGGGTAGAGTCTAGGGCTAGGGCTGACAGCTCTGGGCTTGGATCTGACTTCAAATCCTATCTCTGACACTTTCTACATATGTGATGAGCCTGGGCAAATTGTCTTTGTTTCCTATATATATATATATATATATATATATATATGTTTCCTCACGTATAAAATGAGGATAATAATAGCACTTAGCAAAGGAGATATGTAAGGAAAGTGGTTTTGAACCTTAAAGTATTATAAAAATGCCAGATTTTATTATTATTAATAATACAAAATATTGAAACATTAAATGTATAGAGAAAAGGCCTTAATCAAATACATAGGAAAAGCTTTAAAAGCCCAGTACATTAAGCAGATAAAGCAACAAAGATCCTGTAAACAGGGAGAAAATGAGAATTAGAGGGCTCAAAGAAATGTGCTGCAAATATAATAGGAAGGAAAATGAACCAAGTGTTAGAAGCCCACCAACTCTGCTCCCATTTACCCCATGTTTGCAGCCTCATGGAGTCATCCTTCACTCAAGTTTCAGGTGAAAATTATTTTTTAAAAAGCATGATTTTTTAAAAAATAAGTTTTTTATTGTTGTCTTTTGTTTCCTCTCTACTTCTTCAAGGGAAATAAAGTTTACCTCAACCCTACTAAAATTTCTTTCCTGCATTAAGAAAAAAACTCGGGATAATATGATACCAGATACAATAATTCAATGTAGGCAATTGTTTTTTACAAGTCATAAATAAAATTTTTCTTAATTTGTAAAAAAAATCGATTTTTTTTTCCTGAAGTAAGATGAATTTGGGGTTGTGTTTGTGAGTTTGAAGTCAAGTTCCCACATGAAATATGTGTGTTCTTGTCTGACACTGGCAGGCAGGTTGAATTTCAACAAGCAATAACATGTTGGCGATATAGTCGCTCATTCCTGCCAGGGGAATGATATAATTTTAGGAAAGGTTTCTTGATGAAGGCAATCCTTCCTTTAGTCTATTCAACACAGTGTGAACAAGATGAATACCAGGTCTCGTGAGACTTCAACCTGCTCTACCTTCCTCACTCTCAGTACTGCCATTTAAATAAATCCCTTCACGCTCTAGAGACTGTTTGGACTCAATGAGTTTTAATTATCATCTCTTTAAGCAAGGAGGAAATGGCCAGGTCTGCTAAGACCATGCCAACTGATACCCTCCCACTGGGCAAAGTGATGCTCTGTTGAGAGGTAGACTGTTCCCTCCTAGGAGAATGCTCTTGACCATCTCCATCCCTTAGAATGCTTAACTTCCTTCAAGGTTCAGATTAAGGGATATGGGAAGTTTTTCCTGATTTCTTCTATTATTAATACTCTCCAAGCTCTAAACACTTGATTTATTTTATATTTATATCTCTTCATTTCATCACCCCTTGACATTTTTGCTTACTCACAGGACTGACAAATAGGTGGTCCTCCTTACCAAGACCATGCTTTCCACATGTGCATTTGACTTTGTCTCTCATCCTCTCTCATTTTTCAACCTCTTCCGAATTACTGGTTCTTTCCCTAACATTTCATATATGCTCAATTCTCCAATATGCTTAAAAACAAACAAACAAACAAAAAAACCTTTCCTCTAGATTTTAGGACCCCCTCAAGCTATGTGACCTCAGATCTTTCTTCTCTTTCCCAAACAAGTTGAAAAAAAGTTTTCTCCTAGCCCCCTCTGCCTCCCTTCTTCACTGACTTCTCAGTGCCTTTGTAATCTCATTTCGAACCTCATCACTGTTAAATTTGCTCTCTCCAACGTTACCAGTGACTTCTTAATAGTCAAATCTGATAATGTAATCTGTTTTGATCACCTTCATCCTTGACCTATGTGCTATATCTGACTCTGATGACTACCCTTTGTTTTTAGATAGTCAGTCTTTCTCTCCTATGTTCATGTTCTATCTCTCTGGCTGTTCTTCCTCAGTCTCCAGACAAACTTTCCCATTTTTTACCTAGTGTTAAATAATTTTGCTGATTATTGCTTTATTTACTTATACATACTTATTTATTTATTTATCTGCTCATTTGTTCATCCATTCATTCCTTTATTCATCTATTTATTTTAAATCTAAAATATGGGGACTACTAAGACTTCCTTTCCTTTTTTCCCCTATTAATTCCTTGGAGAGACTTTGACATTGTTGGTACTATTTTGTCTGACTCTTTAAGCCTTTCCCAGTGTGATATGACACTGTATCTGTAAATAAATTTCTGTAGCAATGACACTTTTGTTATTACTGGCATGGTCCAACCATGAGCTATGACCTCACCTTCAATCATTTAAGACTGTTTTTCAGTAAAAAGTAGTTTGTAATTATATTCATAAGGCTCTTAGATATATGTATTTGTAGCTGGATTCACATATTATATACATTTTGTAACTATTTTGAATGGGATTTTAAAATCTCATTGATACTAATAAATAGCAAAGCTAAAGATGGACAGGAATGGAAAGAAGTATTTTATATTCCAACATATTACTGAGGTATATTGTTTCAACTAATTTTTAGGGATTCAAAATACTCAAAGTAAACCATTATCTGCTAAAAAAAGAAAGCTATAAGTTTGTTTTCTCTTTGACACTGCTTATCTCATCAATTTCTTTTGCTATAGTGAGATTTTCAAGAATTATAGCAAATAATGGTGACAATGAAAATTTCTACTTTACTTCCAAACACACTTTAAAAAAGAGATTTAGCATTCCTCCATTTCAGATAATACAATATCTTTGTTTTAGATAATTTGTTTTGTTTAGGTAATATTTACCATATTAAGGGAAGGTCCAATTATACCTATGATTTATCATTAAAAAAAAACAAAACAAAACATGAATGTGTTACATTTTGTCAAAAGCTGTTTTAGCATCTATTAATATAATTCTGTCATTTCTATTATTTCTGTTATTGAAATGGCCATTGTATTTGTAGTTTTCCTAATACTAAACCAAGCTTTTATTACTGATATAAATTTACATGGTCACAGTTAATGTTTTGCTGTACTCTCTTAACTATTTTTTTTCAGCATCAATATGCTTTAGATATTGTCTAAATCTAGCTCATCTTATAGAGGAGCTAACTGAGGCTAACATTTAACTAGACCAAGATCACAAGCTAGTAAGAGAGGTTGGATTTGAACTCTGAAAGATGAATCTTTCTGACTCCAATCCTATTGCTCTATCCACTGGACCATCTAATTGCTACTATTTAGATGTTGAGCTATTATTATTCAACTATATAGTTTTCTTTCTTTATTTGCTTTTTCTCTCCTTGGTTTAAATATTAGCATATTTGTTTTAGAAGGATTTTTATATTAGATTCCTTCTTTAGTTATTTTTGCAAATAATTTATATAATACTGAAAATAATTGTTCTTTGATTTGAGGAACTTGAGAGGACTAATAAATCATTATATTTAGAAGATCAAACCTTTGTTTCCTCAGTCATTTAATCTTTTACCTGCCACAGAATGATGGATGGAATACACTTGTAAATTCTTCTGGTCCTGGAAATTTTTTTCTTTTTTTTTTCCTTCAAAGTAGGGGAGGACTTCTTGGCTAGCTTGTCTAATTTCTTTTCCTAAGGTTGAGATATTAAAATTCTATATTTCTTTGTTTTGTTTTCATTTACTATCACTTCCACTAGAATATAATCACACAAAATAATTTCTAATAATTTCCTTTATTCACCTCTTGTGACTTTTGTATTCTGAGAATATGTAAAAATTTTCTCTTTATCTAGTAGTCTTTCTAAAAAGCACTTGCTTGTGTACATCTTTTTATATGAAAGAAGCTTCCTTACCCATGGCACTAGGACGAAAAGTTATAAAAGACACTGCTAGGCAGTTCACTTAGTCTTTCTGAACAAGTTTAAGGAAAGAGAGACAGCCCTGGAATCTTGGATAGAATACTGGTGTTAAAGTCAGGAAAAGAGGAATTTAAATTCTCACTCCCCTGATATTAATATAGTACAAGGAAAAACTGGGGAAGGCTTCTGGCCTCCAGCAACTCCTGAGTATCTACCAAGAGGAGTTATGATTTGCACTGGAGAAAAGGATCACTACCATGGGAGAAATACCATTCTTCACCTATCATGTAAGGCTAATAACAACCTTTGGAATCCTATGTATTTTATTTTATTCATTTAAAAACAATTCTGAGAAGGCCAAAGGCTTTTACAGACAGTCAGAAAGGTTCAGGAGTCAAGAATCCTTTTCTTAGAAGTAATTGGGAATCAATGGAGCTACTTAGCAGGGAAATGAAATGGTCAAATCTGTGATAAAAAATTGTGTGCAGTAGAATAGGTTATCACAGTGAGCTTCCCCTGTGGCCTGTAGAACTGAATGACTTCATAAAGGCATTATGGTACAGAAGGCATGGGTTCAAATCTCAGCTCTATGTGACCTTAGGTCAGTCTCACTTCATCTCAGTGGTCCTCAATTTCCTCATCTGTAAATGAGGTTCAACTAGATGGCCTCCTTTCTGGCTAGCTCAAAATCTAATCTAATCCATTTATGTAATGTAAGCTAAGAGTGCAATCATTTTGATGAACTGTTGAGAAAAAAGTAGATGGGCTTCTAGCTATTTATTCTTGCAGCCAGGCCCCAAAATATTAACCAGCCTTACTTTGCTCAACAATGCTGATCAAGTAATAATACCACGGCCTAAATCATAGGTCCTGAGAAATATGAAAAACTCTTAGCACATTGCTTATCTAGCTATCTATTTAGTCAGACAGCTATCATTACCAATCCATTTATCATCTCTATTATCTCTATTATCTATGTACCTAGCCTTCCAGCCAACTATTATTATCTATTCATCTATCATCTCCATCATCCACCTATCCATCTATCAATCATTTCTCTCTTCAAGTCATCTATTATCTACCTATCTTCTTTCTATCCATCCATTATCTACCATCTACTATTCAGCCAGCCATCTATTATTATCTGTTCATCTATTATCCCTCTATAATCTCTACAATCTACCTATCCATCTATCTATATACCCATCTATTATTTAACAGCTATCTAACTCTCTCTCTCTCTCTCTCTCTCTCTCTCTCTCTCTCTCTCTCTCTCTCTCTCTCTCTCTCTCTCTCTCTCTCTCTCTCTCTCTCTCTCTCTCTCTCTCTCTCTCTCTCCTTCCCTTCCTCCCTCCTTCCCTATTCATGGATCTTTCTCTCTCTCTCTGACCTGTTTCTCTGCTTCTCTCCATCTCTATTTCTTCACCTCACAGATGAGGAATGGAGGTCCAGAGAGATTGTGATTTGCTGAGACACCATAGCTCCTAAATGTTGGAGCAAGGATTTAAAAGCAAAAGTCTTTCTGACTCCTAATCAGACACTCTTATCTCCTACTGACTAGGTTTCTTTCCCTCCCCCCTCCCTCATTCAAGTATACTGCTTTATCCTCTAGAATAGAAAGAATAATTACTACCTTTTTTTTTTTTTTTTTTTTTTTTAAACAGGAAACAGGAACCAAGATAAGCTACCTGCTTAAGGGCAAAGAGAGTCACAGCAGGAGCTAGGCCGGGAACTCACAGTGGAGCTTGTCATAACATTCCTAAGCTGGGAAAAGGGAATAAACATGCCTCTGGGCACCTGGGAGTAAAGAAACAGAAATATTCACTACTCTTTTTTTTTTTTTTTTTTTTTAAACTGGGGTCCAATCACCAAGATAAAGAGCCATGGGATGCCATCCTAAGCTTTTCTCCTCCTTTAGTTCCTTTTGTTTGAACTTTTCACTTCAGAAAACAAATGAACATGATGAAAAATTATGCCCTGACCTAAATATTTTGAAGGAAATCAATGGTATTTTCCTGAGAATCTGTATATGTCTGTACATATGTAGTCCCCCAAACAGAATGTTAGCTACTTGAGAGTAGGGGTTATTTTCTTTTTTGTCTTTGTATGCCCAGTGCACAACATGGTGCCTGTAACATAAAAGATGCATGCTAATTGCTTGGAGATTTCTTTGATTTGGCACATAGGAGATGCTAGTAATTGTTCACATATAGACTGGTTTTCTATTTGTATCCTGATAACCTAGTATCTGGTAGGTAGAAATAAAGGCTTGTGGACTGACTGACTAATATGAGAGATATGTCCAAGAAAATAAACCTGAGGTTTAGTAATTTACTTTTTTATGAGTGTTAAAACTTTCAAGCTTAGTAAAATTTAAAATTTTACCAAGGCATGCTCTTTAACCACTTGGTATTCTTAACTGATCTCCTTTGACACAGGAAGCTCTGACAAAATTTTATAACAGTCAAATGGACAGAAATTCATTTATGGAAATGAAAGGAAGGAAACAAACAAACACAAAAAAACAATTACCACATTTTCAGATGAAGGATTACATGGAACATACACTCTTTTTTGGAATATTCACATCCTTATTATTTATTCCTATTTAGATAAGCAACATATTAAATTTATTTTTATCTTCCCTATATTTTTTTTTTAAAGGAGCAAGCTCCCCAATATCACTATAATTGCACAAAGAAAGAGGTAGATAGTGGAGGGGAAAGATACCCACTACTCACTACCTGTGTGGCCCTGAGAAGTCATTCTCTCCCAGCCTCAGTTTTCTCATCCATAAAATAAAGGGGTAGGACTAAATGATCTCTGAAGTCCCTTTCAGCTCTAAATCCTGTGATCCCATAAAAGATTCTTAAAATATTCCTCTGTCTGGGAGACTCTACCCTCTTTCTTTCTCCTCCTTGCATGAAACATCTATTTTTTCCTATTTGCTGAGCCTGTTCTTCCTTCTGGCTCTTTCTTTTTCCATTAACCCTCCTTCTGCCTTCCTCCATCTTTCTACCCATCCCATCCCTCCATTCATTCAGACATCCATCCATCCATCCTTTTATTTCCTCTCTCCTTTCTTTCCTTTAACACCTTTACCTAACTAGAATAATGAATTAAAGGCATTTTAAAGAGGTTCATATACTGGATAAAGTAGCATGCTTCCAAACCTTAATGTAGAAAGCAGACAAGTCAAATCTTTTCTCTATGAAAAACTAAAAGAAAACCAAAACCAAAATCTAAGTTGCTTTCTATAAGTGGTTCTGTGTTATTACTATGAATTTACCCCTTTCCCTTAGATGAGAGAAAATTGCCAAATCCCATCCTCACAAGCTAAAATGGCCTCTTATTCTTACAATAAAAAATCTCCTACTCAAGATTTATTTTAAAAGATTTTTCCTGAATCTTCAACATAAAGAAGATCCAACTCACTTCCAGTTGATCAATGATGGACAGAGGTAGATACACCCAGAGAAGAAACACTGGGAGGGGAATGTAAATTGTTAGCACTAATATCTGTCTGCCCAGGTTGCATGTACCTTCGGATTCTAATGTTTATTGTGCAACAAGAAAATGATATTCACACACATGTATTGTACTTGGACTATATTGTAACACATGTAAAATGTATGGTATTGCCTGTCGTCGGGGGGAGGGAATAAGGGAGGGGGGGGTAATTTGGAAAAATGAATACAAGGGATAATATTATAAAATATATATATATATATAATAAAAAAAAATTAAAAAAAAAAAAAAAAAAAAAAAAAAAGATTTTTCCTGTAATCCAAATAATCACCTCTCTTTTAACTAACATAAACCTGACTTTCCCTTTTCTTCTGCATTAGAAATGGAGAACTAAGAAAATTTCTCATGGGACAGGACAGGAATGCAGCACAATTTGGGTACTGAGTCAGTGAGGCACAACTTTCAACACCAACCAATACAGATGAATTTCTTGGGAAAACAAGGTTTGGGGGCGTTTGGGCTCACTTTTTCCTATTTCTGTCACAATCTTCCCTAAAGGATACTTTTTTAAAAAATAGCTTTTTATTTTTCAAAATACACACAAAGATAGTTTACAACATTCACCTCTGCAAAACCTTGTGTTTCAAAATTTTCTTCCTCTTAATCTCTACCCCTCCCCTGGACAGCAAGTAATTTGATATAGGTTTAAACATGTGCAATTCTAAACATATTTCTACATTTATCATACTGTGCAAGAAAACTCAGATTAAAAGGGAAAAAAGGAGAAAGAAAAAAAAAGCAAATAAAAAAGGTGAAAATACATGCTGTAATCCACATTCAGTCTTCATAGTCCTTATTGTTGAAAAGAGCCAAGTCTATCACAGTTGATCAAGGGATGTTTCTCCTAATACACCAAAGCACAAATCTGACCATGTCATACCTCTGATCAAGAAGCTGCTGTCTCCCAACAACCTCTTGTCAGTAAGCCAATAAGCTTCTAGTATGTGCCAGGCATTGGGTTAAATGCTGGAGGTAGAAAGGCAGGGAAATCATGGACTCCTGTGGTACTCCTTATCAGAATACCGTTTTCATATGAATAAACACTACACATGTGAGTATAAAAGAGAGCCATTATACTGATATTATCAAAATAATTTAATAATTATTTAATAAAATAATAATTTTAATTTATTAAAATTATTTTAATATTAATTAATATTTAAAATAATTTTAATTTAATAAAATAATAATAAATTATCAAAATAATTTAATAATTATTTAATAAAATAAAAGGGTTAAGAACCCTTTTATTAGGATAAAATCAAAACCCCTCTGCTGGGAATTAAAAACTTTTCACAATCCATTTCTAGATTCTCTTTCCAGAATTCCTACAAATTACTTTCCTTTAGAAACTCTTCTTCCCTCCCTCCCTCTTTCTCTCCCTCCCTTCCTCCCTTTCTTCCTTCCTTCTTTCCTTCTTTCCTTCCTTCCTTCCTTCCCTCACCTGAGGCCTTTCATGATGACCTAAATGCTTTTCTCCTTCCTTCTTTCAAGGTTCACCTCAAGAGCCTACAGGAGGTCCTTTTGGATTGTCTCAATTGTTAAGGGTCTTCCTTCACAGCAATATTGATTTGTATTTACTTTGTCTATCTTTCCACGTATTGTCTCCCTTGCCTCTCTAATAGAATAAATAAAGCCTTTGAAAACGGAAATTGCCTGTGTTTGCATTTTCAACACCTGAAATTGGGTAGAACTTTGTAGGCACTCAATAAATGCTTTCTGAATGAATGAAAATGACTAGATGGGCATTAGAGTGACATGTTATAGTGGTGATTCCTTTCTTCTATAGGTTAGCCTAAATGGTTCCTCCTATTTCTCAAATTCAGTTGGGTATCCATGAAACCATGACCAAAAGGAAAAAAATTCCCAATTCTCAAGTCAACTGTGTCTTAAGGAGAAAATGGCAACAAGGATTTGAACTTGCCAAGTTCAAAAGCATATTAACACTTAGATAAGAAAAGGGAGGGAATTAGGTAGGGCTTGCAGCTTTGTTTAGGGTTATACATGCCAAGAAATATAACCAAGAGGTACCTGTAATCAGTTTTTGCATGTTATAATTAAGTACAAAGGACAACTCACAATGCAGCATTTACCAACATGACAGCGTTAGCAGCTCTCACTTCTGGACAAAATCTAATTCCCAGGCCACAGGTTAAATCTAGATCATAATTCTTCTTTATCAAAATAAAAGAACCAAGAATAAGTCCTTTCTACAGTTGTGCTCTGGCTGAATAAATATGGATAAAATTTGGTGCTACAAAAATGGGATACTGATAGGTACTAGATATGTGATTTCCTTGGTATATGAAATTCCCTTTACCAATGCAGGTTGGCACCTTCTCAGTGCCTGGAGCACTAAGAGATTTAATGACTTGGGGGATGGAAGATCAACAATAATAGGATATGATGGAAGGAAAAATACAGCTAACAACCTGAAACATAAATGGGAATGGGATATTACAGAAGATAGCAGCACAATGTATTAGAAAGTAGAATCTACCAAAGTGTGACTTAATAGTCATCTTGACTTCTTTCCTATAACTGGATTTTGATGACTCTGGAGGAAAGAATGAAGCTGAGAACTTTATGCAATTCTGCCTTACTTAAAAACAATTCAGACACAACTGAGATATTTTTCCATGATGTCACTGGTCCTCCTCGAAAACACAGGAAATACAATTGAAATGATGAAATACAGTTTAAATGAGGGGCAAGCTTAGATTGTTATGTCTCAGACAAATGTAAAAAATGAAAGACTGTCAATCAAGAACTCAGACAATGCAAGAGTAAAGATAGATATAATTAACTGTGATAAACAGGAAAACTACATTATGCTAAAGGCATAAAAATGAAATTACATCAATATTATATATATATGTACCAGATGGCATGACATCAAACTACTTAAAGGAAAATTAGTCAAACTCTAGGGAGAATTAAGACAGTAAAACAATATCAGCTAGGAGCTCAATGTGCCCTTTCTAGACCTAGAAAATTTTGGCAAAAAAGACAAACAAGAAACAAGTTAAGAATTTGAACAAAATTTTAGATAAGTCAAACATTAAGAGACCTCTGGGTATTCCTGAATGAAAACTATAAGGAGAATAGGCATATTTCTCTAAAAACTAGTCATGTGCTGGGGCATATGAATTTGTACAGATAACCATAATAATAACCGCCTCAATTACAAACCTCTTATTATATGCCAGGCGCTGTGCTAAGTACTTTACAAATACTATTTCATCTGATCCTCACAATCACCCTGGGAGCTAGATGCTTTTATTATCCCTACTTTACAGATGAAGCAGAGACTGACTGACTTGTCCAGGGTCATATACCTGAGTCTGAGGTTGGATTTGAACTCAGTTCCTTTCTAACTCCAGATCTACCTAGTTTCCCCCCAAACACAGGAAGATTTTTCACTGACAACAACAAAAATTACTGTCAATGAGGAAAATTTGAATATTTATTTTCCCAATTACATGTAAAACCCATTTTTAACATTGGTCTTTAAAATTTCTTAATTCCAAATTCTCTCCATTTCTCTCCTTCTGCCCTCATACAGTCTTTCAAGACATATTTCTAGATTAATCATTTTGGAAATAAAAATACAGACCAAAAAACTCCAAGAAAAATTTTAAAGTACACTTTGATTTGTACTCAGAATTCATTAGTTCTCTCTCTGGAAGTAGATAGCATTTTTCATCATGGGTCCTTTGGAATTGGATCATTATCTTGAGGAAAGTAACTAAGTATTTCACAGTTTGATTACTGATACAATATTGCTATTATTATGTACAATGGTCTCCTAGTTTTGCTGACTTTGCTTTGCATCAATTCACATATGTCTAAGCTTTTTTGAAATCATCTGCTCATCATTTCTTATAGCCCAATAGCATTCCATCATAATCATATACCATGACTTGTTCAGCCATTCACCAAAGGACAGACAAAAATGAGAGGCATTTCAAACTGAAATGGAGAGTAAATGATAGTCTTTTTTTTTTTTTGTGGGTATAATTTTTTTTATTATAGCTTTTTATTTACAAGACATATGCATGGGTAATTTTTCAGCATTGACAATTACAAAACCTTTTGTTCTAACTTTTCCCCTCCTTTCCTCCACCTTCTCCCCCAGATGGCAGATAGACCAATATATGTTAAATATATTAAAGTATAAGTTAAATACAATATGTATACATGTCCATAGAGTTAGTAAATAATAGTCTTAAAGAATAGGTTAAAGCAGTAATCATAGAAAGGATAGTTTTATCAATGAAAAATTCCAAGATGACACACTATAAGTTTTAGAAACATACTGAAATAGTTCTTAAGAGAAAATTAATATTTCTAAGAGATGAATGAATTGGTCATCAAAGAAAAAAAGTGAAAAGCAATAAAATAAGAGACCTTAAATAATACCCTCTTACCTAACATTATAACTATCATTTCTATATCTCAAAGACATTAAAGAAGAAAAAGATCCACATGTACAAACATAATTATAGCAATTCTTATTTATGGCAAAGAACTGGAAACAACATTTGTGTATCACTTAGGGTATGGCTGAAAACTTATATATGGTTTATGACTGTAATGAAATAATATTGGCTTTCTAAGAAGGGACAAAAGGGATGGTTTTAGAAAAAGTTGGAAAAACTTGTATGTAGGAATAAGGAGTGAAATGATCAGAACCCAAAGAACCATTTTTACAATAACAGCAGAACTGAGAAAGTGAAGGTAGAAAACAACTAAAGACTTAAGAACTCTGATCAATTAAAAGACCAATTCCAGTTTTTGAGGACCTTTGATGAAACATGAAAACAGACTTGATGAATTCAAGGTACATAAGGAGACATGCATTTTCACACAATTTTATTTTGTGCATTATTTGATTATGCATATTTGAGACTAGCCTTTTGTTTCAACAGGATGAAGGAGGAGAAGGGATTGCTGATAAGATTATCAAAAGAAAAATAAAGAGAAGTAATTTTTTTTTTAAATGAGGAGAACAAATGGAGGTCAGTAGGAAACACAGACAAGCAAGATGGCTTGAAAAATAACATGTGAAAATAAAAATTCATATGTAATACAGATTTACAGTTTTATATACAATCATCTCATTTTGTCCTCCTTTACATATGGAATGTTTGTCATATTTGCTGTTTTATCCTTAAGTTAAAAAATACCCAAAGTAAACAAATAAACAAATCAAAAAACCTTGATAAAGGCAAAATGGAAATTCTGAAAATAAGAGAATAAATTTTAAAAAGCAACATTGAGTTGTCAAATAAAATTAGAACCTGGAATTCTGGGGGGAAGAGTAAATTAAATGAAAAAATCAAAATAATCAAAATCAAACAGAAAAGGAATTTATGATGTATGAAAGAAACAAAGGAAAATCATAGATCATATTTTTAAAGCAAGAATTAAAAAACAAACTACCTGGATTCTTCGTGTGAGAAATAATTTAAATGACATAATTTCAAAAGAAATAATTTAAATTAAATTCATAAATAGACTTCCAAAAATGAAAATTCTAAGGCATGATGGATTTATAAAAGAGTTCTACCAAATATTCAAGGAAATTGAACTCTAATATAATTTGTTTGCAAAAATAAAGTAAGTATCCTACCAGCTTCCTATAAGATAAATGTGGTCCTTCGTTTCATAAACAGATAATAAATAGGAATAATAATAAAAATAATAAAATATAATAAATATTTAGATAATAAAATAAGGAAATAAAATATTAAATATTTTATATTAAATAAAATAATAAATAATAAAAAGGAAAAAGACTACAAACTAATAATTTAATGAATATTGAAGCAAAAATATTGAAAAGATCATACAACAACATATTAACAAGACTGATCTTTTTTTAGGGGAAAGTGACTATCTTGTCTTGGCTGGCCATTAATGGGCCACATCCCCAGAGACTGACCCAGTAGTTTTGACTTGCTCTATTTCCAACCTGGATCTGATTGCTCTGAGTGGATCACTATATGGAAATTGGACTTAATTTGAACACCTAACTAGCTTAGCCCACTGCAGTTCCAAAATTCCCTAGCCCTGGAGATCCACGGTGCTCAGTCTCCCAAGTAGTAGAGATTACTGGCTTGCATCAAAATGCAGAGCTAAAAAGATATCATTTATGATCAAGCTGGATTAAATACTAGGAGATGAAGAGTTGGTTTAATACTTGGAAAATTATAAATATAAAGGAATATAATTATTTAAAATGATACTGATATGGTTATGTCAGTAGATGCACAAAAGTTTTCATTAAATGTAAGACACATTAAAAACATCAAAACTCAAAATTGCCTCAATATGCTCTATTCACTGCATTACCTGGTTACCCTAAATATAGCATTGGCTGTTCTAAATAAATCTAACAGCTAGATTTATTTGTAATGGAAAATACTAGAAGACTTTACAGCGAGAACAGGGATACAGCCAAGAGATCTCTTGTGACCACTATTGTTTGATCTAGTGCTAGAAATGCTAGCTTTTGAAATTAAGTAGGATAAAAAAATTAAAGGTATAAGAAAGATCAAAGAAATAAAATGATTACCACTTACAAATTCTATGGATTTTACTTAGTGAACCTGAAATTCAAGTAGAATTACCTAAACAACTAATAACTTTTATTATAGAGTAGTCTTTAAATATAGCCAGAAAAATTATTTGCTTTTATCTATACTATTAACAAAACCCAGAAGGAAGAACTAGAGAAAGAAATTTCATTTACATTCACTACAAAATGTACAAAATATCTAGAAGTCTAGTTAATAATACACACTGAAATGATATAAATAGTTCCAAAAAAAAGTCATTACAAAATAAAGGAATATATAAATAATAGGACATATATTAGTTGCCATACCCAGTTAAGCTATTCAAAGATTCCCTTAAAGGGCTAAGGATAGAGAATGGACTAATGAAACTTACTCTATTAATGAAGGTTAGCTCTTTCATTAAGAGATACATTTCTGGAGACTATTGCCTATAGTTATAAAACTAAATAAAAGAAAAAAATGCATTTATTTAGAAGAAAAGTAAAGAATCTCAAAGGAAAATTTTTAAAAGTCAGACTAAAATTCCCTAGCAATAACAAATCTCAATTTATTCTCCAAAATGGTGACCATTAAAACTATTTGGTAATAGGGCATTTACGGAGGGTGAGGGGAGAAGCGACAGAGAAATAAGTAGATTTTAGGGACATTGATTTTTTTTTTTAAAGGATCAAAGAACTAAAACATACACAGAAAAGAGGAGAAAAAAATTCCAAGGAAGAAAGCAGGTGTTGTTAATACTATTGTGCTAAACTATATATATATATATATATATATATATATATATATATATATATATATATATATATATATATATATATATATATATGTATATGTATATGTATATGTATATGTATATATACATATAAATTATATAATAGTTTTAATATAGAATATGGAAGTGCATAATTTCCTATATATTTCTCCTTTTTTTGCCCTTTGCATATTAAAATGTTCATAGGTATTGAGGATTTTGCCTGACTACATATTTGTTTCAAAGGAGGCCTTCTATTCAGAAGCCTTATGGTGGAAGCTTGGTAGTAGTATAAAATAAGCAAATAAAAAGATGCATAAAATTCATTATTTAATGTTCAGAAGAAAACAGATAGTAATGGAGAAAATATAAAGAGTTATATTTGAGATGTTTTTTTTTTTCTTAAAAAACAAGCTACATGAAAAGATTCATAACTTCTTACACAACTCAACACTTTCTTGTTCTTCAATACATTGAAATGTCTGTGTTGATGGATAATTAGGTTCCCTCTAAAAAAGAAGATGAAAATAAATTATAGGGAAGGGGAAACAGGTAAAGGGATATACATGGATGAAATCATTAGAACCACAGGTTTATGTCTGGAAGACCATAGAGATAAAGAGAGAGAATTGACCAAGATCATATGGTAAGCAGTGGGGAGGAGATTTGAACCCAGCACCTTTGACTCTAAGTCTAGAACACCGCCAAATGCTGCTACATTAATTAGATCTGTCAAATTCATCAAAGCTGCAAAATTCCTGGGTGCTGCCAATCAAAGATTAAAATGTACAGTTATCCCTTCCACTTCATGATTTTCCCCCATCAAGGTTCAGATATATCACAGGTATATAAGAAATAAAATGGGATTCAAAGGACTATAAAACTGTGTATACCCTTTGACCCAGCAGTGCCACAATTGAGTCTGTATCCCAAGGAAATCATAAAAGAGGGAAAAGAACCCACATGTACAAAAATGTTTGTAGCAGCCCTTTTTGTCTTGCAAAGAATTGGAAAAGGAATGAATTCTCATCAATTGGTGAATGGCTGAATAAGTTGTAGTATATGAAGGTAATAGAATATTATTATTCTATAAAAAATGATGAACAGATGATTATAGAAAGGCCTGGAAAGATTTATATGAGCTGATGCTGAGCAAAAAAAAAAAAATCAGGAATACATTGTATATAATAACAGCAAGAATGTGTAGTGATCAACTATGTAAGGCTTGGTTCTTCTCAGTGGTTCCCTGATCCAAAGCAATCCCAGTAGACTTTGGATTGAAAATGCCATCTGCATCCAGAAAAAGAACTAAGAAGACTGAGTGTAAATCAACATATACTATGTTCACTTCTTTTTTCTATTTTTTTTTAAATCTCTCCCATGGTTTTCCCCTTTTGCTTTGGTTTTTCTCTCCCAACATAATTCATAAAACAATGTGTATTAATAAATAAACTAAAAGATAAAAAAGAAAAGAAAGAAAGAAAGAAAGAAAATGAGACTTTTGGGAAAGTTTTGCAAAAGGTACAGATGACAGGTAAAACCCAACAGATGACACAGGAAAAAATTATAAATTGAGAAATGCATCAAATATGTGTATAGCCTTGTATAATATCAATATAGTTTATCTTTTAACAACATAATAATTCAGATCTTCTCTGGTACAAAGGAAGGGCCAAAAAATTTTCAATCACTTTTCAAGATTGTGTGCCTTGTCCTTAATACCTATGATAAGGAGGGGATAACTGTAACTAGAAATGTGTAATGAAATAAATAAAAACAATGTAGCATAGATAATGTTAATCTGTGGTTTTCTAAATCAATATGCCCTGCCAGCTAAGTTTGATAATACCTCATCCTTCCTGACTTACCTGGGAAATTATGGCTAATAAATGTCAGAGATAACTTTTGTAGAATAAATAAAAAAACAAACTTTTTTTGCATTTTCCTGCAGAATCTAAAGGTTGACCCCACCCCACCTCCCATGAATGCTGGAAGGGCATTTGGACTGATCTCTTCTGAAATTGGGGACCCAGCCTTCCTTTTCCTTCCTTCTATTCCCAGAAGCAGGAGGTATGCTTACATCCTCTCACCTTTGACTTTTTTCTTTTTTTGTTTAGCTTCATATGGTTTTTGTAATAGAACCTCATCTCTTGACAACCTTGAATATAACTCTTTGCCCTCAGTCACTTTTCCTCTCTCTGGGGATTTTTGTTACAACAAAGCTTGTCACTGGAATAGGTCTCTTTAGTGAATGGTGCCATCAGAATATGTAAATGAATGCCATTCTTTAAGTCTGTTGGCACATATTCTGTGTGACAGAGGAGGCTAATTCAAGAAAAAGGCTACCTGGATGGATAGGAGCAGGGAGGACCCCGGCCTTCTTCTTGGGGGCACATTCAGTGCCTCTAAGTCCTGCTCAGAAATCCTCCTATTCCCTAAGTCAGACCAGTCCAGACCAGACCAGACCTCCAATTCTTTTTTGGCAGGGGGGAAAAGCGGGGGAAATACCTTTAAAATTAAACAATGTCATTTTTCCGGGGAGTGGTGAGGAGTGGGCGGTTACTAACTGCTTTCTGGAAATATTTCAGGGAGAAAGGTGAAAGCTGTAAGAGGAAGACAGAGCAGAGGATAATGGGGCTGGTCTTTAGCCAGCCTGCAGCAACTGCCTCATTATGCTTTAATACATGTCATTAGCTGCATCCTTCGATGCTTTTAACTTCCTGCCAAGAGGAATGGGTCGAGTTTCTATGGTAACAAGAGTTGAGTCAGCTGGCCTGCTGCTACCCCACACACAGATTTTTCTAATCCACTATATAGTCTTGAGATGGGATAGGAGTCTGGAGAGGCTTCCCTTGGTTACCGAAGAAAACAATTACCTACTTCAACAAGAGAGGATGATGGAACATGAGAGGGGCAACTTAATGTTCAAAATAGAATAAAAAGAAATGACCCAAACGCAGTGGATGTATGTTGGTTTCCATGGAAATGGCACTTAAGTAAACAAACTTATGGGATACATCATTTGGAAAGAAAGGACTGAAGGAAGGAAGGGAGAAAGAGTGTAAAGAGATTCAGTGAGAGATGAGACTGCTGAAATGATACACAAAACTCGATAGAAAAAAAAATTAAACTGATTTTTAAATTCTCCAGATACAGGGAGGAGATGTTTCATTTTCTCTTAAGGGCCCTGGATTTCACATGTCATAAACAAGAGATGCTTAGCTTTGAGAAGAAAAGCAGGTAGGAGGGATGAGAGACATGTTTAAGTAACTGAATAGCCACCATTTTGGAAAGGGATTAACTTTGTTCTGCCTGGCCCCAGTGGATAGGATAAAAGCAAAGGGTAGAAGATGCAGTCAGGAAGAATTAAACTTGCATGTGTATAAATTTGTGTGTGGAAATCCCTTCTTAACCTTTCAGGCAGAAGGAAGGGCTGCCTCAGGAGATAATGGATTAACCCTCATTGAAGGTATTTTGAGAAAAGCTAAACAACCACTTGGTAGGTAAGTGGTTGAAGGGATCCCTGGGCAGGTAGAGCCTCCATCCTCATGTGGCTTCTGACATGTGTTCTAGTGCTGGGATGTTTTCAAATAAGTATAGGAAAGAGGAAAGCATGAAAGGTGAAATGTTTATGAAAATGGAATGCTGAAGGGAAACCGGTAAATTATTTGTTACAACTAGACAGATTTTTTAAAAAATCTTCAAAACATGGGAAAAGGAAGTATAGTTTAAGAGCATTATTACTTTTTCTGTAACTTTTTGTGATCTTTTCAAAGCAGGTGCTTACTAAAGATTTATTGATCAATTGTTACTTCCCTCTAAGTTCCTTCAGGGTGAGTACTTACTGTCTTTTACCTCTTTTTATATTGCCAGTGCTTAGCACATAGTCTGGCAGTAACACTGTTGGTACTTAATAAAGGCTAATGGATTGACGTTTCCCTCATTAGACTGTAAGTTTTTTGAGGATAGATACTTTTTTGCCTCTTTTTATAACCTTAGCACAGTGTCTGGCACACAATAGGAATATAATAAATATTTATTGACAATTTTGAGGACACAGTCCAAAATTTCATTCTGAAACTAAATATACTCAATCATCAGAACGTAAACTTGAATCTAATTGCACTCAGAAGTTCCCTTCTGCCCATTTACTGACACTATGAAAAGCAACATTCCCTAAACCAGAGGCAGGTGTGGGTGTTTACTGTCTACCCTGCAGAATGAAATGTTTCCTAAACACACACTTCTGTAGGCAGAGTTCAACCCACGTTGGGGACTGCTCATTTTACTGCCCGACTGGTAACCCATTTGTTTTCCCTTTTAGATTATTCCATTAACCATCCATTTAGCTGTATTAAAGGGCTTACCTAAATGTTACCTATAGAGACAAACTAGCTTTCCAGGCTCATCCAGGATTGTTTCCCCAGGCACTCCACTCTCCAGGCAAACTAGCCTACTTCCTGCTCCACCCACCCATCAAACAGTCCATGTCCCATCTCCAGGCCTGGGTACTGATTGACTGTACTTCATGCCTGGAATGCCTACCTGCCTTCTCCTCCCAACGTTTAGTTGAGTCCCACCTACTTCAAGAGTTCTTCTGTTATCTTCCAGCTCCAATCCCACTGAAATCACTCTGTATTTATGCTGAATATGTTATGCATTTATCTGCCCATAGGCCATATCTTCCAGTAGAATATTTTATATTTCAATCCCCACTGTCTATCATATCTGGCCCACATTAGGCCCTTAATAAATGCTAATTGTTGAAAATAAATGGATGAAATTGGGAAAAATGTATTAAGTGCTTATTATGTGCCAAGAAGTATGCCAGTCTCTGCTCTCAAAGAGATCATATTGTAACTAGGAAGACATCATAGATAGGAGGCTTCAGTTGAAGGATGGGTGTAAAATCACAAAAAAGAAAGGAAACAAGCATTTATTAAGCTCCCACTTTATGCCAGGCCCTGGTCTAGGTGCTCTGAATATATCATTTTATCCTCACTATTTTTACTTCCATTTTGCAGCTGAAAGAGAGATGAAGAGACTCTTCCAGAATATTCAGCTTATTCAGGGTCTGAGATTGAATTTTCATTCAGATCTTCCTTCTTCTTGGCCCAAGAATAAAATCTTGGATAAAACCATTGAGCAACCTAGCTATGGAAGGATATAGTCAGCATTAAGGTGGAAGGCTAGCCTTAGGGTGCTGTGAGGTCTCTGAACATGAAAGGCAATAGCCCACCAGTCTCAGAAAATGAGATTGAGAGTCAGGATAAACTGCAGATTCTGGCTTCTATCCAAGGAGGGAATCAGCATCCAGCCAGGAAGGAGGAAAGGAAATTGACAACTGATGGGAATGAGAGCTCTGGGCAGCTGGGGGCAGTGGAGTGGAGGGGCAACTTGTTTGCAGCCAACTATATTGAGAACCCTTCAGTACTCTGGGCCAGTTCTGAAAAAGAGAGTCAAGAATCAAGAACAGCTGGGAGGGAGCTGATGATTGATTCTCTAATTTTAGAAATGTGTACAGGAAATAGTGGAGTACTGTTTACAAAGAAGGTACGTAAAAGCCATCCCAAACGTGGGAATTTCACAGAAGGGCCATCTCCTCTGACCCATTCCTGAACAAGAATCCTGTTTACATCACACTAGGCTTCCAATGGCCGGGAACCTCGGACAAACGTCCCTTCTGAATCAGTCCATTGCATTTTTGGACAGATGTCATGGACAGGAAGTTTTGCCTGACTTCAAGGCTAATAAGTCTCATTCTTTACATCTTTCACCTTTTGCTCATTATTCTACTTCCTGGAATCAAAAAGAACAAGAAACAGCCACCATAGGACCTTCTTCTCCCAGTTTCTACTTCCTTTTGACAGGTTCATACAGTCTAGGACACATGAATACACAATTGCCTTTTTTGGAAAACAAACTCAGGGGGCAAAAGCCTTTTTCATAAAGTGAGATATTCAGTCTTTTTGTCAGTAACTATATCCAAGCAAGAGTGGCACCTTCCCAAACTGTTAATTCCTTGCTATTAATCAACTAATCAACAAGTATTTAAGTGCCTACTATGAACCAGGTACAATGTTAAGCACTAAAAACAGATGCAATCCAACAATCAACATTTATTAAATGCCTACTATGTATCAATGCTAATCAAGTAAAAGACAGTCCCTGACTTCAAAGAACTTAACTCCTTTCTCTTTGTCTTTTTTTTTCCAGCATCTAATCATGTGATTTCACATACATTCTTGTTTTTAATATGATTATTTATATTATTTTCCTGATGTTGAACAACTCGTTCATAGGGATTTATGATTCTGACAACTAATCATTTCTTCTTTTATTATCAGGAGATGTGGATTTGAATGCTAACTTTGATATTCATAAGCTATGTGACTAGGAACAAGCCAATAAACCTCTCTGATCTTCAATATCATCATCTGTAAAATGGAGATAATTATTGTTATATACCCACAGGTGTGCCCTAAAGAAAGCACTTTGTAAATTAGAAATCATAAGATAGTCTGGGTTATTCCTAGAATTGTAATTAGTTATCAAGCTATTAGATAAAGGATAAAATGAATCCAAACCTTAAATTCTCTATATTTTCAGTCCTAATAACACATCTAATATTTCAAGTGTTCTGGGGAAAATTCTAAGTTTTAGGCAGATACTAGAGAATGTAACTGTGTCCCAAAAGTCTTACTTCAGCTTTAAGCTATTAAAACCCAACTTCTTCCCCTACAATGAAAATTTCTGGCCAACAACTACAGAGCCAAAGTAAAAAAAAGTTCTATATCCTCTACTGAATAAATAATAAATAAATGAAACCATGATGGCTTGTGGAGATGAACAACTGCCAGGTCTAATCTACTTTACTGTTATAAGATCTCTTCCAACCACCTGTTTTTTTTTCCTCGACTCTCATAGCCCCCATCATCTCTCCCCTGTACATTGCTCAAGAATCTTCACTGACTCCCTATTGCATCTAACAGAAAAATGTTATTGTTTTGACTCACATTTAAAATCCTTTGGTCCATTCAAAGTGGAATGGGCTACCTTAGGATGTGAATGGAGAATTTTACCCAAAGGCCCAGGTGAGCACATGAGAGATAAGATATAAGATAGATAAGGTATGTATATGTATGTAAGATATATGTATATATGTATCTGTTCCACACATGTACATATATTACTACTTATACACACAGATCTCCTTGACTCTCGGCCTACTTTGGGCTTCTATCGATCATCCCGATATAGAATATATCTATATTCTCTGTCTCTGTCTCTGTCTGCCTCTCTTTCTCTCTGTCTCTCTCTGTCTCTTTCTGTCTCTCTCTCTCTCTCTCTCTCTCTCTCTCTCTCTCTCTATATATATATATATACATATATATATATACACATATATACACACACACAGATATATACAGAATAGCTGATTCTATGCATTCCTCCTCAAGTCCATGTCTGACTTCTTGGGCACCCAGGGACCTTCCAACTCAGAGAGCTTGTGAAGGACTCCCCTGAAATTCCCTTAGCAAGGATTTATGGGAAGACCTAGACAAGAGTTTCATGGTTTAATAACATGGAACTTTCTGATGATTTCAATAAAGCCCCCTTCATTTTATTCTTTTCCTGCCACTGATTGAGACTAACACTTAGATAGCTGACACACGAGCGGAGAAGAGATGCCCTTTGGTAATTACATGGCTGCTTTATAATTTCTTGGAGGCCATACCTATCCCTATCCTCGGAATGTGTCTGTGCTCTCTACTTAAGATCCGTCCTCCCGGATGCAATCACCTCCTCCCCTGGCAGCTCTAGCACCTGGTTCCCAGTGTAATAAGCGTGTCTACACCAGCGTGCTCTGCTGGGGTGATGCAAGACTGAAAGCAGGGACCTTATTTGCTGCCTTAATCACTCGATGCTTCCAGCTCAGCTTTACCTCTGGAATGCTTTCTTTGCCTCTGGCTTAAAACAATTTTCCTTTATTGGGCGAGGGTGAAAGGGATTTGGTCAGAGCAAAATTCAAAAGAAAACTACCCAATATACAGTCTCAGCACCAGCAAGAAGAGGGGCTCTTACCAAACGTTCCCTCCTGTTTCTCAGGCGCTGTAATTAAAGCCGAACGGATGCCAAGGCTTCCCAGAGCAACTGGTTGCCTACTTCAAACACGGGGGGCCACAATGACGCTCCACCCCTTTTGCACTGATTCACCCAGTGCCTTCCGGCAAATTGCTTAACACCTTCTGTCCCTCAGTTTTTCCATCTGTAAAACTGGGATAATTGGCACTTACCAACTTCATAGGATGTCTTGACGATTAATTAGGCGATGAGGCTGACCTTGCTGGTGAGAAAGGAGTCAAATTGTGCCTCTTCTGGGGCTGCAGCAACCGGGGTACAGGGAGGGAAATGACCTCCTCTCCAAGAGGCTGCTGTCTCCCCTCCTCCCTGGCAGACCAGCGACCACGAAAGATGGCAAAGCAACAAACACTAATGATGAAGATGCGAAGCATCCCATGTGAAAACCCAGCTCAACCCAAACATTTACCAAGACAAGAACAAAAATCAGAAGCGTACCAGATCTCAGCTGGGAGAAACACGCGTCTGCTGGCAAATGCACGTGCACACATTAACTGCAAGCGCTCATAACTGAGAGCATTGGAAAGAGTCTCAGGTTGGAGGTGGCACCTGGGTTATGCCCTGAAGGGAGGTGTGGTGGTTGCTGTTGTTGTTGTTAAGTCAATGCTCTCTGACTCCCCATTTGGGGTTTTCTTGGCAAAGAGACTGGAGTGGTTCGCCAATCCCTTCTTCAGACCATTTTACAGATGAAGAAATTGAGGAGGGCAGGTTAAGGGACTTGCCCAGGATCACACAATTATCTGAGGCCGAATTTGAATTCAGGTTCTCCTGACTACAGGCCCAGTGCTCTACTCACTGTGGCAGGAATGCTACAATCTGGAGGTGAGGAAGAAGAATCCTTTAAGCAATGAGGGACCATGATGCTAGGAAGGAGAAGGCTGAGGGTATGGCGACCGGCTAGAAAAAGCCAAACTTTCCTTCTCCCTTATTGTGAACTCTATGACAGAGAGAGATGAATATCCAATGTTCTTGCCATTTCTACTTCAGTAACCCCTTCTTTTTTTATAATCACAGTAACAATGAGACTAGACATTTATATAATGCTTTAATTGCAAAGTGGTATACCCACATTATCTCTCTTAAGTCTCTTAACAATCCTGGGAATGAAGGCCACGGGTAGGATCACCCACATTTTAGAGATGAGGAAACTCTGGCTGAGGGTCACACAGGGTCACACAGCGAGGAGGTAGAATCTGAAGTTGGGTTATTCTGAATCCTAATTTAGTCCACCCTTATACCAAACTGTCTAAATGATCAAGTAGACTGTTGAATTATTATTATTATTATTATTATTATTTTTAAGTTTTCCCACAGGAATAACTCAAGATGTCACTGATGCAGGTAGCTGGCAGGTGAAAAATCTCCCTCTACCTGCACCTTTCTTCTCTATAACTAACAAAGGTTAGTAGTACTCCTGAAAGAGATGAAAGCAAAAAAAAAAGTCCACCACTGCTCCCAGAGAGCAGGACTGAATTTCTGGTAATGCCACAAAAATTAATACTTAATAAATGGATAGTAACTTATTGACTAAATTTGCTTATTTTTCTTTTTTTAATTGATTTTATAATTACAAAATTTTTTTTGACAGTACATATGCATGAGTAATTTTTTTTATGACATTATCCCTTGTATTCATTTTTCCAAATTTTCCCCTCCCTCCTTCTACTCCCTCCCCTAGATGACAGGCAATCCCATACATATTAAATGTGTTACAGTATAACCTAGATACAATATATGTGTGTAAATCCAATTTTCTTGTTGCACGTTAAGAATTGGATTCCGAAGGTATAAGTAACCTGGGTAGATAGACAGTAGTGCTAACAATTTACATTCAATTCCCAGTGTTCCTTCTCTGGGTGTAGTTGTTTCTGTCCATCATTGATCAACTGGAAGTGAGTTGGATCTTCTTTATGTTGAAGATATCCACTTCCATCAGAATACCTCTTCATATAGCATTGAAGTGTACAGCGATCTTCTGGTTCTGCTCGTTTCACTCAGCATCAGTTGATGCAAGTCTCTCCAAGCCTCTCTGTATTCATCCTGCTGGTCATTTCTTACAGAGCAATAATATTCCATAACCTTCATATACCATAATTTACCTAACCATTCTCCAATTGATGGACATCCATTCATTTTCCAGTTTCTAGCCACTACAAAAAGGGCTGCCACAAACATTTTGTCACATAAAGGTCCCTTTCCTTTCCTTAGTAGTTCTTTGGGATATAAGCTCAGTAGTAGTACTGCTGGGTCAAAGGGTATGCACAGTTTGATAACTTTTGGGGCATAGTTCCAAATTGCTCTCCAGAATGGCTGGATTCTTTCACAACTCCACCAACAATGCATCAGTGTCCCAGTTTTCCCATGTCCCCTCCAACATTCATCATTATTTGTTCCTGTCATCTTAGCCAATCTGACAGGTGTGTAGTGGTATCTCAGAGTTGTCTTAATTTGCATTTCTCTGATCAGTAGTGATTTGGAACACTCTTTCATATGAATGGATATAGTTTCAATTTCATCATCTGAAAATTGTTCATATCCTTTGACCATTTATCAATTGGAGAATGGTTTGATTTCTTATAAATTAGGGTCAGTTCTCTATATATTTTGGAAATGAGGCATTTATCAGGACCTTTAACTGTAAAAATATTTTCCCAATTTGCTACTTCCCTTCTAATCTTGTTTGCATTAGTTTTGGTTGTACAAAAGCTTTTTAATTTGATGCAATCAAAATCTTCTATTTTGTGATCAATAATGATCTCTAGTTCTCCTCTGGTCATAAATTCCTTCCTCCTCCACAGGTCTGAGAGGTAGACTATCCTCTGTTCCTCTAATCTATTTATGATCTCATTCTTTATGCCCAAATGATGGAACCCATTTTGATCTTACCTTGGTATATGGTGTTAGTGTGGGTCCATATCTAATTTCTGCCTTACTAATTTCCAGTTTTCCCAACAGTTTTTTCCAAATAATGAATTCTTATCCCAAATGTTGGTATCTTTGGGTTTGTCAAACACAAGATTGCGATTTTTATTCATTATCTTGTCCTGTGTACCTAAGCTGTTCCACTGATCGACTAATCTATTTCTTAGCCAATATCAAATAGTTTTGGTGACTGCTGCTATATAATATAGCTTTATATATCAGGTACAGCTAGCCACTTTCATCTGACTTTTTTTTTTTATTTTATTAATTCCCTTGAAATTCTCGACCTTTTATTCTTCCATATGAATTTTGTTGTTATTTTTTCTAGGTCATTAAAATAGTTTCTTGGGAGTCTGATTGGTATAGCACTAAATAAATAGATTAGTTTGGGGAATATTGTCATCTTTATTATATTCGCTCGGCCTATCCATGAGCACTGAATGTCTTTCCAATTATTTAAATCTGATTTTATTTTTGTGGCAAGTGTTTTGTAATTTTGCTCATATAATTCCTGACTTTTCTTTGGTAGATGGATTCCCAAAGATTTTATACTCTCGACATTTGTTTTGAGTGGAATTTCTCTTTGTATCTCTTGTTGTTGCATTTTGTTGGTGATGTATAAAAATGCTGAGGATTTATGTGGATTTATTTTGTATCCAGCAACTTTGCTAAAGTTGTGAATTATTTCTAATAACTTTTTATTAGAATCTCTGGGGTTCTCTAAGTATACCATCATATCATCTGCAAAGAGTGACAGTTTGATTTCCTCATTACCTACTCTTATTCCTTTAATCTCTTTTTCGACTCTTATTGCCGAGGCTAGCATTTCTAATACAATATTGAATAGTAATGTTGATAGTGGGCAACCTTGTTTCACTCCTGATCTTACTGGGAAAGGATTCAGTTTATCTCCATTACATATTATGCTTATTGATGGATTTAAATATATGCTCATGACTATTTTAAGGATAGTCCATTTATTCCTATACTCTCAAGCATTTTTAGTAGGAATGGGTGTTGTATTTTATTAAATGCTTTTTCTGCATCTATTGAGATGATCATATGGTTTTTATTAATTTGATTATTAATATGGTCAATTATACTAATAGTTTTCCTAATATTAAACCAGCCCTGCATTTCTGGTATAAATCCTACTTAATTGTAGTGTATTATCCTGGGGATAATTTGCTAATATCTTATTTAAGATTTTAGCATCAATATTCATAAGGAGATTCACCTATAGTTTTCTTTCTTAATTTTCAATCTACCTGGTTTAAGTATAAGTACCATGATTGTGTCATAAAAGGAGTTTTGTAGGACTCCTTCATCCCCTATTTTTTCAAATAATTTATATAGCATTGGGGCTAAATGTTCTTTAAATGTTTGGTAGAATTCACATGTAAATCCATCTGGTCCTGGGGATTTTTTCCTGGGGAGTTGATTAATAGCTTGTTCTATTTCTTTTTCTGAAATGGGATTATTTAAGCAGTTTACCTCCTCCTCTGTTAATCTAGGAACCCTATATTTTTGGAGGTAGTTATCCATTTCACTTAAGTTATCAAATTTATTGGCATAAAGTTGTGCTAAGTAACTCCTTATTATTTCTCTAATTTCCTCTTCATTGGTGGAAAGATCCCCCTTTTCATTTTTAAGACTAACAATTTGATTTTCCTCTTTCCTTTTTCTGATCAGATTTACCAAAAGTTTATCTATTTTATTGGCTTTTTCATAAAAGCAACTCTTAGTTTTATTTATTAATTCAATAGTTTTTTTACTTTCAATATTATTGATTTCTCCTTTTAATTTTAGAATTTCAAATTTAGTTTTTGGTTGGGGGTTTTTAATTTGGTCTTTTTCTAGCTTTTTAAGTTGCAGGCCCAATTCATTAATCTTCTCTTTCTCTATTTTATTCAAGTAAGCCTCTAATGATATAAAATTTCCCCTTAATTACTGCTTTAGCGGCATCCCACAAATTTTGGTATGATGTCTCATTGTTGTCATTGTCTTGGGTGAAATTATTAATTGTTTCTATAATTTGCTGTTTCACCCAGTCATTCTTTAAGATGAGATTCTTTAGTTTCCAATTACTTTTTGATCTATTTACCCCTAACTTCTTATTGAATGTAGTTTTTGTTGCATTGTGATCTGAGAAGAAGGCATTTACTATTTCTGGCTTCCTGCATTTAATTTTGAGATCTTTATGTCCCAATACATGACCAATTTTTGTATAGGTTCCATGAACTGCTAAGAAGAAAGTATACTCCTTTCTATCACCATTCAGTTTTCTCCAAAGATCTATCATACCTAGTTTTTCTAATGTTCTATTTAGCTCTTTAATTTCTTTCTTATTTGTTTTGTGGTTTGATTTATCTAATTCTGAGAGTGCAATGTTGAGATCTCCCACTATTATAGTTTTGCTGTCTATTTCTTCTTGAAACTCTCTTAACTTTTCCTTTATGAAGTTAGATGCTATACCACTTGGTGCATATATATTTAGTATTGATATGGCTTCATTGTCTATGGTACCTTTTAGCAGGATATAGTTTCCTTCCTTATCTCTTTTAATTTGATCAATTTCTGCTTTGCTAGGTCTGAGATAAGAATGGCTACCCCTGCTTTTTTGGCTTCACCTGAAGCATAATAGATTCTGCTCCAACCTTTTACCTTTACTCTGTATGTCTCTCCCTGCTTTAAGTGTGTTTCCTGTAAACAACATATTGTAGGGTTCTAACTTTTGATCCAATCTGCTATCCGCCTCCTTTTAATGGGAGAGTTCATCCCATTCACATTTACAGTTAAAATGACTAATTCTGTATTTCCTGCCATCATATTATCCCCTGATTATGCTTCCCCCCCCCCTTGTCTCCCCTTAACCCCTTCCCCAGTATTTAATTTATGGACCCCACTTGTGACACACAGCCCTCCCTTTTTAGTATTCCTCCCCCTCCTTATAAGTACCTTCCCTTTTCTTGTACCCTTCCCTTATTCCCCTTTTCCTTTTTCCTTTTCCTCTCCCCCCTTATAATGAGGTGAGAGAGAATTCTCTGAAAAACAAATATGTCAATTATTTACTTTTGAGCTTCTTCTGATGAGAGTAAGATTCACACAATGTTTCTCCCCCTCTCTAAATTCCCTCAGATATGGTGTATTTTCTATGCCTCTTCCTGGGATGTAGTTTCCCTCTTTTTTTCTCTTCTTTCCCTTTTTCTGATACTATACCCTTCCCTTTACTACTTCCCTTTTTTATATTATATCAGTAAAATCAAATTATCCATGCAGACTTTCTGTACATACACAACAGAGATATTTTCAGAGATATATCAAGAGTTCTTTTTACCTTTTTCTGCTTCTCTTGAATCTTGTGGATGTAGATCAAATTTTTTTTGTTTAAGTCTGTTTTTTTTCTTAGAAACAAATGGAATTCCTCTATTTCATTAAATGACCATCTTCTTCCATAGAAGGAAATGCTAAACTTAGTTGGGTAGTTTATTCTTGGTTGTAATCCTTGTTCTTTTGCCTTTCAGCCCTTCAATCCTTTAATGTGGAGGCAGCCAGATCTTGCTTGACCCTTATTGTGGCCCCTTGATATTTGAATTGTTTTTTTCCTAGCTGCTTGCAATATATTTTCCTTAGTTTGGTAGTTCTGCAGCTTAGCCACAATATTCTGTGGAGTTCTTTTTTCAGGGTCTTTTTTAGGTGTTCAATGAATTCTTTCAACACCTATTTTCCCTTCTGTTTCTATTATCTCTGCACAGTTCTCTTTGATGATTTCCTGTAAAACAGAATCTAGGCTCTTTTTTTCATCATAATTTTCAGGAAGTCCAATGATCTTCAGATTATCTCTCCTAGATCTATTTTCCAGGTCTATAGATTTTCCCAATAAATATTTGACATTATTCTCCAGCTTTTCATTTTTTTTTTTTGTTTGACTGATTCTTGGTTTCTCAATGAATCATTCATTTCTATTTGTTCCATCCTGATTTTTAATGAGTTATTTTCTTCATTCGCATTTTTTAGTTCTTTTTGTATATATCCAATTGAGTTTTTAAATGAATTATTTTGCTCTGTTGAATTTTTTTCTATTTCACTATTTTTTTTAGTGAGTTATTTTCTTTTTCCAAGTCACAAATCCTACTTTCCTATGATTTTTTAATCTTTTCTAATTCACAAATTTTGTTTCCCTGTACCTCCTGTGAATTCTTTATTTTTTCCAACTCAAATTTCAGGACGTTGTTACTCTCTAGCATAGCTTCTCTTTCCTTTCCCCATTTTTCTTCAAACTCTCTTAACTTTTTAATAGTCTCTTCTAGGAGAGAGTTATGTTATGGGGGGCAGGTATCATTCCCCTTTAAGGTGTTATCTGGAGACTCTCTGCTGTTAGCCCCCTCGGGGTTGGATACCTGCTCTTTCTCTGTATAGAAGGTGTCAATAGTTCTCTTCAGCTTCTTACTCATTGTTAAAAATCTGTAGGGGTCTGCCCTTGGGGTAAGAAATTTATCAGCTTCCTCCCAGACTGGATGGATGCTACAATCCTGTGTCTGGGCTAAGAGAGAGCTCTGGGAGAGAGTTCCCCTCCCCCCCTCCTCCTCTCCCCTCCCCAGAAATGCCTCAGAGGTGATTAGCACCGCTGCAGTTTCAAGGAGTGCTCAGTGAAGGAACCCGCTGTGTGGCCTAGAGACTGCCCTGAGGTTTAATGCTGAACAGTGAAGTCACAAATACCAGCCAAAGCCTCCCCTGGGGCTGTGGATATTAGCAGCTGATGTGAAAAGCCCCTGCGCTCAAACCAGAAGTGTCTGCCTGGAAATCACTGCCCAAAAGTGGAGGTTCCGCTGCTCTGGGAGTTCCGCTTCTCTGGGAATTTCACTGCTGCTAGAATTCCACTGCCTCAGGCTGAGCCCGGCACTATGTGGATTAAAGGCTGCCTCTGGCCATGTCCCTGCTGTTCAGGCTCTCAACTACCCCAAGAAGAAGCCCAGGGCAGCAGAAGGCCTCTGCACAGCCATGTGGAGATTGGTGTTAGGTCACTTCTGGATTGGAGTGGATCTAGGATCTGGCTTTATATTTTAAAGTGGCTTGATTTCTCTTCTGAAATGCTATTTTATAAGCAGAGAAGAGCTATCAGCCTGTGTCAGATTCCTCTATCTCAGTGGCTTCTCTGATCCCAGAGTTCTCCCCAGCCAGATCAGCAGTGTGCTAGCACCTAACCCTGTCTGTGCTGATCTTTTTTTGCCTCCCCTTGGAACTGACCTTTTCTGTTGAAATTCCCGATTCTCTTCAGCTGGTAAGTTGTGCTTCTAATCCTTGTGGTTTTTTATCAGTCCAGCATTATTTAAGAGGCTGATTTAACTAATTGGTAATGAGGGAAGAAGGGAGCTTACAAATTCGTGTGTATCTTCTCTGCCATCTTGGCTCCGCACCTGTCTGCTTATTTTTCAATTTACTTTGCTGGATTTCCATCCAGCTCATGTCCACTACCCATAGGTGTCCAATACAGCTCTGTCCCAGACCCTTTTCTCTTCTTCCTTGAAGTTATTTCATTTCATGATTTCAAAAACACCATGAATTCCACTATATTGATGAATCCCAAATAAAAAGATCTCCTGACCTCATATCTCCTATCTCCAACTGTTCATTAGATATCCAGAACTGGTTATCACAAAGGCCTTTTAAATTTAGCATGTTCAAACTGAGCTCATTTTCTTTTCCTCTCCCCTACTTTACTGTCAAGGGCACTGACAACCTCTCAGTCACCCAGGCTTGCAACCCGCATTTCCTCAAATGGAAATGAAAGGAAATAACACTGAAGGAGAAGAGAAGAGAGCCCAATATATGTAGACACTGTTGTGATTACAATATAAAAGCATAGGTCTCATGTGCAAAAATGTTTTAGCAGCCCTTTTTGTGGTGGCAAGGAACTAGAATTGAGTGGATGCCCTTAAGTGGTATATGAATGTTATGGAATATTATTGTTCTATAAGAAATGACCAGCAGGATGATTTCAGAGAGGCCTGGAGAGACTTACAGGAACTGATGCTGAGTAAAGTCACCATAACCAAGAGAACTTTGTACATGGTAACAGCAAGATTATGTGATGATAAATTGTGGTGAACTTGGTTCTTTTCAAATAATGAGGTGATTGAGGTCAATTCCAATATTCTTGTGATGGAAAGAGCCATCCACATCCAGAAAGAGAACTACAGAGACTAAATATGGATCAAAATATAATATATTTTCATATATATTTCTCACAATCATTCTGTCAGGGAGGTGCCATTATCCCCATTTTACAGATAAGGAGATTAAGCCTTAGAGAAAGTGATTTACCCAGAATCACACAGCTAGTAAAAAAGGGAGGCAGGATTTGAACTCAGATTTTCTTGATGCTATATTCAATATTCTATTCACCGCACCACTTGGCTAGTCTTGAAGTGAAGGAAGAAGAAAGCAGTGTAGATGAGAGACAAAGAATAGTATGAAAAGGTACTTCCTTAGTCAAGACAGAACAGTAGGAAAAAATAGGTGGCTGAAAATTAACGACTGTGTTTACTCAGACAAGTCAGGGGAAGTGTTGATTCTCCCTTTTGTCAAACAGGTAACATGGAAATTATAAGTCTCTTTGGACAAGATTTGGGTGACCCAAGTCACATATCCCAGGATTTTGACTGTAATATGCCCCATCCTCTTATTGTAATATTCACTTTTTCACTAATAGTTAACCAATTAGAGTTGATTGCCACCCTTGGGAATACCTGCTCTTTCCAGGGCATATAAACTGTGAATCTACCACCACTAGGAGTCTTTGGTCTAAGAGAGATAGCCAAATGATTATCCTTTTATTAAAATCCTGGAATTATTAATAAAATGATTAAATCATCCAGGGAAAAAAAAACTGACAATGATATTTGCAGACATAAGAGACTTCAGAAGGGGACTTAAATCTGGGTCTCTGTTATATTATTGTGGTTCAGCCTTTATTTTTGAAGAAGACTAATGACATCATAGAATAATGACATCATCTGTGAATGGTATTTAAGTGAGGTAGAATTATACAAAGTCATCTGCCTCATTCTTCCAGAATCACTGAATCCCAGTGGCAAGACAAAAGTCAGAAAGACTGGTAATGGCTCAGGATGCAGTGGATGACCTTAGGGTCTTTGATGTCTGACCAAGCTCTAAGTGTTCCACAGCACCTGCTTCAGCCACCTTCACAGTTACTGGAACAAACTATTCTCTGCTGATTTCACAGGGAAAAGTCTTCACATGTATGGCATAGACAACCCCCTAACTCACTGATGTATTTGAAGCCTGTCAATTACTCTCAGTCTGGTTTAGTCTGTCTGCCAAGACAATTTTACAGGTGTGTAAGACTGCACATGCTACAGCTTCTTGGAGCCAAAAGTTAAAGTTGGAGGACAGGTAGACACCAAAGGTGGATGAGTAGCCCTGAAAGGGGCCCTCTCACCGGAGGTGCTGGTCCTTCCTGAGCACTCCAGAGAGGAGAGATGGAGAGATCACACTTAGGTTCTCATAAGAAAGAAGCGTTCCATGGTTATCCATCTTCTATCTTCCAGAAATCTACATTTCCCTAAAAAGAGGAAGCAATTATTGAAGAAAGAGATCCAGATCTGGATTCCAAAGATTTGGAATGAGATCAAATTCTAATATCTGTGACTTCTGTAAAGTTGCACAACACTGGCTTCAACACTCAGCTATAAAATGAGGAGGAAGAGCCACAGATTTGGGGAAGAGGGTCACAGAATTATTGCCAAGGGCCACAAGTACACATGTTTATATCTTGATTTCTATTTAGTTCCAATAAAACATGCCACATGTCTCAGAATAATGAATAAGCAAGCATCCCCTTAGAAGATAGGACAAATGAGGTGGCTAATATTTGTGACTGCTGAGTCATTTTAGACCTGTCTGACTCTCCATGACCCCCTTTTAGGGGCTTTCTTGGCAAAGACACTGGAGTGGTATACTATTTCCTTCTCCAGTTCATTTGACAAATGAGGAAACTGAGGTAGACTGAGTTAAGTAACTTGCCTAGGGTCCCACAAGCTAGCAATTGTCTGAGGCTGGATTTGAATTCAGGTACTCCTGACTCCAGTCCCCATGCTCTATCCACTGTGCCAACCGGCTGCTCAGGTACTCACTATACAAATAGTTTCTTGATGTTCAAATGTGGAGATGTACCACAGCTGGTTCTAGGAAGATCTTGGTTCAAGTCTGGCTGTGTAACTCTAGGTCAGAAACTTAACTCTGTGTGTGCACGCTGGGAGATAGTGAGACATCTCTGTTAAGACCACTGAGAATATGCTCATCTGCATTGGGAAAGAGCAGTCCCTGCTCCTATCCAATGTATGCAGATACTGTTGTGATTTGAATATAAAAATTTACTGAAATGTTAATTAAATTATGGTCAATTTTTATTGCTGTGAATTTTCTCAATCACTGGACACTAAAGACAATAACTCTTACATGTGAATAGAGAATTGGAAGGAAGACTTACCCCACTAATTTGCTTTTGATCACAGGCAAATCATTCTCCTCTTTAAATATTTTCATCTGTAAAATGGAGATTATAATAACCTGTATTTCTTATGAGTGTCAAGTGATATAATGCATATAAAATACCCTATACCCCTTAGCAAAGCCCTGGGTAAAAAGTGAGGCAGTAGTGAAATATTTAATGTTAAAAAGGGGTCCTCAAACTTCCATATGGGTACAAACAGTGCAACAGCTGTTTAGGATGCACTGAAGGAGGTCATTTCTCAAGTCATGCACTTCCCATTCTCCTCTGTAGGATGCCCTAGAAGAGCATAACTACAGAATATTAGAATGAGAAGGAAAGTGAGGGTCTAGTCCCATGCTGCATCAGGAGTTCATACCCTAGCGCCCTGGTCTCCATCAGCCCTCCCGTGTCATATGGCTTCCCTATGTAGCCAGTCACACTGATAGACAGCTCTATTCATCAGCTCATTCTTGTTTCCACAAAGCCAAAGTCTGCCTTTGTCGTTTCTGTCTCTTGGTTCCAGTTCAGTTCCAAGCCAGTCTGGCTCCTCCTTAAAAATCTGAAGACAAATATTTGTCTACTTTCCTCCAGGCCTCCTTTTTCAGCTCCTCCTCTTAGCATATGGTTTCCTGCTCCTCACTTGAGCTGCAGGTCTCTTATTATTTGGTTGCTCTATTCCCAATAATTTCACCTAAGAAAAGAGCAGCAGGAAGTTGTGGAAAGAGCTTGAGGTAGAAGACCCGGGTGCAAATCCTGGCCTAGCCCTTAATAATGCTATAACCCTTGAGCTTTTGTTTCCTTCTGTAATAGGAATTTATTGTGCCTTCTGGGTCTAATTCCACCTTCTGCACTTGTAAGGACTGTATTCCTGTCCATTCTGGATTTATGCTAATTCTGGAATCCCCTCCATTTCCATGAATGTGGCTCCCATCACATGAAACTATACCTAATGTGTGAGCTCCCTTGGATCACCTCTCTATCAGCACAGTTCACAGGCCACTGAAGATTTAGCAGATGCCCTAAGTAAACCACCGCAAGTAGGTAACTACTAAGGGGATTATGAAATTAAAAAGGGTTCTTACACTTATGGGTACAAATAATAAGAACCACTGTTTGGGATCCACTGAAATAGTTTCTAAGACTACTCCTTCCCCAGAGCTTTTTAGTCTACAAGAGCATAATGATGGAATATTAGTATGAAAAGGGAGTTTAGAGTCTAGCTCCAGCTAGACTCCCAGGAAGTAGTCTAAGTCTAACACTTATCCAGGGTCACAGAGGCTATCATGCCCTCATGCCCTGCTATCTTTACACCCCCAATATATGTTCAGGAGAGTTTTAAAAACCAAAATTAAATATTTCAACTTGATCCCTGGGAAATTCAATCTTGATAAATTGAGCTGCAGCACTGATTAAATCTGTTGACATTATAGACAGCCATAATCCCTGGTTTAAAAAGGAAACCAAAGGATTTAAAGTTAGAGGAGACCTTAAAAATCACTCTGAGCTTTTCATTTTAACATATCAGGGAACTGAGGCTAAAAGATGGAAGTGACTTCACGAGGAACATGGCCTTTCCCATTTCTCCCAGCTGATTAATGTATCCCCATTTCAGCCTACCTTTCCTCAATCTACTCTTGCCATATGCTGTGAGTACCTAGAGGTTCACATGTTGGCTCCCACACTGCAATGGGAATTCCTTGAGGGGAGAGATCCTATTTTTGCTTTACTCTGTAATCTCAGAATTTGGCACTGTGCCTGGCACATTTGCTTGTTGATTGTTGCAGGAATAAACGATTCAATCCTAGACCTCCCTAAGTCAATGTCTAGGGCTACATCTCCACTGTGACTTCTCATGGAGGGATCCCAAGCCACATCATCACAGGCAATCCATGAGCAAACTTTCAGGAACTCAAAGGGTTAATTGTGAACAGCTTTACAGGCAAAGCAGTGTTTGCCTCAGGTTTTCCCCCTTCCAGTTTGGAGATTTATAATGCCTTCGGCATAGTGAGAAAAGAGGAGAGTTCACTTTTATTTTTTCCATCCTCCCTCTGAGGAAGTTGTTATGACACAGAGCAGGTGTGGAACGCTGACTCGGTAAATATGCTCGATTTATCTGCTATCAATCATTTGCAAAACCCAGGGCCCAGCTCTCCACCAGACAGTTGGCTTGGAAGTTAGAGAAGCCGGACCCAAGAGCTGTCTTTCTGTATTCAATCAATATTATATTCCAAGCCCTTCTATTCTGCAGAACAGGAAAGTGTAGCTGTTTACGAAGTGTTTAAGAGGTGGCTGCTAAAATGAGGATTTCCTCATTTAGTCATTCTCTTGTAGCAACAGGTTAGCCACCAAACAGTCCTGCACTCACCTGCATGCCGCACCTCCTGTAATAGGCTGGGTTTGTTTTGTATGATACACACTGGACCAAGGAGGGACACATGTCACTGAATTTATGACTTCTTTCTTTTCTTCCTTCTCTCTCTCCTTCCCTCACTCCTTTCTTCTTCTCTCTTGCCTTCTTCCTCTCTCCCTTCTATCTTCTTTTTCTTTTTCTCATTCCTCTCTCTCTCTCCCTTCTTTCCATCTTCTCTCTCATTCTCCCTCCTCTGTTTCCTCCCTCTCTCTATCTCTTGAATTTTTCCCTTCTTTCTAACTCTTTTCTCTCTCATTTCTCTCCTCCTCTTTCTTTTTTTGTCTCCCTTCTCTCTTCCTCTTTAATTTCTCTTTCCCTTCTTTCTCTACTTCCTTCTCTCCTTTCCTTTTTCCTCTCTCCTTCTAATCTCTCTCATACTTCTCTCCTTTTTCTCCCTCTCTCTACCTCTCTCTCTTTCTCCTCTTTCCCTTTTTCTCCCTCTATCTCTTGAATCTCTCCCTTCTTTCTATCTTTCTTCTCTCTCCCTCATTTTTCTTCTCCTTTCCTTTTTTTTCCTTTTTAATCTTTCTCTCCCTCTTTCTTCTCTCCTTTCCTTTTTCCTCTTTCCCTCTTTAATCTCTCTCACACCTCTCTTCCTCTTTCCCTTTTTTCTCTTCCTCTCTCCCCGCTGTTTTTACAGCATAATCATTTCCCAATATTATCCCACCTCACCATTACCACCAGTGTACCTCACTCCATAATGAGGAAAACCAGTAAAAATCTAACCACTGAAGCAAGCACGTATGACATTATATGGTACATTCCTTTCCTGCAGCTGGTCTCACCTCATCCTCTAAGCAATGAGGGGGCTGGGCTCCATGGCCTGCTAAGGCTTCTTCCAGCTCTAATTCCACAATCACAGATCCTTAACTCTATGATGTTCCCATCGTCCCTTGGGGAAGAGCAGACCAGTGCCTGCCCCACTGCCAAAGGTCTGCCCACAACATCACTGTGGGCATTCACCAAGACCATCAGTTAAGAGCTGTCCAACGCACAGGCCACCAGAGCTCCCTGGAGAGCTAGCACACCTTTTACCTGTTATTCTCCTCACCTATTCATCACAACTGAGCCTGTTCCTTATTCAGACAGCCACCATCCTAACTCAGACCCCATCACTTCTTGCCTGGACAACTGCAATGGCCCCCTAATTAATCTGCCTGCCTAGAGTCCCTACCCAATTCAATCTATCTTCAACACAGCTGCTTAACTGATTTTCCTTAGCCACGAGTCTGAGCATGTTATTCTCTAACTCAATAAACCCCAGTGGCTCCTAATTGCCTCTAAGATAAAAACATAATACTCCTCATGTTAACTTCTAAAAGCCTTTACCTGCTTACCCCAAACTAACTTTCTGTAACGCTCCCCCCTCTCCATTCTCCTCTTCAGCCAAACTAGACTCTATTTCTGAAAGATGGTATTCCATTTCCTTGTTAGCCGTCTCCATATCTGAAAGACCCACCCTCCTTATTTTTTGTTTTATAGGATATATAACTTCCATTGAGATGGAGCCCAAGTTCCCTATTCTCCCAACTGTCAGTGGTCTCCCTAACTACCTTGTGTTTCATCTGCATAGGTACTCACATGTGTACCTGTCCTCTCCCATAATATAATGTATGTTTCTTGAGGGCAGGTAATGTTTTTGTCCCCAGTAGAGTGCTTAATAAATGCCTTTTAACTCACCAGTGACTTCCCATTTCAAATTACCTTTCTCTTCTATGTACCAAGTTTTTTACATGCTGTTTCCCCCCTTTTAAGATGTATGCTGTTTGAGAGCAGGGGCTATGTTTGCATATATTTCTTGGTATAAACAGTATTTAGCAGAGTGCCTGGCTTCATGAACACTATATGAACATACTTATTGATCCTCTGATTCAGGAGGAAGGGGAAGACAGAGAAGAGACAGACAGACAGACAGAGAAACAGAGGGAGAGAAGAGACGGAAAACCATTTTTAATAGTTTTGGCCAAAAGGCCATGAGCATGTTTCAAAATGGTGCCCCAACAAAGTCTGTCTGATAGTGAAATGATTTGGGAACCAAACTAAGAGAAGAAGAGGATCCTGGTTAAACCACACTAGAATGATTGCATTGATTTCTGGACACCACAAAAGTAGGGAGCAAATTGGCAAACTGAAGTGTATTCATAGGGCATTGACCAACATGGTAATGAAACTCAACACTTTTGTTCATAAGAATTGGTGGAAGAAACTTCAAATGTTTAACTGAAAATAAGAAAGCTGGGGGAGGAAAGGTATGGTGGCTGTTTTAAATTATGAGAGAGAGGGACTTGACTTATTTTCCTTGGTTCCCAAGGGCAAAACCAGGAGGAAATTACAAAGAGGCAGATTTCAGCTTGGCCAAAGTTAAAACTTTCTAAAAATGAGAACCGCCTAAAGTGGGCTGCCCTGGGAAGCAGAGTCTTCTCTGTTTTTGCAGGGCTATTGAGAAACTACTTATCAAAAATACTGTAGGAAGATTTCCCAACTCTTTGAGGAAGATGCTATGAAGCGACAATCTTTCTATTTCTTTCACTATAAAATGATGTGCGCAGGTTGATTAGGTGAAAGTCTCTTCTATGCTTTAAATTCTATGACATTATTTTTCTCTAGGAATTTTCCACATCTTTAGAGGTCATTATGTCTATCCAGAGGGGCAGCTAAGTGGCCAGGCCTGAAAGTCAGGAAAACTCATCTCTCTGAGTTCAAATCTGGCCTCAGACACTTATTAGTTGGGTGATCCAAGGCAAATCACTTGATCCTGTTTGCCTCAGTTTCCTCATCTGTAAAATACATTGGAAAAGAAAATGCAAAACATTCAAACAGGGCCACAAAGAGTGGTATGTGATTGAAAAATGACTCAACAACAATAGGATGCCAAAAACAGAACTTAGTTTACTTGGGTTGACAAGGAAGCTGACATCAAGCTATTAATGCTACTCCTTGATTCCAACCAATCAATTGTTTCCCTAACCCAAAAACATTTGAGAAAGTCTAATGATATCCTTGCGGAGAATTTTGAAAAATATGGCCTGGATGGGAGTGTTGTTAGGGGGATTAGGGAAACATCCAAAAGAATGAAATGAAGTGACCTGGGTATCCCTAAGTCCACTGGCCCTTCATGAGCTTTCTTTTCCCTTCAAATATTCCCCAGCAATGCCTGTGATAACCTGGTGACAAAAAGAACTAGAGAGCTAGTCCAATGAAAAATCAATTCCAACAGTTATCAGGAACAATCCTTAGTAATTTCAGAGGAAACCACATTTTATAGATAACTTCCTGGCAGGAAGATTTGAATGTTTTCCCCCATATTTACACCTCAAGGACTGAAAACTAACCTAGGACAAATGGGAAAAAAAAAATTATCATAAGTCTTTAATGTTTACCAGGGCCTTTTTCCATAATAACAACGAGAGCATAACAGACTCCTGTACAGAGAGGAGGGTAAAGGAAGACCATGGTCCAAAAGCTGACAAATATGACCAGAGCCTGAAACTAGCCAGCTCTCTTGTTCTACATCTATCTGTCCAATACATAAATCCATCTAATCATTAAAAGCAATGACATAATGAGAAATGACACCAATATAGTTCTTTAAAGCTTAACAAGTTCTTTAGAGAAATTCTGATCTTTTTAAAAATAATGGCTTTTTATTTTCAAAATAAATACAAAAACAGTTTTGAGCATTCACCCTTGCAAAAACCCCTGTGTTCCAAATCTTTCTCCCTCCCTCTCCTCTACTCCCTCCCCCAGTGAGTAAGTAATCCAATATATGTTAAACATGTGCATTTCTTTTACACACATTTCCACAATTATCATGCTGCACAAGAAAAATCAGATCAAAAAGGGGAAAAGGAGAAAGAAAACAAGATGCAAACAAACAAAAAGAGTGAAAATGCTATGTGGTGGTCCACACTCAGTCACCATGGTCTCTCTCTGGGTGTAGATGGTTCTCTTCATCACAAGATCATTGGAACTGGCTTGTGTCATCTCATTGCTGGAAAGAGCCACATCCATCAGAATTGATCATCATATAGATCATATAGTCTTGTTGTTGCCATGTATAATGATCTCCTGGTTTTACTGATTTCACTTAGTGTCAGTTCATGTTAAGTCTCTCCAGGCCTCTCTGGAATCATCCTGCTAGTCATTTCTTACAGAACAATAATATCCCATAATATTATATACCATAACTTATTCAACCATTCTCCAATTGATGGGCATCCACTCAGTTTCCAGTTCCAGTTTAACACTACAAAAAGAGCTGCAAATATTTTTGCACATGCGGGTCCTTTTCCCTCTTTTATGATCTCTTTAGGATACAGACTCAGCAGAGACACTACTGGATCAAAGGATATGCACAGTTTGATAGCCCATGGGACATAGTTCCAAATTCCTCTCCAGAATGGTTGGATCCTTTCACAGCTCCACCAACAATGCATCAGTGTTCCAGTTTTCCCATATCCCCTGAAACATTTATCATGATCTTTTCTTGTCATTTTAACCAACTGGAAAGCTATGTAGAGGTAACTCAGAATTGTCTTAATTTGCATTTCTCTGATCAATTAGTGATTTAGAGCATTTTTTTTCATATGACCAGAAATGACTTTAATATCTTCATCTGAAAATTATCCAAATTCTTTATTTATAAACTGGATTGCTGTATCATGAAAGCTTTCAGACAAAGGAGTAGACTATTGATCATGTGGTATATACAGTTCAAATCCATCATTAGTCCCTCTCCCTCTCCCTCCTTTTATCTCTCTCTTTCTCTATCTCAGTCTCTCTCTGTCACTGTTTCTCTGTGTCTCTCTCTCTGTCTTTCTTCTCTCTCTCTCTCTGTCTTTCTCTGTCTCTCTGTCTCTCTGTCTCTCTCTCTGTCTCTCTCTGTTTCTGTCTGTCTGTCTCTATCTCTCTGTTTCTGTCTCTCTCTGTCTCTGTTTCTCTCTTGGGGAACACAGTGACTCATAGGAGGGGAAAAACAAGCACAAGGCGGAGGGAGCCTGTATCTGGGACACAAACAGATTTCCTTCTCCAGCCGCATTCCAATGTGGAGCTGGTTCTGTGGTGCTGACGGGGGGACATGAAGCTACTTGTCAAGGATGGCAGTGAGCTCTGTACACAGACAGATCTTCAGCACCCCCTTATTGTGGATAAAAAACAGGAAGTACAGTAATAGCAGCAGGGGAGGTTAAATACTGTTTAGTATAAACTCTGCTCTTGTGTTCACCTCCTGGAGAAGGAGAGCAGCTGTGGGAAGGAGGGGGAACGGAAAGGACAGGTGGGTGCAAACACTGGCCATCCCACTAGGGAGAAGAACAATCCATGACTTGATACATGAAATGAGAAAACAGCCACATTCTCAGGTCAGCTTGCAAGGAGGGGATCACAGTGGGTGTGCGTCAGAAACTTAGCAGTTCAGAAACACAAGAAAGCATCACTGGGAACGTGAGGATGAAAGACCAAGCCGAGATTCCCCAGGGTTCTGTCATCACACTGTGATTGAGATGGGTCCTTGTTACCCCCGTAGCAGATGATGCCTAGAGCACCAGAGTGGAGAGACTCAGAGCCTGCATGCAAAGCACCCTACCTTGGCTGTGTGACTCTGGGCAAGCCTCTTAGCCCTTAAGTAGTCTAGGCCAGAGCTTTTTAAACTTTTTCCACTCATGACCTCTTTTTGTCCAAGAAATTTTTACATGCCCCAGGGTATATAGGTATGTAAAATAGGTATAGAAATTAAACATTTGTGAATAATAAATCATCATTCTATAATCCCCACATTCAGTTATGAGACCCCGTATGGGATCAAACTACTGGCGTTCAAGGTTGTAGAGAAGGAGCCCATCTACCCTGGAGCTGGAGGGAGCTCCCTACCCTGAGGAAATCACAGATCTAGCCCACTATCCAGTGCCTCTTAAAAAAGATCTATAGGGGAAAACATTCGTGTATTCTGCAAAATTAATAATGTGTAAATAATTAAAATTCACACAAATAACCAAACTATATTTAAGTAGAACACAAAATCCCCAAGTAGGACCCTATAATGATTAAATAATAATGACAATCATAATAGCTGACACTAATATAAGGTTTGCAAAGGACTTTACAAATTTCTCTTTTGATCCTCACAATTAAAACACAGGTCAAGTTACTTGCCCAGGGTCACACAGCTAGGCACTGTCTGAACTTGGTCCTCAAAAAGAATCTGAACTCAGATCTTTCCAACTCCAGCTGCAGAGCCCTATATATTAGCTGTCATAGGAATGATCCCATGGTTTAAGAGCACAAAGAAGCCTTAGAGATCATACAGTCTGACCCCTTCATTTTACAGGTGAGGAAACTGAAGCTACAGGAACAAGTCAGTTGCCTCCAGTTAAAAGGCAGCAAGTAGAAGAGATAGAAATTCAGGTCTCTGACTCCAAGACCATAGCTTTTTCCAGAGCCTCCCAAATGAGCAAGTCTAGAGAAGGACAAACTTAGAGAACAAAATGAAGTGAAAAGTAGAGGCGGTATCAGTGGTCCAGTAGGCAGAGTGCCAGATGTGGAATCAAGAAGATAAGCTTTGTGAGTTCAAATCTGGCCTCAGACACTTACTAGTCACGTGACCCTGAGCCAGTCACTTACTCCTGTTTGCCTCAGTTTCCTCAACTGTAAAGTGAGCTGGAAAAGGAAATGGCAACCACTCCAATATCTTTGCCAAGAAAACTCCAAAACCGGGTCACAAAGTTGGATGCAACAGAAATGACTGAACAACAACAACAAAAAGAGAGTGTAATAGATAGAGGACAAGTTCTTGGGTCAGGGAAACCGGGCTTAACCTTTGCCTGAAACATATGATCACAATCACTGGACATTTAATGCTTCTGGTCAAGATCAAAACTATTAATCGTGACTCACTGATCTGTACTGATAGAGGGTGTTTCCACACAGGAAGTATCTCGCACTGGCAATCTCACAAGACTAGACCTCAATCTCTCCCATCAAAAATAAAAATTGAGGAAAAGAATGTCCAGCACACTTCATATTTCAGAAAATGAATCACAATTTTAAAAATTAATAAATTACATCAAAAGTAGCAAAAGAAATAAAAACTAAGGCAGAGGAAAGGCTTCCCAAACTCTTTTCCCTGACTTGACAAGCCCATCAATTGGCTATAGAATAGCCAACTGCTCCCTCCTATGTAAAGTTGGGAGGCTTCCTAAGAAGAAACAAGATGAAAGTATGGTTGACTGCCCTAAAACTCTGAAATAGGAATAATGGTCAAAGCCAATCCACACTGGCTCTCCCAAACACTGCTGGTCACAGACCATCTCTTACAGTCCTGTGAGATTTCTAAAGTTCTCATTCTGAAATGGACAATCCAAGTGAGCCTCCTCAATGGAAACCTTTCCAGGGAGGCCAGAAACTCAAACACTTCATCTCTATGCCCTGGTAAGTAGGTATTTACTAAGCTCTTTGAGGCCATGGAAGGCTAAGTATCCTACAATACTTGTACACTGAAGATATGACTGATGGCCTCAAGAAGCTTATAGTCTTTTAATTGAGCAGATAAAAATGGACAATCCAAGGCCAAGGAAGGGCTATTGGCCACAACAGAGTTAAAGTCAGAAAAATCCATGTTTGAATCCTGCCTCAAACACTTATTAGCTTTGTGACTCTGGAAAAGTCACTTAGTCTATTTTATATTCAATTTAATTATCTGGAAAATGGGTATAATAATAGCAATTTATTTCCAAAGGTTGTGCTAAGAGTTAAAAACACTTGCAAATCTTGCTACATGAAGGCTGGCTGTTATTATCCCACAGTAAAATATTAGCTTTTTGAGGACAGGTACAGTTTTGTTATTGAGTTTGTATCTGTAACATCTAACACAATGACAAGAATATAGAAGTTTAGTTGTTTGTTTTTCAAATGAAACAAAAAATTAGGAACGAAAGGGTCATGGAAAAAAGGCAGGCCAGAATTTCAAGGAGGAACTAGTCCAATAACACAGGCTGCAGGGAGACCAAGGAGAGTCACAGAGGAGAAAGCAATGGATTTAGGGAGATGATTCTTGCTGACCTTGCTGACCAAGGTTTTGGACTCAGGAGAGTGACAGAAGTCCAATTAAGGGAATTAGGGAAATAGAAGGAGAAACAGTAAACACCCTTAAAACCCAAATATAAATGGGTGGGTCCTTGCTCTGCATATTAACTTACAAAACTGAAAATTAACATTATTTATATTGTATTGTGGTTTTGTTTATTTTGTTAAATATTTCTCAATTAGGAGATGGCACCAAGTTTGACACCTTTAGTATGGACCACTTCTTTAATTAATTCTGTCAAGAAATGGAATTAGAAAAATTGGAAAAAGTGGAAGGCACTTTACTTTGGTCTTCCGATTGGGGGGAACTCAACATGGTGGCAAGGTAGGAACCCACAGAGTGGAGACTAGGGGAAAGACAAGGTACCAGAGTAAAGGCAAGGGCTGAGGACTAGAAAAAAGCCTATCATTAAGAGAGGAAGAGAAAAACCCTTTCTTTAGAAAAAAAGAATTATAGAATAGATTTAGAAAGAGTGCTACATCTTGGTGAAGATGGGGGTATATTAGGGATTTCTTGCCAGATGGTCTCAATTTCCTCCTTAAATTGGTTTTGCTAACTATTCCAAAAAAGAATGATAGTTAGATTAATGTTTGTAAATGTACTTGGAAAACACTTGATATAACCTTCCTCAGCCTAGAGTGTATCCATCTGCCTGGCCCCAAGAGATGGCTCCATCTGTCTTCAAGCTTCATGTTTTTTCCAAACCAGTCCTAAACAAATCTATGTATAATTATAATCAAGGGCCATTTCCCTTCTGTAATCAAAGATGATGGTCCTGAAGGTGTTGCTATCAGCATGTGTAAACAAGAGCAATCATAACCCTTGTAGGTCATGGGTACATGAAGACATCTGGAACAAACTACACCATCCATAACAAAAACTGCCTGATAGCAGCAATTCTCAATGTTTTTGGTTTCAGGATCCCCTTTATGCTCTTAAAAATTATTGAGGACTCCCCCCCAAAAAAGCTTTTGTTTAGTAGATTCTATCTACTGATATTTATCCTATTAGAAATTAAAACAGCCTAGTATTATTATACAAACAGTTTTGACCTTGTGGGTACCTTTTCAGGATCTTGGGAAGCTCCAGGTTCTGTGGACTTAGAATCAGTGCACTAGAGTACTTATATAGTAGAAAGAAAACTGGGCTGGGACCCAGGAGCTACAGTTCTGAATCTCAGCTTTGACTATCAATAGTTGTGTGAGTGCCTTGCTTCTTGAAGCCTCAGTTTCCATTTCTGGTAAAGGAGAATACAGTTATTCCTTCTACATTGTGAGGGTGGGGCATAATCCCCAGAGATCTAGAAAATCCATGTAAAAATTTTTGGCCCTCCCTTCCTATCAGAGAAGAAGTCTGAATCATTATAGTATTAAAAGATAAAATATGTTGATAATTATATAATACTCTATATTTTAGGCATTTCTGAGTTTCTAAACATTTTTCTGTGTCATCTGCTAGCTTTCACATGACATTTGCAGCATCTACAAAACTTGCCAAAAATCCCCATTTAAATTTCTTATGCTGACTTGCAATACATCAAAACCACAATTATCATGTAGAAGGGATAATTGTAACATTACTTTCAATGCCTATAAAGCACCTTATAGACCTTTTCTAATTTGATCTTTAAAATCGCATGATGAAATAAGCACTTTGGGGATCCCTTTCCTCATTTTTACTGTGTTCAGATAGCTAAGAAGACAGGATCCAAATCTAGGTTTGTCCTGATTGCAAAAGTCATTTTTTTCTTTACTATTCTGTGACTCTGCTATCTCACTTTAATAATATAATAATAATTAACAAATTAATAACACTGCTGTGATAGTCATAACATAACATTGTGATCCTAGAAATAGTATAGAACCAACTCATGTAGAGTAGAAGTCTCCTAGGGCAGACTGTTATACCCTGTCATACGAAGTTATAGAGTTAACATTTTTCTATTATTATTATTATTATTATTATTAGTAGTAGTAGTAGTAGTAGTAGTATATTTACAAAGAAAGCCCATTCTGGATAGAAGTTGTAAGAGGATATGAATAGGGACAATCTTTTTTCCAGAAATATCAAGGGCAAATGGCATCAACAAAACACTTTTTTTTTTTTTAAAGTAATATATTAAAGAACATTTTGCATTTTAGACACAGCCTCCAGAGCTTTGGATCTGGACCAGACAGGAACAGGGAGATGATCAACTAACTGGAAGAAAATGGGGAAAATTACATGGAACAGAGTTGTGTCTTTTCTTCTGCTAGGAAGAGAGATCCTCCAGCTTCCCTCAAGAACTCATGAAAACATCTTATCTCTGTCCTAATCGGGAATCTGGGAATTCTTCCTTCTGGATAGTCATGTTGACATTTCAGTGGGATGTGGACAGCTTTGTTTGTATGTTTGTCTACAAGACAAAGAACAGCTTTAGTCTCCAATTTCAAAGTTGATGGAGTAAACGAAGGAAATGGTCTCCAAAAAATCCCTGGGAACACTTCATATTACAGGGAAACATGTATAGCCATCCCAAGTGTTTCACCTTACAAAAGCAAGAGGAAATATTATACTTCTGGTCCATGACATTTTTTTGTATTAAAGAAAGAAAGTATTTCAACATGAGAATTATAATTATGAGGTGTTTTATTCCTCACTTAAGAATATTTCTTGGGACACTGATGCATTGTTGGTGTAGTTGTGAAATGAACCAACCATTCTGGAGAGCAATTTGTAATTATGCCCAAAGGCCTGTAAAACTGTGCATACCCTTTGATGTAGCAGTTACTGGGTCTGTATTCCAAGAGAATTATAAAGGAGGGAAAAGGACCCACATATGCAGAAATGTTTGTGGCATCTCTTTGTGGTAGCAAAGGATTGGAAAATAAGCAGATGCCTATCACCTGGGGAATGGCTGAACAAGTTGTGGTATATGAATAATGGAATATTATTGTTCTATAAAAATGACAAACAAATCGATTATCGAAAGGCCTGGAAAGATTTATATGAACTGATGCTTAGCAAAACAAAGAGAACCAGGAATACACTGTACACAGTAACAGCAAGAATGTGTGATGATCAACTATGAAAGACTTGTTCTTCTTAATGTAAATCCAAAGCAATCCCAATAGACTTTGGACAGAAAATGCCATCTATACCCAAAAAAAAGAACTTTGGAGACTGAATGTAAATCACTACATACTATGTGCTGATTTTTTTCTTTTTTCTTTTTGATCTTTTTTTTTTCTCTCCTCCATGTTTTTTCTTTTTTCTCTGATTTTTCTCTCCCAATATAAATTAATAAAACAATGTGTATTAAAAAAAATAAGATAAACTTTCAAAAAAAAAAGAATATTTCTGACCTCTATTTTCCCCAAATACTTGCAATATCTTACAATAAATGGAATCAGGGCAGTCAGTAATATTGAATATGTTCAAAACACAACTTGAAGAATGTATGGAACCTGGAACTATTGGTTTAGGTGTAATGGGAAGTGTACTGGGCCTGAAGTAAAAAAGTCAATCTTCCTGATTTCAAATCTGGCCTCAAACACTTATTATTATTAACTGAGAAACCTTAGGTAAGTCACTTCCCCCTATTTGCCTCAGTTTCCTCATTTGTAAAATAAGCTAGAGAAAGAAATGGTAAAACCACTCCCATATCTTTGCCAAGAAAACCCCAAATAGGGTCACAGAGTTTAACACCACTGAGACAACCAAACAACAACTAAACCTAAAAGCATTATGATTACTAGCTATTGTTATCATGTCCTCAGCTGATGTCAAGAACAGACTTTTTTAATGTTTGTGCCTCAGTTTCCTCATCTGTAAATGCTAGTTATGGTTCTCTGTAATATGAAGTAGCTGGGATCTGCATAATGCATAAAGTGCAGCCAAGTATTTGAAGGAAAATTTTGAAGCCCAGGATTTCTGTGCTAAAATCATTATCAGGGGGCAGCTAGGTAGCACAGTGGATAGAGCATCAGCCCTGAAATCAGGACCTGAGTCAAATCTGACCTCAGACACTTATCACTTCCTAGCTGGGTGACCCTGGGCAAGTCACTTAACCCCAATTGACTCAGCAAAAAAATAAAATTAAATCATTATCAGGGTGCTGGCCTTTTAAACTTGTGCTTATACATGTCTGTGACTACTGGTTTTAGAGCCTGGAAATCCTAGGTTGGGATCCTGCTTTCGACATTCATTAGCTGTATGATTTTGTGTAACTCATGTAATGTCTTCTCAAGGAATCAGATTCCTCTTCTGTTTAAAGAAAAAAATGCCAGGTAAAATTAACATGCTCTGTTCTAGCTAAAAAGATCTCTGATGCTCTTAATCCTGAATTTCTTATTTTGTAAAACAGGGACAGAGTGCCTGCTTCTCTGGGTGGTTATAAAGCTCAATGGGGATGCTCTTTGTTAGGTACCATTTTAAGGCCTCCACAAGTGAGAGCTGCTGCTGTCATTCCTCATCTTATTAATGTCTGAGGTGGAGGGAAAGTGTGGGCAGCTCTGTCACAGAATGAATCCTGGAAGGTGAGCTCCTTGGGCTGCCAGAGCACACTGAGGGGACACAGCACCTCACACCTATTAAACACTGATCCCACGGCCTCGGGGCCGCTCCTGGTTGTGACAGTGCCAGAATTCAGTGAGAAGCACAGAAGTTCAACTGAGAGGAGGAATTCCCTAAAGGGACTTAGTGTCCCATGGGAGTTTTCTGTTATCATCCAAACACAAGGGCTGTTTGTTCATATTAATCTACCAAAATGCACTGAATTATAGCAGCTTTCTCTCCATAGCACCCTTTCTTTGGGATTCTCTGTCAGTCAATTTTTAAAGTGCATAGGGTTCCACGTGGAATGCCCTCTCTATATGGAGGGGAGGAGGGAGAGAGGAAGGGAGGAGGGAAGAGAGGGGAAGATGAGAGGGAGGAAGGGAGGGAAGGAAAGAAGGGAGTGGAAGAATGGAAGGAGGGAGAGAGGGAAAGAAGGAGAGAAGGAGGAAAGGAAGAGAAGAAGAGTGGGAGGGATAGACGGAAGGGAAGGCAGGGGGAAGGAGGGAAGAAAAAAAAGAATGAAGGAAGGAAAGAAAAAGGGAAGGGATGGGTAGAGGGGGAAAAAGGAAGAGAGGGGGGAAAGGGAAGAGGTAATGAAAGGCATTTTCCTGGTACAATCCACTTCTGCCATTCACCCCTCTGCATCTCCTCTTGACTCCCATCACAGACACTCATTCAAAGCCTGGCAAGTGTAATCTTGCCCTGCTTTCCAAAGTGAGAGATAGTTCCATCAACCACCTTCCAATCTATGAACAGAGGAGGGAAAAAAACCCCTAAGCCCCATAATTTCCAGTGAGGGTTTAGGCAACTTCTACCCCAAGAAGAATTCATTGGAACCCTCCAAACAGCTCTTACATGTACTCTGATGTGTTTGTTATTTAGTGCTTTTGGAACTCTAAGTGCCATCCTATCTCAGGGAACATTAATAAATGGATATTGCTTACTGCAGAATGTTCTGTCTATGCATGCAAAAGCTGAGGTCTTGTCTCCATATTAAGATGCTGAGGTTTTGGCTCTCCTAGAATCCCTAGGCTAGTATTCAGATAAAGAATCCCAAGGGAAAACTCTAACTCCATAAACCAAAGACCCTATTGTATTGTCAAAGGAATATATCTCAAGGCCAATCCCCTTGGCAGTAGTCAGGGTTATATAGAGATAACACAGTAGAGAGCTCTGTTCAGAGCTCATACATTCTGATTGTTTATTGTCCTGAAATATCTAGGCAACTTCACTACTTTGCCTTATGCCTCTAAACTCGTGAAATGATCTCTCTAATTTAATGTAATTCTTGAATCTCAAAATTAAGCTCAAATAAGCAGAGTTTCTTTGTAGCACCCTGGTTTCCACATGTAGCAGATTTCTGCAACCTGGGTGGAGGTAAGAAAGAAAGACGGGCCTGTTACCCCACCTGGCTAATCTGGGACTCTAATGCCTGGGAACTATAAAATTGAAAGCATGATGGCCTATGTTAGAGATTACAAAAGAAAACACATAAACCCTCCTTGGTGATGGCTCCCCAGCCAAAGTGCTGTCTTGTCCTCTATGAAGCTGTAAGTCATAGTCTAAGAGCCACATTTGTAACCACATGGGTTCTGTACTTCCTAGATAGCTAATGGGGACCAAGCTCAAGGAACTTCCCAACTTCTCTGAGTTTCTACTGACTAAAATAATTCCTGAACAAATCTTGTTAGGCTTACTTCTATGCTTGTGTCTCTTAACTCCTTGAGGCTAGCACATAGTTGATCACAAAAATCACTTATTTAGAGGAATAATCAATTAATTCCCCCTTTTCAATGATCCGAATAGGTCCCTAAAATTATCCCAATTCACTTGAGATCAGGAGAGACCAAACTTCAAATCCTAAACATAGATACTTTCCAGTTACATATCTTTGGGCAAGATACTCATATTGAGTACTTTCCTCAAATTTTCAAAATCCTTCATTTCCTTCAATTATTTAAAAATATTATTCAGAGATAGAGTTCTCCAGTCTCTAATAAAAGGGTCTGTAACACAAATGTCAGTCAAAATTCTTCTACCAGAGTTCCTTGGTTTGATGACCTTACCACCTGCCACAAGTTCATTTATTTCCTCCATGCAGATGATTCCTCAATATATGTATCCAGTCTCTCTCTCTCTCTCTCCCTCTGTTTCTCTCTTTTTCTCTCTACTCCTCTTCTTTCTTTTTTTCCTCTCTATCCCTTTTCCCCATGCTATCTTTCCTCCTCCCCTTTCACCAACTGCCTGTTAGTTCTTCCAATACCTACTTAGTCCAAGGACACATTTTATAGAAAGCCAGATGTACAGTTGCTTTATACACTGCTCTGCATTCTAATGAGACTTTCTGCAAACGGTGGCCAGGAAACAGCTTTCAAGGAGGAGCACAGTGAATTGTGCTGAACTTGGCAGCCAGAAAACCTTGAGTTCAGATTCTGCCTCAGATAATTTACAATCTGTGTGAGCCTAAGCAAGCTACTTAATGTTTCTCAGGCTGTTTCCTCATCTGCAAAATAGAGGTGAAAATGGCATCTGATTCATGTTTTTGCAGATATATATATATATATATATATATATATATATATATATATATATATATATATATATATATATATATATGTATATATACATATAATATAGACATAAAAATCTATATCACATATAATATAAACATATACCCACAATATATACATACATATAATATTTATATGCCCACATATAAAATAAATGTGTGCATATGTATTATATACACATATCATTATATAAGTATTTATATACTAGCTATTATGATTATTGTTACCAGGAATAAATGTGTCAGAGTGCTGTTTGGACCCTTGTTTTTCTCATATCTCTGTCTTGTACGTGAAGTTCGAGCCAGCTGCTTAGGAAACACCATTTGGCTTTTCTCACTGTCTGAGTGAAAGATTCTTTAGGCCAGAAATGTAGATTTAAAATATCAACCCATGGAAACTTGGCTGTCGTCATTGCGCTCTCTCTCGCTCTCTCTCTCTCTCTCTCTCTCTCTCTCTCTCTCTCTCTCTCTCTCTCTCTCTCTCTTTAACAAACTCTGCAAATTACATAGGCTGTATAGTCGCCTGACCTCGAAACATAGTCACCAATGCATGGGGGATGGAAATGGGGCAGGACAGGGTCAGAGAATATAGATCAGAAACATCAGTGCCTTTGCTTGGATAGTAACTGGCTAGAATGAGGGCCAAAGAAGGAAATCCTGATAAGAGATGTATCAGAAAAAAGACCTTGTGTGGGAGCATTGCACTTGCATTAGGTAGGTGTGTAATAAATGCTTATTTAATGAATAAATGAAAACAAAACAGTCTAGAAAGCTAGATTAGAGGGAGATTGAGGTGATACAAAAAAGTAAAATAGCAATAAAAATTAATTTGAAAAAAATGTCAGTTGATTTTTTAGTAGTCAATTTTCAAATTAAGTATGGTATCTAAGATCTTGCCCATCCCTAAAATGCTAAGATTTCCTGAATGAAAGGAAATTAATACTATGCTTAGTATTAGCATTAGACCTGAGTTCAAATTCTGCTTTAAATATTTACTAGTATGTTACCTAAGACAATTCACTTGGGGGGAAAAATTGCCTCTGTGCCTTAGTTTTCCTATCTGTAACATAAAAGAGTTGGAATCAAATGGCCTCTAAAGACCCTTTCAACTCTATATCTTCTTTGAAAAAAACTCCCTTCCACCAAACCTGGCTAATCCTCTTTAACAGCACATAATAGGGATTTAATAAATATGTATTGATTGTTTGGTTGACTTATTAATGTAGAAACATATTTTGCATGACTTCTAATGTATGAGTATCATTTTTTTTTTTTTGTCTTCTCGATAAGTCAGGGAAGGATTGGAGGAAGAAAAAAATCTGGACTAACAAATTAAAAAAAAAGAAAAGAAAAAAGGCTTCTTAATCATTATACTATTATTAAATTCTTATTTAATGAAGGCATGGAAATTAAATCATCTAAAAAGCCCAGTGGTCAAGCTAAGCTCCTAATTACTATGGAATCTAAGGACCCATCAAGTTTGATGACTGTAAAATTTTATATGAAAATTATAACTAGCATTATCAAAATAACTTGCATTTATACACTAGTTTAAGTTCTGCAAAGTGCTTTAGAAAGATCTCATTTTATCTTCATAACAACTTGTGAAATAAGTGCCATAGCTGCCCCCATTTTACAGATGAGGAAACAGTCTGAGAAGAATAAAGCCACTTTGCCCAGAGTCACATGGAGTTGGTAAATGTAAGGGAACATATTTGAACTTAGATCTTCATTCATTCTATGTCTAGCTTGCTACCTCCTGAGACCTCATTAATATGTTGCTCATAATTAGCAGAGGATCATAGAGTTACACATAAAATCTCAGAGCTGCAAGGGACCTCAGAGGCATCACTATCTATGTGACCCAGAGTCCTCTCTAAAACACTCACCAAGGCACAGCTGGTAGGGGAGTGGATAGAACATTGGCCTGGGAGCCAGGAGGGCATGAATTAAAATGTGATCTCAAACACTTACTAGCTGTGTGATCCTGGGCAAGTCACTTAGAGTTAACTTGGATCACCCACAAATAAATAAATAAGCAGGAAAATAGATGAATAAAACTTCTCCAAGAAATGGCGCCTTGGAGATCTCCAGGGAAACAAAAGTCAACATTCCTTCACCCATTCATTCATTCATTCAAGTGTGGATTCCTGCTCAGATAAGGGTGAGAATAGACTGTCTCTGGGTTTTCCTGTCATTTGTGATTCTGAGAATCCTGGTGCAGTGGGAAAAAGGCTGGAATTGGATTCACCTGTTACTACCAATGTATCTCTGTTACTTTACTTCCTTGTTCATAAAATGACCACAGATTTAGAGCTACAATGGATTGCTGAGGTCATCAAGCCCATTTTATAGGTGAGAAAACTAAGGCCAAGTCTTATATAACTAGCCCAAAGCCATAGAGTTAAGGGCCTGGGATGGGATTCGAACTGGGCTCTTCCTGCTTCCTACACTCTTATCTGTGATCTGTCTAGAACAGGCTATCTCCGTGGTCCCTCTACCCAGGAAACCACAAGGTAAAGCAGAAGCTGGATGGGATACAGGTGCCTCCGTCCGGCCTCTGCTGTCATACAATGGATCCGCTCACTGGAGAGAGACTCAGCATTTCTCACAGATTTAACCAGGTCTCTTCAGTCTTTGATAATGGAGGAATATTAAATGTAACCCACATTGCAGGTGCATGGCTGCCACCTCATGGTGAGATGGAACAATGGTGGCAACCTCCTCCTTTTTAATGGGAAGGACGGGGAAGGGAGCAGGAAAGACAATTGGACACCCCGATGCCAGTTTGACCTTTTGTTGTCAGGAATGCCCTGGGCTGAGAAGAAGAATTGGCTGCACTGAGCTACCTCTCTGTATAACTACAAGAGTAGAAGGCCATTTTCTCTGTGTAGCCCCAAGGTGCCCAGGAAGGTGCCCTGCACAAGAGAGGCAGAAGGTTTGACATTCTGATGCATTTTCTCCTTTTGCTTTCTGAAAACCCCTCAGTCCAGTTCCCCCAAAAGCAGCGACAACTTCACTTAGGTGAGTGGAAACTTCGTCCTTCAGTTCAGATCCCCCAAACACTAACAAGGCAGAAGTGCAGAAGAGTCTCTGTGGTAGTCTCTCCCAGCTCTCACCCCCCATTCTGTCTCTGTCCATCTCTCTCTATAAATACATCTCTCTCTCTCTCCTTCCCTCTCTGTTCATCCTCCCCCACCTCTCTCTCTGTCTCTGTCTTTGTCTCTGTCACTGTGCCTATTTCCCTGTCTTTCTCTCTGTGTGCCTGTTTCTCTCTCTGTCTCTGTCTGTCTGTACCTCTCTGTCCCTGTCTCTTTCTCTCTCTGAATCAGCTTTCTTTGTTTCTCTTTGTCTCTATCTATCCCTCTATCTTTTTTTCTCTCTCTCTCTGTGCCTCTCTGTCTCTGTCTGTTTCTCTCTGTCTCTGTCTCTTCATCTCTCTGACTCCATTCATATTTCTCTCACTCTATGTCTTTTTTTTTTTTTTTTTTGGTCTGAGTCAAAATGATTTGTCCAAAAATGAGCAACAGCTCACGAGATCCTGGGTGTCGGGGTGAAAGGGACCTCAGTGGCCATGTGGACCACCCTCTCATTTTAAAGATGAGGCCTTTAGGGGCAGAACAGTGAAGACGACCTCCCCAAATTCACAGAAGCAGAACTAGTGTCAGCGTTAGGACTGGAACCAAAGACCACACTCCCTGGGACCATGTGAAATTGCTATTACATTCAGAACCACTAGATTACAGTAAAGGTACTGTTGGACCTCCCTTTCTATTTCCACAGCCATTTAAAGTGATTTCTTCCCAAAAGAAGTAGGCTCTCCATGACACTCACAAGTATCAGACCACTCCAGCTCTACCTTCCCCCTGGGCAATAAGAAAAAAACCCCATAATTTGATGAGTTTCCTCCTGGTTTTTTTCCCTTACCCCCAAAAGAAAGAAACTGAACATGAAAATAAACAAGGAGCTGCTCTTCAGCTCTGTCCAGGAACTGCCTCCCATCTTGGGGCCAGCTTTTCCCCTTTTCTGACACCAAAAGTCACCTGCCAAGGTTTATTTTAAAGGAAGTACTTTTCAGTAACTGGAGAGCCTGGGACCAAGAGGCCTCAGAAGGGAATGATTTTTCTGATGCTTTTCCCATTTAATTTAGTATCAACCCTCATCAGGTGTGACTCTGGGGTCCCTCCTGATGAGCAGGTAGAAGGGAGTTCAGAGGTGACCTAAGTCTAAGCTGAGTGTGGTGACCTTGCATGCCATCTATCTTTGCCAAGAAGCAGAGTCCGGAGACTGTCGTTTCAATAAATATATGTTCTCCATGAATATACTCAATTTAGTACCACATACACCCTCACACTCAATGAAACCCACTATCAGTAAACTTTTTCTACCAGGATGTAGTCTTAAAATTCAAAAGGATGAGAATCTCATGGCAGAGGTCTCCTTATCCTTCACAGATATGTACACTTCCTTGCACTCCATACACTCCAGTCATACTAGTCTTTTTCTCCATACACAAAATTCCATAGCAACCAATCAATAAACATTTATTAGGTACCTATTATATGTTAGACACTGTTACATAAAAAAAGAACAAAATATATAAATATGAATATATAAAGAACAAAAGATAACCCCTGCTTTAAGGAGCTTGCAATCTAATAGAGGAAAGAATATGCAAACAAATACACACAGAGAAAGCTATCAATGGGAGAAATAGAAAATGATGAACAAAGGAAAGGCACTGGAATTAAGAGGGGTGGGGGAAGGCTTCCAATAAAAGAAGGGGTTTGAATTGGACTTTAGGAGGTCAGGAGGCAGAACATTTCAGGCACTGGGGACAATCAGAGAGAATGTCCTCTTCCTCCGGCCCATCTCCTGTTTCCCACCTCCTTGCCTTTGCACAGGCCTTACATGCTTTCTTTCTCCTTACCTTTGCCTATAACGCTCTTTAAGAGATCTTTCTCAATGTTCTGTGTGGTCAGAGTTACCCCACCTGCAGAATCACCTTCTGTGTCTTTTGCACACACTCCAGATTTGGGTAGTTAGTGTTTCTGCTCAGTAGAAGTAAATTTCTTGTGGGCAAAAGCTGTTATTTCTTCTTTGGATAATTTGTGCCTAATACCTAATGGATATTTAAAAACTAAAATTGAATTAAAATAATACCAAATGTGAGAAGAGACTTTCCCTCATCACCAAAAATGTCTGTGGCCTCTGGAGCCCCAAGAGTCCCTCTGGACATCTCAGAAGCAACATATCTCTGATGCTCAGCCTCCTCTCCCCTGACTGGAGGGCGAAAGGGTGGGATACTAACCTGCTCAATGCTTTTCTTTATAGAAGGCAGAAAGAGGACTTGGCACTTTTCACTCTGCCTCTCCTGCTCTGACTGGAACAGCTGCTCCCTGCTCTCCTCTTTTTCCTACCTCCTTTGATGTTTGTGATTGTGAGTTTCTTGATGTCTTTAGTATTTGTACCCCCAATGCTTAGCCCAGCACCTGTCATGTAGTAGGCACTGAATGCTTCCTGGATTGGATGCTCATAGTTAAGATGTCCTCTTTTTTCCACCTAAGTATCAGTGTTTCAATGGAGAGAAAGGAGGGATGGAAGGGAGAAGAACAAAGGGTTAGCGAAAGAAAAATGGGGAACCAGAAAAGGTTTCTTTAGTTCCTGTTAAATAAGGCCTCTGGATGGATGACATACTATGGTCGTTCAGCCAAACTCTCTGTGGCCCCAGAAGTTTGTGAGGTGTTCTTGGCAGATACTGGGAATAGTTTGCCATTTCTTTCTCCAGCTCATTTTACAGATAGGAAACTGAGGCAGATAGAATTAAGTGACTTGCCCAGGATCACACTGCTATTAAGTGGCTGAGGCCACATTTGAACTCAGGGCTTGCTGACTCCAGCACTGGGGCTCTACCCACTGTGCCACTTACCCGCCCAAATGACTCCCTGAGAGCACCCAGATTTCCTCGAGGCCCTGGGGATCTGATGCTACTGTATGTGGCCATCCCTGATGGCGACTCCCACCTCCAAGGGTCAGAAATGACCCAGAAAGCCTTTGCAAGGCAGGGTGTTTCCAAACAAACATAGGCACCAGGCACAGGCCCAGCTCTGATATAGGGAAGGTTGGCGTGGCCCTAGGGAAATAAGAAAGAGCTCCCATTCTTAGACATTTCTGGTGGACTTGGCACAGCAGCCCAAGGCAATAAGAGAGGCTTGTCTAGGGTGGACAGCTATAAACTGCCGAGTCCTGCAAAGTGTGCAATACAATCTCACTTCTGTATTGATAGGATAAATAAATGTATTTTAAAATACTGGAGGAAATTGTAATGGGAAGGATATTGGTCTTAGAATTAGGATACTAGCACTAGGGAATTTTTTCCTGCTGTGGAGGAAAAAAGAACTATTTATTTAAAACTGGAATCTATCTACCACAACTTCCCCATTTTACAGGTAAGGAAACAAAGGCCCAAGACAGCAAAGGCCATAGATAGTAAGTAGAAGAGGCAGAATTTGAACACAGGTTCTCAGACTCCAAAATCAGTACATTTTCCATCCAGGCTACCCATCTCTCCAAGTAGTTAGGAGGGGAAAAGCTTTGAAAGTGGTAAAGCAAAAATCTGATACTATATAATCATAGTCTTTTTTTCTAAACACAATCACCACCCTGATCCAGGGCCTTATCACCTCACAAGTAGAATATTGTAATAGTTGCCTGTAAAATCTCTGTCGACACTGGGGCCCTGTCTTCATTAAATTTGCTCTCTATGTCAGAGAAATGCTTTCAAAAGCACTAGGAGTTTCACAGCATTTATATAATTTTCCGAAGGGATCTCCCCATAAGTTCAGTGGCCACACCTGGGTCAGAGCCTAATGCCAATCAGGCTGAAAGCTATAACCTGCTTGGATTTTCCAATGTGGGTCAGTCCCCCACTTCCCTGGGTAGCCTGATGACTTCCCATTCACAGCACTCACCATACTGATGCCGATCTTTAACTACTTTCTTATCTTTATGCCACCCAAGGATTACAATTGCTTTTGTGAAGAAAGTTTTTGAATCTGACCATCAGAGCTCTTTTTTTGTTCCCATGCATCCTTTATGGCCTGCTTTAAATTACAAACTTATACTATTTTCTGGGCACAAACAGGACTCCAGGCTCCATGGCACCAGATGTTAACTGGCTCTGGCAAGCAATTCATATTATCTGAGTTCTCCCCAAAGGTCTAATTTTTCTTACCAAAAAAAAAAAAAAAAAAATTTTTTTTTAATTTGTTGCAGAATGGCAAGGAGGCAAAGAGAGAAAGAAAAGTCTCATAATTCCCCAAATATTCAGTGGCACTTTTTGTGGGTGTAAAGATGATGAACAAAGTTGGCACCTATTGAAGGAGCACTGATTCAACACACTGTGGTATATCAATATAATGGAATAATAATAGACATAAAATAAATGACAAACATGGAGAATTCACAGAGATTCATGAAAACTTACACCAAATGATGCTGACTTAAATAAGCAGGAATGGGGGAAAATATATACATACATACATACATTCATATATGTATGTATATATATACACACACACACATATATATATATAATGAAGAACATAGAAAAATACTAAAACAAAAATTGAACATTATATAATCATAATCTTTCCTCTAACAACCTGATTCAGGCCCTCATTCCTTCACACCTGGAATACTGTAATAGTTACTGACGATGCTGCTTGCCTCAAGTCTCTCCCCAATCCAATCCATCCTCCATTCAGTCACCAAAATGATTTCCAAAGCAGTTCCCATCATATCATCTCCTACTCACTAAATTCCCATAGCTCCTTATTACTTCCAGCATCAAATGCAAAATGCTTTGGCTTTCAAGGTTCTTCATCACCTGGCACTCTTCTACCTTTCCAGTCTTATATCTAACACTCTCACACACTGTTCCATCTAGTGACACTGGCCTCTTACTATTTCACCTCCACCATGGCTCTGGGCATTTTCTCTGGAACACTATCCCTCCTCCTTTGACTGTACAGATTCCCTTGGCTTCCTCTAAGTTCCAACAAAAATCCCACCTTCTACAGGAAGCCTTTCCCTAATCCTTCTTCAATCCACTGCCTTCCCTTTGCTCATTACTTTCTGTTTATCTTGTCTGTAGATTGTACACATTTATTTGCATGTTGCCTCCCCAACCAGATTGTAAAGTCCCCGAGGACAGAATATGACTTTTGTCTCTTTTTGTATTCCCAATGCTGAGTACAATTCCTGTCACGCAGTCCATACTTAATAAATACTGATAATGACCAATTTTTGCTTTGGAAAAAAAAAAAAGATAAGGATATCTATTTCTGCTCTTTCCTTGAAGATGGAGGGCCTATGGATGCAAAATATTGCATATATTGACGGACACTGCTCTCTATCAGTTTGTTAGCTAAATTTTTCTTCTTTGTTACAAGAAAAACCTCTCTAGATAGTGGAAAGCGAAGTGGGGTGGGAGTGAAGGGGAAGCTAGTATGTAACTGTGATGGATAAAAGTCATCCATAAAACATTCTTTTTTCTAAAAATAAACAAATTATGGGCAGCTAGATGGTGCAATGGATAGAGTACTAGCTCTGGAATCAAGAAGACCTGAGTTCAAATCTAGCCTCAAACAATTACTAGATGTGTGATCTGGGGCAAGTCATTTAACCCCAATTACCTTGCAAAAAACAATAATAATAGTAAAATAAATTAAGTAATTTGAATAAAACAAATCTCCATGGCCTCAAATCTATCCAAAACATATCATAAACTAGAAAGGTAAAATTTAATTCCCTTTCAGATATATGTGTATGTATGTTTCCTAATAAGAGTTAACATTCAAACAGTGCTTTATAGTTTCTAAAGTACCACTCTATCTCATTTGATCCTCACAAAACTCTATGAAAGAGATTCCCATTTTACAACAGAGGCATCTGAGGCTAAGACGTGCTCAGTTACTCAGGTTAGAGTCCTGACTCTAAGATCAGGCCTTTAACCATTGCTCCATTCTACTCCCTCATAAATGCTAGAAATGGTTTTTAGTAGACAACACAAAGGCAAAGTCTGAGTTTTTGGACTAAGGATAGGATAGTGTTAGCGTTTTACAGTTGAATGACTTTAAAACAGTCAATTTGACAGTGTCTACATCAAAATTAAAACCACATCTCAAAGAAGAAAACCATGTGTGTGGATGTGTGGGGATGGCGGAGGGGAAGGTTTTATTCATGGGAAAAACACCTGGGCAGGAGAGAGGTCCAAGGCTTCCTTTTCTTGCAGTGCTAAAACAAACCCACCCCCCATCCACCGAGGTGCTCCATGTGGCCACGTCTCCATACACATGGCTACAATAGGCATCCACCCTTAACAAAGACCCAATAAACTCCAAACCCTGCTTTATGCCATTCTGAAGAAATCCAGCCTGTCATCAATCTTCAGACAATGGGTCACTCTGACATCACGTAATCGCATTAATCTTCATTTGTCCGATCACATCCTGTCATTCTTATGCAAATGGGACATTTGAGGATGCAACTTTTCTTCAAGACAGGATGTGAGGGGCAAAGGGGAAGGGGCCTATGAGGCCCCCCAGGGCTGCCTCCCCCGGGCCCCCCAAGCCATCACTCCCCTCTCCTTGGCTTGTGTTTCCCATCAGAGTCAATGTGTTTGACATTCAAAAATGAGAGCAGCATGAGGTAAAACAATCTGATTCTTTAGCTCCCTGTATCAATTTCAGGGCTCGGAACAGTCACCCAGGACCATCGGCCCCTCTGGCTAAGCAAAATGGAAATGCAGCTGGCAGCCAAGGCAGGGAAGCCACTTCATTCCCCGGATGATTGCTGGGCACATGCTTTCAGGCTCATGATTTCCCAAGTGTCGGAGTGTGTGGGCAGGGGAGGGGGAAAGGGGAGAGCTAGGAATGAATGGAGAAAGAAATTGAAAGCCCTTTCCGTTCACCTTCCCGACCAGACCAGAGCCTAAACTGGACTCTGTCAAGATAGATTCATTCCAGGATAGCAAAGTCAAGAAATCATGAGATTATATAAACCTAGAGCTGGAAATTGAACTCCAACCCCCTCATTTGAACAGAGAGGGAAACTGAGGCTAAAAAACTGAAGGGACTTGCCCAAACAGTGAGAAAGGCAGGGGCCAGAGACAGGATCCAAAAGCTGGCAAGTATCCCTTTCCACTGTATCCTGCTGGTCTCCATTTCCACGTTTAAGTCTTTGCTTCCCCTGCCCCCTCTGCAATTTCCTCAGTCAAACCAGGTGGCAAAAACTGGGCTGACTGGTTTCAAAACAGGAAGTTTAATGGATTGTCTCTGAAGGGGTTTTGTTTCCACAAGCAGGTAGCCATTGGTCTACTTGCACTGATGCTCTCGTGTGACTGCTGTTAAGTATAAGATAGTCTCCACACTGTTTTGACACAGGAGGGGGAAAAAAAGCAAACAACAAAATACCTCCTATAATGGAAAAAATTCTCCAAGACTCTACATATGATTGCTAACCGGAGCTAGGGACAAAAAAGGCCTCAATTCTTGGCAAATCCAATTCTAAAAGTAGAGGCAGATACTCTTCATTCAGATCTCATCCACCTCTCTGAGTAGGAAAGCAGGAGCAGCTCTTAGCAGACCCAAAATCAGAATGATTTGTGAATTATGTAGATTCAAAGAAATTCAGAAAATATTTGTCTGATAGGTCTCTAACAGTATCAAAGACACCATGCTGGGGACTGGTGATATGGAGAGGAAAAGAAACCTAGGGCCTGCCCTCATGAAGCTTACATTCTACTAGGGAGATCAAGCACATATGAAGATAAATAAATATGTCAAATAATAACCTCGGGTGAATAGCATAAGCTTAAGTACCCGAGGCAATTCTCTAAAACCAGCAGTTGCAGAAAAATTGTCACTACATTTGGTGGAAGAGTTCTCATTCCCCATAAAATCATAGTTCCAGTTGCGATCACTTTTCCTTTATAAACATTACCTTATTTGAACCTTATAGTAACTTTGCAAAACAGGCACATATACTGATTTTAAGGATGAGGACTCATTTGATTTGAACTCAGTTCTCCCTGACTCCAGCTCAAGAATTCAACACAAATCCATAAGACTAGCTCTAGGGAGACTAATTTCAGAAAAGCCTGGAAAGACTTACATGAACTGATGCTAAATGAAGTGACTAGAACTGAGAGGACACTGTGCACAGTAACAAAAAGATCATGTGATGATCAACTGTCTTGGACCTGGCTCTTTTCAACAATGAAGTGATTAGGCCAATTCCAATAGACTTGTAATGGAAAGTACCATCTGCATCCAGAGAGACAACTATGGAGACAGAATGTAGATCAAAGCCTAGTATTTTTACCTTTTTGTTGTTATTGTTATTTGTTTGCTTTTTCATTCTCATGATTTTTTTCCATTTGTTCTGATTGTTCTTAAGCAGTATGACAAATATGTTTACAAGGATTACACATATTTAAACTATAATGAATTGCTTGCTGTCTTGGAGAGGCAGGAAGAGGGACAGAGGGAGAAAAATTTGGAACATAAGGTTTTGCAACGATGAATATTAAACTATCTTTGCATGTATTTGGAAAAATAAAGTACGAATAAAGATCAATTTTTCCACTTTAAAAAAAAAAAAAAAAGACTAGCTCTGGAGAATCCAAGCAAGATAGAATTAGTACAAATCCTGAAATAACAGAGAGCAATCTGGAGCAAGAAAAATGACTACAGACCTCTTAATAAAGGAAGATGCCAATCTCCACAGGCCCAGAACCACTTTCAGAACGTCCCAGAGTTGGGAAAGTTACCAGAAGCCCGGCATCTACAAACAAGAATTCTCTACAACAAACTCAACCAGAGTTATCTGATTTCCCCTTGAAGAATTTTGATGAAAAGAAATTAAACATCACCCTGGCAATATATTCTACCTTAGAGAAGTTCTAAGTATTAACGCATTTGTTCTTAGAGCAAGACTACCTCTCTCTGATTCCCCTCTTTCCAAGAGCATCCCTCTGGGACCAAGAAGAACAAGGCAAGGGAATTATGAGCTAGAGACTTAACTGACTTAGGATAACAAATCCGGACCAAGAAGAGATCTTTGAGACCACTCAGTCTACTCCCCTCATTCTATAGATGGAAATACTGAGGCACAGACAGGACCTGTCCCAAATCCTATAGGTATTAAGTTTCTATGGCAGCATTCTCAGCCAGGATTCTTGACTCCCAAGTCCAGAACTCTCTCCATTATGCTACATGGCTATGGCTTAATTAGGGGCACAGGGATCAAAGTGACTTGATGATAATGGGGGTTGGATGGACATGTGTCAGAAATCTTAATTTAAGGCAGCTACCAGGACTTTTGAAGTTTTTGTTTGTCCAAGGGAAACATCCCCCGTTTGTCCAACGTAAGGTAAGCTTTCCAATGTTCCCTTTCTTCCATGACATTCTCATTGTTTCAAACCAAGCAGGAACAGATTTTACACTTACATTCACCTGAAAAGTCTTTCCTGATGTCTAAAGAGTCAGCCAACTGGGAAAAGCCAATCAACAAGCATTTATTAAGGGCTTACTGCGTCCTGTGCTAACTTCTGGACATCTCTAAAATGAAATATCACTCCTTTTTTTTTTTTTAAAAAGGACACAAACCATCAAGACCCAAAGCTCCAAAAACTGAAATCCAATACAAGCCAGCAAATGCCTTAAGGCAAGCTACACTATGAGAGAAGTAATCCCATGTGTCTCAGTCTAGGAAGGAAAACACGGGAAGGAATGAAGGAAAAGCAATAATGGTGAAACCCAACAGGCAGCCTTTGGACAGCAATCCTGGATATTGAGCAATTCCCTTTTTCCAGACAGAAAGGGCAGCCCTGGGGCAGAAAGCACCAGGGGATTAAGTTAGGTGCCATCCAACCTCAGAATCTCCTTTATCAGGAGCAGTGGTGCTGCAATAAATAGAGCACTACACTTGAAGACAGGAAGCCCAGTGTCTGAATCAGGCTGTAGGTACTTGCTAGCTGTATGACTCTGGCCACACCACTTAACCCTCTCACATAGTGAGCACTTAATAAATGGTTGCTGATTGATTGATTCTTAATTTGGTATTTTTTTGGCTTTCGTGCACGACTCCTATGAGAGTTGGGGAAATGAGATTTTAAATCCCATTTCCTGCTTTGGCAGAGATTTTATATATTTCCATCTGTAAAAGGGGGGATAATCATAGAACTTACCCTAAAGGGTTAATTCAAAGATCAAATGGGATAACAAATAAAGTGCGTTGTAAATTATAAGTGCCAGCTATCATCACCATCACCATGTTCTTCATCCTTCTTCTCATTATTATTACTAATATCTTGGGAAGGCCAAAAGCTAATGTTCTTTAGATATAAAAGAGGAGATACTCAACAAAGACTTTTTGGGAAAATGAGAGTATCTACCTGGAGAAGTTTCTGCCAACACAGTTTAAAGTTGATCTATGATTTAGTAATAAATACCATAGAGCTACTTTAGGCATATAAAAAGGAAGTGACCTGCCTAGGGTCACAGAGCTGGCTAAAAAGTTTAGTGATAATAATGGTATTAATAATAATGTTAGCGAGCACTGACATAGTGCTTTATGGTTTGCAAAGTGCAAATATCATCTCATTTGATTTCTGCAATAAACATGCTATTATTATTCCCATTTTACAGATGAAGAAACTGAGGCAGAAAAAGATTATGTGATTTGTTCAGAGTCAGCCAGATGGTAAAACTGAACTCTGGTCTTCCTGACTCTAGGCCCAGTGTTCTATTCATTGGACCACCTAATTTCTGTCAAATGTAGCATTGGAATCCAGATCTTAAGAGTTATTACACAATTTTCCCTTTCTTTTAAAATAAATAAATCAGTAAAGCACAAAGCCTAGGAAACATATGGGTCAGTGCATTAGAATAGTTGCAGTGAAACAAAAGAAAAAAAAAAAGAAATTGGTCACAACAAATGACAGAGTTCATTTGAAATAAAAAAGACATAGAAGAGAAACTCAAAGGCATGTTAGCAAACTTTTTCAGCAATATTAAATCACACACAATGTCTGATCCTTTCTCTTCAGTCCTTAAATGAAAAAATAATCAGTAAATCATTTGGATAAAAAAGACCAACCCTGATTCTGGGAGCCCTGGGTAGTGCATATGCAACAGCATCACAGTGCTTCCTACCTTGTCAATCTTATCTGGGCGATTGGTAGCTGCCAAAATAATCACATCTTTGAGCTGTTCAATCCCATCCATTTCTGTTAAAAGTTGAGCCAAAACACGGTCTGCTACATTTCCGGCACCTGAAGAGCTAAATTAAAAAAATTAAAATTTAGTGCATATGTAAATAACATATCTGCATCCAAAAATGGGGAAGAGATTTTCATCATCTCTGAAACAAGTAAGTCAAACGTTCATAGTTTTGTAAAATAATCTTGCTGGACATTTTTCCCCCTAGTCATAATCCATTACTGGCCAGGAAGGAAGAAAATGGAAATGTATAAAATCTCTGCCAAAGCAGGAAATAGGATTTAAAATCTCATTTCCCCAACTCTCTTGGGAATCATGCGCGAGAGCCAAAAAAATACCAAATGAAGAATCAATCAATCAGCAACCATTTATTAAGTGCTCACTATGTGAGAGGAAATATACCAAGCACCAGAGATATAAAGAAAAAAGTCAAACCTTCTCTACCCTCAGGGAGCTTACAATTTAATGGGGGAGACAACACATACATATATATGTATAATACATAGGATATATACATAGCACATACAGGGGAAGACCCTGGCAACTGGTGGGGAGGAGGGTCATAGAAAGCCTCCTTAGGAAAGGGACCTGAGTTAGGTCTTGAAAGAAACCCAGGATTCCCAGTGGAGAGATGGAGAGGGGAAGCATCTTCTCAAGTTTGTTGTAAAAATAAAATGAAATTTCACATAAATATATGTATGTATATATATATATTTATCACATATATTTGTTTATTCATACACATACACAACATTAAAGCACTATATAAATGATAGCTAAAATCATCATTATTGAAGAGGATATAGGAAAAACCAACATACTGATACAACTGTGGAGATGTGAGTTGATCTAGCAATTCTAAAAAGCAATTTGGAATCGGATTGGAGTAGGAAGAGACCTGAGTCAGGTAGTTCAATTAAGAGGCTAATTAAATAGTTCAGACATGAAATAATGATAGGAAGATGGATAGAGAATGAATGGAGAGAAAGAGGAGTTTGTGGGGAGACAGAAACAAAATATGGCAAGTGACTGGATATGTGGAATGAGCATGAAGAAAAGAACAGGGCACTAAGGTTGTGAAGTTAAGACACTAGAAGGCTAGTAGTCAAAAACAAAATCCTCTGTTTGATGTTCAAACTCCTTTATAGCCTGGTTTACTTCTTTCATACCATATTATCCACAATGGCTTCCCAGCCTTCCTTCAAGTCCCAACCCAAATCCCACCTTCTATAAGAAAACTCTACTCATTCCCTTTCATCTCCTTTACTATTAGACCCTTCCCTCTATTAATTATTTCCAACAGATCTGTTGTACCAAGTGGGACATAGGCTGTCTTCTTCATTAGACCACAAGTCACTTGGGAACAGGGATTACCCAGGAATTTACCAAAGTGCTTGACACACAGTAGTGTCTAATAAATGCCTGCTGACTAGAATTACTTTGGACTGATCACTTAGCCATCATATATTCTATAAAACAAGGAAAAAGATACCTTCAGTAACATGATTTTTTTTCTGTATTTTAACCTTATTAGTTTGTTCCAAAGTTGAAACATCTTTTGGTCTTTGGATAAGTTGCTGTTAGTGAAAAACACAGAGCATGGAATGATTAAAAGTGATGGATTATTTCTACCCAGCACACCTTTCTTTTCTCCAGATCCAAAAGTCTGGCAAAACCACAGTGGATGGGGTCACTTCCTGGAGTTGCTTTATGTGTGCTGGGACCCTTATTAGGCAGATGGGAATTCTTGTTCCAGGGATAAGCAAGGAAATGAGCAGAGAAACTCTGTTTTATCATTTCCCCTTTGGACTCATGCCACCTGATGATAAAAGTCCCATCATTTCACATTGCAGTCTTGTAACCTTTGGCTCAACCTTAAACCAAGGCCTTTTTGCTGTGTATGAGGAACATCACAATATTTGCAATATCTAATTATTTACAGCTTTTCTTTGTGGAACTTTTTTTTTTTTTTTTTTAAGATCGTTACTATAATAGGATGTTAAAACTAAAAGGGGAAAGGAAGGAACACGTATTTATTAAGCACTTACTATGCGCTAGGTAAATGAAGACTTTATAAATATCACCCCACTGGATCCTAGCAACAACCCTGGGAGCCAGATGCTGTCATTTTTCCTATCTGACAATTGAGAAAATGGAGAAAGAGGTTAAGTGACTTTCTCAGAGTCCTACAGCTAGGAAATATATGAGGTTGGATTTGAACTCGGGCTTTCTGACTCTAAGCTCCACCAATTATCCAGTGGGCTATAAGCTGCCTCTAAAGACCAAACAAGAATAAATCCACAATTCACCAGAAACAAAATGGGTACCCATTGATCATGGAACATGGAAAAATGACAATACTATTAAAGAATACAGAACATATTAAGTGGCACAGAGTAAGCAGGAGAACAAGATGCACAATTAATAAATGAATGAAACAAGACTATATGGCCCCTGCAATTATGAATCTCCTAAACAACAAATGGTGAAGCACATATGTCTACTTTTTATAGAGAAGTAAAGGACTATGGGTGTATCAAGTATTACATACACTGTCTTTTGGGGGAAGTTTTGCTTGACTTTTTCTCTGTCACAAGAGCAGTTTCAATGGGAAAGGGAGGACAGGTTAGGTAATGAGAGACAAAAAGAATCAATAAAACTTTCTTTTTAAATAAAGACTAAATCCACAAATAGGCAGCTAGTTGGTGCAATGAATCAGAATCAGGCCTGGAATTAAGTCAGCTCATTTTCAGGAGTTCAAATCCAGACTGAAAAATGTACTAGTTGTGTGACTTGAGCAAATGATTTGCCTATTTTCCTCAGTTTCCTCATCTGGAAAATGATCTGGAAAAGGAAATAACAAATCACTCCAGTATCTTTGTCCCCCCCCAAAACAATGGGGATCATGAAGAGTCAGAGACAACTGAAAAATAACTAAATAACAAATTCTAAGATAAATCACTCCAAATCTCACTATTAAATCCCTCAAAATCATGACTATTTATTTAAAATTTGAGGAATAGCACTAGATCTTGTGGTAATCTCTTACACACCCTCATTTTATAGTTACATTTGAAATAGCCAGAGCACCCAGAATAATACTTCAACTGTCCTGACACCTCACTATCTATACAAAAAGAAGAGGAGCCCAACTTAGTCAATATATTAGAAAATTCAGGGATGGGGGCAGCTATATAGCACAATGGATAGAGTTCTGACCCTGAATTCAGAAGGACCTGAGTTCAAATTTGGATTCAGACACTTAACACTTACTGTGTGACCCTGGGCAAGTCACTTAACCCTAATTGCCTCATAAAAAGAGAGAGAGACAGAGAGAGAGAATTCAAGGGATCCCTATGTCTTTTCTGATATACTTTCTGTACATCTGTTCTCTTCTGATAAAAACCAATTCTGACCTATTTAGTCCCTCATTTATTCCAACCAACCATACTCTTGGGTATGTAAAAAAAAGATTAGATTTTAGAGCAGAAAGACCTTAGAGTCTATTCTTCCTTCCACTTTGGACCATGCTGGGCTTTAGAATAAAGAATCGGTTTTAGGGGCAGGACTTTTTCCACAGCTCTACGACAGGGCCAAATGAGACTACAAAACCATGAAACTTGTTTCTCCAATGGAGCATTATTTACAGTCAGAAATGGTTCACTGAATCCGAGGCTCATCCATTTGGATGGTTCCAAAGTAAGTCATGTAACAAGAAGTCACCTTGGACTGGAGCACTTGAAGCACAAAGCTCAGGACACCAGATAGGCAAAGATGCTTAAAGATGAGGAGCTAAGTCAGGCAAGGGATGAATGAAAGAGCCACAGAGCAGCATCTCTAGGACCCCTCTCTGAAGATTAGCCTTGCTAACCACCCTCCTCCTGATGTACCGAACCAGAGAGAACAAAAGAAGGAAATTCCCTGATACTATAGAGAGGTTTATAAATTCTCTTCATATCCTTACCTCGGGCCCCACCTGGAGGTAACAAGTTAGCATGACAACAGCCTTTTTAGCTTGTTCATATTTGCCTCGATTCACAAGTTTGTGACCTTAGATAAATAAATAATTTCTATTAAGAGATCCCTAGTTGACTTTTGGTTTCATCTTTTCCAATCCAAAGATCATGAAAAAACACAGAAGCAAACGGCGGTTCTATCACCCATTACTACCATCTCACATATCCCAACAGCAGACTTGTTCCTTGCTTTTCTCCTTACACTTAATTCTCCTCCATGACCTCTTTAATTTAGAGAAGCAGGCTTTCTTGACTGTCCTATCTCCTGAATCCATGCATTTTCCATGCCTGACCTCCATGTCTAGAACTCTCTCCCTCCTCATCTTTTTGTTTTTGGCTCCTTTTAAGTATCATTTATTTAGGTGTACAAAAAAAAAAAAAAAAAAAGATTCTAAAGTAGAAAGAGCCTCAAAGTTCTTCCTTCCATTTCCTCCATGGCTAGAACTTTCTTCCTCCTCATCTTCTCTTGGCTCCCTTCAAGTATGGGCTAACATCCCATATTCTACAAGAAGACTTTCCCCGGCTGCCTTGATCTAAGTTCCTTTGCCCTGAGATTATCTTAATTTATCTGTCTACAACTTGTTTATAGAAGATTGTTTATATGATGTCTCCCCCTCATTAGCTCCTAGAGGGCAAGGATTGTTTTTGCCTTTCTTTCTATCTTCAGGGTTTATTGGAGTGCCTGGCACAAAGTAAGTGATTAGTAACAAATGCTTTTTTGACTTGATTTGTTGACTTAACAGTACAACTCAATGGATCACGTGTTATAAACTGAGAATTTTATTCAGCACCTAGAATATAGTCTTCAGTACTTGCTAAATAAATGTGAAAATAATCACTCTCTCTTGATTAGGGAGAATTGTGTAGGAAAGCCATGACCTTGAAGATAGATTCTGTTTATTGTGGAAGAAAAATGTTCATGTCTATAAATCAAAGGATCCCCCTCTTTTTAGATCCATATTCCCTTGGTTTCAGAAAGCTTTCTTGAACCTCCTCTTTAATATGAAAGAAAGGAAATCTATTGTAGATAGGCAGGGAAAAAATAAAATAAGTCAATTTAAATAGAATCATACAGCTACTTAATGTCCCTTATTCTCTAGATAAGCTTCTCATTCCTCGTGGGGATCCACACCCCATATTAAGAACCACTGCTATAAAGAAATTTAAAAAGTCAAAGAATAACCTAGACAGAAGAATTTTTGAGGGAAAAAACAAATAAAAAATAAAACTAAAATCAAGAGAAAACAAAGCAATTACATAAATTTTATTCAAATAAACTTAATAAATTTATTTAAATAAACTTAATTCATTTAATAAAAATGGGATCTGAATAAAATAATATTTTATTTTTTAAAATAAACATAAAATTTTTATTTTGTGCTAGTACTAAAATCTGCCCTGGTGAGTCAAAGATATAAAAATAAATAACAGGCCTTCCCTCAGCATAGCATGCTGTAAAAGACACTGGTTCAGGATCTGGAGACTCTGATTCGAGTCTTCCCTTGGCATTTGTGTCTCCTCCCACCTTCATCTGGAATCCTAAAGACTTTCTAATTGGTCTTATTGCCTCACTTCTCTCCCCTCCTCCAACCCATCCCCTCACTTGGCTGCCAGAGATTCCCTAAGGGCAGGGGTAACCATATTCTTGGCTTGCTTAATAAACAACATACTGATTCCAAGGCTTCCAAGGTCTTCCCACTTTCTAAATCACGGGTTCTCTACCTTTTTTGTATCATGGGCTACCTGAAAAAATCTAAGTGCCTCTTCTCAGAATAATGTTTAGATGTATAAAATAAAACACATAGAATTTCAAAGAAAACAAATTCTATGTAAATAGTTATCAAAATAAAGACATAGGGAAGATGACTGAGTGAAAAGTTGCAGATAAGGCCCACTCTCCCATATATCCATCAGAAACAAACAACATCCATATAAATAATGATCAAAATTGTACAAATATGTATTCATATATTGGATTAAACCTATATTTCTGCTATCTTTAACACATTGGATTACTTGACATCTAGAGGAGGGCGTGGGGGAAGGAAGAGAAAATTGGAACACAAGGTTTTGCAAGGGCTAATGTTGAAGAACTGTCCATGTGTATGTTTTGAAAAATAAAAAGCTTTTTTTTTTTTTAAAGAAAGATCAAGAAATCCAAAGAAATTATCCATATATATGTTTTGAAAATAAAAAGTTTTAATAAAATATTTCAAAGAGATACTTTATATATATCAACATTAAAAAAAATCCAAAATCTAACAGTTTGGGGAAAGGATCCCACCAGGAAAACCAAACTGGATCTAAGTAAACACTGCTTAGAAACTGTCCAAAGGTCCCCAAAGCCTATATGCTTGCAAAGTACAGACAAGAATGAAGATTAGAGTCCTGAAATCATGAATTGGGAAGCCTTGGGGCCTGAGAAACTCAGTCATTTGACAATAACAGGGCAGAGGGTTGAAAGATCATAGAGTTCAGACCAGAAATGTTCAAGGAACAAGAAGAGTGAAATTAGCTAATCAGACAAGGGAAGAGGAAGATTGATGGGAAGAGTTGTGATGGGAGAGAGGAAGAGGAGAAATAAAAGTATTTAGACATGAAAAGCAAGCTATGAGTTACTAATCCTCTAGCCAAGGGATATAAGCAATCTGACTTGAGATGTTTCGGAAACCCTTATCTGAACCAGACAAAACAGGGGGACTAAAACTGCCAGCACTGTGAATTCAAGCACAGTAGGAAAGGGACAACATGGCAACAAAAGCACATAAAAAAAGGGTCAAGACCAAACACAGCTTGACCATTGGGAGAGGGGATGAAATCTGACACAAGGACTGAAGCTACAAATATGAATTCACAGAAGAAGATACAGAGCATTCAGAAGAAATATTTTATGTCAAGAAAAACCCAAGAGGTAAATGGAGAAGAGAATAACTTCACAACAGTAATAAGAGCTTTACAGCCAGAAAAAAAACATTTGGCCATAAGGAGTATAAGATTTCCTGGGGAATATGAAGAAAGAGATTTTAATAAAAGAAATAAAAGTGAATAAGGGCTCCAGATTAAAGAACTGAAAAAAAGAAAATACTACAAAATAGAAGATAGAAAACCTTTGGCCAAAAAAGGTTAAACACTAGAATGGAAATTCTCCATAAATTTGCACAGGGCCCGGCATGTAGTATGCACTTAATAAATGTTTATTTTTTGTTTTGTTGATTGAAATGAGAATGGAACAAATAGAATTTAATGACTCCATGAGACAAAAAAGAAATGCTAGAACAAATTCAAAAGGTTGGAAAAAAAATGAAGAAAATATGTATATTATAAAACAAAACAAAATGACCCAGTAAACAATTTGAGAAAAGGGAATTCAAGAGCAGGATTTCTTGAAATTCATGACCAAACAAAAAGCATGGATTTCAAGGAATCATAAATGAAAATTGCCCAGATCTATTAAAACAAAAATGAAATGAAAAATGAAAACAGAATCTACCATGACTTCCTCAAAAAAGACCCCAAAATGAAAACTCCCAAGCCAAAGATGAAAAATAAAAGAAAAAAAAAAAAAACACAAGGAACCAAAAGGATCAGCTGGCATCATTCAAGACGTATAGGCTTAAAAAAAAATCTTGGACCATAATTCCAACAGGCAAATGACAAAAGGCTTACAGTAACCAAGAAAAAGACCTGCAAAACTGACGATAATCCAAAGAGTATGGGAAATATATCTGTATTACAAAAGAGAGTATTAAAACATTCTTCATGAAAAGAGAAGAATTTAAATATACATTTTGAAATTCATACATGAGTGATAAGAAACCTAGGAAAATAAACACAAAATGTCCCTTTTAGCACACTTTAATATTTGAACAATTGGAAGGTACTTACTTTCTACTGAGAGAAGAAAAAAAGGGTCTATTTAGAACATTAATTTTTTTTAAGAGTCAGAGAAAATTAAATTGAATAAAGAGAGTGTCTGGGAGTAGTGTTTTGTTTTGTTTTTGGTATGTTTTTATGCTTGAAAAAAAAAGAGAGGGGCAGCTAGAGAGTGCCAGTCCTGAAGTCAGGCAGACTAGTTAAATTTGACTTCAGACACTTGCCACTTGCCATTTACTAAACTGTGCGACCCTGAGCAAGTCACTTAACTCCAATTGCCTCTCAAACAAATAAAAAAATTACAAGAATTTTTCATTTCTTCCTATTTCAGACCAATCCCTTTCTCTCCTAATGCCCCTCCCCTTAACCACATTAGTCAAAATGCCTCCTGGGTGGTTTGGCTCAATAAGGACCTGGTTAGGAGTGACAGGGACATATAAGAAGTGACCAATGTGGAGAGTTGAAAGAAATTGTTTCAGTTAATCCTATGAGTCAGTTCTGCCAGTAGGACAGCCCTCTCAGAGGTTGTTGTAGGAAGCTGCCTATAACCCAAGGTGGAAATTTAACAAATCATGAAGTCTTATTTGGATGTTTCCTCTCTAACCCAAGAAAAATGGATCTGGGAAGTTGAGATTATGTTCTAATGTTTATTTGTTGCTTTGTTTTCACAAAAGACCCTTCCAGACTGGTTATTAGTGGCTTTTTAAATTAAACAGCCCCACTTGGTAGTCATCAGCGATCTCAAACCACATTAAAAGATTTCCTTAACTTCAAGTACATCCTACTGTATTTTATAATCCTGCTCTATTCTGTGGCAGTGAGAGAAATGTCCCTGGACCATGTTGAAATATGTTTCAAGTGTCCCATTGCCTTTCACCTCTGGTCCAACCACCTGGATACTCATCAATTTTAGCATAACTGTACTAAAGATGCTCTCTCCCACCCCTTTTTTGTTGTTGTTCACCATAATAAAAGAGTAATGAGCAATTAAAAAAAGAAGAAAAGAGAGAGAAAAAGGAATATACTTAATTCTCACATTTATTTCAACCCTGCAAAGCATTGTGTTATAATTGGTTTTACTTTTACAGATAAAGAAATGGGTCAAGAAGAGTTAAATGTCTTGCCTAGGGACACATAGCTAGTAAAAGTTTAAAATAAGATCTGTGTTCAGATCTTCCTAACTCTAAGTCTTATCATATAACTCTTATCAGCTACACAAAAGCATAACAGCTTATATGTCACAATAAGCTCAAAATTGATCCATCACATTAATATAAAGGATACTACCATTTTTTAAAGTAAGAAAATACAAGAGAATAAGAAGATGGTGAAACTTTTCACAATTATGACTAAGAGAAAAACTCTTGACTAAAAAAGCAAAAATATTGGAACATTTTTTGGTCCTGGGGCTGAGAAATGGAGCAGACTGCTAGGGTAGAAAGTTATATGACATTGTCAAATGAAGTGACTATATCAAATAATTTTGATTTTCTTTTTCACAAGGGAGAGTTCATTCACAGTAGAGTTTTTCCCCTTTTCCTTCAGCAAAATCTATGACACAAATACAAAATATATGAATAAAACCTATGCTTTTAAATGATGAGGGCAGTACCAAAGGTTAGGTAAATGTGAGTAAAGAGCAAAATTCAAAAGCAATTTCTTACTTCACTTCCTTTGCCGTTATTGTTGTTGCTGTTATTATTGTTATTGTTATGGTTACTTTAAAACTTTTCAGAGTTTATCAAAGATCCCTGGCCAGACCTTGCTCTGAAGAGACTCTGGTTGGGCTCCATTAAGCTTATTTCCACTTACAGACATCAATGACAAGCAATTCCAAAGTGTTTTCAGAAAATAGCTATATCAAGAGACTGCTACTAAAATTACTAATTATCCTAGAACTTATGGAAGCAGCTTTCCTTGGTTTGTGTCAATCTATGAATGGCAGAAATGCATTTATACATATTCTTTCTCTCAATATTATTAACAGCATTTCCTATTGCAAAGGATCAAACTATTTCTGCAATCTCTTACTTTATAGATGAAGAAACTGAAACTCAAAGATGTGAAATTCACTTTGCCAAGATCATCTAAGTAGAAAGGACTCTTTCACCTCTAGATATATAAGTGTTGCTGTTGTCGTTAAATCATTTTCCAGCATGTGTTTGTGACCCCATTTGGGGTTTTCTTGGCAAAAATACCAGAATGGTTTACCATTCCTTCTCCAGCTCAGTTTACAGATGACGAAACTGAAGTACACAGGGTCAAATGACTGCTCAGGACCAAGTTAGATTTGAACCCAGGAAGAATCTTCCTGACTCTCGGCCCAGAGTTCTATGCATTATGGCACCACCTAGGTAACCTTTAAAGTATTTTCCAGCTCTCAATTTTTGATCCTAGGAATGCTAATTAAAAAAAAAAGACAAAATTGTTTTCTCTATTTCTCAAAATCTAATTTTGCTTGTATAAAGAAATTCATAAAAGCTTCCATAAATAAAAAAATGACTAGATTTTACTCAATTTTACAGATTATAACAGCCAATATTTTATCTTAGTGGCAGATTGAAATAATAGATATATTAATGAATTTAAAACTTGGGGTTCAAATTCAGTCAATTACTATTATTTATTTCCCTAGAAAATTCACTAAAGTTTTCTATGTCTCAGTTTCCTCACTTATAAAATGGAATAACAACTACCCTACAGGATTTTTTCTGAAACTAAAATGAGGTATCTCTAAAGCACAAGGAAAATTCACAAGCAACGCAGAAATGAGAGCTATGCTTATTACTATTTTCAGGATGATTTTAATACTTTCAAAATCCTTTCATAAAAAGTATTCAACTGGATTCTATTAGACATTTTGCTAAAAGAGCATTGGGGATAGTAGCACTGTCCCCAGGAAAATAAACTATGTCCCTTCTCCAAGGTGCACAGACTTCTGAAGTTAAACAGAGGCAGACAAGTTATGATGCATTTATACAAAGTCCTGGTCAAACATCCCTTAGAACTCCACTAAACAGGCTCTTTCTTCAGGCCTCATCTGCAAGTAGGACAAATGAAGTTTTGTATAAGAACCAAAAACCTACAGTGCTTTGCAGAAGTCACCTTTGAAAAAGTCCTTCCCTTTGTAAAAGGGGAGCAGGATTAGTCCGAAAAAACATCCCTCAGTGTTGAGATAGTGTCATTTTAGGACTGGTCATATGGGTGTAATCTGGTTGTGATCTTTTTTTTCCTGGAAGTCTTCAAGAGGACGTGGCATTTTTTTTAAAAAATGAAACCCATGGCTCATCAAGCAGCCTAATATTAGTCAGAAATTTCCTTTGTGTTGTTTTTGTTGCTTTGTATGTTTTCCCAATCCATCTGGTTTTCCATGATATTTAAAATTCATTTAGTGCCTGGGGAATTTAGAATCCCCTTGGTGCTCATCACTGTCTTATGAAATCCAGAAAATGTTATGACCATGAAAAACTCAGCACGAATATTTTTAAAAAACATAATATACCTTCCATCAGCACTTCACAAACTCACCTTCTTTGAAATCCAAGTAATGCATTTTCTTTTCAAATTACAAACACTTCCAAATCATCCCTCCACTCCCCAAGAGGACTCCTAAAACTTAGTAAAATAATTAAGCAAAACTAACAATATAGTGACTTCATCTGAAAGACTACACAACTTTCCACATCTGCAATACCACTCCCGACCTCTCTATTTTTAAAATGTTGTTTTTTTAATTAACAGAAATCTATTTTCTCTCCCTTCCAACCCCCACCTCACTAGAGAGGAAAAGAGATAAAAGGAAAATAAATTGCTTGTAACAAACATGGATAGTCAAGCAAAACAAATTCCTTCATTGGTTGCAGAGGGGAAAAAAAGTGTGTGTGTTAGTGTGTATATGTGTGTTAGTCTTATTCTACACCCTAAATCCATCACCACTCTGTCAGGAGGTGGGAAGCATGTTTCATCATCACTCCTCTGGAATCATGACTGGTCCTTTTGTTGACTAGAGTTTCCAAGTTATTTATTTTCACTCTTACTGTATAAATTGTTTTCCTGGTTCTGCTCATTTCATTCTACATCAGTTTATAAGTCTTCAAAGTTGTTCACTTTTATAATGTTAATGTTACAGTATAAATTGTCCTCCTGTTTCTGCTCATTTCATTCTTTATCAGATCATCTAAGACTTTCCACGTCTTTCTGAAGTCATCTCTTTCCTCATTTCTTGCAGCACAAGAGTTATTCTATCATATTCACTTACCACAACTAACAAATCATTCTTCAATTGACTGCTATCCCTTTAGTTTCCAGGGTTTTCTGGCCACCACAAAAAGAGCTGATATAAATGTTTGTTCATATAGGGCCTTTTCCCATTTCTTTGATCTCTTTTGGGTTTCAGCCTAGCAATGATGTATCTGGATCAAAGGGCAAACACTGGTTAGCAATGTTTTGTGTACAATTCCAAACTGCTTTCCACAATGGTGATATCCATTTGCAGATCATCTAAAAGGGCATTAATGTGTCTGTTTACCCATAATCCCTTCAACATTTATCATTTTCTTATTTTGTCATCTTTGCCAATTTGATGGGTGAGGAAACAGATTCTTGGGATCATTTAAATTTGCATTCTTCTAATTGTAATAATTTGGGGCATTTTTTTTCATGGGACTTTTAGAGAATTTTTTTTCTTGAGAACGACCTATCAAACAATATAAATTTGTAGCTTAATTCAGATTCTAGTGACCATCATCTTTACTAATTCCTTTGATTTTCTCCTTCTTTGCTCAATCACTTGGCTTCTAGTCCTATTCTCCTTTCTAACTCCTACCTTCATACTAAGGGAGAGAGTTCAACATACATGTTGATACTCACTTCCTCAATCTTCTCAATTCCCATGACCTACTCCTCCATTCCAGCTAGAACAGAGACAGTCACACCCTTCATCTTGCCATCATTAATTTTTTATCATTCCATCTTCCCCTCTGGCATACAACTCTCAATCGTCTTCATCTACATCATGACTTCCAATCCTTCCATCCCTCGGGTCTTTTCCCATGACCTCCAGACTGGCAACACTCTCCTCCCCTTGACCCTTAGTAAACTCTTTCCTATATATTTGAATTTCTTAACCTTTTGTCTTACTGCCAATCATGCTTTGCCAAGCCCCAGCCTTGAATTCACTCTTATGGCTTCATTCACTCCTATTCTTAAAAGCTACATCAACATGAACAAGATCATGAAACTCTACTTACTAGATCCACTGCAATTTGTTGCACAGTCTCACCCAAGTCCTCACTGCAGCAAGGCAGTTCTTTTACCCTACTCAACATTTCATCCCTCTATATACCTCTCATAGCATTCCTCTTCCATCTTCCTCTCAGCTAAGGATCTTTCCTCACTTTTAGCTTAAAAAAAAATGAGGCCATTACATAAAGAAGTGGCCCTTATTCCAAGGCAAACCCCTCTACATAAATCCTTAAAACTCATTTCCTCCTGTCTTCTCCAACTGATTGCTCATAATCACAATCCCTAATCTCTCTCTTAGTCTTCAATGTCTTCCTACCTAATGACTCCTTAGCTGCCTAAATAGGTGCCCTTGTCTTTTCCTCTATCTTTAAAAACCCTCATTTGATCCAATCAGTCCCAGTAGATATTGGCCCACAGCTCTCTTCCTCTTCACAGGTAACCCTTCATTAGAAAGCTACTTATTCCTACCACTTGCCTACTACCTCCTAGTCCTTACTTCTACTCTCCAAATCAAAACCCTCTGAAATATGACTTCATCATTCAAGTGAAACTTCTCTCTTCAAAATTACCAGTGATCTCTACACTGTCTGGAGACAAATGACTATTCTTTTACATTTGAGGTTCCATGGATCATTGTACTGAAGACAAAAGATGATTTTCTTTTAATTGAACAAAAAAATTAGGCTGTAAGCATATCCTCTGTTTGCTCAAAGAAAGCATCTCCAGGATGGGTCTGATAGTAGCTAGGACAAGAAGGATAATATGTACTTCATCTTCCCACATGATTTTCATTCTCTTAACTAGAAAGTTCTGTATTTTGAAAACTTTTTATTCCATGAGTAACAAGGATAATGACATCTACTAAAAGACCTTTTAAGTTTTTAAGAAAATTTAAATTAAATCAAATTTCTAAAAAAAATATGTCTGGATGATTGTGGCAACAGTTATGTCTGGGATTTGGGTCTGACTGTAGTTTGTGTTGTTGTTGTTGTTCAATCATTTTCAGTCATGTCCAATTTTTTGTGACCTCATTTGGAGGTTTTTTTCAGCAAAGATACTAGAGTGGTTTGCCATTTCCTTCTCTAGCTCATTTTATAGATGAAAAAACTGAGGCAAATAGGGTTAAGTGACATGTTTAGGGTCATATAGCTAATAAGAATAGGAGTTAAATTTAACTTTAAATCTTCTGGAACTAGCAGTCTATGAGCTGCATTACCTTACCCCTTCTTCTTAGATCACACATCCACACACACACACACACACACACACACACACCACGACACACACATACACCCCTGAAATTTCTACAAGTCCCTACTTAAGACTCATAGTACATGAGATGAGACCAAATCATCCGCTTATATCTCTCCCCTTTGCAGAGCTATCAATTAGTAAGAGGAAAAGCATCTCTAGAAATGCTGTCATTAAAAGAAATAGACAAGAGAGACTAAAATCATGGAAAGTCATCTGGAAAGTTTTGCACTCACCTTGAATAAGTCACAAAGGGAAAAGGACAAATCACATAAACAAGTGTCCACTTGAATGTTTTAGCATGATTAGTATGAACACAGGAAATTGGTCTCAAAGGACTGCAGATGGTCAGCTTCTTGGATGCATTTGTCTATAGTGCAAACCAGGTCCTATTTCTAACAAGAGCCTTGTTGATTTTCCCATAATGTTTAAAGTTAGATGCTTCATATGACAGTTCTGCTGTATGCATTTTTCTCACATCTGGTTCATATTTGCTCTTTTTCAGGTTCTAAAAACAACTGTCTCCAATGGATCAGGAAGACAGGGGTCCATATTCACTTCTCGAACAAGCAAAGTCTGGTGGGTGATTTCTTTTTCCTGATCTGTGAGGTTAAGTTGAGCCATTTCCTTCCTTAAAATACCCTTTAGTAATTCAAAAAAATTTGGAGAATCCTAGCTATAGGCAAGCTAGCTGACATGGTGGATAGAGCCCTGAGCCTAAAGTCAGGAAAACCTTAGTTCAAATATGACCTCCGACACATTAGCTATGTGTCCTGGGCAAGTCACTTAACCCTGCTTGCCTCAGTTTCCTCATCTGTAAAATGAGCTGGGGAAGGAAACGGCCAACCACTCCACAATCTTTGCCAAGAAAACCTCAAAGGAGGTCATAAAGAAACTGAACAACAACAAGAGAATTTTAAAGAATGAATTTCAAGTAGGTAGTTTCTGCTTCTTTTTCTTAGGGAAAAGTGCTTCTTAATCAGATATTTATATACAGAAAATTCTATCCAAGAATGCCTCCAGGAATTTGCCTTGTACTTGGGGGAAAATAAACAAATAAACAAAATATGATAAAAAAAAAATAAACAAAATAATTTCTGAGGAAAGAGATACTATAGCTAGATTAGGTTTCACTTAAGAAGGAGCACCTAAGTCTGAGCCTTCAAAAAACCCAAGAATATCTTGAAAAAGGAATGCCATTTTCTTAGAAGTACCAAGATCACATCTATTGCCATTTTTAAAATATTTCTGGAAAAAAATAGGAGAAGGGAATAATCATTTATGTAGTACCTACTATGTGCCAGACACTATGCTAAGTATATGTATATGTGTATATAAGTATATATGTAAAGTGCACTTAAGCATTTTATACATACCACCTCATTTGATCTCATTTGAGCGGTACCTGCTCTACCAATCCTCCCATTTAGAATGTTGTTTTTCAAGATTTTCCCTATTTATGATAGCTGTAGTATAAGCTTATCCTGACTAGGACTTCTAGTTTCTTGAATTCTTGCATTATTGCTTACAGTAATTTTTTTTTTTCCCTTTAACTTGAAAACTATAATTTTGGAAACAATATTCCTGGGTATTTCCAAATTGGGTTTTTTTTTCCTGGAGTGATTATTTTCATTTTGCTCTCTGTTTCAAATAGTTCAAAAGAGTTTTCTTTCAAGATTTCTTCAAATATTACATCCATGTAATCTTTGCTTCTGTTTCTTTGCTAAATTCTCTCAGAATTTAGATGGCTTCAACTACATCACAATTACAATAAACTCTGACCCCTTGACTTGAAAACAGGTTCAAACCTGCAAATTTTTTGGAGATACTATGGCCCAGTCTATGACCCCAACCTTTGGGGTTCCTTCCCTACTTCAACAATGGTTTTGAAGGAGTCTAATAATTCTTAATTTTCTTCAACCTACTTACCAATCAGTTTTTTAAATCTTATTTCATTCTAACATTTCTTATTATCTCAGGAAGCTACTGCTAAGATGTTTTAGTCCATGTTATTTTTCAGGGTTCTCCTTCCACTTTTTTCCTTTTCCTAGCTCTTATTTCCCTTATAATTTTATTTTTCATGTCTAACCGCTATGTCCCCAGTCTGAGCATTCCATGAGGGCTCCTCCTTGCACAGTTTCATTTAATGCACCACCATCTTGAAACACAGGTTACAAAAAGAGAACCATGAGAAGACCCAACAGTAGCATTTCTTACCTGCCCCTTTCCACGGCTAAGGCATCAAGCTCATCAAAGAAAAGAATTGATGGCGCCACAGCTCGAGCTTTCTTGAAGATCTAGAACAGATATTCCAGTGAGCTCAAACATTAAGCCAGAATCTCTGACAGTCACATTCCTCCATTCACCACCCTGAAACTCAAACCTCCCCCCCACATACACACAGTGCCTACCATACAGTAGGAGATTAATAAATGCTTGCTGGACCTAGCTTTTAGCATGGAAACTAAAGTCATAAGTAGCCTTTTGTTGTAGTCAGGAAGTGAAATTAGTATTTAGGCTGCTGTGGACATAGAATTTCATAGCTCATCTAGCCCTCACTTTATAAAGAAGGAAAGTCAGGTCAAGGAATGAAAATGTGATTTGCCCCAAATTACTGAGATAGTCTCGGAGCTGGAATTTGAACCCAGATATTTTGATTCCTCTTTCTACTCTACCACCATATACTCCACAGTATGACTTTAATATTTAAAGCCAAGGCAGATGCTTGAACTCAGAGATTTATTCCCCATTCAAATCTATGAATGACTAAATCTCAACTATGTACAAGGGACTAGGAATATAAAAACAGAAAGAAAAACAGACTAAGACCTTTAAGTTTACATTATAATGAATGTAAGGAATCTAATGAACTTTTTGAAATTAATGTAATCAGCAACCTGTCTATGACTTTGACAATAACTTCCCTGAATTCTCCACCATGCTTTACCCCATGTGCTTCAGAATTTCCTCTAGGATTATTGTGTGGCTATCAAAGAGGTCCACTTGTCTCATGCCATTCTAATTAGGAGTTATTTTAGACAAAAAAAAAAAAAAAAAGCCACAAAATGTTTCCATTCAGAATACTTAGAAAAATAGAAAGAGACTGGGATCTACCAAAATGAGGTATCTAAATATATAAAAATTGCACACCCAACAATAAAAAATGCACATGACTTCCAAGGTGTGCAATATAGCAGCAATGAAAAACACAGCCATGGTCAATGGCAAGTCAAATCAAGGACTGAAAGGATAACCACACATACACACACACACACACACACACACACACACACACACACACACACACAGAAAAAAAAAAAAAGAAAGAAAGAAAGAAATAGACCCAAAATGAAGGGACAAAGGTCCAAAGTAAAACCAGATCTGCTTAGGGGAAATTCAGGACACCATTTGTGGGCAAAGAGAGCAGGGCCATTGATGTCAATTCAAAAAGGATTGATAGAAACATGATCGATGGCCAAAGCAAATAAAAAGAGCCAACTAAGTGGCCCATGGGATAGCATACTAAGCTTGGAGTTGGGAAGCCCATAAATTCAAGTCCAGCCTTGGGATACATATTAGTTGTGTGACCCTGGAAAAGAAACATAAGCTCTGTCTACATCAGTTTCCTCAACTGTAAAATAGGGATAATAATAGCACATACTTCCCAACCTTCCCAAGGTAATAACCATGATTAAATGAGTTAACAAAATGCTTAGCACATATTAAGGACTTTTTAAATCCATCTTTCCTTCTTTCCTTCTCTTCCTTCCTTCCTTCCCTCTGTCCCTCCATCCCTCCGGTCCTTCCTTCTTTCCTTCCTTCCTTTTCTCCTTCCTTTCTTTGTTCCTTCTTTCTTTCATTCCCTTATTCCTTCCTTCCTTCTCCCTTCTTTTCCTTCCTTCCTTCTTTTTCACAGGAATGAAATCACAAGTCCAGATCAATCAGAAAAAATATAGAGACAAACAAATATTAGCACCATTTACCTCTCTGACTGCTCGTTCTGACTGACCAACATATTTATCCATTAATTCAGGACCCTGCAAGAAAAGAAAGCATTAAATGGTTAGGATCTACAAGTTCAAACATTTCCTTCCTGTGATATGAAGGGAAATTGTTGGTATTTTGTTTCCACTGGGCCTTGGGGATGCCTTAGAGTAATGACACTGTATATATCATGGACTACTACATTTTTCAATATATTACAGTGAAGCTGGTGCCCATTAAATACACACAGTATGGTCACGAGATTAAAGACTGGAAACATCTCTTTGGCATCTGACCCCGAATGCAAGAAATTCTGAAAACCACAACTCGAAAAATATTGGTTCTTATGGCATCACTCTGTATGAGGTAAAAGCGCACTTGATAAGCATTCCCTGGTCTTTTCTTCCCAACCTCAACGAAAAGAGAAATACTTCATTCATCTAAAGTTTACTTAATTGGAAACATCAACTTTCTGAAATACGTCAGGATCCAAGAAGGAAACCACAGAGGTCTCTCAGAAGCCAAAATAGATGTTACAACATGGGTGTACTGAAGCCCGTACCCTTTAGTACCAGGAAAGACCCTCGGGCCCTCATTCAAAAGGAAAGTTACACTCTGGACACAGAGTTCTCATAAACTATGGTACCCTTTAAGGGACTGTTCTTTTTATACAGAGCAGTTTCGTGTATGAAGGGGCAAGAAAAGCACCTTTGTATAAAAAAAGAGTGAAATTAAATGGGAAAGGATGTAAGATATTGGCTCGGTCCAATGAACATTTTGATGCCTGAAAGTAGGAAAAGAACTTTGCTTTAATAAAAAATTGCTAACATTTATAAAGAAAGAGCTTTCAGGAGGATTTGAGCAATTTGGGACAGAAAAGTATTGTGGAATAAAGACTTACAGGAATGGGAAGGAAACCAGCATTTATTAAGCACCTAGGTGCCAGGCACTATGCTAAGAGCTTTACAAATATTACCTCATTTGTTTAAAATGAGATTGTGAAATATCTAGGATGTTGTCTCATTTGTATAAAAGCAATTTGATAGCTTAGGAGGCAGAAAAAAACTTTTATTTTCTATAAACTGGAGATACAAGAGTATATAGAAATAGATTCAAGGCCACAAAATGAGAAGGTGTTTTCCTTTCAAGCACTTTAGAGCCCCAAGATCTCAAGGTCTTTTAGTTCATTTGCATATAACAGTTTTAAGAAATAAGAAAGTAAAACAAAAAAATGAGAAACACAATTATTTGGAACTGGAGTGTAGTTTTTAAGAGACCATTGATATAATAAGAAAAATGTGGTTGTTGAAGTGAAAAAAATAATTAATGGCTGAGCTCTAAGAGGCTTCGATGTAAGCCACTAAAAAGGATAAACAGCTGGGGCAGAAAAGGGAAGGATAAGAAAATAGGAGAAGATCAAAATCAGCTTTATTGGGACGGAAAGATGCTAAAACAGTGAGCTAACAGAAAGCTTCAGCTACATGGGAAGCAACAACCACAGAGGACTGGGCCTGATAGTTCCAATAGCCCTTCAGCTGTCCCTGGGAGTACTTACAAGGGACTGGTAATTTCTGTTGTTCCCTCTGGCTTGAGAATACCACAAAAAGACAGAGAACAAGTTGTGCAGCTACTAAATAGGAAGAGATGCTAAGCTTTAAAGGGATGATTCCCAACCATGGTGACTGAAGAGCTTGGAAGTCAACCTAAGCTATTGTGCATGAAGCTCTATTTATTGTAATTGAACTGGACAATACAGCACCCTGGTCATACCAAGCTGGGCTAGCTTATATTATTCAGAGAAAGCCAGCTTGATGAGCTTTGTAGCAATTTGGCTGCTCTAAAAATTAAGACATAACACTTTCTCCATATCCCCTTAAAAGTGACTGTAATTTGAGTGAATTTATAAGTGAATATCAGTTCGGAATAAAGCTGGAGATGTGTGAGGATAAAAAAACAACAAAAAAGTAGTTTTGTGTGTCAAAGCTTCTAGTCCAGAGTTTTAAACTACCTTGGGTCTACAAATTTTTCTCCCTCGTGGGCTTTAGGAAGTTCACTCTCCAGGGATATTGAGTGCCCTACTAGAAAATATAACACAAATTTATGTGTGGATCATAATGTACTTATTTTCACTGCATTTGTTTTAATATAGTAATACATATAATGCAATTGTGAGTTCCTTTCCTTTGTTGTAAGTAAATAATTATGGTTAAGATATGTGTTACTATGTTTAATTTGCATTAGTGGAAATGAATCTAATTGGATTCAAGAGCTAAAGTCACAAGTAGGGAACTACATTCCTCCAGTAGGATCCTGAGAGAATTTGAGTTTAACACAAGGTAGTAGTCCTACCCTGAAAACTAGACTTTTCAGTGTGAGAGCAGGTGAGAAAAAGGGAATCAACCTGGAGAATAGGTAGGTGTTAACATGCTCATATGAAATATATGAGGCCCTATAACATAATTTCCACACAGTCTTCTCCAGTTATTATATTAGGTCACGTTTTCTTTAACTAGTTAGTGTAGAATAGGAAGATTATGCTAGAAACAGGTTATGAACAACAGCAAAAAGTTATAAGAAGTAATGGAAAGGAAGAGAGAAAAACTAGACTTTAATATTTCAATGGACTTCTGGCCACTTCCTCCAGAACTACAGGTCACCATTGATCTCATGCATTCTAATACTACACTATTTTGGCCCCTTCCCCAATTCTTCATCAAGCCATCCAAGATGCTGAAAGATCTTCCTTTAGGTTCTAAGAAACAGATCCAAATCCCAGCCTACATGAACCTTTCCTTCCTAAGCTTCCAAGATGGTTCCACTAATTTTTCCTCATTGTCACAATGTGATAATCCTAGCAATAGAGGCAGGCCAAGAAAATCTCTCTTAGATAGTCCCCATTTGTTTTAGAAATAAATTTCAAATTCTCTCATTACCAGAACAACTTGGACTGATCTATGCTGAACTGTAAAAAGCTGGTTTTTAAAACCTATATTAGAGAGAAAGGAAATTAAAAGAAGAGATAGAAACTCTGACTAGAGTGGATGGACCAATGACATTTAAGAGAGAGAAAACAAAAATCTTTATTTCTTATCTTTCTGCTATGAATGAATGACATTTGTAATAGAATTGTCAAAAAAAAATAGCTAAAGATAGTACTGATTGATACAAAAGATAAGGAAGGAGACAATAATAAAGCAACTCCTTGTTCTTGGTCAATCTGGTCCAGATGAATCCTATCCTCAGGTGCTGACAGTTGAGACATTAATGTAATAATTAATGTAATGTAACCCACCAATAATATAACCCCCCCTCCCCACGGGCTGGGGTTAAGTGACTTGCCCAGGGTCACACAGCTAGGAAGTGTTAAGTGTCTGAGACCAGATTTGAACTCGGGTCCTCTTGAATTCAAGGTAGTGCTCTATCCACTGCGCCACCTAGCTGCCCCTCCACCAATAATATCTAAAAGATTATAGAAAATGGGAGAGATGCCACATATACCATGCTAGAAAATTTTGTCCCAATTTTGTAGAAAGGAAAGACAACAGAATTTGAAAACTCTTGGCCTGTAAACTTTACTTGAATTCCTAGGGGAATTCCAAAATAGATTATTAAAATAATGCCTGGTGAACAACTAGAAAGGGGAATGATGGCTACAAAAAGCCAGCATGGCATCACCAAGAATAAGTCATGGCTAACAATCTCACTTCCTATTTTGGCAAGATTAATAAATTGTTAGATGGGAGCACATGCTGTGGACAGAGCTTACCTAGATTTTAGGAAATCTTGTAATAAAATATCTCATTCTTTTCTTTCACAGATGATGGAAGAATATTGAATAGATGAAAGCTTCCTAAATTGTGGGTCACATAATTAAATGAAGGAGTTGCAAAACTATGATTTATTATTAAGAAAGTTAGATTTGTATTCCTATTTTATATACCTGGTTGTATAAAAATTTCTTGGGCAAAATAGAGTCAGGAGTGGAAAAAAATCTAAGAAGCCCTCAATTAGAGCAATGGTCATTGAAAGGGGGTGAGAAGATATAACCATATACAATATTATTTCCAAGGAGTTTGATTGAGAAAGGAAGAAAAAGTATTAAAGTACTGAATAGTGGAGATGGTTGAGGTTTTTTTCTGCAAATTTTGAAAAAACCAAGAGTAGTCATACTAATATTATTTGCTAATACTAATACTAATATCTCTTGTTTAATAATATTATATTTTTTGGTCATTGTTCTTATGTAAAATCCTTCCTTTTTCACAATTACTAATGATTCAAAAATATGAAATCTAATAAAAAAAAAAACTAGTGCATATAATATTCCCATGCAAGACACCAAGATCTATGAAACAGAGAGGGGTCATTTTTAGATAATAGATTTTTTTAATTTGAAAGGACTTTCAGAAGTCATTGCTTCTGATCCCTTCAATTAATAGAGGAGGAAGCTAAGGAGGAAAAGTAACTTGTCCAAGATGATGTAGGTAATGAGTTGTGGAGAGATAATATTGGTCTTGTGCCAAAATTGAATCCTGATTCCACCGTAGCCCTAGGTTGAACACAAGCCTAATCAAATATTTTTGCAAAGACTACCTAGTGAACTAGTTTGGAGCTGGTAAGAACCCAATGTGTTTGCTAAGACTACTCATGTGAAAACAATCTTGGATATAAAAATATTACCTGGACTGATAATTCATTCAGTCACAGACCCAAATGAACACTTTCAATAAACAGAACATTTTAGCCTAGTTGAATAAAGAAAGATGTCCATTGTGATAGAGAGCCATCTGTACCCAGAAAGTGTAGATCATAATATAGTATTTTCACTTTTTTTATTGTTGTTTGCTTGCTTTTTGTTTTCTTTCTCATTTTTTCCCCTTTTTGATCTTAATTTTCTTGTGGAGCATGATAAGTGTGGAAGCATGTATAGGAGCATTGCACATGTTTAACATATATTAGATTACCTGCCATCTAAGAGAGGGGGTGGAGGGAAGGGAGAGAGAAAAAAATTTGGAACACAAGATGTTGCAAGGGTGAATGGTGACAACTATCTATGCGTATATTTTGAAAATAAAAAGCCTTAAAATCATTTTTAAAAGATGACCACATTAATTTATCTTCAGGAAAAATAATAGCTTTTATTTATAAATCACTTAAAGATATAATATGTAAAGTACACTGCATACATGATTTCATTTTAGGATCATAAGAAGCTTGCAAGATTGGAAGCACAACTATTATGATCTCCACTTAATAGAAAAGCTTAATCTGTCTTAAGTCCTTCTGACCACAAGTCTATTTATAATGCCACATTGCTTCAATTACCTGAAATCAAAAGTCCATATCAAGTGGAGAAAATGAAAATATAAAGGAATGTTATATTTGGAGTCAAATGATTCAGATCTCAGACCTGCTCACGACCCCTGTGACTTTGGGCATAATGATTTCCACTCTCTGGGTTTCGATTGCCTACTGTGTAAAATGTGGAAGGGGCACTATCAGGTATTTACTTGAAAGAGTTCAAAGATAAGAAAAATTGAATTCTTGGGGATAATAGTTCAATTTATATCAAAGTATTCATAGAAACATTCTTTGAGGTAGCAAAGAATTTGAAACCAATGGATGCCCCATCAACTAGAGAATGTAGTATATGATTTTAGTGGGATATTATTGTACAGAAAGAAATGACAAATAAAAGGAGTTCTGAAAAAAAAATCTTCCTGAACTATTAAAAAATAAGAACAAGAGAATAATATATACAATAATGAAAACAATATAAATAAGAGTCACTAAAAGGAAGTTAAACTTTGAGTCAATTTTAAAAAATCAACAAAAGTGGGAAAAGAGATTTTAAAAAAAATTTTATGTTCTATCTCTCAGGCAGAAGAGAAAGAGGCTGCTAGGATACAGCAATAACAATAAGCAGTAATAGTAGCAGTATATTGTGCTTTAAAATCTGCAAATCCCTTTATATAACATGTTGCATTTGATCTTCAAAAACTCTACAAAATAAGAATTATTATTATAACCATTTTACAGAGGGGGAAACTGAAGCTAAGTGACTTATCCACAATTACATACCTACTAAATGTCTAAGTTAGGATCTGAATCTCAAGTCTTTTTGATTCCAAATCTAGAGTTCTAACCACTAGCTGCCTTGGCTAGATTGTCACAGACAACATATATACATATGTTGTCAGGGTGAGCAGACAGGTATCACAGTAAATAGAATATCAGACCAGGAGTCTGGAAAACTTCAGTTCAAATCTTATTTCAGACACTTCCTAGTTTTGGGAGCCTAGACAAGCTATTTGCCTTGTCTGCCTTAATTTTCTTACCTATAAAACAGGGATAATAATAGGTATAATAAAATTGATGATAGTTTTCTAATTTTTTTTGAATCTATATTATTCAAAATTTACTTTTCCATTTTGGCCAATAAATATTGATTATGACATTGTTTGGAAAAAGCTCTGTAAATCTTAAAGTACTATATAAATTAGTATTATTAATATAATGATGATGGTGATATATTATACTAGTGTTGACTGTTGTTACTTAAATGTTTTTCTTTGTCACAACAGAGGGCACATTCTGGAGGAAAATGTCATAGGCAATGACAGTGATATAAGAACAAAGGTCATAAATAAAACAAAATAAAACAATAAATAACAAAATGAGGTGATCAGACTGATTTATCATGAGGAAAAAAAAGCTTGAAACAGACAGAGCACATGACTTGACATTACGGATGAATAAAAGGCTATCTTCAGAGAAGTGCTAACTTTTTAGAATTGGGACATATCAAAAAAGTAAGAAAGCTTTTTGTATTTCAAACATATGCAGCTCAGTTTCTCTACAAAACCAGTATACAAAAGTGAACCAAGCCTTTCTCAAGAAGCCAAGAATGTACTGAGCTCGTTTCATCCCAGTGCTTCCTAATCTGGCTAACAGGAGACCTGGTGAAAACCCTGGCCAGAGGCCAGTCCAGCCTTCCTCCAGAACTCCGGGAGAGTTCTTGCCATCTGAAATGCGCTAATCCCCTTTAGTGGCTCAAGCCAAAAGCAAGGGAGGAAAGAGAGAGGAAACGACCAGTGAAAAATATTCTGACGTAAGTGACCCAGATGACAAACGAAATTTCAGCAACTGTCAAGTGTAACAACCTGTAGCAAAACACATCCACATGGGGGAAGAGGAGCAGAGCAATGTGTCCAAACAATCATTTACTATGACCAAGTTAGATTTACATCAGGGATATAAGATGACTCAGTGTTAGGAAAACAATTAACAGAGTTAATGATATTAAAACAAAAACACTCCAAACCACATGATTATATCAATAGATTAAGAAAAGGCCTTTGACAAAAGTGTTGTACAACACCCATTAATACTCACGCAATAGGCCTCCCATGCAAATCCTTAATACTATATCTTTAAGAGGGAATCTTGAGTAGAGATGGTTTCCCATCTAGAGAATTCACTTAATTTTTCATAGTGAGAGATACTGAGGGAAAGACCTAAGAGCCTTTTTTTTTTTTTTTTTTTTTTTTTTTTCCCTGAGCTAACTTTCAAGTTATACTCAAAGTGAACTGAATAGCAGGCTTATGGAGCCATAATCCATAGAGTTATCAGCAGTTACAGCTGACGATTTGAGATAATTCTCAATATGAGGTTTCTCATTATTTATGTACCAGTGAAATACTTAAATGTATTTTTTTCATTTGCTATATTGTTAATAAGACTACAGTTTGACTGAGATAAGTGAAAGTTATAATTCTGTGTATAAATATGCATATGTATATATGAATTTGTATGTGGATATGTACATATACATGGATATCAGCATATTTATCATACAACAGATGGCACAGTATTTAAGTATTTGAAGGAAAAATAAATTAAATTATAGGGAGATTTCATATCCAGTTAGTCATATAAGACTAAGATAAAGCTAACATTTTGAACCTGGGAGACTAGAAGGATGATGCTACCCTTTGACAAAAACAGGGAAAACTGAATCATCATGTAGGGAGGATGGCAGAAAACTTCTATGGCTTTCCTTGGTATTCTCAACCAAAAGAGTTTGAACTGACCATGTCTGGATCTCCAGCAGCTTAAAAACAATAGCAATGTAAGCAACTGAAGACAGACATCATCCTTGGTCAGAGCTGCTCAAAATGGAGGTGACCCAGTGTTAGTGAACATGATAGACAGTTAAAAGACAGACAGAAAGATATAGGTGGACAGATTTAGAGATAGAAAAATAGATATAAAGATAGAGAGATAAACATAGAATAGAGATAGAGGTAAAAATAAGGGGGAAAGACTGAATAGACCCAACATAAAGCCGCAGACTTTCCCCAAATACGTGGGTAGAAACAGAGCCCCAGTCTAACCTAAGTCTAGAAAGTCAATTCAATCCTGCTTCCTCCATGATACATGCCAAAATCTTGACCCTCTCACCCCCACCCCACCTCTTGGAGCTCCCCAACACACTGGCTTTATTTATTTATTTGCTTGCTTACTTGCTTTTATATACATACACACACACACACACACACACACACACACACACACACACACACACACACACAATTATTTTGCTGAAGCAATTGGGATTAAGTGACTTGTCCAGGGTCACACAGCTAGGAAGTGTTGTGTCTCAGGCCAGATTTGAACTCAGGTCTTCCTGACTTCAGGGCTGGTGCTCTCAACACTCTGTTTTTAAAAAATTCTTAAGGCCCATGGCCCTCAATATTCTATTTTTGGAGCAGCAGAGGCCTTGGAACAATGGACTTGTGATAAGGAGGACTTGGATCCCAATTCTGCTGCAGATACTTCACTGTGTGACTACAGATAAAACACCTGAGCTAAGTTTTTGTTTTTTCATGTGAAAACCACAGCACCTCCACCTCAGACGGAGGCTGTAAGCATCAAATATGGTCACATAGGCTGGATTCTTTATTAAATTTGCAAAGCTAGGCAAAAGTCACCTATTATTATATTTTTATAAAGTGATATGTCAGAGTTCCTTATTCCCCAACTAACTACAAACTACCTCAATACAAGGTCTGTACTTCATCTAAACCAATGGTCCTCAAACTTTTTAAATAGGGGCCAGTTCACTGTCCCTCAGACTGCTGGGGGGCCGGACTATAGTAAACACAAAAGCTCACACTCTCTCTCCGCCCCTCTGCCCATTTGCCATAACCCAGCGGGCCGCATAAACGTCCTCAGTGGGCCACATCGGGCTTGCGGGCCGTAGTTTGAGAACCTGTGCTCTAAACCATAGAACTCCAATCCATAGCCCAGTACCCTGGACAGAGAAAGCACTTACTAAATGGTTCATAGTAGCCATGAGGTACATACAGCTATCTCTAAGATGTTCTGAGCTAAAGACCCAAGGTATATGAGACATCAAGGGTTGGTTCTGATGATGGCACTGGAGACCCCTGACTTGAGATAGCAGGAAAGGACCCCAAAGGCCATTCAGTCCTACTCCTCATTTTAAAAATGCAAGTTCAGCTAAATCAGCCAATTAACAAGCTTTATTAAGCTTTTACTATGCAACAAGAACCATGCTAAATGCTGAGATTACAAAGAAAGACAAAAGATGGTCTCTGCCTCCAAGGAGCTCACAGTTTAGTGGTGAAGACAACAATCACACAACTATGTACAAATAAGGCAGAGATGGGATAATTTGTGCACAACCATCAGAGGAAAGGCCCATCAAATCACCCAATGACTTGTCCAAGATCATGTAAGAACTAAGCATCAGAGGAAGAAACTGAATATAAGTACTTTTCAAGAGGCAACTGTGACAAAAGGATAGAAATTTGGATCTAGGACCATGAACCACAGACCTAGGATGACTTGAGTTCAAATCTTGCGTTTGACACAAAATGTCTATGAGATTCTGAATAACTATATAAACTCTCCATGTTCTGGGTACTTCTTTGCTTTTGGCTTTGGTGAAGGGAGATTTTTCCACTGGGAGGTCACTTTACAAATGAAGTCACAGGACTAGTTCCTAGCCTTCTTCAAGAGCAATGACCTTTAAATATACTAAAACATCAGTCTTTAAAAGGATTAGTAATGAAAAGTACTGGTAAATTCTAGAAAACAAGGTGTGCATTTAAAAACCAGAGAATTACATATCATGAGACAAAAAACTCTTCTTGTCCCACAAAAAAGTCCCTGGAATCAATATCAAAACAACATCTAGAGATAATTTTCAAAATTGATCTGATTCTTCAATTTCATTGAGTACAAATTAGCTTTAGAAAAAAAAAAAAAAAAAAAGGTTCACATTTCTATGAAGTTATGGAGAGGTCTGGGGAGGCTGGCCTCATGTTCCTTGTGGAGTGATGGGAATATGTTTTGTGGTTCAGAGGGAAGGAATCCAGACTCAAACTGCCTGAAACTGGCATCCAACCAAGGCCTTCTCATGCATTCGGAAATGAAGGAGACACCTTTCTGGAGGCGCCTCTGTCTCAGACTTATGCTTTAGAAAGGCTGAACCCAGGAGATTGAACAAAGATTTTCTGCCACTCAGAAACTAAACTGCTCACTCTCTATCTCTCTCTGTCTGTCTCTCGGTCTATCTCTTTCTCTCTCTATCTCTATCTCTGTTTCTCTCTGTCTCTCTTTCTCTCTCCTTCTCTCTGTCATTCTGTTTGACTTTCTCTCTTTATTTCTCTCTCCTTTTCCCTACTTCTCATCATCCCTCTTCTTCCCCTTCCTCTTCTCTCTCTTCCTCCCCTTTTCTGATTTTTCTCTCCCTTTTTTCCTTTGTCTTCCTTCTCTCTTTCTCCTTCTCTCTTCCCTCTTTCCCTCCCCTTCTCCTTCTCTCTTTCTCTCTCTTCCCTTCCTCTCCTTTATAATCCTTCCATTAGGATGGACTAGGAGGGAGAAGTTAGCCATAAAAAAGAAACTTACCTTCACAGCTAAGAAGTTAAGTCCACTTTCATTGGCCAGGGCCTTGGCTATCATTGTTTTTGAGCATCCAGGAGGCCCATAGAGAAGGATTCCTGTGGGCGGCTGAATCCCCATCCGGGCAAAGGCCTCTGGATACTTCAAAGGCCATTCCACAGCTTGTTTCAATTTGAGTTTGATGTCTTCCAGTCCTCCAATGTCCGACAAGGATACCTACAATGCAAACCATTTGCTCCATGTCAGCAATGCCAGGACAAATAGAGGGTTGGATAAAGAAAAATATACCCACCAACTGTTTTCAAAATAAAAGAAAAGAGAAGAGGGACACAAGGCTTTGAGGAAATTTTTATATATCAAAATGGTTTTCGGCTTCCATAAGTGTCTCCTCTCTCATCCACCACCCCCCCATTCACCTGAGCCCTACCCTATCCATGTCCTCTTCCAGATCGGGCTGCCCTTCCAACGGTGCCTCCTAAGACGCCCACAGTAAAACTACCAAAGTTTCATTGTAAATGGCCTTGCATGTCCCACCTCCAACTGAAGACCTGACTCCTAAGGATGACATTATATCCCTGGCTCTCCTTTCCAATACTGGCTGCATTCTCAAACCTCCCAAGTCACCATCTGAAAACTCCTTGTTCCTCTTGCCTCCCTCTACCCTACACCATCACTCAACACCCTCTCCACCTTTAAGGTTCCCCTATCCATATTTATCAGCCAATCCAGATTCTGGTGGCCATTAACTATCAATCTCTGGGATGTTTACCTCCTTTTTCAATGAATTCATGTTCTCATTAGCTCAGGCTCATTTCCTTCCCAATTCTTGCTCTCAAAAAGTAGACAGAGTGAGAGAGAAAGAAATTCAGAATAAAGGGAACAGTGTTCCTTAGGAAACAGGAATCCCAAATGGCACAGTGAAAGAGGTAGGAGATGGTGTGGGATGTGGTTGAAGAGGATAGAAATAAGAGAATGAGATGTGAAGGTTAGAGATAAAGTTTTTTCCCAAAATGGCCAGTGATGAATTGATACAGAGAAAGGAAAAGAAACAAGAGATAACGTTGGAATAACAGTAGGTGATAAACGGGATGCCCATAGTCCCCAGCAAAAACCAAAAATAATAACAATAAAAGACTACAGTATCAGGACTTTGGCCCTCCAACACAATGGAAAAGCTGTAGATACAATAATATCAATGAAACTCAGTCTCTAATGGCTGTTGTAGGTGGTGAGGAACAGAATCTGGGTCTGGGTTCTGCTTTCAATCTGCTACTACAATTGCTTCTGCTCTAGAGCAGCTAGTGGAGGAATAGCCGGTTAAGTCAGAGAAAGGAGGGCTATATGGTATCTTTCCTAGCCACCAGCAAGCACAATGGTCAACTGAGAGAGGTGATATTCCATGAAAGTCTTATCTTTCTCTGAAATTACTATTCCATAACAAGCAAACTTCTTGTCACCTTGGACCTTGCTTTCTTAAACAACTTCCTTGTACTAATTCCTTATTCTAGGAGGGCTTCACCCAGGAAAGTGGGTTCAGAATCTTATTCTCAGAGTCTTATTTCCATCAGCTGATGACTTTAAAGCAAAGGAATACATTCAGTTATCTACTAAGAGTTGGAGAAATTGTGCCAATTCTGCCATGTTCCTCATCCCTCTACTACTCTCCCACCTTTATCTTGATGTACTAAAAGAAAGTACAAGAAAAAAATCTGAAAGCATTTCTTGGGCTGGCTGATACATGAGCACAGTTAATTAAAGACTTGCAGACTTGCAGATTTAATATGGAATTAAGAATATACAAAAGAGAGACCATCCTGTGTCAGATATGAGAGAAAGCTAGACTAAACAAAAACATTACAAAATAATACTTTGCTTAAAAAAAAATAAAAACTTAACAGAAGCCTATTTTAAATATGATGCTCTAGTATACCTAACAAAAGTTTTCCCCATTCTGGACCTCAGTTTCCTCATTTGTAAAAACAAAAGATTGGGCCCCCTCCAGGTCTGAGATCCTTTCCAGAGCCCTATGATTTAAGTTTCCCCAAGTTTTACAAGTCTCTCCAGCCCATCTCCTGCAGAAGGGGGGAGTGGCTGATTGCACTGCTCAGGCGCTGGCTATGTTGGCACGTAAGTAAGCTTGGCAAACAAAGGGTCCCCCAGACAGGCTGCTTGTCTGTGCCGTCTGAAAGCCGACAGAACCTTCCTGAGACATGATGAAACAGAGATCCTGGGTAGCTATTTCCTGTGTTCCGTGGGAACCCTTGCCAAGAACATTTCATATCCTGATCTTGTCTTAACCTAAGACCAGAGATGTATTTCAAAAGGATGTGGAGATGATGAAGTGGAGGGGGAGCAGGGGGAAGAGAACAAATGGGATGCCCAAAGCCACTGGCAAAAACCGAAAATAACAACAATAATAAAAGGCTGCAGAATCAGGATTGTTGGCCTGCCTTCTTGCAAATCTCCTTCACAGTGGAGAAACTATAGATTCCCCTACATGTTATTTGATTCAAATTCCCACATAATTCAGACCGTCACCAGTTTGAATCATCCTGCTCTCTTTTTTAATCATATTCAATTCAACAACCATTTATTATGTACTTTACTGTAGGTAGTAAGCTCTCAAGGCATTGGGGAAAAGGAGCTGGCCCTTAAAATAAGACCTGGATTCAAGTCCAGCCATAAATATAGATTGGCTGTATAACCTGAACAAGTCATATAGTCTGTTTGCACCTCAGTTTCCTCATCTGTACAATGACGAGGTTAGAACTAGTTGGCCTCCAAGATCCCTTTCAATATTAGATCTAAGTTCCTTTAACCTAGTAAAGGTCTCACCATGAGCACAGAGATTCCATAGCACAATAGCACAAGTGATTTAAAAATAAGTAAATTCAAATATTGGGGTTATGTACTCGATTTTATTTTGGCTGTCTGTTTTTACTTCTGGAGTATACAAACACAAGTTTACCAGCCACTGGTCTATATAAGAAACGAGGTCAAATGAAGCTCTTTTCCAAAGTTTTGCCAAACAGCAAGATAGAATTAAGTATGTTTCCAGAGTCCACAATAACTTCTTCACAAAATCAGCCTTTTTGTTCAAGGACAGACACTCACAGCCTCTACCTATTGAGTTTGCAGAAACCAGAGAATAAAAATAAGCTCTTCGGAAAAACAGAAAGTTTGGCATGAGGGATCCTTGCTACTCATCCTGAGGGTGTCTTAAGGAGGGAATTTAATTATGGTCAATTAAATGCCAATTTTAATCCCCTCCCCCATCATTGCCCAAGAAATCTACCACTAATGAGCTCATCCCCTGTAACCAGGCTGACTTACCACATCCCAAGGCTCTAGGCTCATCTGAAAAGATGCCAGAAGAAAAAAAGTAAATAAGGAGGTAAGTGTTGAATATGTAATTAATGCAACAGACAGGCTTTTGATTATTCAGATCACAGGGAACCTTGCTGCTGACTTCTTAAAATGAGGGAGAATGAGGAAGATTTATTTAGCTGATGGTACTAGATATACATTAACAAATCTGCAAGATGCCAATCCTTAAATCTGAGGAACTGACAAGATCAGAGATAACAGGATTGAGACCTTGAAAAAAACCCTGGCAGTCACTCAGGAAAGCCAGTGCAAAGGGTACTCAGTGGATATCTAGCACAACTCACACTTGATTAAAAACATTTCCCTCCCCTGTGACCCCCTCAAGTAGGTTTCCAGTCTTTGGTTCCGACATGGTGGAACCAACAACTTTCTGGACAGCCTATATCCCTAGTGGACACCTCTAATCATTAGAACAGATTTTCCTACATCAATAATTCCAATTCTGTCTCTCTGCTTCCACCTACTGCTCCTAGTTCTGCCTTCTCAGGCCTAATAGAATCAATCTGTTGGTTTCCTCATATATCTAATACTTGTATAATTTATGGCAGTGAAGAGAAGAAGGAAGGAAAAAAGAAAGAAAGGAAGGAAGGAAGGAACAAAGGAATGAAGGGAGGGAAGGAGAAAGGAAGGAAAGGAAGGAAGAGAAAAATAGAGAGGAAGGGAACCTTTAGAAGAAAGTTTGCTATAATGGATTTTTTCCCTCATATTTTTTCCTAAAGAAAGTACTTTTCTCACCAATGATAATATTCCACAGCCCACAAGTAACAACAAAGCTCCCTGTGGTCCCTTTCCAGTTAATAATGCATCAAACAGAAAAACAGCATGAAGACATAGATTAAAAACATGGTATCAAAAGAAAGGAAATGAAATGTCATGTGTATGGAACTGCAAACAAGCCATTATAGATGGATTATAGTTGGGGGAGGGAGGGAATGAAGTACAAGAGGTCTAGAAAGGAAGAAAGAGGGTAGATTATGAAAGACTTTAAATATCAGAGGATTTTATATTTGAACGTAGAGGAAATAAGGAGCTAGTGCCGCTCATTGAGAAGGGGAGTAAGAAAGTCAGATGTTTAGTTTTAGAAAAATCACTCTTGCAGCTAAGTTCAGAATGGATTGGTGGGGAGGGTTTTGAGACAAAGGAAACCAAACTAGCCAAAGTTCCTCACTGTCCAGACTCATGGAACCTTTGTCCAAGTGAAAGGGTCTTCAGATGCATTGAAAACAATATTCTTTATTGTCCTGGTTTCCCTAGCCCTGGACAGTGACCATCCCACCTCTACATATGGGCCACTTAGAAGGGCTTCTCAAGATGCAGAGCTGAAAGACTAGTAGACTTCTAGATATAAAAAGATCAGCTATTTTGTTTGTTTGAGATAGGCACACACATAGCAACAGAGAGAGAGAGAGAGAGAGAGAGAGAGAGAGAGAGAGAGAGAGAGAGAGAGAGAGAGAGAGAGAGAAAGAGAGAGAGGGTAAGGGGGAAGAAAGAGAGGGAGGAAGAAAACGAGGAAAACTAATCTACCAAGTGAAAAAAGGAGAAGTCATGACATATAAATTAAAGAGAAGAACCAATTATATACTCAAGAAACATGACTGAGACAAGAAGACAAATACTGTCAAAAATGCAAAACATTCAAATTGAGAAAAGGATAAAATATAATATCAGAAAAGATATGAAACAAGATATACATGAACTCAATAAAAATCATGTGACTTTACTAGTAGGATTATAAGAAATGCCAATGGAATGGGCAAAATCAAATTTAATGCAAAAACATCTAAAAGCAAAATATTTATAAGCCAATCCATAAACTGTCTTAAATGCATGTGAAATTTCTACAATGGAAAAATGGTTGATCACATGTCTAGCTGCTTCTCCATATTGGAATGAAGCCATAATGTCCATTGATTTTAAAACATTAAATTTCAAACCATAAGGGTTTTGTCCTATAGGGAATATAGGAGAGTGAAAGAAAGATAAACTGTGTAGCCTTCTGCCATGCTCCTAGCTTCTTTAGTTATCACAATTTGCAAAGATAAGGCTCTATCAGCCTGATTATAAAAGATATGATTTGAAAGTCCACTCTGAAAATGTACATGTAGGATATAATATTTATCTGAGTGCTTTCTCACTCGCTCGAAGTTCTTAAAAGAACTGATACCTTTTCAGTGGTCTGCCACTCATACAGTTAATAAAAAAAGGACACTCGGCTATAAAAGCTTCAGTCCGTAATATCCCTGAATTCTTTTGCCTAAAATCAAAGTTTGAATTTCTGACACCGAATTGTACTTCAGGAGTGTGAATCAATAAATCTGATAGTACTTTTCCTCCTGGGTCAAAGATCACACATTGTCTATTTATTCTAGTGATTAAAACAGCAATTTCCCAAACCATTCTAAAAATAAACACTGTTTTATAAGTACTTGTAGGGGGTTGGGAAATCAAGCCCACCTATGGAAGTGAATCCATGAGGTAAGAAAAGAGGAGTTCCAACTCTCCAAAGACGATCCTAGCAGTTTTATAAGTATAAAACTCCACTTTCTCTAACTGCAAGATCTTATCCTTGTAAGGTTTCTTTGAAATTGACCGAACTGTATTTAAAAAATTTTTCTGATTATAGTCAATACACCACAATTCCTTTTAGCCTACTCCAGTCTTTTGAAATGAAGACACAGGAGTTTTGAATGGATTAATGGGCAATACTGATGATATTATTGCCCTTCCTTTTCCTCCTCCCCCTTCTCCCTTGGCCCACAAAGGTGAGGCTGAGGGAAGAGGGTCTGGAATTGGAAAATTCCCCAAAGGCTGATTTAGAATCCAACCCGAGCTTTGCACATAAAAAGAACTAAACTTCTTCTCAATGGAAGAGTAATCAATAAATTCCTTAAAACAATAATGCACAAGGTAAAACAACAAAACGCTAAGAATTTCTCCAACTGAAGTCCATGTGGTTCGTTTATTTCCCTCCTTATCTTCAGCCACTGGTTTGAACTCTTCCTGTTCTAAGTGTAGTAACCTAGTTTTTTCTTCTTTCTCTACCTCAACCTGTAATTTAACCTGCAATTCCAGTAACTCTTTTTTAATTGTTTGTCGTTCTATTTTCAACTCAACTTCTAGTTGTCGAATTTTATACTCTATACTGTCATACAAACACATTAGCTCTAGGTTGCTCCCTCTATGAGCTATATTTAATGGGTGTGGGGATAGCCTTCTCGGAGCTTGATTACAAGCTTCCTGCTCTTCTTCAGTGGTGATCTTTGTTAAAAGATCTTCCATCTGGCTCTTTAACCTCTTTATATAAGCATCATGTTCAGCTGTGTCCTTGAGTCTGATCCCAGATTTACCTGGGTCCATATTGCCTGCCTTCCCTCCTAAGTGGTGTTTCTATCGGATCTTTCAGAATCTTAATTCTGAATATTAAATATTAATTTTCAAAACCTGATAAATTCTGATGGGTCCACATTCAGGCATTTATATCAATACAAAGTTCTTTACAAAACACAATGCTTGTTACTAGTTAAAAACAAAAACAAAAACAAAAAAACACTAAAAAGGAAGTAAGAAATGCTCATCTCCTTAATATGATCAATAGAATCTCTTTAGAACCAAGAGCTACAAAAATATTTACAGCAATTCTTTCTGTGATCACAAAGAATCAGAAACCACAGGAATGACTAAAAAATGTGGGGATTTGTTTTGTTTGACTATATTGGCCTCTTCAGAGGGTTTTGTCCTTTTCTTGATGAGGGAAGGTGTGTGAAATAAATGCTTGACTAATTTAAAAAATAAAAATTGTTAAAAGACTACAGTTTAAAGGTCACTTTGACAGATTATGTGGAATCTGATGAACTCATGCTAAATGGAAATGAATCTAACATTATTGTCAAATGAAACAATAATAAAAATATTAATAATGGGATTTAAATAGAGCCTTAAGATTTATTGTAGCGAGCTATCGTCTCCAGAAGCTGCTGGATCGCTCTCTGGGAAGAGATCTGCTGTGTCTACTCAAATCTTTCAGACAGATTCTTCTTCCTGTAGTGAACCGTTGTCTCCAGGTAGTTGCTGTTAACTCTTGTCCAAAGAAGTGACTTCCCTTCCTGCAGAGAGCCCCGTCAAGCCTGATGCAATTCAGAGTCTTCTTCTCTTCCTGGAGTGCTGTCCTCTTTATCCTCCCAGAGAATGGGCGTGGGATAATGCAAGGGCTTCTGGGAAGAACCACTTCAGCCAATGGGCTTGCTCCTTCTATCAAGTCAACCTGAGTTCTCACCTTGTAATTGTCCAGAAAACCTGAATTCTCACCTTGTCACTGTCCAGACAACCTCAGTTCTCACTTAGTAATCCTAACAAACTACCTCACAATTATTATCTTATTTGAATCTCACAATAACTGTCAGAGGTAGCTACTATTATCCCCATTTTGCAAATAGGGAAACTGAGGCAGAGGGAAGTTAACTGATTTGCACACAGTTATTAAGTATTTGAAGAATTCATGTCTTCCTAACTCTAAGCCCAACACTGTGCCATCTAGCTTCCCCAAACTAGCCCATTTAAAAAAGAATTTTAAAAAGGAACAAATAGTAATTTTTCAGAAAGCTGCATCTAGTAGAGATTCATGATTTATATACCATCTTCTTTTTCTGTTCTTTATTAAACAAAATGTTTATGTTTGTTAGGTTTGTAAGGGAAAAAATTCAAAAGAAAAAAGGAAAGGAAATAAATGCAATATCCAGATCCAACCATCTATTTTTAAATACACAAGGAAAGTGAAGCCCACAAGGCTATGTTCCTTATCAAAAATCACACAGGAAGTTTTCATGCCAGGATGAGGAGGCAATTCTGGGGCTCTCTGTCTTACATCCCAGGAGGAATCCAACAGACATCTCCCAAACCAGAATATCATGGGATATTTTGACGATTAAGTACAGACTCACAAGCCCCACTAGGGCTAGTCTAAAAGAATCCCAAGATATCAAAAGAATCACAGAATAAAAATTTTAGAGAAAAATAAGAAGTAAGCTTATTTTTATATTGAAACATTTCTGGATATGATCAATATCACTGAGTACATAAAATAATACTTAATATTTTAGTAGCCAAAATACTGTTGGCATCAACATTTTCTCCCAGAAGCCAGATTTCCATCAGGTAGAAATGCAAGGGTTTTACAGCAATTTGAGAAATATGATTCTACATCCAAGGAGTTGATCACCTGTGGGGAATGATTTAGGGGACTTTGTGAACTTTTCAATAACCTCTCCCTGAAACAGCATCATTTCCTTCAATTATGAGTAGAAACAGCAAATTATTATTTTAAGAAGGAATCCATGGGTTTCTCCAGACTGACCAAAAGGTCCATGAAATTAAAAAGGCATTGAATGTCTATTCTAAACAAAATAGTTTTTGTATTTACTTTGTATATACTTATTATGTAAATTTTGTTATATATATATATATATATATATATATATATATATATATATATATATGTGTGTGTGTGTGAATATATATCCATGAAACAAAAAAGGCATTGAACGCCTATTCTAAACAAAATATTTTTGGATATATTTATTATGTAAATTTAATATGTTTTATATATATATTGTTTCCCTCAGTAAGTTTATTCCAGAATGGGAAAATTTTATTTTTGTCTCTTCATCCCTAGTACACTGTCAGCACTCTATAAATGCTTACTGAATAAAACAATGAATATTTGTGCACATTTATTTAGACAAATGTTCACTCAGATAAAAGTGAATAAAGCTGACCTTGGGACATTCTTATATGTCCACCACATGGGAAGTCCAAACATGACCAAGTTCCATCTTAACAAAATCCTTGTCCACTCAAAAACAAACAATAAAATATGTCATTTCAACACCAAAGGATCAGTTCTAAATTGACAACATTGCTCATCCAGGGACATTCCATTCCTTGTAGACTAAACTGTCAGCACACATTGGATCCCCGCCACCTGAAACCTCAAAAGTAAGAGAAATACGCATTGTCCTCTCCCACTTGGTTGAAGTGGGTCTTAATAATGGTTCCACCTGTGAACACTCCTAAGCAAAATCACTCAGATGGCTTGACACACTACTCCTTCTTGTAGACACATTTGCCAAGACATAGCAAGGGAAGGAAAAGAGGAGTCTACCTATAGCAATGTTGCTGTCACAGGACTTTTTTCTCTTAAAATTTGCTACAGAAAATTATCTCCTAATTTGTGTTCATCTTGTCTGAGCTCATAGGTGACACTGCAGGCACCACAGACAGCTGCCACCTCATGAAATCCCCCCCAAAAAAATGGCATAACATTGTGGATTATACAATCCACAATCCATATATAATATAGCATCAAATAAAAATTAAGAAAGTCTTTCATGAGCTCAATTAACAAGAGAGCTGTGGAACTCCTTAGGACATATAAGATCAGTTTAGTAACGCCAAAAGACTGAAGGATCATAGATTTAGGTTTGGGAAGGGCCCTGTGGTCATCTAGTCCAACCATCTAATAGTATTATTGAGAAAACTGAGATCAGAGAAGATTTAAAAATCTGTCAAAGGCCACACAGGTAGGTCAAAGGTAGGATATGAACCTAAATCTGGTGGCTTGATAGCCAATGTCCTTTCCATTTTACCAAGTAATCAGAGCTCCAATACATTCTCTTGAGGGGACAAAGTCTTTCAAAATCCTCAGTATCCTCACCATCCTGGTGCCCTATCTTCTGCAGAAATTCATGTCTTCCAATGCCCTTTCTAAAAATGAACAAGATTAGAATTCCAGATGTGGTCTAAGCAGAGAAGACCACGGAGCAGTCAGAAGGAGCCTCCCAGATTATCTAGCTCATTCTGTACCCCATCCAGAATTCCTCCTCTTGGCTGGCCCCATCCAACCTTTGCTCAAAGGCCTCTGAGAAAGGAAAATCCATCATTTCTCAAGATGGTCCCTTCATCACTGGGCCACCTGGGAAACTTAGTTTGGGTGGACTGCTTCAAGTCCCAAACTCCCATCTTTTACAGGAGGCTTTTCCCAACCCCTCTTCATCCTAGCATCCTCCCTCTGTTAATCACTTCCCATTTACTCTGTATAAAACTTTGTTTCTACATATTTGTTTGTCCCCATTAGATTGTGTTCTCCTTAAGACGGGCACTATATTTTGCTTTTTCTCCTAACCAAGCACACAGTAGGTACCAGACACATAGTAGGGGTTTAATAAATGCTAATTGATTGACTAAAACACTGAATTAGTCTTTCACTGCTGAGGTCCAAGGTCCAGGTTTTCCAACCTTCTCCCATAATTGTCCAATTGCATTCTCACTGATAATGCTGATTTCCATCCCTGGCTCTTAGGTAGCGCCCCCCCCCCCACCTTTTTTCCCCCAACTCCATAGCATTTAATGATTTGAATATAATTATGCTGAACCAAGACCAGCAATACTGAGCCCCAGGCAGGCTTGTGTACCAAGAATGGGGGAATAGGTGAAATATCTGTTCCAACCCCATCATCCTATCTTGATTCATATCCCCTTCATCCCAGCTCCAATGCTCCAGGTATTATCCTGTGGGTTCATTGTTCAACAAATTTCTTTTACATGATTCTACTCCAATTGTTTGGAATGAAGTAGACTACTAATTGCTACCAAAAACCAATGCCGGCTTATAAGACAAATCTCTTCTCCATTTATATTTGCAGTCCCAGAGTTGAGCACATGCTTACACAGCATGAAATGTTCTATCTTCTATTGGTTCTTTTATCTCCATCACTGCCGTCATTTTAATAATTTTCATCATCTGAGAAGCCTTTGCATCAAAACGAGAAGTTTCCTCTGTTGAACTAACCACTACTAATATTGAATGACTATACGGTTGCCCTCCCCCTTATCATACATTTGAGCAACCTGTATTCATTAAATCCTAAACGAGAAAGGAAGGAATCAAACCCCCAAAAATTGATTTCAAGTCAACCCCATAACCTTTATGACTTTCTCAAAAGATATTAGTAATAATTATTACATAACTTTGCCATAGTTAAATTATAGGTTTAAATCCTGTATATCTTATAATGCCTTACCCTATGCAACTCGGCTTTCAAGATGCTACTTCTCCAATTATAGAACTAATATATTTTCATGATCATGACCCTGGACTTATATAGGCACTCAAATAGTTGCTTCCTAATCCATTAGTTAGCAGTAATGGTTCTAATGAGGAAAAGGAGAAAGAAGCTCTCAGCAAAAAGCTGCTCCTACCACAGCCTAAATCACATAAGTTTCCCCAGAATTATATGGACTCTACCAATAAAGAGAAATTCTGGGGTTTCCCCCTCTGACCTGAGGCTAACTACATGTTTACAAAATAATTATGTTCAGATGAGAATTGTTGGTCAATACATTATCAAAGGGTTCTCCCTGGCCTTAATGCATCTTGGGTCATAGAACTCATAGAGAGGACATGCATCCAAACAGAGTCTATGCTTCCCTAACACTAATTAGGCAGCCATGAATATGGGAACCATGGTCTACTAGAAAGACCAATGGACTTGAGAATTAGGAAACTCATGTTCAAATCCTGACAAACTCCAAAATTTACTAATCAGCCAACTATGATCTCATTTTCCTCATCTGGAAATTGGAAATAATAATACCCTACCCTTCACCTCACAAAAGTTGTTGAGAAGTACTCTATAAAATTTAATATTAATGGAATTGTAAAATATACATTATTATTTAATATCTAATATTTGTATAGAATTTTAAGGTTTTGGAAGCACCTCACTTATAACTCCATTTGATCAAACTCTATGAAAAAGATCAGGACATTAAGGCTATGAGAAATTAAAGGTCTTTTCCCCAGGCTCATGTAAGAAAAGTCGGAATCCTCCTCTGTCCACTATTTCTTCCCTGGAAGATTCATTCATCTTTGTCACCCCAATTCATTCAAAGAATATCATTAAACACCCACCGTGTGTCATGCATTGAGTCAGCCACAAGAAAAGCTGATTCTCCCCACCTCCTCACAGCCAGCTTTCTTTTTCTGCCAGAATTTTCAGGGCTGGTAACTTTCCTGGTCCTTTTCTCAAAAAGCCACAAAGGAAATATGAGCGTGCCAGGATTAATAAACAATCCACCCTAACAGTTCCATTCTGGTGACCAAAGAGACCTGCCTGTCATTCATCCAAAAAAACAACACTGTGACACATAGATTACCGGGGAAAGGTGTAGGTCAATGACGTGATGGCTCCCCAGCCCAGGACAGTGTGTGAGCCAGGGAGGACTTGCTGTTCCTGTAAGAACCCAATCCACAATCCTTCAGAGGTAGAAAGAGTGGCTGCCTTTCTCTGGCTGAATTCACACACACACACACACACACACACACACACACATACAAACAAACACATATACACATACATACCCATGAGTCTATTCTGCATTTCTCAATGAAATCTAAAAATACTTCAATGGGCTCTATCAACTTGTGTCTGTTCTAAATATTGGCTGAAGGCTCAGCGTTTTATGAAATAGTCTCACTGGTGTGCAATCAGAATCCCTGAAAATCAACCATGCACCAGCTTTATCTTCTCACCAATACAAGTGTTGCTCCTGTTCTTGCTGGAGTCCTTCCATGGGAGTCCATGGGTCCCATTGGAGTGTGTGTACATGTGCCCAACTGTTCCTGTCTCTCACTGCCTTCTTTACCATCCATATAAGTCCTTAAGGGTCCATGAGTGGAAGATGGCTAATTTAGCATCTGTTGATTTTTTTTTTCTCTGCTTGGACTCTTGCGTTTCCCTGATGAGACACTTTGTCATACAAGCCAACATTGTACGAACGCCTCCTTTATCTCCAACACACTCTATGGTGCTCAGCAAACAGGCACTGGGCTAAATATTTTATACCTCATTTGATCCTCATAACATCTCTGGGAGATGATGGTCATAATAATAACCATAATAATAAATAAATTTATATAATATTTTCCGTATGCCAAAGCACCATGCTGTACACATGACTAAGTGCTTTACAATTATTATCTTACTTGAGCCTCACAACAGCCTGGGAGGTAAATGGTATTGTTATTTCCATTTTACAGATTAGGATACTGAGGCAAACAGAGATTAAGTGACTTGCTCAGGATCACACAGCTAGTAAATGTCTAGGGCAGAATTTGAACTTAGCTCTTCCTATGTCTAAGCCCAGCACTCTAACAATTAGGACACCTAGCTGTCTGGAATAATAGACTAGATTAGATAGAACATAATAGAATAATAGAATTGTAACAGAATTTGAATTCAGGTCACTTTAGACTTCAAATCTAAGATTCCTTTCATTATATCAACTCTCAAGAAAGGATTTACTTGTCTATGGTGTAAAGTGGGTGAATGAAGATTCAAGCTCCAATCTTCCACTCTATGTTTATTTTTATCCCAATGTTTACTCCAATAAAAGTGGTAAGAAACTGCTGCCAACAAACATATAGAAAAGAGTTCAATGCAAAAGCACAAGTCACTGACTGATTGATTCATAACTGTGGGATGAATGAGGTCTTTCCAGCATGGGGGATTACTCTGGGGGAAAACTCTCCCAAAGTCTCAAATTCTTCTCAGTCCTCAATTTATCTTTTTGTTCAGTTATTTCAGTTGTGTTCCACTCTTCATGAACCCATTTGGGGTTTTCTTGGCAAACATGCTGAAGTGCTTTCCCATTCTTTTCCAGCTCATTTGGAAACTGAGGAAACCAGGTTGAGGAAACCGAGGTAAACAGACTTAAGTGACTTGCCCAGGGTCACACAGCTAGGAAGTGTCTGGGTCCAGATTTGAACTTGGGCCTTCCTGACTCCAAACTCAGCATATATAAACATATTCAGTAATATATATTCAACACACATACACACAATACACACACACAGACACAAACTCTCTGGGCACAGTCAATAAGTAACAGGCAGATTTGGAAGTCACACTTTTGTGATTTCAAAAATGTATACCAGGAACTTAAAACAATAGCCAGTACACAGCAGGCACTTAATAAATGTTTGCTCTTCCTCCTCCAAGGCTCTCCCACCTCAATTCGTCCTCTTCTCAGCTATCAGGTTGATCTTTCTAAAAGGACTGACCACTTCCCTCCCTTCTCATACTGTCAATGAACTCCTGTGGCTCCTGATTACCCCTACGATCCTTTGATTGGTTTTTAAAAAGCTCTTCCTGAGCTGGTCCTTTGCCTTTCCAGTCAATTATTGGGTAGTTTCCATTGCAAGTACTCTGCATTCCAGTGGCACAAGACCCCGTGCCATCCTGACGCCAGGTCTTCTCTCTGGCCATCTCCCACACCTAGAATGCTCTTCCCTCCTCATCTTCACCTCCTGGTTTCCTTCACACCACTGCTGAAATCCCACCTTCTACAGGAAGCCTTTCCCAAGGCCTCTCAGTGCTAAGACCTCCCTCAGTTAATGATCACCAGTGCATCCCATTTGTCTGTGGTTCTTAGACGTTGTGTCCCCCCGAGAGCACCGGCACACAATAGGAACTTAATAAATGCTTGCTGACTGACTGACATACTGCTTGTGGCTGTGTGACTTTAGATAAAACATTTAACCTCAGGAAATAACAGGAAACACTTTAAGACTCCATGCAATTCCACAACATTATTAAGTGCCCACTGGGGGCAGCCAGATGGTGCGGTGGATAGGTCACTAGATTTGGAATCAGGAAGACTCTTGTTCACGTATTCAAATTCAGCTCCAGACATTTACTAGCTATGTGACCCTGGGCAAGTCATTTAACCCAATTTGTTTCATCTGTAAAATGGGCTGGATAAAGGAAATGGCAAACCACTCCAATACCTTTGCCAAGAAAAGCCCTCATGGAAAAGCCCAAATGACTGAAACAACTCAACAACAAAAACTGCGTACTATGTGTCGGGTACCATGCAAAGCACTGAAGATACAAAAAAGGTAGACGACAGCTCCTGACCTCAAGGAGCTTACAGTCTAATGACAGAGGGAGTGCCCTCACCTGGGAGCTCCCCATATCAATGAAATCAATGGTTGCTTAAAAAAAGTCACAATCTAAGAGAAGAGATTCCTAACACTGGCATGGGGCATCAGAGGACAAGAAGGGCCCCTAAAAAGGGGGCATATGAGCTGAGTCCTGGAGGAGCGAGAGGTTCCAAGAAGTAAGGAGTAACAGAATTCCAGGCATGAGAGTCAGCCTGGGCAAAGGTTGGGAGGTGGGAGATAGAATATGAGGACAATGCAATTGGAACAAAGATGATGCAGTACATGGTATGACTTACATTGGGAACATCGATGGCCACTTCCCTCATGGCACTGGGCCGGACGTCATTCATGGCCTGGAGGAAGTCACCAAGAGTCACCTTCACCGATTCCCCGATCTCACCATTAGGAAGGTCAGGCAGCTGCTTCTGGACCCGCCGCCAGGCGTGCAGCCCTGCACAGAGAGGACAGAAAGATCCCCCATTAAAACACCAGCTGAATGCCAGTGAACAAACCCATGGCATCTTCCACCCGCCATTCCTAAAAGGAGGAAACCCTAAGAAACAGCCTAGGGCTGGAGGAAAGCAAAGCATTTGTGATGGGTGAGATGAGGGGATGGAGAGGAGGAACATGTAGAGAGAGGCAAGCAGACAGAGAGAGAGACAAAGAGAAAAAGATGGGGAAGAGACGAAAAGAGGTAGGAGGGAGGGAGGGAAGGGGAGATGAGTAAGTAAGGAGAGGAAAGGATGAGGAAGAGGAGAGAGGGAGGGAGAGACCAAACGGCATGGAGAAAGAAAAAAGAGAGGGGGGAATGATGAAGGAGACAGACAGACAGACAAACAGAGATAAAGAAAGAGGTGAGAAGGGGGAGAGATGAAAAGAGGAAGGAAGAAGGGAGAGAAGGGGAGATGAGTAAAGTAAGGAGATGAGGGAGAGCAAAGGATAAGAAAGAGGAGGAAGAGGGAGGAGAGACCAAAAGCATAAAGAAAAAAGAGAGGGGGGAGTGATGAAGGAGACAAACAGACAGACAAACAGAGATAAAAAGAGACAGAGATAAAGAAAGAGATGAGGAAAGGAGACAGAGGCAGGAGAGAGGAAAGGACAAGAGCAAAAGGGGGAAAGGAAAGAAAAAGGAGAAAGGAAGGAGGAATGAAAATGGAGAGAGAGAGAAGAGAGAGGGAAGACAGGAAGGGGGAGAAAAAAGGAAAGGGGGAGAGAAAGAAAGGGAAAAAGGAGATGAAGGAGGAAGGGAGAAAGTGGAAGGTGGAGGTGGAGAAAAGGGGAGAGAGGTAGAGACAGGGACAGCGATGGAAGAAGCACAAACATGGAATAAGCCTGAATCAATGAGAGCTGGCATAGACGAGGAGCACTTATCGAATGCCTATTTGAGCCAGGAAGTGCTAGAGTGACAGCCAACATCCGAACCAAGAAGCCCCGGTTATGGCGGCCGTACGACTGTGAACCGTCCCTTCTTCCCTCAGTGCCCCGGTCCTCCACCTGGCCGCCAGTTTTCATTTGGTCAGCGAACCACGGAGGGTCTGAGTCTGCTCTGGACAAATCTTTCAGACCATCATCGACCGAGACGTTGCCAGGGGGCGTGGGCCAAGGGGATTTCTGCGTCCAGGAGTTCCTGGTACCATGAAGGTCCAGGCCCAGCACCTGCTCGTCCCTTCTGCCTGATGAAATGGGAGACCGACCCTGCCCTCCGGAACAGGCCCCGGTGCTCCCCCTGGCTCCGCAGACGGCCCAAGTACTTGAGCAGAGGGACAACGATCACCATCTCGTCCCGGGTCCCGGGATTCGGCTTCGCTGGCAGGGGAGGGGCCGCCGGAGGGAACGAGCTGCCGGAGACATAGTGACCACTTCACGCGGATGGGCTGGAAGAGATTAACTAATACCCAAGAGCTACCACCAACGTTCCTTCCAAAGCTGAGCTTATTATTTTGATTTTATCTATTATTCTGGGTTTTTTCAGTATCTACACCAGAAAAATGGTTCTGATGCTCCGTCTGAAGTGAGTGGGGTGAGGTGCAATTACCACCCGTGGCCACACAGTGGCGCACAAGCCATGCCACTGTTCCAGAGAGGGTCCACTTTGGAAATCCTCCCCTCCCCCACACTTCTCTCCCCACCTTGGTAGACAGGGCCCCCCAAAAGTCTCACCTCCTGGGGTTTCTGGCCTGCCCCTCGCCGTAAGCAGAAGTCACACTTCCTAACATGCCTTGGCTCTGATGGAGATGTGGATTTAATCAATGAACTCAAAGCGCCCTCTCGATTTCTAAAAAACACTGGAGTCTTTCTAACCAATGATTTTTTTAAACATGTTTAAGCACGGGCACAATAATGACGGGCTCTTATTTGACTTAATAATGCTAATTTCTAAAGTATTTTTAACTCTAACATTTTTGGAACATCTTCAGAATAAGGAGTAGACCTGGATTTCGGGGTACGGAAAAGTCCCGTCTACTAGTACAACTCGGCGCTTTTTTTAAAAGAAGCTTTTGTGAAGCACCTACTAGGGACCAGGAATGCTTTAGCTTTACAATCTCATCTGGTCTTTATAAATACCCTGGAGAAAGGAGGCCGCTAGGGGGCGCAGTGGATAGAGCACCAGCCTTGAATTCAGGAGGACCGGAGTTCAAATCTGGTCTCAGACACTTAACACTTCCTAGCTGTGTGACCCTGGGCAAGTCACTTAACCCCAACTGCCTCAGGGGAAAAAAAAAAAAGAAAAAGAGGGGGAAAAAATCCTGGGAGACAGATACTATTATTATCCCTCTTTTACAATGGGAGAAACTGAGGTGGCCAAATGTTAGAGAACTTGCTCGAAGTCAGATAACTGCTGAGTGACCGAGCTGGATTTGAGCTAAGGTTGACCCAGCAATCCATCCCCCGCGCCTCCTGGCTGAAGAGTGGCTGAGTCCTCCAGTCAGTCACACCCAGTGTGCGCAGGGTCAGTGTCCTGGCCCGAGACCAGCTTCCCAGGCACACCACCAGCCCGCCACGTCGGCCGTGGCGCACTTCATAAAATACTGTCTTAAGTAATCAGCACCTTTACACCAAAGAAAAGCAAGTGAACCTCAACCGACACTTGTAAAACACCTTGGGGGCCGTAAGATGCTAACAGATACATCACTGTTTTATGGGAGCGAGCCAGGGGAAGGAAGCACCCCCATTTTCCACAGAGGTACACCGAGGCTCACAAATGGTAAGGGGTCGCCCATTCACGGATCGAGTGTCAGACGTGAGGCCTGGCCCCATTCACAGTAAGCGTTCGCCCGCACGGTGCCTTCCTTACAACTCTGGATGAACAGGCGCTGGACAAAGCAGAGACCGACATGATTTACAAAGTACAGCGCTTCTCACAAGCTTGTGAATCCCTGGCATTTGCTAGGGGGGTGACGGTGGGAAAGTCTCCTTCCTTCCCTGGACCTCAGTTTTTTCATCTGCAAAATGGGGGTTGGGGCAGAACGCCGAGGTTTCCGCCCACTTCAGATGGAGCAGCAGCCCCAACGCTTACTTTATAGGCACATACCTACAGAAGCCCCTTTCTGCATTATGCAGTGTCTACATACTCCCACCAGAGGGCGGCCGAGGAAAGGAAACAGCCCATCCCACCAGAGGGGATCAAAGGCCAGCAGTAACTGACGCACCGGGTCTGTGCCTGAGGTGAGACACGCTCCTCTGCCCGGGTTTCCCCTTTCCGATCCTTCCCATTCACATTATCGATAAGAAACAGGGCCAGGGGGAAATGAGTGACTACGGCAGGAAAGAACCGGAGGCAGAAGGGAAAACCTATGCCCCGGGAAGCTGGGTGTCCCAGCCCCGGGGGCGGCCTGGGGAAGCATCTGCGGCCTGGGGAAGCATCTGCGCCCCGGCTCAGAGTCAGGTTTTTAAAAGGATAAACTACTGAGGAAGACAAAGAAATCACTTTTGGGGAAATCCAGCTCTCTCTCTCGTTCTCTCTGTCTCTGTCTGTCTCTGTCTCTCTCTGTCTCTCTCTCTCTGTCTCTCTTTATCTCCTCTCTGTCTGTCTCTGTCTGTCTCTGTCTCTCTCTTTTTATCTCCTCTCTCTGTCTGTCTCTGTCTCTCTGTCTGTCTCTCTCTGTCTCTGTATCTCTATCTGTCTCTCTGTCTCTGTCTGTCTCTGTCTGTCTGTCTGTCTCTCTCTGTCTCTGCCTCTGTCTCTCTCTCTCTGTCTCTGTCTCTCTATCTCTGTCTTTCTCTGTCTCTGTCTCTCTATCTCTGTCTCTGTCTGTCTCTGTCTCTCTGTCTGTCTCTGTCTCTATCTCTGTCTCTGTCTGTCTCTGTCTCTGTCTGTCTCTATCTCTGTCTCTGTCTCTATCTCTCTGTCTCTCTCTCTCTCTATCTCTGTCTCTCTTTCCCTCTCTCTGTCTCTCTTTCTCTGTCTCTATCTCTCTCTGTCTCTATCTCTGTCTCTCTGTCTCTGTCTCCGTCTTGTGTGTGTGTATATATATATATATGTATATATATATATATATATATATATATATATACTTATATATATGTATTTTTTAAAAACCAATTCATGATGAAGGATGTCCTGTCTCAGAAGAAACATTTTTAAAGATAATCCAATAAAAATGACTTCTTTTAACCAAACAGGAACAGATGTTGATCTGCCTCACTTTGCACAAGCAGACTGACTGCTGGCTGCACAGGTGAGAAGGAAACAGAGATCTGGACAGAGCTGGGTTCATTCCCACCTCCAACACTCACAAGCTCTAAAGCTTGGATTCAGATCTCACTTTGCATTTTACTATCTGGGTGGTTTTGGATGAGTGGCCTGGCTTCCATCTACCTCATGGTCCCCACTTGTAAACAAAGGGTCTCCCTGCTTTAAACCCAGTATATGGATTACCACAGTTGGGAACGTGCCATGAAAAACCATTTTGGATCCTGACTAAGCCCGGCTAAGTCTACACTGGTGTCTAGAAGGGGATGGGAAAGTGCCTTAGACCTATAAGTTGCCCCAGAGGTGGCTGGATGCTGACCCCATCCAGTCCCTGCTCACCTCATTTCTTTCTGTCTTACACAATTGTGATCAGCACAGCCTGGGCCACAAGGTAGCCAATTAAGATAGAAGGCCCTAAGTAAGAACCTTTCTAGTGTCCTAGGAATTAGAAAGAGCTGCCTGTGAATAAAAGCAAAACAAGAGAGTTCCCAGAGCTACCAATATAAGCACATGCAAAAATAGTCTCAATAAATTAATCAGTGAGAGATCTTGTGATGGAAGACATAGCAAAGTATGAATGAGTAGTCATATATTTTGTAATAAAAACAGCAGTTATTTCTATGGCACAGTAAGACCTGAAGGATGTTCTGTCACATCTAACTGGAATCTCAAAGCATTCTCTGATCATCATCTTCAAGCAATCCTGTGAAGCTATAATTATCCCCACTTTACAGAAATAGAGTGCTTTGCTCAGTCCTCACCCCTGATAAGTATGTGAGGCAGGATACTATGCCCTTTTAGACAATGGCAATGTCACAGTCAGGAGAAAATGGCCTTGAATATCTACAGCACTGGAATGTTGACCAGGAAGAGCTGAGTTCAAACTCTGCCTCCAATACTTAGAACCACATGACCCTGGACAAGTCACTTTATCAATTTTCCTGTACAAAGAGAGTGAGTTCCTTGTAGTTATCTGCCAAGACCATGGCTAAACTCAAGTATATGTGGGTTTGCAAACCTTAAATTGCTCCATAAAACATCAGCTCTGTTCATAAGGATGAGAATGATGGTCTGAAGATTTGACCCAGTACAATGATTCCAATGCAGATGCTCTATGGGTCTCTGGTTTACAACTCATCTATGAGCTACAAAGATGCAGAGTAGGAAAGGATAGTTCTACTAGACTCATTCTTCCTTGAGACAAAAGCCCAAATGTTTATCCAAATCAGAGAAGTATTTCAGAGGTCCCTTACCTAGGCATTTCTCCCAAACAGCCCCCTCAATTTGATTGTTTCTCATTTGATCAAATATTATTCACACATTAGAATAATCAGAATGAAAAAAAGGATGAAAAATGCAAAATGACCTAAATAAAGACAGATAGTAGGATATTTATGTGCTCATCAAAGGAGTCTATAGAACCTATGCCCTGGAGAAATAGTGCAGACTAGATCTCAAGTATGGATTTAGAAGTGGAAGGAACACAAAAGCCATTTGGTCCAACCCTCCCATTTTACATATTGGGAAACTGAGGCTCAAAAGAAGTTAAGTGACTTTCCTGGAGATCAGACTGTTTATAAACATCAAAAGTGAGCTTTAAAACCAAGGCCTTTTCCCAAAGAGATCTTAAAGAAGGGAAAGGAACCTGTATGTGCAAGAATGTTTGTGGCAGCCCTCCAGAAACTGGAAACTAAAGTGGATGCCCATCAATTGGAGAATGGCTGAATAAATTATGGTATATGAATAGTATGGAATATTATTGCTCTGTAAGAAATGACCAACAGGATGATTTCAGAAAGGCCTGGAGAGACTTACATGAACTGGTGCTGAGTGAAATGAGCAGGAGATCATTATATACTTTAACAACAATACTATATGATGATCAATTCTGATGGACGTGGCCATCTTCAACATGAGATGAACCAAATCAGTTCCAACAGAGCAGTAATAAACTGAACCAGTTACACCCAGCAAAAGATCTCTGGGAGACGACTATGAACCATTACATAGAATTCCCAATCCCTCTAATTTTGTCTACCTGCATTTTGGATTTCCTTCACAGGCTAATTGTACACTATTTCAAAGTCCAATTCTTTTTGTACAGCAAAACATCTGTTTGGACATGTATACATATATTGTATTTAATTTATACTTTAATATATGTAATATGTATGGGTCAACCTGCCCTCTGGGAGAGGGAGTGGGGAGAAGGAGGAGAAAAATTGGAACAAAAGATTTTGTAATTGTCAATGATGAAAAATTACCCATGCATATATTTTGTAAATAAAAAGCTACAATAAAAAATAAAAAAACAAGGCCTCTGACTCCAGAGGCAATATTATTTCCATTATGCCATAATGTTTCCCTAACAACAACAATAGTAATAATGAAACAACAATATCCATTATCTACACATCATAGAAATGTTGTAACGATATGTATTTCTATATCACACAAAACGAGCTCTTTTTTTATTTCAAAAAAAACAAAACAAAACAAAAGAAAGAATCTTGATGGCCATAATAGGTGCTGAATATTACCAATGAAGTGACATACAAGATTTCATCAAGGGCACATGGGACTGGAAAAAGAGGCTGGCTGGTTAAGCAATGACAGCAAGGAATGGCAGAGACACCTATCCAGGCAGCCAATAAATGTGGAAAAGCTTATAGCAGGGATTCCCACCTCCTTTGTGCTAAGACCACTTTGACAGTCCAAGGAAGGCTGTAGGCTCATCAGAATCATGTTTTTGATTGTATACAATAACATACATTGGATCACAAAGAACATCAATTATACTGAAATATAATTATCCCCAAAAAAATGTTTTTTAGATTCCCTGGTCTAGGTTAAGGTCCCTTGGTTTAAAGCAGGGGTAGGGAACCTCCAGCCAACAGACTAAAATTATTTTACATAATCAATCATAGATGATGATGAGCCTAAGGCTGGGTAGAACAGCCTCCCAGTGTTCTGTAAGCTGATAATTTTGTATGGCCCAAATGATGTTATAAATAAAAATCCAAAAAACTCTTGGCAGAAAAAAGGTTCCCTACAGGTTACCTACAGGAAGGCTTTTAGGATGAGGAGGTCTCTTTTACAAAAGATTTATTTTTTTTAGATGAACAAAAGAAACAGGATTAAGAAAGGACAGGCAGACTGGGATCTGCATGGATAAAATAAGTGCCAGCTTGGAGGATGTTGTAAATTCTTTGAAATAAAAACCAATGTTATTTCTACATCACATAGATGACTTCCTAATCTAACAATGTGATGGAGGAAAGGGGTCACAGGACTTCCCACTTCAGATACTCCTAGCTATGTGAGACTATAGGCAAGTCACAAGCCTCCCTGTGACTCAGTTTCCTCATTGGTAAAATGAAGGGGTTGGTCTGAGAGGTCTAATCTGGGATCCCATGATGATGATGATGCTGTTCATCACAAAAGAATGCAGAAAGAAAACATAGTAGTGATTAGAGGAAGGGACCTGGTGTAGGGAAGGCCAGAGTTTGAATCACAGCTCACTCCACAGAAGTAACATAACCCTGTTTCCTCAACTATAAAAGGAAGATCATGATACTCATAATTGTTACAGCACAAGCTTGTTGTTAAGCTCAAATGAAATAAGAATCATAAAATACCCAGCCAACCTGATAACTCTGTCCACTGAGTCTATGACTATGGTCTACCTGAGAACACAGGTCCTCTGACAGTCCCCTGGGTTACTATGGTCACTTTCCCTCTCCAAGGAGACAGGCAGACAAATCTGTCTAAGACCACAGGGCCTTGGGAAGTCCCCTGGGTTACTAGGGTCACTTTCCCTCTCCAGAGAGAAAAGTAGAAAAGTCTCACCTGCTTCATTACACAAGGCCTTCAGGTCAGCCCCCACATAGCCGTGAGCACCGTTGGCAAGCTGAAGCAACTCAGCTTCTTGAAGGCCATGAGGGACCCCCCGAAGCAGCTTCTGGAGGATGTCCAACCGGTCCTGAGCATTAGGGACCCCGATTTCAATCTCCTTGTCAAAGCGGCCTGGCCTTCGGAGGGCTGAATCCAAGGTGTGAGGGCGGTTTGTAGCCCCAATAACCAAAACCCGCCCCTCACTCCCTTCCTAGGAAAGAAAATAAGAAAAACATCAACTTTGTCTTCTTTTTGGAAGTAAATTTGTTCAGTTCCTCACTTTCCTCACATGCACTCTTTCCTGTCTTATTTCAAAATCCTGATTTTAAGAACTATTTCAATATTGCCCTCTCTCCTCTCTCCCCTTACCCCACATAGTTAACAGTAACTAAATCCTGTCATCTCTGTCTACGAAATATCTGTTGTATCTGTCCACTCTCTCCACTCACTTGTCCATTATCCTAGTTCATCCTAGCCCTCATCATCTCTAACCTAGATTATTTTAATAGTCTTCTAACTGCCCCCCAATCCTCTCCAACTTCTAATGTATCCTTCAGACAACTGGAAAAATGATTTCCCTAAAGTATAAGTCTGACCATGTCACTTCCCTGCTCAAGAAATCCCAGTGGTTCCCTCTTGTCCCCATAAAGAGCATACTCATTTATTTGACCTTGACTATACATAATCTGGTTCCAATTTACATTTCCTTCCTTCACCAATGCTACAATTCAGTTAAAGTGGCCTTCTTGCTTTTGCTCACATATGATATTCCAACTCCAAACCTTTGCAAGGACTGTCCTCTAGGCATCAATTCCTCACCTTTACTTCTTAGAATCCCCAGATTCCTTGGAAACTCAGCACCAATTTTCTCCCTTAGATTAGGCTTTCATTTGTCTGTCATGCTTTCCCTCAGAAAATGGCCATGTAGAATAGATGCAAGGATGGGACAAAGCTAGCCACAGAGCCAAGAGGACTCAAGTTCAAAAGCTACTTCTGAGTCTGGCTGTGTGATTCTAGACAAGTCAATTAACCACTTGTTACGTTAGGCATCTTTCCAAGACTCTATAAGCATCAGAGGGCATCAATTTGCATTTTCTTATTTGGCATTTTCTCCATTTCCAAAATCACAGGCCCTATCTCTATCCCTCTAGAAAAATTATGTTGTTGTGTTTTTTTCCTCTGAAAGTCTCAGCTTCCTAAAGGCAAGGATACTTTTATGTATTTGTCTAAGAACACAACCAGCGATCAGCATCTGATAGACTTACTAACTTGAAGCTTTTTAACGAGTAACTGTTCACGGATGTCTTGGATCAAACGGTCTCTGAGTTCCCTGTTTCAAAATAAGACTCATGTGGAGACAGTGCCATGCAGTGAGAAGAGCTCTGGTTTGGGGATCAAAAGATGTTGGTTCAAATACTGGTCTTGCTACTTAATGCCCAGGTGATCCTGAGCAGGTTACACAGCCCTCTCAGTCTCAATTTCTCCATTTGCAAAATGAAGCCATTAAATGCCCCTGAATGGACCTTCTGAGTTCTAAATCTAGGATCCTAAGTGAAGACTTTCTTGAGGCTGGAGAGGAAGAACTGGATGGAGACCTGGCCTTAGGGCTAGGAAGAGAGACCTTGGGGCAAGTGCCATCTCTGACATATTTCCCCATCTATAAAATGAGAGGTTAAGACTAGATGATCTAACATTGCTATAGTTCTACAACAATGATCCTAAGACCACTTTAAAAATAAAAAGTTCCCTCTATGCCCTCCCACACCACCACATACATGCACGCATGAACACATGCCTGTACAAATGAGAGGTACAGACACTCACACACACATACACACACACACTGAATCTGTTCCAAGTCTGTGTTCTACTTACAGATCCAATACCGTCCATCAAAGTTAAGAGAGAAGCCACAACTCTCTTTTCAACCTCATTCTCAGACCCTTCTCTCTTTGGGCAAAGGGCATCCAGCTCATCAATAAAAATAATCGATGGCTGCCTAAAACGAAATAGGAAGTTTTGTTAGTCATCAACCTATAACATCCTTCCTTGTGGGGACAAGGAGGGGATAGGACAGAGAAAGTAACTACACATTAGGTAGAGGGAGGGATTGGTCAATATAGCAAAGAACATCTTTAGCACAGGGATCTACAAAGATGGAGGAGTACCTCAAAGTGGCTTCAGCAAAGATCTGCCGCAGTCTTGCTTCCGAAGCACCATAAAATCTACAACAAAAAAAATCCATTAAAATTAAAACTTTCCTAACTTTACAAACTGTCTTTTCTCCAAAATTCCAACAGGCATTTTATTTTTCCAGCTACATAAAAAGATAGTTATCCTTTTTCTAAATACTTATTTAAAACTAAATGCAAAACAAGAAAAAACAAAATAGAAAAAAAATAGAAAAAGGAAATTTAAAAAAAAAAAAATTGTCATGTGCCCAGCAGAACAGCAGCTAAGTTTTTAGGGTAGAAATATCCTTGGGGGGAAAACATCTTGCATTCTCAAAAATTTTCAAAATATTTCAGGTAACTTTTAAAAAAATTTTTTCTGTGCTTATTTTTCCACATAAGGAAAGGAGTAGGGATGGAACCAGGACCCATGACTTCACTCCTAAGTAAAGATATTCCCTCCACCAAGTTAGACTGGCATCTTGTCTGCATCTTAGTCTTTGGGAGTGCAGAGCAATGAGATATTAAATGACTTGCCCATGGTGACACAGCTTTTATGATTCCACGGGGATGTGATCTCATTTCCTCCTGGCTCCAAGACCAGCTCTGTCTACTAGATCAAAATTCAACAAAACAATTGTTTGGAGGAAAGTATCAGCAGCTAGAAAGATAAGAAAAAACTTGGAATGGGAGGACAGCATTTACGCTGAGTTTTCTAGGAAACTAGGGAGTCTTAAGAGATAAAGGTACATGACAGATGATGAGAACTAAGGCTGGAATCAGGAGAAAAGAAGGTGTGAATGGAAAACAGCTAGAAGATCAGTTTCTTAAAGCAAATTCTAAACTGAGCATCAGTCAGTTAATAAGCATTTATAAAGCACATACTATGTGTCAGATACTGTGCTTAGTGCTAGGAATACAAAGAAAGATCAAAGACAGGCCATGCTCTCAAGAAAGCTTATACACTAATGGAGGAGACAACAGGCAAACAAATATGTACAAATCAAACAGGATAAATAGGAAATAATTAAGAGAGAAAAGACACCGGAATTAAGAGGGGTTAGGGAAGGCTTCCAGTAGGATACAGGATTTTAGAAGAAGCCAGGGAGGTTAGTAGTTGGAACAGAAGAGAGAGGGTGTTCTAGGTATGGGGGATCGCTAGAGAGAATGCTTGGAGCTCAGAATAGATGGTTTTGGTGGAACAGCCAAGAGACCATGGGGAGTAAGAAGCCTGTGAAGGTGGTAGGGTCTAGATTATGAAGGGTTCTGAATGTCAGAGCACTTTGTATTTGATACTGGAGGCAATAGGGAGTCATTGGAGTCTGAGTTATTCTTCACAGTAATAGGAAAAGTAGGAGGTGAAGAGGGTTTGGGAGAAAGATAATGAATTCAGTTTTGGACATACTGAGTTTAGGACGTCTACTGGAATCCAGTTGGAGACACCTGAGAGGCAGCTGGAGATGAGGAACTGGAGGTCAGCAGAGAAAACTGGGGCAAAAAGGTAGATGTGAGAATCAACATAGAAATGGTAATTAAATGCAGGAGAGTAGATGAGATCACCAAATGAAGTTGTTGTTTGTCCTTTCTCCAAGAGGACCATGACATCAGAAGGGTGTGGCCCTAATATGCAAGTGAATTGGATTTAAGTGAAGGAGAGCTGGGCAAGGCCAACTGCCTTACTTTCCCCTCCACCAGAGCCATCTGGGTGCAGTGGCCAAATATAGATCAGGATGACTAGAGAAATGAAGTGAAGTAGTGTAGAGGGAAAAGAGAAGAAGACCCATACTAGAACCCTGAAACACCTATGGTTAGAGGCACAAGCTGGAAGACGTTTCAGTGAGGGAAGAAAATCAGGAAAAGACGGGGCTCAGTGCTGAGATTGCCTCAGTGACTCTTCATTGCAACTAAATGTGAAAAAATAATAATTATTTAAGTTTTAAAATCACAAGTCAGTAAAAACAGCATTCTCAGAGTAATGTCATATCAAACACTTTTCTCAATAAAATCTCCTCTAAGAATCCAACAAAGGGATTCTTTTCCTCACAAATTTGAAGCTATAAAGATTAGTTTTCTTGGTGTGCCTCTTGATAAGGAACTCACTTGCTTATGACTTCAGGACCGTTGATGACGGAAAGGTAAGCTCCCACTTCGTTAGCGATAGCCCTGGCAATCATAGTCTTCCCGGTCCCTGGCGGGCCATACAGTAGCACTCCTCTGGGAGGAGCAATACCTTTGGAAAGAGAGAATGAATTGGTCCAGTCCTTATCATGGAAATTTCACCAAAGATTCCAATCTTTCAGAAAGACACAATCCCAAGGCCCAGAGGCCAGAAAGGCCCAAAGGAGAGCAGGCTATGGGGAGATGAGGACTGGCCACCCAGCAGTGGCCATCATCCCCAGAACTTTCTCTCTTCTGACCCCAAATAGCTGCACCATCACTTTGGCTACAATGTGAGATAGCCAAGCACAAGTCAGGGCTGAGGAACAAGAGGATATTGGGAAGATCACCAGCTCACTCAAGTCCCCAGAGCTCTCCAGTACAGCCCCCTCCCCTCAGCAGGAGGCCTTAGCCAATCCTCCCCCTCAACTGTTAGGCCATCTGCCCCATACATTTTATGTATATGTTATCTTCTCCACTGGAGAATAAAATCCTTGAGGGCAGGAGCTGGTCTTGACTTTTATTGTATCCCCTGTGTCTCACACACAGTCAGTACTTAATAAATGCTTGCTGATTGATCATTCATCAGCTGACTATTTCATATTCTGTATTTAAGGCTGGATAATGAAGAAAAAAGAAAGGAGAATTCAGCAGATTCCAAGCAAGGCCCAGAGCTCCCACTTAGTCAAAGTAGACCTTTGCATACCTTTTACTCAGGACAATTTTCCTCACAGGATCATCATCCAACAGTTTTGGATGATTTCAAGAGTTCATTTGAATGATCTACTATTAAGAGCCCTGGTATGGCAGCCGGAAGTCTTGCCATTTGCTAGCAGTGAGGGCCTAACTCTCTAGGATTCAGTATCCTTCTTTATAAAATGAGGGAGTAGAACTAGATGTGTTAAGATATGGAACGTGTGTCTCAGTTGTGGCCTCTGAAAAAATTCAGGACTCAGACCATCTCCAAATCAAGTAAAGGCATTTATCATTAGTTTATCATTAATCACACGCCCAGAGTGGATTATGCTTCTTTAGAGGAGGTAGCACCCAAGCAAAGCAAGACAAGGATATTTAGGGAATCTGGTTCCATTATAAGGTAGTGTAGATTTTGAGGTTACAAGAGGTAACCTCTTGCTAACATAGGGAGTCCTCCTAAAATCTTGATGGAATCGCACGTGTAGTTAGCCAGAATGCATACAGAAAAGCCCATAGAGAAGGAGAGATTTGTGGTATTAATGTATAGCAATGATATTATAATTAGGCTGAGTGAAGTATAAATTCACCCAAAAGACAGCAAAGAAGGATAATGCACATGCCCCATATCAGGGGAAAGTTTTTGAGGTTTGTGGTTGAATTTGATGCTACTTTCCTATTGGTTGATTTCTGTGGTATCTCTAATATATCTGATGTGGTCACAGAGCATGCTAGCCTGTTTCCAGAGGGTGATTAAGGATTTCTGTGGGGTTTGGGCAGGAGACAGGTTTGGGCTGGGACCAACTGTCAGGCTGGGGCTAACAATCAGAATCCCAGCAGATGATCTTCGTCTCTTTTTGAGCAACTAAATGATACAATGGACAGACTCCCAGTTCAAATCCTGCCTTAGATACTAGCTGGGGTTCTGGGCAAGTCAGTTTACTCATCTGTAAAATGGGGGTAATAACAATACTTCCCTCCTGCACAATAAAAACCTTAAAGTGCTAAATAAATACTAAGTAAAACCTACAAACAGCTATTGTGACCTCTGTGGGTCTCAAGTTTCCTTACCTGTAAAAGGAAAGGGTTAAAGAAGAGGACCTTTGAGGTCCCTCCCACCTGTAGATCCTGTGAGATTTGGATTGATTTTTTTTTTAATTTACAGCAGATTTAGCAGGATAAAGGCCCCTCAGGTATTTCTAGCAGACAGAACCCCAGCCCATGCTGAGGACTGCCTAGCAGGGAGGAGCCATCACTGATCCATGGCCCAGAAGATCCTCTCTGCATCCCCAACTAGAAGGATCTCCACCCTTCAGCAAAGAGGATAGAAGAAGATCATCATATGAAATTTTTGTGAGGGTTTTAGCATCCCATTTTAGTGTCCTACTAATTGGTCCCCTGCTTTTTCTTCTTTCCAAGCTATCTTTCACACAGCTGTCTAAGTGAATACTATTAAAATTCTATAGTTTTAATCATATCACTCTCCCTACTCAAGAAGTTACAGGGGCTCCCGGTTGCCTGTAGGAGAAAATACAAACTGCCCTACAGCATTTCTATCCTTTCTCCTATCTTGTTCCAACCTCTCCTAGGAAAATGAAGACCTATTACTCCCCTTCATGGACAATACACTTCAATCAGGCCGGCCTGCTTAATGCTCTCTCTCTCCAGCTCATGCAGAGAATGTCTCCCCTACTTGGAACACACTCCTTCATAGTCACCTTGCTCCTTAAAAGTTCAATTGGAGTGGATAGAGCACCAGCCCTGAATTCAGGAGGACCCGAGTTCAAATCTGATCTCAGACACTTAACACTTCCTAGCTGTATGACCCTGGGCAAGTCACTTAACCCCAGCCTCAGGGGGAAAAAAAAAAGTTCAATTGGGGTACCCCATTCTATGGACCTTTCCAGCTGCTAGTTCTCCCCCCTCCCCCAGGTATGATGTTGTCTGGATCTGTATTTACTCATCAGTTTAAATTTCATCAAGGGCAGAGATTGGGTCATTGTTCCTTAACCCAACTTGCCCAGAACCAGTTAATCAAAGGTACAGAATATCTGTTAAGTAAGTAAGACCCTTGGAATAAAATGAAGAAGGGGCTCCTACCGTATTTCTTAAACAACTCTGGCTGTTTCAAGGGTAACTCAATCATTTCTCTGATGGCTTTCAGTTGGCTGGTCAAACCGCCAATGAGGTCGTAAGTGACTTTCCGTGGGCTGTCATCCTCTTCTGTGGTTGTCTGGGGCTTTACAAAGTTGAATTTTGTAATGGAAGAGAGATAGTAGAATGTGTCAGCACTGCTGTAGGCTCCCACTTGGGCTGGGGGCTGCAGTCTCTCTTCTTGGAGGGCAGTCCCTTCACCCATAGGATTGGAGCCATCAGCCAGAGCAGGGCCTTCTCCTAGGCCATCGCCTTCCCCAAGGTGCTGGTCAGCCTCCAAGGAGGTATCTCCTGGCTTTGGGGCAAAGCTGCTGTCTGCAGGTTTACACGGCGTACTGGTGGAGGTTCCATTCTGGGAGTACCCCAGGCTAAGCTGGCTTAGCTCCAAAGACAAGTCCCCAGTACTGGCTTCAAGGTTGGATGTTTCAGAGGCTGGTTCTTGCTTCTCACCAGCCAAACTCCCTGCAGATCTTTCCAGGGTGAGGCCATCAGCTCCTCTTACAGATGTCACACTCAACTGGCATGGTCTTCCATAGAAAATGAAATGCAGAGCATTGCCGGGCAGCACAATTTTACCATCTAGAAAAAAAGTGTTTAGTATGCATTTGCTTTTGCATCCAGAGTAAGTGACTTTTACCCCAAACCCTCCTCCTCTCACCCTAACACCACAGAAGTAGAGCTAGAAGGGGCCTCAAGGATCTCCTGACCCGACCCCTTCATTTTACAGATGGAGAAACTAAGGCTCAGGGAAGGGGAAGTAATTTATCTAAGGTTCTATAGCTAATAATCAGAAGTGAAGATTGGCTCCCACTTCATAGCTAATGTTCTTTTCATTGGACTATTCTCCAAACACTGTTCCCTAATGAGATTATTTATTTCTAGGGTCCACCTCCACTCCCCCCACACACACACCAAAAAAAAAAAAAAAAAAAACCATTGAAATCGTCTTCTTAAGACTTAACCATGTCACTTCCTTGCTTCAAACTCTCCAGTGGCTTCTTAAGGCCTCCAAAATAAACCATCAAGCATCAGTCAAGCATTTAGAGATATCTACTTTCTAGTTTCTAAAAACTGTTCATATTAAACCCTTTCATGTATTCTATGTCAATAATAGCCATGCTAAGCAGCAGCTGGGGGCACCACAGTACACAGAGAGCTAGGTAAAATCTGAAGTAAGCAAAAAATAGAGTTCAAATGCAGTCTCAGACAGTCTCAGCCTAGCTGTGTGATCCTTAGCAAATCCCTTAATTTCTGTCTGCCTTAGTTTCTTCAAATGTAAAATGGGGAAAATGTTATTTATCTCCCATAATGGTTGTGAGGATCAAGTGAGATAATACTTGTAAATTTCTGCAAACCTTAAAGCACTACATAAATATTACTATTACTCTTGCTATCTTCGTTGTTGTTGCCATTATAATTGTGAGTTATTATTATTATCTACAATTCCATGATGATTTTCTTAATCCCAGGATTTTTTGCAAAGCTATAAAATTCAATTCAATTTAACAAACCTTATTGTTGTTCAGTTGTTTCCAATTATATCTGACTCTTTGTGTCCCTATTTGGGGTTTTCTAATATTTTGAAAGATATTAGAATGGTTTGTCATTTCTTTCTCAGCTCATTTTACAGATGAGAAAATTGAGGCAAATGGGGATAAATGACTTGCCCAGAGTCACACAACTGTTAAGTGTCTGAGATTAAATTTGAAATTGGGAAGATGAATCTTCCTGATTCCAAGCCCTGTGCTCTATGCACTATAGCACCACCAAACTACAAGTCTACTAACGTGACCAAAGCAAAACAACCAACCCCTGACCTCTGGGAGTTTATGTTCTAATGCTTAATAAAACATCTTCACATATATCTTCTTTACTAAATCAAGAAAAATTAAAATAAAACATTTGCTCACCTAATTTTCTCAGAAGGCAAGTAGCCAGTTCTTCCTCATTAATTTCTGCATCCCTGTCACTATAATAGAAGGTTAAAAAAAAAAAAAAATTCATTACCTTTTCCAGAAGCTTAAACATAAGAAGCAGAGATAAGTCCAACTTGGGAAATAGGGACATCCCTGAATCATAAGTGGGACATTAAAATTGAGAGGGACAGAGATAGGGATAGAACCTACTACTTCACTAGTTTAGGAAACTCCTACTTGAGAAATTCCTTCCACTATTGCAGGCAGTATCTTCTCTGAAATGTAAGAGTCTTAAAGAGTTGCCACAAATATTAAGAGTTCAAATGACTTACCCACAGCCACTAATAAAAAGAGCTAGCATTTATATCAAACTTTAAGGTTTACGAAACTCTTTCTAAATATTATCCCATTTGATTTCAATAGTCCTGGGAACAAGGTGCTATTATTAATCTCCATTTTACAGATAAGGAAACTGAAGCAGAGAGTGGGGAACTTGTCAAGTTTAAGGTTGAAAACTGTGTGTGTGTGTGTGTGTGTGAGATCCTTGCAGGGCATGATCCTTCTCACGTGCAGTCTTGCCAATAGTCAAATAATTTAATGACCCCAACAATCAAAAGCTCCACATTTCTCTGACAATAATCTTTTCCCTATACCTCTCACCCTTCCTACACTTATATTTTAACCTCACTCTGATCTCCAATCCCTGTACCCCTTGATTTTTTTTGAGGTGTTACTGATACTCAGACTTCACTGACCTTCCTTTCCAATTATACTCCAAAAGTTAAACAATTTCATTCCCCATTATCTCTGGGGTCCCTCACTCACTTGTTCTTTCTCAATTCATCTCTTGCCAAAACTCAGCTCTGTATTTCTCCCCTTAGCCAACTCAAAGACTGATGAATGAAGCTACTAGCAACTATATGACCATGTTGGCCAAGCAGCACAAATGGATGTGGTACCTCAATAAGATTCCTTGGAGAATCAAGACAATCCTTTTATCCTTCCCTAGTCCATCCCCTAACACTATCTTGTTTCCCAAGGGCTGTTGAAAATCTCTTTCCTTCTTACTCCAGACACTTTTCTCCCTTAGCATTGTCCCCACTCTTCTAGCTGAGGACCCCAATTTTTATTTTACTACACCATTTACTATATCATTTCCTGCAAGCTCCCTCTTCCCTCATTTTTCTTCATCCCAAAGTCCATTGACATCATCTTCCACTCTCACCTCTTTTCCAAGTTTCTGATAAGGTGGCCCTTCCCTTTGCCAACACCAAGAATGTACCTTTCCCTTCCATCTTCTTAGCAGACTGCCTCCTCAGTCATACCCCCTCTCTATAATCTTCAACCTTTCCCTATTTAATTGTTCCTCTCCTGCTGCCTTCCAATTCCCCCTCCAAGACTCCCCATCTTTAAAAGGATTTTCACTAGACCCTTCCATGCCCACAAACTACTATCCTTATCTCCTCTTTCTTCACAAAACTCCTTTAAGAAGTTGGCTTCCCATTGTTTTTATTTCTCTATTTTACTCTTGTTCAATTGTTTCAGAAATGTCCAACTCTAAGTGACCCCATTTGGAGTTTTCTTGGCAAAGATACTGGAGTGGTTTGCCATTTTCTTCTCCAGCTCCTTTGACAAATGAGGAAACTGAGGCAAATAGCATTAAGTAACTTGCCCAAGGTCACACAGCTAGGAATTTCAATCCTCAACCCTTTACAATCTGGTATTTTACATTACCAAATTGAAGCTTCTCTTTCTAAAATTAGCAATGACCATTCACTTCACAGCCAAGTCTGACCTTTCTCACTTTCATCCTACCTAATTTCTCTGCTACATTCCTCATCAATAATCACCTTCTCCAGAATTACTCTCTTTTCTAGTTTTCATGACCCTCACTACTCCCTCTCATCTCTTTCTCCTACCTATCCGAATATTCCTTCTCAGTCTTTTCCCAGCTTATTATCCATTTCACAATCCCTAAATGTGTGTTATCCCCAAATCTCTGTTCTGGGACCCCTTCTCAGCTCCTCTCTATTCTAGTTCTCTCTCTCTCTTTCCCTTTCTCTAGTCTTTGTCTCTCCTTCTCCCTCTCTGTCTCTATGTCTCTGTGTATGTGTGTCTCTCCACCTACATCATCTCTCATGGATTTAACTGGTTCCCATCTCTCTGCAGATGTTTCATATATCTATACATCCAATCTCAGTCTCTACCTAAAACTTTGATCCCCCAAAAATTACCAATTCCCTATCGGACTTATCAAGTCAGGATTAAGTAATTTGCCCAAAGTCATACACCTAGTGTCTTGAAGGCAGATCTGAACTGTGGTCATTCTGACTGCTCCACCCAAGTGCCCCCAGATATCATCACATAGATACTTTAAATTTAAAATGAACTCATTATTTTCTTCCCCACCAAAACCTTTCCTGTTTCCCAGGCTTATAGATCCATAATTCTAGAGATATCTTGACCTTGTCACCCTCCCTCACCCCACACATCCAATGAGCTGCCTAATTTTGTTATTTTTACCACAATATCTCATCTCTCCACTTCAAATGCTATCCCCGTGCCCAGAACCTCAGTACCTCTCACCTAAACTATTTCAATGGCCTCCCAACTGGTCCCAGACTCAGGTATCTCCTCTCTCCAATCTTCCTTCATCTAGCTGCCAAAGTTTTTCCTAATGAACACTTCATTCCCCTACTCCAAAATTCCTCTGGTCCCCTGCTGCCTCTCAGATAAAATACCAAAACCTCAAACTTTTAACTCCCTGCATAATCTGGCACTAACCTACTTTTCCAATCTCTTATTATTCCCCTTCCTGTACACTCCAGTCCAGTCACACTGGCCTTCTCTCTGGTCTTCTCATATAGCATTCCATTTTAGTTTATGGACTAGTTCATACTTGGAATGCACTCCTTTCTCATGTCCTTAGCTGTGTGACCCAGAAAAAGTCACCTCTTCTTTCTGCCTCAATTTCCTCAACTGAAAAATGAGAATAACAAAGGCATCTATCTACTCTAGCATTGTTATAAAGATCAAGTAAGAGTTTTGCAAAGCACTTAGCCTATAGTAGGTGCTTAATGAATGCTTGTTCCCCCTTCCCCTTCCATCCATATTAGAGAATCCCTTATTTCCTTCAAAGCTTAGCTCAAGCATCACCTTCTGAATGATTCCTTTCCTAATTTTCCGACTCTCAGCACCCGCCCACCCACCCAAACCACTGTTTCTTTAACTACCACATCATTTTGTTTTAAGAATAAATTTTGATATGTATATATCTAGAACTTAAATTTGATGAGAATAAGGAGTTTGGGATTTTGTCTTTGCTGTGTTTAACACAGGTGTGCCTGATACTCAGAAGGGACTTAATTAATGCTAGGTGAGGTACTGATTGAGCCACAGACTAAATGGATCATATATTGGTATTGGAAGGATGATGTGTTGATTGCTTGTTTAATTTCTTTTTCTAAAATGGGATTATTTAAGTAATTTATTTCTTCCTCTGTTAATCTGTGCAATCTACATTTTTGTAAGTATTCATCCATTTCACTTAAATCATCAGATTTATTAGCATACAGTTGGGCAAAATAGCTCCTAATTAATGATGTTGATTGCTATATTTGAGAGAGGCAGAGGGTCTTCCCTTCACTGGAGCAGACCACAGCCTCACTGGGCCTTGGCTGATGAGCTGGGATTTGCCAGGTCCAGTCTAGTGATGATGCTTCTCTCTCACCATAGCTGTCTTGGAGGTCAAACTTAAGAGTTTACCTCCCATCTTACAGAAATCTTTCTAGCTTGGAAAGGATCTGCCAGAGCCTGGACCATGGGGGGGGGGGGGGGGGGGAGGAGTCCACTCCAGACCTTGTCATGACAAAGGGAAGGAGGAAACACCTAGGAGAAGTAAGTGTACTAATGCTATAGGTGAACACAAAGCAATAATCTGATCATGTCATTCCCCTGCTCAAGAAACTGAGATGGCTCCCTATTACTTCCCAGAGCAAATACAAAATGCTCAGTTTGGATTTTAAAGATCTTTATCGAGTAACTACAAATTACCTCTCCAGCTCTATTACTAATAATTCCTGGTTTTGTCCCTTATGGTTCAGTCAAAATTGCTTGCTAATCCTCCCAGATGATATGGCATTTCCAGTCTTCATGCCTTTGCCCAAGCTGGGTCCCACTCCCTTTGCCTGGAAGGCAATACCACCTCACCTTTATCTCTCAGGACACTTTATGTCTTTATAAAGAGGGCTCAGATATCACCTACTACATAAAGCCTTTCCTGATCTTCTCAACTGCTAGGGCCCTCTCTATAGTCTGGTAGATAGAGAGATGACCTTGGAACCAAGATTTCAGTTCAAGGCTTGCTTGACACCCATTGGCCATATAATCCTGAGTAAGTGACTTCAACTCTTAGCACCATAGGCCAACTCTCCATGAGAAGATAACTGCAGAGAAAGGGCTAATCTGCATCAGGAGAGGGAGTTTTCTCTTCTTAAGAGTTCCCTAAATTAAAAAAAGGCAGGTACAACCCATATCCCCCTTCTTCCATTATTAGCTCTAATGGACATATTGCCTCTTCCAAAAAAATTTCAGGTCTCTGAATTAAGGAGGACCTCCATTCAAATCTAATTTCTGACACTAGCTGTATAATTAAGTCATTTAATCTCTTGGGAGCTCCAAGTATCTAAGGCTAAGTGAATATATAGAGGTTGTAGAAGCATTCTGCATTACGAATGGAGTTTCCACATAGGGATTTTCCTATACAAATTTCATCTTTTCTCTGGGTGGATAGAATTGTTTTCCCAGATAACAATCCTATACAAACATACCTTTCAAAAGTACTATAAGGCAAATTATTAGTAGAAGGAGAACTAACTAGTATTTACATAGAACTTTGGGGCTACAAAGTACTTTACAAATATTGTCTCATTAGATCCTTACAACAGTCCTGGGAGGTAGGTGCTATGATTATCCCCATTTTAATGAGTAATGAAATTAAGGCAGATAAAGTTAAGTGCCGTAAGTATCTGAGGCTGGATTTGAATTTAGGCTTTTCTCCAGGCCCACAGATCTATCCATTGCACTTTCTCCCTCCGTCCCCATCCTCCTAGCCTCATTTATAAATGTTCAGGAGAATCTCATATTTGGAAAATATCAGATTCACACAAGATTGAAAGCTGGAAAGGACATTAAAGATCACTTAGTCCAAGCTCTCATTTGACAGATAAAAATACTGAGACCTGAAAAGAAATGAGTTCCTTAAGATTTTTGTCATTCGGTTATGTCTGACTCTTTATGACCCCATTTGGGATTTTCTTGACAAAGATACTGAGGTAGTTTACCATTTCCTTCTCCAGACCATTTTACAGATGAAGAAACTGAGGCAAACCAGGGTCACACAACTAGTAAGTGCTTGAGACTGGGTTTGAACTAAAGACTTTCTGAGTCCAGCCCCACAATCTATTCACTGAACCACTTAGCTGCCCCTTGCCTAAGATATGACAAAGCTAGTAAGAATCAGGACTAGGATAGACCCAGTCACTTCTGTATAGGGACCTCAGCTGGACTAGGAGAGGGGTTTATAACCCTGAGCCCATGAGTTTCATGGGTTATATTAACTTGGATGGAGGAAGGGAAGGAAGAAATCACATCTTTATTGCTATTAACTTCTAACTGAAATTTAGCAAATCCTTCCACTATTTAAAAATATTATCTGAGATCAATCCATATAGACTTCACCAAACTGTCACAGGGGTCTTGACAAGCAAAAAATGGTTAAGAATACCTGACCCTGATGATTTCTAAAGTCCTTCTAGCTCTGACATCTCGTAATGCTATTTTCTACTCCCTAAAAATAACCCACCAGCCTGTCCGCAAACAAGCCATTAAAACCCATCAATCACGTTCACTTGTAATAAGTAAGGATTTCTTTTTTAATTTTGTTGAGAGTAAAATACTAAAAAATAGTGATTACCTCCCCCCAAAAAAAAGTCATTGGAGAATTTTTTTCTTAATGCACAGAACAGAAAGTTTAGAAAGAAAGACAATCAAAGACATTTGAAATAAATGTACTGAATTTATTGTAAACATTTTTAAAAAGCAAGAGAACTGGGGTCCTATAATATGAGCTTCCTTTTCTGTTCATCTTTGTATAGAGAATAATAATAATTATCTCTTCAGAATAATAACTTTAAAAAATTTATTTGCACTGACCACACTGTAAAATTGAAATGGAGCCAGGCCATGCTAATGATGACTACCCAGTCCCTCCCCAGCATCCCTCAGAAAACCAATCCAAACCTCAGCACCAGGTCCACTCTCTCAGCTGCTACAAGTGTCCCCGTAAGAGGCTCCACCAGGATTCCATCTCCAGGTTTCACTCCCAGGTTTTTTTGAACCCCTTCACTCAGGCCAACCTTCCTTCCAGGAAATCCTGCCACAGGCCAAGAGGTGCAGACCTGCACCCAGCGAAGAAAACATAAGCCATTAATCCCCTCACACACCTTTCCTCCAGAAGGTCAGAAAATAAACTGGCAAAATTCAAGAACTCTCACCTCTTGTTGTCCAGCCCCACTCGTAAGCAGCGCTGGCCGGCCAATGCACAGGTTGGCAGATTTCATCGTGTTAAGGCCAAGTTGTGAAAAGAAATTCTGGAATATTTTGGGGACAGGGTCATCTGCTATAAAAGAAAAAAACAACAACAACCAAAAAAACACATTTTTTTCTCCAGTACTTTAACGAAAGTGACTACTTATATGGTTGGGATTCAATTACAAAAACCATCTATTTGTCTAATACATAAGAGTTTCCCCACATTGGCCATGTTAATGCACATAGAAATGAGGTGGGGAGAAAGGAAAAAGCATTTATTAAATGCTAAGTAAAAAAGCAAAGTGCTAAATGCCTTGCAGTTATTAACTCATTTGAAATTCACAAAACCTCTGGGAGGGAGGGGCCATTCTTACCCCCTTTACAATTTAAGAAACTGAGTGACTTGCTTAGGTCCCACAAGTAAATACCTAAGACTGAATCGGAACTCACTAAGATGAGTTTCCGTGCTTTAACCCCTGTTGGGTAGCCGATAACTAATAAAAGCTTACAGAGGGACTGACCTTCAGCAATGACACTGTAGGCAATGGAACTAGGTTTGACTCCTGACTACCACTTACTAGGGGAGTGGATCTGGATAAGGCTCGGCCCCTCTCAGGGCCTCAGTTTCCCCAACTATAAATCAAGAAGGCCTCAGAGGATTCCAAATAAAAGGTTGGGGGACACCCCGAAAATCTCTAGGCAAGCTCCTGGACCAGAAGCAGGAAAGGAGGCGCTGATTCCTCCTCAAGGATTCCCTCCAGCAATGACGTCACGGGGATAGTCTATCTCCCTCACGTGACACAGTTCCCCTAAATCCTTTGCTCCGCTTTCATTCATTCACAACAGGAAGAGCCGACAAGTGGCAGAACACGGGTCAGACCGGGCCCCTCTAGGCCCACCCGCGTTTGACAGAGAGAGAAACTGAGTCTCAGAGGAGGAACTAGAGAACGGCAGAGGCGGGGAAGTCGCGCGTCCCCCACGACCGGCTCCCTTTTCCCAAGCCTTGGAAGGGTTTCCCAGTAGCACACACGTGGTCGCAGCCCCCGCCCCTTTCGGCCAGTCCCGCCCTTTCTCCCATAGAGTTTTACCTTTTTCCACCAGATCCACTACCACCAGGCAGCCGGGGCCGGGGCCGGGGGTACCCGCGGGCGGGGGTCCGGGGGAGGCGGCGGGGGAGGCGCTGCCGGCGCCCTGGCTCCGCCGCGCTCTGCTTTTCTTGGAGGACATGCCGGGAGGGAAGACTCGGCCCCGATGCAGGAGGAGCCCCGGGCCGCCGCCACCACGTGAGCGCTGAGAAAAACTTCCCGGGCAGAGGTTGCCGAGACTCCGCCCCCGCCCCGCCCCGCCCCGCCCCGCCGAAAGCCTCTGAGCCGAAGGCCTACCCTATCCCTGCAAGCGCGGCTGCTGAGGCTGCAGCGTGGCTGTGCCGGGTCCTTCCCGCCTGGGATCTAGTTATCCCATCCCTACGTCTTCCTATAGGTGCTTAATCAGTCCTTCCGGAACTGTACTGGGGCAGAGGATAGAGAGGAGGAAGCATGCCCCGGGGAACAGAAAAGCCGCTTTCCTGTCACACGGGAGGAAACGGAGGCCAGAGGCTCTACCTCCCTGCAGGAGATCTCCTTCCCAAAGGAGTGCACGGGGAGCCAGGCTGCCCCTGAGCGCTTGGCTGAGTGAGCAGCAGTCCTGGCGGCTCTCGCCGCCTGGCTAGGCCTGAGCCCGGAGCGGCGCTGATATTCGAAGGTCTACGGTCGCCCCCGCCCCCTCTGCGACCCGGAGGCTTCCACCGCCCGCAGACGGGATGCAGCCGGGACTGCTGCTGGGGCGCCTGCGGCGGCCGCTGCTACAGTTGCAGCTTCTGCCGGGGCTGTTGCGGTGGAGGCGGCGGCCGCTGCTACAGTTGCGGCTGCTACAGGCGCAGGAGGCCGCCCGCGCTCTGTCCGGCGGTCCCGGCCCCGGCGGCCTTCGAGGGGAGATCGACCGCTTCGGGGGCGTCACTGTGCACTTGGGTCGGCTCCGACCCGCGGACGGCGTGGACCCAGCCACCTTCCGAGCGTGGCTCCAGGGCAAGTGCGGCGCCCCTCCCCAACCTGCCGAGCGCGTGCGGGCGCTGTCCCGGGCCAAGCCTGGGCCTGCGCCGGCGGCCTCACTCCCAGCAGGGCCATGTATTATATTAACATATTACACACATAAATATAGAGTATACTATTATATATACAATGTATATATGTACACATAACCTTTATCTTGGAGACAGATACATCTAAACAGAATCCACTATGTTTTCCAACAAGACCCCAAAAGATTTCTAATAATACAGGAACCTGAAGGAAGAATGTCACGACGTGTGACAACGCACTTCTGGGTTGACATTCCAGAAATGGAGCAATCTAGTCATAGCGCATTCCTCCCAGAATGGGAAAATGTCTGTTCTCCCCGCTTCTGTAACTCAACTCTGAATTAAATAGGAACGTGTCTGCCGTAGAGTTGAATAAAAAAGATCTTACTTTCCCCTAAGGATTGGCCAAGAGATTATCTTTTAATCTAATTTGACTTGGTAAAGCAGGCCATTCTTGGCCTAATTCTTACCTAGCCTTAATGGCTGAAATGGGCTTTGCCTCAATCAAAGTGAGACCCGCTAAAGACCTTAGTTGGGAAATACAGGTGCCTCGAAAACAAAAGATAATAAAAATGAATTTTTACAACTATTTTTGTTCCATCCTTCTGAATTTCAGCCTCAATCCAGCAATGGCGAGCAGAGGGCAGAATAGCCATCTGGCTGCATATCCCTATCTTCCAAAGCCAGTTTATAAATCCAGCGGCTTCCCTGGGCCTTCGTTTTCACCACGCAGAGTCTGATGCATCCCTGATGACCCTCTGGCTTGGGGAAGGACCCAGCCGCTTGCCAGGCTATGCCACCCATCAAGTAGGAGTTGCAGGTCAGTGTCCAAGCCAGCAATTTCCTCAAACTCACCTTTTGCAGAATTTGGTGAACTGGAAATCCCCAGATTTCTAGCTTTTGGGAGCTAAGATTACTGAAGGAGCAACTTTCATTCAGGGAACAGCTCACAGATTCTCACAGTGCCAAAGGCTTTAACAGGATTTTTTTCTACATTAGCAAAGTAGCCTGTGATGTGCAAAGACCAATGTATTTGAGGTCAGAAACTCTGAGTCCAAATCCTGGTAGGACAGTGGAAAGGAGGTTACAGTTAGAATCAAAGGACTAGTCTTCATATCCTGATTTTGCCACTTAAGTCAATCAAAAAACATTTATTTAGTACCTACTGTGCTAATACAAAAAGACAAATACAGAGAGACAAAAGATGGTCCCTTCTCTCAAGAAGAACACACTCTAATGGGAAATAAGAAGCATATATAAACATTACATTAATTTATCACATATTACCATAATATAATAACATATTGGGTAGCTAGGTGATACTGTGGATAGACTGTCAAGCTTTAAGTCAATAAGACTCATCTTCATGAATTCAAATCTAGTCTCCCCCACTAACTTGATGTATGACCCAGGCTAAATCACTTAACTCCATTTGCTTTAGTTTCCTCATCTGTAAAATAAGCTGGAGAAGAAAAAGACCAACTACTCTAGTATCTTTGCCAAAAAAAAACCCAGATGGGGTCATGAAGAGTTGCATGCAGCTGAAAAATTATATATGTTATAATAGGATATTTAATAAAAAATATATACCATTGTAATGTTATATATGGTTGTATATTAATATATCATTATTTAATATTATATATTATGTTGTAATTATATACTTAGCTTATTATCTTCCCTATTACATTGTGAGCAGTGTGAGGACACTGAGAGCAAAAAAAACATCTGAACGCTATAACCAAATGTAAATTGGCTTGATCACATGTGTTTCCATCATGTATGCTTCTTAGTGAGTGTACAGCTAGGTCATGATTAATGGGAATGATGAATCCTTTGAAGTAGTTTCATCACTCAAATCCACTCTGCAGATTTCCATTAGTCTGGAGCCCTTACCATATTTTACATAATTATAACTTTGAAAAGTATAAATTCAAGTATATGATCACTTCCCAAGGTTTTGTTATTCATAGTAATCAAGTCCTAGTTGTAATCTAAGATGTTGTCCACTCTTAATGAGTTGTGTTCTTGTGAGCCAATATATTTCAGATTTGGGAGGGAGAAGAGCAGGAAAAGAAAATGTTTTGTAGCTACTGTTCTAATTCTACAATTTTAGTAAGTACTTTTACTTTGAACTAATTGTATCTCTGGCCTCACGGTAGGGGCTCATTAGCTATAGTTTTAGGAGTGTGAAACCCTAGCGTGTCCTTTGTAGCATATGAGAATAATCATTCTTCTGGGGATTCAACCTATAGACCTAGGAGTGTAGACTTGAGGAAGTAATATAGGAGGGATACTATGTATGTATTGTTCATCAAGGTAGTAGCAGAGTTCTATTTATGTCCTTTTTTTCCCCCCTTCAGTATATTTTACAAGTATTTTATTGATGCTTTTAAAAAAGTCTTATCATGAAATCATCTCCCAGCTACCCCCAGCCTCTGAGTAGAAAACCTCCCTTTGAACAAATTAAGAGTTTTAAAGGATAGCTAATAATTCATTGTACAGCTAAGTGGCAAGAATAGTGCATTGTACAGTTAAGTCAGAAGACCTGAGCTCAAATCCAGCCTCAGACACTTAGTTGTATGATTCTTAACAAGTCGCTTCATCCCATTTGGCTCAGTTTCCTTATGTATAAAATGAGTTGGAGAAGGAAATGGCAAGCCACTCCAGCCAGTATCTTTGCCAAGAAAACACCAGATGAGGTCACAAAGAGTCACACATAGCTGAATAACAACAATATATATGTTATAATAGAATATAATAATAAAATACTATATATAGACCATCATAATATTTATATTATATGTGGTTGTATATGTCATTATTTAATAAAATATTATATTATAATTGCTTGTTATCTCCCCTATTAGATTATGAGCAATGTGAGGACATTGAAAGCAAAAAAGACATCAGAACACTAACCAAATATAAATAGGCTTGATCTCATGGGTTCTCATCGTGTGTGCTTCATATTATAGCTAGGCCATGATTAATATGAATGATAAGTTCTTTGAAATAATCTCATTATTCAAATTCACCCTGTAGATTATATGTTGTTATATAATTACATATTATATATGTTTATAACTTTGAAGAGTGCAGATTCAAATATATCAGTTCCTAGGTTTTATTATTCACACTAATTGGGTCCTATTTATCATCTAAGTTGTCCATTCTTCTAATGATTTGTGTTTTTGTGAGCCAATATGTTTCAGAGTTGGGAGGGAGAGGAGTAGAGGAAGATAATATATAATCACTTCCTAAATTTTGTTATTCACACTAATCAGGTCCTAGTTGTAATCTAAGTTGGCCACTCATCTAGTGATTTGTGTTTTAGTGAGCCTATATGTTTCAGATTTGGGAGGGAGAGAAGTAGGAAAAAAGAATGTTTTGTGGCTATTGTTCTAATTATGCCATCTTAGTAAATACTTTTGCTTTTCTGTTTTCTGTCTGTTAAAGAGAAGCTCATGAGTTATATTTTTAGGAGTGTGAAACACTCTAGAGTGTCCAGTGATATATTTGAGAATAGACATTCTTCTGGGGACTCAACTTACAAACCTAATACTGTGGACTTAAAGAAGTAGTCCAGAAAGGATGCTATGTATATATTGTTTGTCAAGGTAGTAGCAGGGTTCTATTTATGTTTTCCCCCCTTCAGTATCTTTTACAAGTGTTTTATTGATGCTTTAAAAAAATATCTTGTCATGAACTCACCTCCCAGCTTTACCCAAACTCTGAGTAGAAGACTTCCCTTTTAACAAATTATAAATTTTAAAGGATACCTAGTAATTCATTGGACAGTGAAGTGGCAAAGTGGATAGAGCCTTTGTGACTGGAATCAAGAAGACCTGAGTTCAAATACAGCCTCAGACACTTAGTAATTGTATGATTCTGAACAAGCCACTTCATCGCATTTACCTCAGGTATCTGGAAAATGAGTTGGAGATGCAAATGGCAAACCATTCCAGTATGTTTGCCAAGAAAACCCTCTTGGTGTTATGAAGAATCAGACAGGACTGAAAAAGCAAGCAGGTGAACAACAATAAATAATTTTTGAGGGTGGAGATTGAAGAGGATAATGCTAGCCTAAACTTTTATCTACCCTGATTGAATCCATCCTTTTCAGTCCTTTAATCAGTAAGTATTCATGTAGTTGATTAATGATACTGCAGAAGAAAAGGTATATTATCAGAGAACTGGGTGTGAATTCTGATTCTGACACTTAGTACTTTTACGAACTTGGACAAGATAAGCCATTCTCTGTACCTCAGTTTCCTTATCTGTAAAAAGAAGGGCTAGGATTAGATCACCTTTGAGAATCCTTCCAGATTTGAACCTGTGGTCTTTAGACCCTGTAATTATGACTAGCCTGGATGGATTAAATGTATCCAAATCCTTAAATATTTCTCTATTGTACATGTGAAGATTTGGGAGTGTGGCTAGCACTCTCATTGCAGAATGAGGTTACCAGTTATCACATGGACATCAGCCAGCTTCTCCCATCTCCACCTAGATGAGAATGGACACAACTTCAGTAATTACTGGATTAGTACCAATAAATGGATTGATGCTGCCTTTTATAATGTTAAGTACCATCGAAAAGAACCTTATTGCATGGAGTTGAGACCAATGCTCTCTAGAACTGTTCCTTTTTGTCAGGTTGACCATCATTTTTTCCCAGGCTTAAAGCATCAAAGTCAATTGTGATTTGTTCACTTCCCACACTTCTTAAATATAATCTCTTAGTAACTTTTTCATCCTACTAATTTTAACCCTTTTAGCACTTAATAGCACAGACAAGAAGACTTCCATAAGTCACAGAATAAAATATATCCCTTTATACCTCATATTGTTAATGTTGAACCCTTAAAGCAGACCAGCCAATTCTAACTAATGAATACACTTGTTCAAGAGTGAGCCGCAGTTGAGTAAATTACTCTATTTTTATGTACCAAATCATAGAGTTAACGTAATTATTCTGCCTCCACTACCTTTGTTGACATCAACAATCACACTTAGAAATCTCAGCTCATTTACTTCATTTGTGAAAGTGTAATTTCATAATTATAATAATGACACTTTAACAACTTCCACATGGCATGTGCCCAAACATCTTCCTTCCTCACCACATTAAATTGCAAGGCATTTAGCAAGGTCTGTTTCCCGACATACTTGCCCTCCCCACAGAAAGATCAGCATGGCCTCATACAGATTAAACTTGTCAGTGGGGTTCATCATTGCATTTCATCCACATTCTTAGAAACCTCACTTTGTACTTTGGCTGTAGTGCTGCAGAAAGAGAAATGGAGATCTGAGATTTCACTGATGGCAGCCCCCCATGAGAAACACCATCCATCTACTTGTGTAGGTCTGCTTCTGATAGCCTGAGGTTATTGTCTGGCCAGGTTGTATCAGTTTTCCTGCCTCCAAAGACAACCTTCTAGCCCCTGCCCTTGTCCAAATCCCAGTCTTTCTACTAACTATATTAACTCGAGAAAGACCTTCTCTTTTAATCCCAGTTTTCTCATCTTCAAAATGAGAATGATTGACTAGATCAGGGATTCTTCATCTTTTTGGTGTTATGGCTCCCTCTAACAGTAGGGTAAAGCCTGTGGACCCTTTCTCAGGATCATATTTTCAAATATATAAAAATACATAGGATTGTAATAGAAAACAATTGTAGTAAATCAAGATTTTCTTTTTTTCCCATTCAGATATACAGAGTTTCAGAAGTCTTTCCATGGAAGCTTGATCAATGTGCCCCTGCACTAGATGAACTCTATAGACTAAACTCTAACAGACCCTCTATTTAATCCTAACTCTACCTTTGCCAATTTATAAACTCATTCTCTAGGCCAAACCATGGCTGTCCTGGAGCCAGCTCAAATTGACTAGTGAAAGCTGATAGTCAATTTTTATTATGAACATTTGTATCCCAGAAATCAGCAAACACTACCAAGCAGAGCTTGATATTATTTTCTTGATTGTTTCGTCTTAAGAAAATAATGGAAAAATGTTGATAATGAAATTAAAGCTGGTTGTTAAATATTTATCAACATACTCTTGGGGCTGAATCTTTTTGATTTTATTAGCTTGCACTATCCATTTGATTGTTGCCATATTTTGCATTATGCCATTAATTATCTCTCTCTGTGAATGTATTTGTGTGTGATCTCATTAAGCCTTTTGCTTTCCCCCATAATGCCCAGCATATCCCTTGTATATAGAATGGTTTCTCAGTAAAAACTTATTAGTAAATTGATGCTACCTCTATCTAGCAAGTTTGATGGATGGATATAGACCCCAAAGAATCCAAGCTTCTAATTTTTCTGCTCTCAGTTCCTTGACTAGTGATGAACCACAAAACCTACTCCGAGGCCATCTAGCTCATGAAAGAACTTGGTAACAGGGAGTGTATCAAATAAATGAATAATTATTAGTGATCAGCAATCAGAAAATGGCATTGGCTTTTTCCATTTGATGTTTAAGCCTAGCCTGAATCTGTGCTTTTGAGAGTCCCTTGAACAGCAATATCAAATTAGTCAATACTTAAAAGATATTAGGCTATTCACTGGAAGGATTGGAACTGAAACTTAAATACTTTGGCCATATAATAAGAAGATATGACTCATTGGAAGACCCTGATATTAGGAAAGATTGAAGGCAAAAGGAAAAGGGAACTGAGGATGAGATGGATAAATAGTGTCATGGAAACAATGAATGTGAACCTGGACAGACTTTCAGAGATAATGTAGTTTAGAAAAGTCTGATCCATGGAATTACCAAGAGTGGGACACACCAGAACAGCAGTTTGTCACCTCTTCTGCAGTCTATTACTGTGTGTCCAAGAACCTGACTTTTCTGGCTAAATACAGGGTTATAGTAAGCCAGCCCTAACCCTTATTCCAAGCTCTTTAACTTTCCTATGGAACAATTAAGACTTCTACCTCAGAAAATATAATACTCAGTTGAGGAAAGCTTTTAATTTTTTTTTTCTTTATAACTTTTAAGAGATTAAGTACCTAAAACTTCACTGAAGACTTTTGGGACATTTAGGATTATAGAATGGTAAATTAAAAGTTTGGAAGGGAAGCAGAAATTAGGTGGCCCAAGAATTCCTAATCTGTTTTTTTCTCTTGGAACCTTTTGGCAATCCGACAAAACCAACAGATCCCTTTTCACAACAATGTTTTTAAATAACTGAAGGAAGAACTAAATTTCAACTATAAATTAGTGAAAATCAAGCTGTAATTTTTTCCCCATCTACACTTATAGACCCAAAAGCATTGACTTTGTCTAGATGATGGTGATATGTCTCTATCTAGTCCCTTGAAATCATCTTAACATCATGGTTGAGATAGAAATACCATTCTAATTATGGTTACTATACAGTATTTGTCCTTTAGCTTTCAAGTCAGGACCACCAGGGGGAGCTCACATTTTGACTTACCTGATTTTTCCCTAGGTCTTAAAACCTTCAATAATGAACTAAAAATTTGACCATCTGATAAATATGTTAGATTGCTGAATTTTAAAAGTATGTCTTCATTTTAGTATTTTGCTAACACTATTTCCTCCAGGAAAAAACATCAACGCAAAGCCAAATAGAATGGAAAGCATGTTTTCTGATAGAGAACATACAATCTCACTATTGATTCCTTGATAGTTTTTTAAAATTACTTTAATGATAAATTTTAAAACTACTTTAATGATATTTTTAAAAACTACTTTAATGATACAAATCAGGTTGTTTTTCTTTAAGAAAAAAACTATTTTACCTAGTATAGCACTGGGTTTGGAATCAGGAGACAAATCCTAACTCCAGCAACAAGCTTTATCATTTACTTACTATTTAGTTGCTTGCTATTCTTTCAATTTATATTATAATAACTAGAGTCCTTTTTTCCTGGTTTTGCTGATTTCACTTTGTATCAATCCTTATGAATTTCCCTGGCCTTCTCTGAATTCTTCATAGTCATTGTTTCTGAAAATGCAGTAATATTCCACTTCTGCCACAACTTGTTTCACCATTCCTCAAATTGATGGGCATGTATTCTAGTTCTTTGCTATTACAAAAAAGTGCTGCTATTAGTATTTTGGTATAAATAAGTCCTTTCTTTTTGTCATTAATTTCTTCAGAGTATATGCCCAGCAAAGAGATGTGTGTCAAAGAGTTTGGACATTTTAGTCATTTTCTTAATAGAATTTCAAAGAGGGAGTCCATTTCTAAATATTCCCAACACTGTAAAAAGTATGAAGGTGTGTTATTCTTATTGTTAAGCATAACTGGCATGTCTATGACTCTTTAAAATTTGTAAATCATCTGTTTTCTCTCATTTGAGTCTCACACAATCTTTTGAAGTATATACTTCAGGAAGTCTTTCCCCATTTTACAAATGAAGAAACTGAGATTCAGAGAGGTTAACTGACTTATCCACAGTAATACAGATAGTATGTCAGAATAAGGATTTGAAGTCTAGTCTTTCTGATTCTAAGACTTTCTTAATCCTCCATCCAAAAGTAACTTCCTACCATAAACTTTTATAGAGCCTTATTCATGCCTCTTCTATGTACTTGCCCCAGTTCTGTTTCATATTATTTGTAGGATCATGTCTTTTAGAGGCTGGAAATTGTCCAGTACTTTCCTCTCATTTCTACTGGGAGACTTTCAGGCCCAAAGAGCTTAGAAGACTTACCCAACCCCACACAGTCACTAAGAGATACTTGAATCCAATTTTTTGCCTCCCTATCAAGTGTTCTTTCCACTAGAGTTCACGACTAATTCAACCCAACAACAAGAGTAAGGGCTTACTACATGCACTGTGCCAATTGCCTCTTATGAACATTACCCAGTAGAGTCAAAACTCACTAAATGGGGAAGGGGTTCTGGAGGCAGTTAAGTTCTTCCTTCATCCTTCAAACAGAAGAAGAATCGCTTGTCAGGTTTACAACAGGTTTATCATTCTTTTTGAGATCTGGTTGGACAATATGGTGACTGAAATCCTTTCTGGTCCATCTCCCATCTTGGTGCCTTTGCACTGGCTGTCCACAAAGCTTGAAATGCTTTCTTGGCTCACCCCCTCTTCTTAGAATCCCTGGTTTCCACCAAGTATCAGCTCAGATCTCACTGTACACAGAAAGCCCTTCCCAGTCTCTCTTGTGCCAGTACCCTCCATCTAATTTGTGAGTTATTTTGCAGGTAGCTACATATTTACGTGATATTTTCCCCTATCCATATAAACTCATATGTATTAATCACCTTATGAAATATAAAAACATACCTTTAAAAATCACTTACAGAATGATCCCATCTAGTTCTTGAACTGCTTCTGGAGGCAAAGGACAAATTGATTATATTATATATTATAAAATTATATTGTCAAACCTCTGATTATCAGAGTTTAGAGTCCCAGCTCCCAGAATCTGTATGTGCAATTAGTAATACTTTAGGAAGGGGAAGGGCCTTTATAATCCAGCAATTTCTTAAATCCAGCCCCCAAGAAGACTTATAATAAGGACAGACTATGTAGAACAGAGTCAGGGTTGATCCCTTACTGTTTTCCTTATTCTGTCCCTGTATGGAGCTACTCCGACCTTGAAATTTTTGTTCCTAAAGACAATTCTATGCATCCTGAGGTGTCAACTCACCTTCCCCTGACAGGAATCCTCTCCTCAAGATAGTCTGGACAACTATATCAGAAAGGATTTGAAAAACTGAGGGATACAATTGGAGGTGCTTTGCTTTTCATACTCAAAGGGAAAGAGACATTTTCTTTTCATAATCATAATAATCCCATAATCAAGGGATATGTAGTCCCTTGGAACAAAGAGGATTCTCTGGTCTACTTGGTGACAATCTGAGTTGCTGGATGAAGGTGAAATAGAATCTTCCTCTAGTCCCTGAAGAAAGGACAGCCATTCAGCAGAAGCTTCCATGGATTTGTGACCATCCCCTTATGGGTTCACAAAATCATTTAATAAGAGTCTCAAGGTGATTTACATGGTGATAGTAACCCTGGATTGATTTGGGGAACCTTGGCATCAAGGAGCAGGAGGAGAATGTCTTTTATAGAGGCCAGAAGAATTATAGCAATAGTGATGATGATAATAATAGCATTTACATAATACTTCAAGGTCTAAAAGTCTCATTTGTTCATAACAGTACCCCATGAGGTAGATACTATTGTTCCTATTTTATAGATGAAACACTAAGGTTGTGAGTTAAGTGATTTGTTCAGGGTAATGTAGCTAGTAAAAGACAGGATTTGAAGTTGGATTATTCTGATTCCAAGTTCAACATTGTTGCCTGAGATTGCTCTCAGGATTTGATTGGTTCAAAGGACTGGAGGGGGAAAAAAAAGCCATTTCATTGAGAAATATATGTTCCTAAAGTATAGTGGAATTCTCATTGCCCTGAGAAATGTCCTTCTGACCCAACATTTTCATTCTGACAAATGCAGAAAACAACGTCTATTTTTAGTAAATTGCATTTTAATCTTATTGTATGTATGTTTGTTTTTATTGAATTTTATGGTCCATGAGTATTGTGAGCCAGGCCTGACTGGAGCCAATTCCTGAATAAAATGATTCAGCAAGACAGTTAACAAGTATTTGTTAAGTACCTACTATGTGCCAGGCACTGTTCTAAGCAGTGGGGATACAAAGAATGACAAATGACAGTCTCTACCTTCAAGGAGCTAACAGGAGAGACAACTTAATTTAAACAACTATGTATTGTTATTGTTGAATCCTTGTTCAGTTTTCTTGGCAAAGATACTGGAGTGGTTTACCATTTCCTACTCTACCTTATTTTCAGATGAGGAAACTGAGTTAAACAGGTTTAAGTAATTAATTTACCCAGGGTCACACAGCTAATATGTGTCTAAAGTCAGATCTGAATTTAGGAAAATGAGTTTTCCTGACCAGGCCTAGATCTCTCATCCACTGCACCACCTGGCTTCCCAAACAGCTGTGAACAAACAAGATATATAGAAGATGAATTGGACATAATTAACCAAAGGCATATGCCCTCATTAAGGGGGATCTTCTGGAAGATAGGGGTTTAGGTGACACTTGAGGAAGGCAGGAGATAGAGATGAAGAAAGAGAATTCTAGGTGTAAGGTATAACCAGTGAAAATATGATTCAGGAAGGATTCAGCATGGATTTAGATGGGCATGAAGGGGTCCTGGGTCCTTGTTCCTTGGTAGCTAGGTGGGGTATTGACAAGAGAGAATTTGAATCACTATCCAAGTTACTCCTTGAGGCAAGCAGGAAGGAATATAACAATCCTCCTGCATTCTAAAGGATATTCTGGGAGAAATATAATGATGGATAAGATGTTTTCTCTGCTCTTTGGAAACTTTTAATCTCCTTTGAGGAAAGCTTGCTTGGAGGTTACCATGACATAAGGAATGCTAGGTACCAAAGGAGAAATACAAGCATAATGCTGGAGAAGCTCAGAGAATAGAGGTGAGGAGAAACAAAGGGACGAATGGAAGAAAGGAAAAGAAGGAAAAAGAGAGAAGGAAGGGAGAGAGAGACAGAGACAGAGACAGAGACAGAGGAAAAAGGAAAGAAAAGGGAAAGAAGGAAGAAAAATTGAAGTGATCATATAAGGCTGCTTGGAGAAGGTAAGCTTTGAGCTAGATCATAAAGAGTAATTAGGAATTTAGTATGGCAGAGAACTGAAGGAGTTTAAAATTAATTTTTCTTAATCTACATTTTCCTCCTAATAGGTGCTGTATTTGATGAAGACACTGGAAAAGTACTAGTTGTACAAGATCGAAATAAAGTAAGTGATTTCTTATTAATTCTGAATGTTCAGATTATTCTAGAGGAACAAAGACAATGTCTTCTATATTTATATTGCCTAATTTATCATTGTCCATAAATTATAGGATACTAATAAAGAGACATTTTGGAAAAAAATCAATCAATAACTAATTAAATGCTTATTATGTGCCAAACCCTGATCTAAGTTCTAAGGAAAGATTGAGGGAGGGGTGAAGAAAAGTTTTTCCTTCAAGGAATTTACCTTCTAATGAGGGAAACAACATGTAAATAAACAGGTCTATATATAATCCACACATGGCACTGATCTCCAACTGTCCCCAGGTTCTATCCCAAAACTGGGACTTCCCGTCTCATCCACCTGCATCTACATTGTCATGTCATGATGGTATTCCTAAAGTGATAGCTTCGTGGCTACTATTCAGCTCTATCAAGATCTTGAGAGTAGCTCACCTCTGTAGGTCCTGAGTCCTAACAGATATATTTCTCATATAAATAAAATCAGTCATGTTTACATCATTGACAAAAAATTGACATCCCCCCCCCCCCCCGGCTGGGGTTAAGTGACTTTCCCAGGGTCACACAGCTAGGAAGTATTAAGTGTCTGAGACCAGATTTGAACTCTGGTTCTCCTGAATTCAGGGCTGGTGCTCTATCCACTGCGCCACCTAGCTACCCCACACTAGGAAACATTTATGAAATGGTAAGACAAAAACAGGAATAACATTTATTCATTAGAACAAAAGAAGAGGAATAATCAAAGAATAATAATCCATTATTCAATAATAATTATTCTTCCACGAATCCATAGTGATCTGGGAAAGAAATGGGCACATACTTATAGAAATCTAACAGGAAAATACATGAATAGGGAAATTTGTTCTCAGGGAAGACAATTCATGACTCTGAGTGGCAAGGCTTTATGTCCTAGATCTCTCTAGAAAATAATCTGTCCCAACTACTTTCTGCTTTCTGCTCCTTTTACAATCCTCATATGTCTCCTGCTGGGAATAGCTTTTTTTCTGCTACTCTCAGGCTGCTGAAGCAGTGTGCTCTTTCAGGATTTAAAGTTCCCTTTAATTGGAGAACTGTCAAACTACTCAAATTTTTTCAAGGACTCTGAAGAGTTTTTACTTCTTAATTTATAGCTAGTTTTAGTGGCCACATAACCTTTCCTCAGTTAGCTCTTCAAATAGCAAAGGATTCTGTTTGTCCAATCAGCTCTCTGCAAAGTCATAACTTTTCTCATAGCAAAAGAGAATCAATATCTCTCATTCCTCCTGTTTCTCTCTCTCAGTTTAAGATAATAAGAATTCCTGAAAGATTTCACCTCTTTCAGGCTATTGCTAGAAAGGATAAGTCCATAGAGCTCTCTCAATAGCATCATGATTCATCTCTCTTCCAATGAGCCAGTAAGCTTTCAGTAAAGCTATACCACTAAATTGCATAGGCTTAAAAATGAATAATTTAAGTAATGGATTGTTTTTGCTACAGTTTAGCTGTCAATTGTTGTAATGACCTGAGCATATATGTTACATTTAAAAGGGAAGACAGTTACTGATACTGATTTTTAGGCAAGAGATCCATTTTTTCCTTCTCAAGAATTTGGATAGAAAGTAAACAACATACTTATGTTTGTTTTTCTAAATGTAGCAAATCCATGCTCATGTTTCATCAGCCACAGTTGGACACTTTATGGATATTAAAGGGACACTGCCCCTTTACCCTAGCCTAGTGGAGTCATTTTGGGCTTCTTTGAGAATGAAAGACAACAACTAATAGACACTTTTCCTAGTTGACTGATTGCATGACTGGAAGATTAACTGATTTCAGTATCAATTTGGAAGGACTTCTTTAAAGTCCCTGAAGTCAGCAAGCATTTATGAAGCTCCAGGAAAATGCTACTCACCAATGTGAGTTTGGGCAAAACACTTAACTTCTCTAGTCCTGAGTTTCCTCACCTCTAAAATATAGCAGCTAGACTAAAAAATATCTAGATGCCTTCTTTTGGGGATTCTATAATCCTTGCATTTCAGCTCTTTATCAGGAAAAATTTCCTAATTAGATCTGCACAGAAATGAACTAAGCTGCTTCAGATGTAATGAACTCCCTGGCCCTTAGGTCTTCTGGTAGCAGATGTGATGATGATAGCATTTGTGTAACTCTTCAGGGTTTGCAAAATGACCGCTTGTTGCTGATGTTATGGAAGGAATCCAACTTCAGATGAGAATTAGACTCTAGCGTTCCTTCCAGCTAATATTTTGGAACTCTGAAGACTAAATAAGGTATCTCAGTGGTTAGAGCATTAGGTCTGGAGTGAGAAAGACCTGAGTTCAAATCTAGCCTCAGACACTTACTAGCTTTGAGACTAGGTAAGTCACTTAAATCTGCCTCAGTTTATGCATCTGTAAAATAAACTGGAGAAGGATATGACAGACTACTCCAATATCTTTGCCAAGAAAACTCCATGGGCAGTATTTGTGTGCTGTAGTCCACACAGTCACAAAGAGTCAGGCACAATTAAACGCTTGAACAGGTCTAAACAAACAGAAAATTCAGGTCCAGGGATAGGAATAAGATCCCAGTAATGCATATTACTAACCAACGTGTCTCTCAGATGAATCTAGAATTTCTTAGAACTAAAAAAGATGTTTGGAACAGAGGACTTTTCTGACATCATATTAGGAAATGAAGGAAATTCAAATACCTGAAGAGTTTTGTTATCTGGAATAATTTGGGAGGGGTGTGTGTGTGTGTGTGTGTGTCATTGGAAAAATATTAACTCATTCAGTTGTGAACATTTGAAATCTTAATATTTATTGTAAGAAATGCCACTGTACCCATTGACTGGGGTTAACTTTTTAAAGACCTTTTAGAAGGACCAAACACATCAATTGACATTAAAAAATTCTTTTATGATTTTATGATAATTTGCTTCAACTTCTCTTACCTGTACAAATGTACTTTAAATAGAAGTAATTATAAAGTTATTTTACTTTGAAATAAAAAAGTTTCAGCTCATTTTTTCATTTTCTCATTTTCTTTGCCATATGTTTTATTTGAGATTTTTCCCCTTCTCTGTATCATTATTGTAGCTCAGTCGTTTGAGATAGCTTCAGTTCTGATTGTAGGGTTAACAAGTATTCTTAAGCCTTTTTGTAACATGGACCTCTTCAGTAAACTGGTGAACATAATGGACCCTTTTTCAGGATAATGGTTTTAAACATATAAAGAACAAACATGTATAGTTTGTATGTATACAAAGAAAACCAATTGTATTGAAGTACTTAGACATATATAAATATATGTGTGCACAAATATTTGTGTGACTGTATACATGCTTACAAAGATATATATGTATATATGTGCTGTCTTCATATTCATAGCCATATATACTTTTAGATACTCAATACCAAAAAGTCACAGCACAAATTAAACTATTAATTTTTTAGATAAAACTATACATATATATTAAATTATACATTAATAAACCATATAGACTTATGCATTAAAACATACACATTATCTATATACAAGCATATGTATTTTGTGTACACAAGTCCATGTGTTATATATGTGTTATGCTCACATGCCTATTTGCATATATGTGTTTTAAATATTTTTCAATCATATCTTTGTGACTCCATTTAGGAATTTCTTGGCAAAGATATTAGAGTGATTTGCTGTTTATTTCTTCAACTGATTTTATAAATGAGGAAACTGAGACAAACATGATTAAATGTCTTGTTCAGAGTCACCTGGCTGGTCTGTGAGACCACATTTGAACTCAGATCTTCCTGATTCCAGGTCTAATATTCTACCCACTGCACCAGTACTGCTTTCCATTAGATGTTTTAAGTATCTATTTATGTATAAATAATTTGTAAATAGTGAATACATGCATATTTGTGTATATTTATAAATTTGAGGGTTGGAGGTTAAGAACTCCAGTTTAATAGTTAAGGATGTGTATATTTTTCTTTCCAGCATATAACTTATTTCTTAATAGACCCATCCATTTATTTAATTTATCAAAGTATTCCAGTGTAGTAACTGCCTCACTGGATGGCTAAAAGTATCCAATTATGACCTTTGTTAGAGATAATTCTGTGTTTTGTGTCTGAGTATGTGGTGAACAAAACACAAGTTGCTGTCAAATGCACTGGCCTTCCCTGGACTGACTTGGATTGTTAATGTCCTAAAGAGACATTCATTTTAAACATTAGATACCAGGATTGATTGCAGATCCCTCCAAATGCTAATCGAATTGGCCTTAACTAAGGACTTGAGAGATACAGTAGAATGAACCCTAGACTTATTTCTCTGAATACAGGGTATATGAGGGGCAATCTCAGACTTTCTGGGACAATCTATTCCAAGCCTCTCCAGGGAAAGTCTAAAGGGTTATCACTGTTGCTTTCACTATAGTACAAGTAAGCAGAACCAAGGTTTTGCTCTTAAGTTCCAGTTATTCATCTGAAATTACTTATGTGGGATGTGGGCAAGATGGATTGGTCAAAAAGGAAAGGGCTAAGACTTGAAATATTTTGGGTATCTAGATATCCATAATATTATATATATATACATACATACACACATTTATATCTTCACACAATATCTCAAAATTCATAGCATAGATTAAAGTATTCATAAGTTTATTCAAAGTTCATAAAATATCATTTATGTGCACATATTTAAGTTAGCAATTACATTGTGCTTTAAGATTTATAAAATACTTTGCAAATATTATAGAAATGTTTGGTTTTATATTTAGTCTTTTTTCTGTTCTTTGGTTCATATTTATTGATTTTTATCAGTTTCATAATAATAAAAAAAATGTATAAGAGTAGTCTCATGGAGTACTTTTACAAAATGACAAATTGAGTTGTTTTATCACATGCATTTTCATGTCTGTCTCATGATATAAAATAGTTATACCAAATTCCTTATTAGGATGGGGCATTAGTCTGTTTAGCTATGGGTATTTTGTTCTGTTTTAAAGAAAAATATAGACCTTTGAGGTTTAAAAATAGCCACTCTGCCTGGGAAATGACTTTGTCAAATGTCATTTCACTGGGGAGTTTAGCAGAGACAGGCCGCCCAGAGACAGACCACCTCACTGCCACAACTGGTTCCATTCTACCCAGACTCCAAGGACAGATCAGCCCGCCAAGAATTTATGTCATTACACCTTTAGCAAAACATGGAGATTCACATAAAATAAATCTGTGTCTAAATCATGTCATGAAAGAGTGACTCAAATCCTAAGAAAAATCCCCAGTGGCCAGGATAGTCCTGGCTCACTCTAGACCAAGATGGCTCAATGTTGAGCTGGGTTTTTCGGCTCATAAAAGAGTTGTATATATTTAAATTTAGGGGTGGAAAGAAGCCCAGAAATCATATAACCCAGTTCCCTCATGTTGCAGATGAGGAAACTGAGGACCAGAGAAATGAGTGACTGCCAAAATCTCACAGGGATTGTGATAAAACTAGAATGTGGACTCAGGTGGCCTCTCTTTAAATCTAGCAGGGTCCTCTTGTCTTAGAAGATATATTAAAGCAACTAAGGCCATTGAGACACAGATGTAGACATGACAAATCCCCAGGGCTAAGGTTCACTTAGCATTACATGTCCTTGAAAGGAACTTGCAAAACTGATGAAACATTATTTTTTGAATGGTCAAAGTATCCAAAGGGTTCTGTTCAACACATTTTCTGGACTTGTTCCCAATTCATTAAACTCTCTAGTCTTCTGTTTGGAAGGCCTGATTGAATTGTTATAGAAAGCTATATTCAAAGTCTGGAATATCTTAGCTCTGAGTCTGGAAAGTCTGAGTTCAAGTCCAGCCTTTGAGACTATATAATTTCAAATGTGAAGTGATTTAAAGTTATCAAGTCTCATTCTCTCATTTTCCCAGGTTTTTTGTCTCCATAACCTCTTGGGTACAAGTTTTCAGCTGCCAATGCCAAATCTGGGTACAGCTTCTGGGGAAAAAATTTATCTGATGGAGTTAAGGGAGAGGACATCCAGTACATGGACTGCCCCTTGACCCTTTCCAAGAATCCCTAACATAACTAAAGTTGATTTACTTTAAGGAGCTCAGGGAATATTTCCAAAGAGTTGCAGGACCTCAGTTCAAATCCTGAAGGTCTCTGACACTACCTGTGTGCCTTTGGTGATAACAGATCAGCATTGTCAATGCTTCATTATATTTTATTTTTTTATCAAATGCTACCCAATTATACTTTAAACTGATTCTGACAATATTTTTTGACATTTCGGCTTTAACCCATTCACCATTATTTGATGCTCTGAAGGAATTGCTTTTAAGATTGTTCCACTTTTACTTCTGAATTGTTTTCAGAAGTTATATTTTCAAGGAGAGATTGGTCTGTTTAACTGAGGCAAGTTTAAGTGACAGTCTTTTGACTCCAAAATAATTCAGTCAGACAAGTACCACTTACAAAGAACTTACTGTGTGCTAAGTCAAATCTGGTTATAAGACCAAGGTTAAGTTGAGCACTAATTAATAATGATTAGTGAGATAAACATCTTGAAAGAGATGACAGTGAACATCACAACTGTTTTCTAAACCAAAATATTTCTTCCTATTTCATTATGCACTGGGAAGAGGACCTATGCAATTACTCGAATATATTTTACTTGAATCAAATTCAATCTTTTTTTTCTATCCACTATAACATTTTCTTCTTTTACCCAAAAAAGCGTAAGTCCCCAAATGCAAAGTATCCTAAGATAGACTGACTGAAAATTGCAATCAGCCTGAAATCAAATGGCATGAAAAAAAAAATTAAAGGAATTGATTTTCCTGTCTCATTATACAATTTCTCTTTTGGAAAATGGTTTGTGGTGAGACTTTCAAAAAAGGGAATTCTGTGGAAACTAGGCTCCTGGAACTCCCTTTCTCTGTGAAACCAGAAACCCAGTACTTTCTTAGTTTTACAGAGTCCATGTACTTCTGATATTAATATTAAAAAACCCCAATTTTAGAACTTTCTCTGGTGGCAGCAAAAGGTTCTGAAGCCAGGCTGTGAGTCTTGGGAACAGTAATGTCAGAGAGAGAGAGCACCATTTTCTCCCTCTATTGGGAGAGAGACATTTTGAGTTCAGGGCTGATTATGGACTTCTGTGGCAATAAAGTAGTTTAACTAGACTGTGTATGGGGTGGGTAGTGGGGTGTGTGTGTGTGTGTGTGTGTGTGTGTGTGTGTGTGTGTGTGTGTGTGTGAGAGAGAGAGAGAGAGAGAGAGAGAGAGAGAGAGAGAGAGAGAGACAGAGACAGAGACAGAGACAGAGACAGAGACAGAAAGAGAAAGAGAAAGAGAGACAGAGAAAGAGAGAGAAATGTTCTTCATGGCAGCTGAGATCGGAGCATCAGGCAGCATTGTGGAACTGTGATAGCCACAGTACAATTGAGAATAGAAGGAGAAAAATCCCTGAAAGCATTTTGTAATGTCCTATCAGAAAGTCAAAGTTGAATATTGTAGACTAAGGAGCCTCAAGCAATCTGTTCTCTATAACAAAAACCTCTGAGTTGTCTGGATAAAATATACTATGCAACTTAAATGAGGCCATTCTTTGAGATCTATAAGAGCACAGTAAAAGTTTTACTCTCTTCCTTTCCCTGGTACCTCTTGAAGAAAGGCATTTTATATATGATTAACTGTTTCCTTAAGCAGTTTCTATTTTCCTGGTTTTTGTCGCCTGTTTATAGTGACCCAAATAAACAAACCATGATCATAAGTGACTGTGACTCACATCTCTTAATTAATTGCAGGCAAGGGGGAATACAAGGGAACAAGCTTTGTATGCACAGAAATATATAGGTCAGAGATTTAAATTTCTTCCAGAATGTTAGGATGTTTTGTCTCTAGCTGTGTCTAGGCCAGTTAAGATGACATTTAATGGTTTTGCTTTTATTGTTTATTCTTACAAGATCCTCAATGGCAAATACAGATAAACACATGACTTAATACTCTCCACTCGTAGACTAATGCAGTTAATGATAAGTCAGATTGAAGTGGCAAGGACTGGTAAGCAAGTCAGAGAAGTTTCTTATCTCTGTAGTAAGAATCAGAATAAAGGCATTGATTACACTTCTGGTATTGCACATTAGGAAGAAAAAAGATATGGTTTGGAAAGAATCAGCCTTACCCACATTTCTCTGTATGTGTGGGGAGGGCAGGAGAAGAGTTGGGGCAGGGGAGAAAAGTTGAAGAGTGGAGGAGAGTAAGAGCAAGTGAGCAAGGGATTCTTCCTACAAAGCTTTCCATTTTTCATCCTAAAACTTCCAAACCTTACCACATAGTGACACCTGCTGGTGGCACAAGTAATTATATGTCTACATTTGAAAATTAGTCCCTAGTCTCAGCCAAAAAAAGATTAGAAAGGCTGGTTTCTGCTCAATAAATTATAGAGAAGGGAAACAAGTGAACAAGCATTTATTTTTTGTTGTTTTTTTTTCTTTTTTTTTTCAAATTCATATAGTTGCAGCATTTCATTTTTGGATGATTTTGTGTTCCCTAATTTTTTCTCTCTCCTTTCTTCTCTTTCCCCTCCCCAAGACTGGAAATAATCTAATATAGGTAATATATGTAAAACCCTTTTGAACATATCTCAATATTTGTCATGTTGTACAAGAAAAATTAGACCAAAAGAGGAAAAAAAAAACAAAGAAACAGGCAAAAAGATGAAAATACTTTTTGTCAATCTACATTTAGTGTTCATTATTCTCTCTCTGAATATAGATACTATTTTCCATCCCAAATGTATTGAAATTGTGTTAGATCACTGAATTGCTGGGAAGAGCTAAGCCTATCATAGTTTATCATCAGATATCCTTGCTTACTATTTCTGTATACAGTATTTTCCTTACACTGTTACTGTGTATAATGTTCTCCTGGTTCTGCTCACTTCATCAGTTTATCAGGCTTTTCTGAAATCAGCCTGATCATCATTTCATATAGAACATAATATTCCATTATATTCATATACCTTAATTTATTCAGCCATTCCCCAATTGATGAATATCCACTCAATTTCCAATTTCTTACCATTACAAAAAGAGCTGCCAAAGCATTTTTGCATGTGTGGGTTCTTTTCCCTTTTTTATGATTTCTTTGGGCTACAGACTCAGTAGGAACATTGCTAGATCAAAGGGTATGCCCGGTTTTATAGCCTTTGGGAATAGTTTGAAATTTTTCTTCAGAATGATTGTATCATTTCAGAACTCCAATAACAATGTATTAGCATACCAGTTTTCCCACACCCCCTCCAATATTTATCATTATCTTTTCTTGTCATCTTAGCTAATCAGATAGATGTGAAGTAGGACTTCAGACCAACAAGAATTTATTAAGTACCTATTATGTATCAAGCACTATATTAACCACTGGGATACAAAAAAAGAAAAAAAATAGTCTGTTACTCTCAGGGATCTCAGTCCAATTATACAATATACAAATAACCATGTATAAATAAGTTATAAAAAGATAAATTGCAGACAATCTCATAGGGAAGACACTAGAATTAAAAAGGCTCGAGAAAAGTTTCTTAACTGAGACTTAAAGAAATCCAGGGAAGCCAGGAGATAGACATAAGGAAGAAGTTCCAGGGCACAGGGATAGCCAGGGAAAATGCAAGGAATTAAGAGATAAATTGTCTTTTCCAAAGAATACTAATGAAGTGAATGTCATTGGATAATAGAATACATAAAAGGAAATAGGACAGAAGAAGTGTGGAATAGTAGGAAGGGGCAATTTATAAAGGACTTTAAAGACAAACAGGGGATCTTCATATGTGATCTTAGAGTTAATAAAGAGTCATTAGAAGTTATTGAAAGGGGAAAATGAGGGGAATTGAAGATAATCAGACTTATGATTTAGAAAGATCAATTTGATGACTGAAATCTAATTTGTTGCCAAGACCTGTTGATTTTGTTTCATAGCATCTCTCCTGAACTTTTCTGTCTCCCCTCTGACACTGCCAACATGCTGGTTTAGACTCAAGTCCTCATGCCATTGCAATAACTTGCTGTGTGGTTTCCCTGCCCTATCATTCCTCACTCCAGTTCATCCTCCACTTTGTTGTCAAAGTGGTCTTCCTGAAATTCAGACTGTCTTTACTTTTCTTTAAAAAAAAAATAAACCATACTTTCACAATGCCTGTAATGTCAATCAATACATATTTATTGAATGCCTACTATGTGTCAGGACCATGTTTAGCCCTGGGCATATAAAAAGAGGCAAAAAGATATTCCCTGCCCTCAGGGACCTTACAATCTAATGGGGAGACAGCATACAAATACATAAACACGAAGCAGCCTATGTACAAGAAAAATAGGAAATAATTAACAGAAGAAAGGCTTGGAATTAAGAGAGGATTGGGAAAGACTTCTTGTATTAGGTGGGATTTTAATTGGCACTTAAAGAAGCGAGAGAGGTCAGTAGTCAGAGCAAAGGAGGGAAAGCATTCCGGTTTGTAGTACAGAGAGAATATCTGCAGCCAAGATGGAGTATCGTCTTGGTGAAATAGCCAAGAGGCTGTGATAATATAAGGTGTAAGTCAGGGAGGGTAGGAAGAGGTGGTTTATGAAGGGCCTTGAATGGTAAATAGTATTTTGTATTTGCTCTTGGAGGCCACACAAACCCATTAGAGTTTATTAAGTAGAAAGGTGATATGGTCAGACCCGAACTGTAAGAAAATCACTTTCGTGGCTGTATAGAGGATAGATTAGAGTGAGGAGAGATTTGAAGCAAGCAGACCCACCAGTAAGGTACTTCCCTAGTCCAAGAATGAGGTTATGAGGGCCTACTTTATAGCAATGTCAAAGGAGGAGTGTTATGAAGATAGAATGGAAGCTGATTAGATATTCGGGGAGAAAGGAGCAGAGAATGAGAGTAAGGTTGAAACCTAGATTGAGAGCCTAGGTGCTTGGGAAGATGGAAATATCCTCCAAAGTAATAGGGAAGTTAAGCAGAAATAAAGGTTTAGGGAGAAATAGAATAAGTTTAATTTTAGACGTGCTTATTTTAATTTTTAAAGTTTATTGATGTTTTATTTTTATATTATAAACCTTTATAGATTACTTCCATTTCATGAGAGGTCTCAAAACAAATTAAAGCAGTTAAGTAAAATTAATAATAGAATAATCTTATCTGAAAAAGCATTTTATATCCATAACTTTCCCCTGCCTCCCATCTATCTTTTTATTTTAATTAAGAGAAACTCCATACCATTGAAAAAAGAAAAAAAGAAAAAATGGCTTGTAATATATATGCCTAGTCAACAAAATACATTCCCTCAATGGTTATACATAAAAATATGTCTCATTCTGCCCTCTGAATCTATCACCCACTGTCACAAATGGCATATTATTGGTCCTCTGAAATCATTGTATTACTTATAGTTCTTGTAGCTTTCAGAGTTGTGTGTTTTATAGTGTTGTTATTATATAAATTGTGCTTCTGGTTCTGTTCAGAATTAATTCATCAGTTAATCAAATCCTCAGAATTGCTCTATGTCAAAATACTGATGTTATAGCATGAATTGTTCTGAATCTGCTCACTTCATTCTATCATTTCATACAAATCTTCCTATGCCTCTTTGAAATAATTTCTTTCTTTATTTCTTATATCACAGCAGTATGTACCATCATATTCACATCCCACACTTATTAGGTCTTTCCTCAGTTGATGGGAATCTCTTTAGTTTCCAGATTTGGGGAGATTTGCCATCATAAAAGAATGCTACAAATATTTTTGTGCACAAAAGATCCCTTCCTCTTTCTTTGATCTCTTTTCATTGTGGGGCTGGCATTGGCTTAGTTGGGTCCAAGGACATACTCTGTGTATAATTCCAAATTACTTTTTCAATTCAGAATGTCCAGATAGATGTGTGAGACTGAAGATCAGGAGAACATTTAGTGTTAGATAAACAGGTTGAGAACTACCTCCAAAGAAATGATAATTGTATCCACAAGAGCTGAGTGGACAAAACAGGAAAAAGGGAGAAGAGAAGAGGGCCCAGGAGAGAGCCTTGGGAGACACCCACAGTTACCAAGTCGGGCCCAAAATGAAAAGACTGCAAAGGTGAGCAAAAAGGAGTGGTCAGAGAGGTAGGAGGAATCCCAGATAGGGTAGTGTCCAAGGAACTAAAGAGAAAAGATTATCCAGGAGAGGAGGATGATCAACAGTGTCAGAATGCAGGAAGGATGAGGATTGAGAAAAGATTTGTTAGAAACGGCAAATAAGATTTGTAACTTTGGGGAGTACAGTTTTGGTGGAATGAGGAAATTGGAAGTCAGACTGCCAAGAGAAGAGAGGGGAAGAAAGGAAGTGGACGTACTGATTGTGATGGCCGGTTTCTTGAGATGGTTAGCCACAAAAGGCAGGAGAGATATGCAATGATAGCTATGGGGGATGGATGGGTCAAGAAAGGATTTTTGAGGAAGGACAAGACATAGGAAGAAACTGAAGATAAGTGAGAGAATGGGGATAATAGAGGGAGCAATGTTCAAGAAAATTAGTTAGAATCGGATCATTTGTGCATGTAAAAGGGTTTACCTTGACAAGAAGATTTAGTTCTTCAAGTGAGGAGAAAAGGTGGAGGAAATAGTAGTAGAAAACATATGAGTGATGGAGATGAGGGATGTTCCAGTAATTTTTTTGAGTGAAATATAAGGCAGTCTGAGAAGGTAGAGGGAAGGGGATTGGGAGCTTTGAGAAGGAATGATAACATTTGAAAAACAACTTTATGAGTTGGCTAGAAAATCCAAAAGGATTGTTTTGCTGCATTGAGGGCCTGAGATTATGAAGCATAATTGTGTAGTAGACCCATTCAGCTTGGTTTCGTGATTTTCTTCAGCTTCATTCAACGCTCAATTGTGTAGGAGTAATGTCATGACCTCACCAGCCCAACATAGTTGGAAAAAATTGCACATTCTTTCAGAACTCTTCAAATGAATAAGTTAGCTATAGAACATATTCGTTAAAAGTCTGTAAGTTTGGCTTATTAATGAGGATTATACAGGTGTTCTGATCCACAACAGTCATGAAGAGAATATACTCTCTGTTATCCTTTACTTCCCTCCAATAGTGGTTCAGGGAAGCATGAAAGGATGGAAGGAAAAAAAATTTGGTTCCAGATCTCCTTCTCATCATCCCTTCCTCAAAACCTCAAATAAAAATATAAAGATCCTATGATATGCAATTCCCTCATTATATAGATTAGGCACAGTTATAAAGTGCCCTGTCTAAGATATATAGTTAGTAAGTGGCAGATTTGGAATTCAGAGCCAGATCTCCAGATAGAATGCCTTAGGTCAATGAGCCAAACTTTCTGGTTCAGAACATATTAAAAAGAAACCACAAAGTTACAGATTGGTGCAGAAAAAAAAAAAAAAAAAAAAAAAAAAAAAAAAAAAAAAAGGCTTTACTTGACCACAAAGGATACACAAGCACTAGTGAGACCATGGACCAAATTAGGGTTAGAAACCCAGATCAAATGAAACTTTTAGGTATCACCTAATTTAGGAGCAATGACAGGCCAGTTTGTATGATCCCATTACCATTCCACACAGACTCTAGACCTGCTTCTCTGGTCACTCACTGCTTCTGCTGTAGAGCTAACCCCTCTTTCCAAGATAATCCTTCAAATGCTTGAAGCCAGCCATCTCCCTCTCCCTCAAGACTTTTCTTCCCCATTGCCAATTCCTTTACTAGATCTGCTTATGTTAAGGATACAAGACCCTTCATATTATCCGTCTGCCATCTCTGGGTACTGTCCAGCTCATCCATATCCTTTTTTTTTTAACTGTCATTTTTTACTGTCATAGATTTTTGCCATGTTTTATTTTTTTCAATTAAATGTAAAAAAATTTAAATTCTTTTTTTTTTTTTTTTTTTTTTTTTTTAATTTTGAGTTCCTCTATACCCTAAGGGTTATCCCCTTTGTGCATACTCTTTGATTCAGCAGTCTCACTACTAGGTCTGTATCCCAAAGAGATAATAAAAAAGTGAAAAGGACCCACATGTGTAAAAATGTTTGTAGCAGCTTTTCTTTTTTTTTTTTTTTGTAGTGGCAAGGAATTGGAAATTGTGTGGATGCCCATCAGTTGGGGAATAACAGAATAAATTATGGTATATGAAGTTAATAGAATATTATTGTTCTATAAGAAAGGATGAGCAGAAAAATTTGGAAAGACTTACATGGACTGCTGCAGAAACAGGAGAACATTATACCCAGTAACAAGATTGTGTGATTTTTTCAACTGTGATGAACTTGGCTCTTCTTAACAATGAGATTAATCAAGGCAATTCCAATAGATTTGGGATGGAAAATACCATCCATATCCAGAGAGAACTGTGGAGATTGAATGTAGATCATAGCATAGCATTTTCATCTTGTAGTTGTTGTTGTTTGTTTGTTTGTATTTCCCCCCTTTGAGCAAATTTTTCTTGCCCAACATGACAAATATGGAAATATGTTTAAAAGGATTGCATATATTTAACCTATATCAGATTGCTTGCTGTCTTGGAGAGGAAGAGGTAAGGAATGGAATTTGGAACACTAAAGTTTTATAAAAATTAATGTTAGAAATTATCTTTACATGTATTTGGAAAAATAAAATACTAATAAAAATTTTGAGTTCATAATTCTCTCCTTCCCTCTCTCTCTTCCCCACCTCCCTGAAAAGGCAAGCAATTTGATGTAGATTATATATATATGAAGTTATGTAAAACATATTAGCAATGACCCCCAAAAACTTATTTAAATTGTTTCAATTTGCATTCAAACTCCATAAGTTCTTTTCTGTCAGGGGATAGTGGGATTTTTTAAAATCATAAGTCCTTCAGAACTATCTCCCTCTTAAACTTTGGTACCCAGGACTAAGCATAAAACCCCAAGTAGCGCCTGACAAGGCCAGAATACAGAATCCTCATTTCTGTTTATTTCTTCTAGTAAGTGCCACATATTCTGACAGTACTTTGGCTGTTGACTCAGTAATTAAGAGACCCAAAATTTAAATCAGGTTCCTCTGATTCCAGATTTAATATCCTGGTCACTATTTTTTACTCTCTTCCAATCTTCGTCATTTCTCCTTCCTTCACTTTGTCCCCTTTCATTTACTCCCCCCCCCTAAAAAAAAAGCAAGGAAGAAATCACAGACAATATGACAAACATAAAATAATAAATGTTTTATTTGTGCCACCCACAAGAAGCAAATATGCTTGTACATAAAATCACTTAAAGTATAGGACAGTAATCATCATATTATCAGCATTTTTAGTGAATATATGATAAGAGTATTTTAAGGGGGCATTTAAAAGTCGCATACATTGATGATTATTACATCTAACATTATATAAACTACTTAGTTATAGCAGCCTCAAGATTTCCTTGTTTCTTTAACTAGTCAACTAGCAGCAATCTTGATATATATACATAACTATCACTGCAAACATTCAGTAGATGTTTCTTTCCATGGTTTCAGTCATACCAGAATTTTTATCACATTAACAAAAGTAGCCTAGGATCCCTGCTATTGGGGTGAATGAAGCTGGTGGATTGCTTGAGCTTAGAAATTCTGAGCTACAGAAGGGGGAAAGCAGATTGGCTTCTATACTAAGTCCAGGGTCTCTGGGCTGTCTGAGGAAAGGCAAGAAGAGGTGGCATGGTAGAATTGGCTGCTGCAATTTTAGACTATTTAAGATACAAAGACCCCATCTCAAAAATATCTATTTCTATTTTTAAAAGGATCAAAAAAAAAGTCAAAAAGTTGAAAATTTCAAAGGACCAAGCACCCCCAGGTATCTTAACCAATGGATGATGGATTTGAATTTTATGTATTTTTTGGTCCATTGCTTTCATGAAAAGTATAGTATATTAATTTTTATGTTTTGTTTTCTGGTTTAAAAATTCAGATGAAAAATACATGGAAGTTTCCAGGAGGTTTGTCAGAACCTGGAGAAGATATTGGTATGTCTTGTTCTGTTTTTAATGGCCTAGAATGAGGTAAGGAAATCCAAGCAGAAACCATCCGGTTTGCTTAGCTAGTAAAAATGATTTGGAAATTTCAGTTTGTTGCAAACTGGTTAAGATGATGGAGAAGTTAGGTCTGGATTAGAGGTAAAAGGAAAAGCAAATTCTGTGGAATTCAGTAACCACTGTTAAGTTCCTACAATGTGCCAAGTTCTGTGCCCAATTCTCTGGGTATATAACAGCAAAAAACAAAAATAGTTCCTGCCCTTAGAGTTAAGGCTGTAGTTTAGTGAATTAGACCTTAGACTTACAGTAAGAAGGAGTTAGATTCAAATTTCAGACACTAACTAGCTATTATGACTCAAGGTAAATCTTAATTTTTCTAACTACCTCACTTTCCTCATCTGCAAAATGGGAGACTTGGATTCAATGATCCCTAATATTCCTTCTTGCTCTGGATTTAAGATCTTAGGATATTACATTTAATCATTTTGCCTAATCCATGGTCCATTTGGAGTATATTAATTTATTAGTATTTTTTCACTTATTATGGTTCAGATCTCCCCACCCAAAAGCAGACTTTAAAAGAATCCTGAAGAGCTTGAGAGGTAGTCAGGAAATAGAGATAAAGCCATCAGAAAGATTTGGCATGTAGGCTATCTGTGAGAAAACACAACTCTCCCCTCAGAAATCAAAGATGGGCAAATTAGTCCAACTGAGCCAGTAGTTGCCCAGCTCCCATTGTGTGCCAGGCTCCATGCAAAGCATCCCTCATTCCAATAACATCCAGAGCAATGACAGTGGAATCCTGATGAAAGAGATAGCTGCATAGAAATGTCCACTCTTCAAGACCAGGGCCACTTTCTAGGTCAGACCTGGAGCTAAGATCCTAATTAGAATACATTGGTAGAAAATTGTAGGGATCCATTGGTTATTATTTCTCTCAAGCCAAAAAATTCCAACCTCAATTTATAAAAGTTCCTAAAATTAATTTCATTTGAAAAACTGCTTCCTTCTTTATTACTGCTCCAAAAACAACATGTCACCCAGCTTGACTCATCCAGCTCACAAGCAGGAGGGTTTACAAGGCAATTTTGGGTTTCAGTTCTTAAAACTCTTTATTAATATAACAGAGATACCAACCCTGCAACAGGCTTAGAGAGGATGATTTTTGCCACCAACACACTTAGTTGGCCCCAAGTCAGCCCTAAGAAATGTATGAACAAGGCCCATCAAAAGGTCACCTCTGCTTGAGACCCCTTTCTTTGGGTCATTCAGGGTGAATCTGGTGTATAATTCTAGGTAGAAGGCCTCAAATGCATCCTCTACTTTCTGTCTCTCTGTAGCAGGTCACCTGTGTGCAGGAAAGTCCCTTTATCCCTCAGTTTTTTTATCTGCAAAATGAGGTCAAAAAGTCTCTTTAATTTCTATGATTCTTTGAATTGAATTGAATTGAATTATGAATAGCTTTCAAGCTTCTCCTATCGATATATAACAGTCTTATTTATTATTTCATCTGGAATATTGTGAATGCCTAGAATATGATTCATTATTATCCAAAGAGAAGTACAAAAGCAAGAGTGATTTTTGCATTTTCAATAGTCCTGAGTCCTCCTATTAGCCCAGATAATTAAGAGCTGGCCATAGATAGATCATTGTGCCAGAGAACAGCCCTCCAGAAAATAGGCATCTGAGCTTAAGGTTTTAGAATAGAAGCTTGTAACCTTATTTGTGCCATGGACATGTTAGGTAGTCTGGTGAAGCCTTTGGTTCCTTTCTCTGAATACTGCATACAACAAAATACATAGGATTCGAGTTATCAGACCCTTGAAATCTATTTACATATCCTCCAGGGGGTCTATGAATCTCAGGTTAAGAACTCCTAATCTAGAGTAAAGGAAAAAAATGTCTCAGAAATAAAAAATTCTCATAAGGCCATCGCACTTGACTTTCTAATTGAGAGTCCATCCTTGGGTCATAAAGTCAGACAACACAGCCCTATTTAACTCTTAGGACCAGCACTGATGGGAAAGAAGATGACTCTGAGCCATTCAAAATAGGGGAACAAGATAACTTAGACTTAGAATTATTTTAGGAAAACATCAGAAAAATATGTTTTAGGAACATTTCAGTTTAAAAAAAAAGTTTCTGCATTTAAAATAAAAAACCTGGGGGGAAATTTTATTGCAAGAAGACATTTCATTCCTTTAGGCCACCAGATAAATAGATGAAAAAGGTTAGAACATTAAAAAAGGAAACATGATTTTGTGGATGGAGAGATGTCATGAGACCATGGACAGGTCACTTTCTTCCCAAGACTCCAGGCAACTACAGTTTAAGACAAAATTAGAAAGATCTTCATTGATTGGTAGAGGGAGTTGAATTCTCTGTATCTATAAAATTACAGGTCAAACCCCTATCTCTATATATTGTTCTGAAATATAGTAATAATCTGGAAATCAAATGGAATTCTAATGAGCTAAGGATGAGAAATGCCAAGAAAAAGTAACCCTAAGGATTTTGTTGTCTCGGAGGCCTCTGGATTTATGAGGCAACATCCAGGACAGATGGGACAAGAATATCAGTACACATAAAACAAATGGACCCCCTCGCTGCTCTCATCCCAGACAAACAAATATTCTACCAATCTCTTTTCCCATCATTTTAAAATACACATCACAAAACACAAACAGCAGTCATCATCATTTTAGCATTGTCCTGTAGAGGGCATTACATAGTTAGATAATTTCACCTTACATACACAAAAGAACAACAACCATATAATAATAATGGTAGGAAACAGGTTTCCATTTGCTCTTCAGACTCACAACCTGTTCTTTCTGGTTAACTTACAGTACATTAAAGTGATACAAACAACAGCAGAACAGGAAAATCACAGAATGTACTTTGAAGCAAAACTGAAATTTGTAGTGACATTAATTGTGGGAGAAGTTTCTTCCCAATGGAGGTCATTTCGTCCTTTCGTTATCCCAGATGAGTTCCACACTTTAGGCATTAGCCATGCACACGTAGATATCCAAACACTTGATTTTCTTTATTTTCCCAGTTGCTATCACTTTGGTTAAAGAACTGACTCTTGATCATCTGGAATGTTGGTTGTTTAGACAATCAAAGACCTGGGAGTTCTCACCTTTCAGGTTATATAATACCAAGGCTATACACTCAATGCCAATTTCTCTGTGAAGGAATATTAAAGGCCAATTAAGACACTGGATTCTATACCTTTAAAATACTTTTAAGAGAGTTTTGCTTAAAAAAAATCTCAATTTGTTTAAGTAATAAAAACTCCACAAGAAGCCAGATCAAACTAAATGTACTTGAATGATGAGGAAAGAAAATTCAGCCATTTTGCTCATTAAAAAATGAACTTAGTTTTCCCAATTACATTCTGGGTTTTTTTCCCCTCAGTTTTATGAATGTAATATCTAATTATGTCTGGCCTATGGTTAACTCTCAATTATAGCAGTTAATGAAGAGGAACTTACAGGTACATTTAATAAATGGGAACTAAATTCCACATCCTCTTGACTCCCTTAAATTTTCCCCCTGCCAGTAATGCTGAAACAAGAGACCAATAATAAGGAAGGCAGGGAGCTGGAAAGATAGTTTCCAGGAAGAGCCCATGGGGAGATGCTGGGAAGTGAGACATTTTCTTCCACTCCCTTCCATGCCTGCCTTCCAATAACCTTATTGCTTGACAGCCAGCAACAGTGGAAGCAGTTGAAAAAGTATTTTAAAGGAAACCAGATGCCTTTAGCCAATGAGAATCAAGAAAGGGGATGATGATGAGGGGATTCTGCCACAAACTAGCTGTTATATTCATTTCCCTTCTGATCCCCTTTTTCCTCATAAGTAAAATGAGGCCCAAGAGAAGCAAAACTCCTAAGCCCTTCCCAACATTAGTTCTTAGGTTCCTATGACAGGATTGATTAATGTTGAGAAGAGATTTCCAAGGTCCTTGAGTGGTCACAGTCAAGAGAAGTGGGCAAACCTAGCCCAGAAATATTTGCATATAAAAGGTAGTTAACTACTAGATTGGATGTGCAGGACAAGGGGAAATTCAAACTCAGGAGTGAAATAATTACCTTCTGGTTCTGATGTTGTATACCTGTGTGACTCTGGGCAAATCACTGGTTTCTCAGAACCTCAATTTTTCTTCATTTCTGATTATCCAGAATTGGACTAGACCAACTCTGGGATTCTTTCTAGCACTAAAGCTATTATTCTAATAATGAAGTCCACCATATTTACTTTCAGTTACTCCAGAAAGCGTTTTAGGAAAAAATGTTGTACTTGAAAAGTGCTCATTACTTACACTGTTATCTAAAAAGGAATTTGAACAGCAAGTTAAGTAGTAAATGGCGACTTTAAGTCTTAGTCAAGTCCATTTGGGTTCCTTGGGATCTTGAACCTGGGGTAAGAGGTGGACATGAGGCACAAGGAAGCAGGAGCTGCCATTAATCAAAGACAGAAAAAACATTGGCTTCCCTGTCCAACAAGTATGGAGACATCCCCCAGGTGTTAGAACAGACTATCAGGGAAGAATAGTTCTTCAATAGTTTAACAGCAGCATTTTGTGGTGGGGAGAAACAGTACTGAGCTAGAAGCCAGAAGACTTTGCTTCTAGCCCTGGCTCACATACATAACCTTGGAAAAGTTCCTTCCTCCCTGTGCTTCTCAGTTTCCTTATCTGTCAAATAGTGGGCTAAGACCATGTTTCTAAATTCCTCTCCAGCTTTAAAGTCCCATGAGGACAGGAATGTGTTCATAAAAGCTGGACAAACTGGTTCTTTTTTTTTCTTCAGTGTGCAAGATGGATCCAAGCTTGGGTGGGTGTTTCATCCTCATGCATTAAAATTAATAGTCAGGACCCCACTCAATAGTTCCAGACCTGCAGAGATGACTCCTCCGTGATTCACTGGATCAGCCACTTCAGAAAAGAATCCCAGTTATACAATCCATCTTTTCTTATGAAATCCTTTTCTGTGAAAGTCATTTGTAGATCCAAGACATCTGAAGGACTTATCATGAAAAATGCTGTCCATCCCCAGAGAAAGAACTGATGGAATCTTATTATAGATTGAAGCATATTTTTTTTACTTTACTTTTTTGGGGTTTTTATTTTGGTCTATGTTTTCTTTTACAACATGACTAATATGGAAATATGTTTTGTGTGATTACACATGTATAATCTATATCAAATTGCTTACCTTCTTAATGAGAGAATTTGGAACTCATTTGTAAAAATGAATGTTGAAAATTGTTTTTACATGAAATTGGGGAAAAATAAAATATTAAAGTTTTAAAGAGAAAAAAAGTTATTTGTAGGTCTTGTCCTTTCAGGATGTCTCCAAAGGGGATGTGTGAAGACTTTGCCTTGTTGGCAATGAGAATATGGTCTTTGGGTAGCAATTACAGATCATGGTCCCTCAGTTCAGAAAGTTCCTTAAGGATGTGTTCCCACCAGTGTGAGCTGTTATACATTTTCTTCTTCTCCCTAGGAGACACGGCTATTCGGGAAGTTTGGGAAGAGACTGGCATCAAGTCAGAATTCAAAGCCCTCCTGAGTATCCGGCAGCAACATGGGGCCCCAAATGCATTTGGGAAGTCTGATATGTACATCATCTGCCGTCTGAAGCCACTTTCCTTCCACATTAGCTTCTGTCCACACGAGTGCCTGAAGTGTGAGTGGATGAATCTCACAGACCTTGCGGAAGCAGACGACACAACTCCGATCACCCGCAGGGTCGCTAATTTGCTCCTCTATGGACACAGAGAAGGGTTTGAGAAGATCGACCTTTCTATGAGGGAGCTCCCCTCTGTCCACAGAGGGCTGTTCTATAAACTCTATCACAAGGAGTTGCCAGAGCTCTATGAAAATATAGCTAGAATGGATTAAAATTCACATTGACATCCTTTAATAATTTTAAAAAAAGGTTATTGGGTCAGATGAATGAATAATAGATTTTGAGTGTGATTGCTAGACCTGTCTTTCTACATTAATTCTTTCAGGATAAATGCGTTTTAAAATGTGCACATCTTCAAAAGTTTCTTTTACAGAGGCAGCCAGAATAAGGAAAAGAGGGGTACTTCCTTCCCAGTAAGGCTCACCACAGTGTCACAATGGACACATCAGTCATTTAGGTGACACAATAAGTTAATTCACCCCGGGGTAAAGTGAAGATTACAGTTTAGTCAGTCATCCCAAATGGACCATCATGCCCATATTTCTATCTTCTTTTTTTTTTTTTTCCATCTTCTGCCTCCTTTTGGATTGGAAGAAGAAACAGAGAGTCCCATGGCAATCAGCTCTTAGCAGACATGGGAAGGAAAAGGATGGCTTTCTGCCCCGGTCCAGTCTTGGATCCAAGCTTATATTGGCCTGTGCGTTTCAGTGCCACGTACCAATTGGAGTATTTCCTTGAGCGATAAGTGTTGTAATTGTTGGACTCTAGCCGTTCAAAGAAGAAACACTCTTCAGTCACACATTTCTGGAAAAAAAGATAATGATTATTATTGTTGTTAATAATAATTCACATCTCTGGATATTGTGGAAGTTTACATCATCTTACATTGCATATAGGAGTACCAGAGGAAAGAATTCTTATCTCTATTTTCTAGATAAGGAAACTGAGGTCTACAGAGAGAAAGTCTATAGTCACACAGCTAATAAATACTGGAGCCATAGTCAAGCCCAGTGCCTGCTGAATGCAGCCTTTTTTAATCCAGCTGCAGCCATCCCATCTCTTAATCTTCTTGTGTTGAGATTTCACAGCATGGACAGAATTAGCTCCCTAATTCTGAATGCCTAGGGGGTCAGCATTGTTTGTTTCTAACTAAGACCCGGGCCAACAAGCCTGGTATTCTTTAAAGGAGACAGCAGATGTTTCTCCTAAGGAGAAAATCCATCTTGTGACTTCATAGTATTGTGTGCTCCTAATAAAAGAATTTCCCATCATTCAGCCATAGACAATGGGGAACGTGGGAGGCAGAACGAACAGCTTTCTGGTTTGCTCAGGAGATGAAGCCACTGAGCTATAGAAAAATAAGATTCTTTTTGGTCCTGCCAAATGTGGTCTTTGGAGGGACAAAGAAGATTCAGAATTGATTTTTCATAGGGATGGGAATTCCCAGTGTGAATGCTTCCCTTCTTGCACCCATGCAAAATAGCAACAATTAAGTAATTTCTAGGAAGCTAAATGGCTTAGTAGTTAGGGTACTGGGTCAAATTGTGGAAGATCTGAGTTCAAATGTGACTAAAGACACTTCCAGGTTGTGTGACCCCGGGAAAGTATTTTCTTTTGTGTAAAATGGAGATTAATAAAATAGCACCTACCTCAAAGGGCTGTTGGGAAGATGAAATCAAATGAGATAACACATATGCCTTTTGCGAAACTTAAAATATTGTAAAAATTCTAGCTATTATTATTGTGATTTATTATTATTCATCATAAAGCAAATTTTATATTAAAATGACAAATTTAAGATTGTATGGATTGTACTGCTAATGCGAAACGTATTGGGTCCCCCTTTCCTCCTACAGCTAAGTATGTAGAATCAGAAGGGACTTTGGAGATTTCTAGTTCAACCACCTCATTCCACATATGGGGAAAATGAGACAAAAAGAGTGACTTGTCTAGGGTCATCCAAGCTGGTCAGGAATGGAGCCAGCATAAAAACCCAGATTATCTGACTTCCTGCTTCACCCACTTAAGCCCCAAAGGAACTTCCTTTCTGCAGAGACGCTGTTCTGCATTCTAGACCGAGGGACCCCACCTCCCCAGGGCAAACAACCATACTCAGTAAGGAACCCACAGACAGCAGTGGCCATACGCTTATATAATAAGCCCTGTAGTACAGCAGAGTTCTTGAGGGTTTTAAAGACCAGGCTGAGGATATTAAACAGGTAAAACCTAAAGCACATGAGGATTAGCATGGCTGTAATATGTACAGAGTAAAAAGGACAGATGCAAAAGAAATGGTAGCGGTGGTATCTGAAAAATAACAATTTAAAATGAAAAGAAAATATTAACAACTTCCTCATATCAAGAATAGAAAAAACAATCTTTGGGTGAACATACTTGAGAAAGCCTAAATCCTAGCATTTATGCCCATGGCCTGGATAATAATAATTTTATTCGGCTCCACAATGGAGGAAGAGAAGGCATCCAAGAATCCCCTAAATTGAGATGCCAAATAAAGACCTTAGAAGCTAAATATCATCATGGCTTTAACATTTCCAAAAATTTTCTGACTGTGAAAAGGTTGAGGGAGTCCCTGAAGAAATGTTTTGAAGCCATGAAAAGTCAGTCCCTTTGCCTGAAAGTTTTCTACTCCTGGTTCACAATAATATAAAGGTACCAGGGAAAGTCAAGGTTAGCTTTAAAATCATCACATGTACATATATGTCATCTTCTTGGTATATATATTTTTAAAAACTCAAGCATTATTCTGATAAAAAAGGGATCATGGAATCATAATTGTAGGTCTGGATGGAACTTTAATGGCCACCAAGGGAGACCAGTGATGGAGGATTTGGGTCCTGTGACTCCTTAATCAGTACTCTCCACTGTACCACACTGCCTTGTGTGCCTAACGCATCCTTCCTTCTGAAAAGCAAGCTTTATCAGGGTGCCCATCTGTGCAATACCAAATTTACTAATCACAAGCACCTGAAGGGAGATGCAGAGGGAGAAGGGACAACTGGAAAGAATCCAGTCTCTGGCAGGATGCCATCATCTCAAGGCTGGTTGGTTTTTCCAGGGTTTTTTGTGAGAGTCCTAATCTACCAATAAGAACTTTGAGTTCTTTCTTAAAGTTGCTGCTGCTGCTGCTGCTGCTGCTGCTGCTGCTATTGCTGCTGCTGCTGCTATTGCTGCTGCTGCTGTGGGCAACCCCAGGCCCATAACTATATGTATGCCTGACTCAGAAGTGTTTCTCACCCACAACCACCCCTACCACTTCCCTTGGTTTTCTGGGGAATGAGGGTTTTTCATCTGAAGATTAACCCAGATCAACACAGATGAGTTTGAGAGAAGCCAGACTGTTGCCTACTGTGGTGTGGAGGCCAGCCAGGGAATACAGCATTATAAGAGTGTGGGATAAACTTGGGAAGGGAATTAAGATGACCCCCAAAAGAGGGAGCTGGAGAGGGGCAGAAAGGACTCTAACAACATTTGGGATCTTCCTTCTTCAAAGGAGGTAAAGCCTATTAAAATTTCCAACTTACACACACATACACACACACACACACACACACACACACACACACAGCAGAGATGTGACCATCATCCAGATAAATTGTTTAAAAGCTTCCCCAAAATTGAGTTTGTAGCTCATTTAGTCAACCAGCATTTATTAGGCATGTACAATATACCAAGCACTGTGCTGAGTTCTGAGAATATAAAGAAAGGCAAAAACATGTTCCTATTCCCTGGAACTTACAATAAAAGCAAGGAGAAAATATGTAAACGATTGTGTACAAACATAATATTTGTTGTTGTCCAGTCATGTTTGACTCTTCCATGACCCCAATGGAGCATTTTTTTTTTGACAAATTCTAGAATGGTTTGCCATTTTCTTCTCCAAATATTTTTCCAGATGAGAAAACTGAGGGAAACGGGGTAAAGTGATTTGCACAGAATCAAACAGCTAATGAGTGTCTAAGGCCAGATTTGAACTCAGGAACATAAGGCTTCCTGATTCCAAGCCTAGAATGAGAGAAAAAGAAAGGTGGGGGAGAGAAAGAGAGATGGAGAAAATGAAGAAAGAGAGAGAGAGAGAGAGAGAGAGAGAGAGAGAGAGAGAGAGAGAGAGAGAGAGAGAGAAGGAAAGGGAGGAGAGAAAGAGAAGCAGAAAGAGGGAGAGAGAGGAGGAGGAAGAGGAGCAGGGAGGAAGGAAACAAGGGAGATAGGGAAAAAGAGAAACAGAGACAGAAAGACACAGAGAGAAAGAAAGACAGAGAAAAGGAAAGAGAGGGGAAGAAGAAGAGGAGGAAAGAAAAGAGGGAGGGAGGAAACAAGGGAGACAGGTAAAGAGAGAAATAGTGACAGAGAAAGAGACACAGAGAGAAAGAGAGAGACAGAGAAAGAGAGAGAGAGAGAGAGAGAGAGAGAGAGAGAGAGAGAGAGAGAGAGAGAGAGAGAGAGAGAGAGAGAGAGAGAATATATCAATATCAATGGAGGAAAGGGTGTAGAATTAAGTTTGGGAAAGGTTCCCTATAGAAGGTGGAATTTATTTGGGAGTTAAAGGAAGCAGGCAAGTCAGCAGGGAAGGGGAGAGCATTCCAGAATGGGGGAATTGCTCAGTGACTTTCCACATGTCCGTTGCATCAGAAATAGGCAACAAGAGAAGGGACAGGCAAAAAGACATTTAAAATTTATCAGTTCCCTATTTTGAAATCCAATGATAACACCTGAGCAGGATGTTTGGCTGACTGATACATCAATATGTTAAGGACTATATGTTTAGTGTGGAAATTCCCTCTACCAACACAGATAGCAGTAAGCCATTTTTCCCCTGAGGCAATTGGGGTTAAAAGTGACTTGTCCTGGGTCACACAGCTAGGAAGTGTTAAGCATCTGAGGTCAGATTTGAACTCGGGTCCTCCTGACTTCAGGGCTGGTGCAGCAACCTATTTGTAATGGCACCAAAATATAGACTTAGGGCTAGAAAGAGACACAGAGATTATCCCTTTATAGACCCAGAGAAGTTAAGAGTCTTCCCCAGAATCACACAGTTAGGAAGTATCTGAGGCTGGATTTGAACTCAGGGAGATGAGTCCTCCTGGCTCTAAAACCAGTGCTCTATTCACTGGGCCACCTAGCTGCCTGCATTACCACCTATAATTCTTCCTAATTGCTTCTTGGCCTCAAAAGTATACTATCCGGGAGAGCAGCAGCCACCATATCCTTGTCTTTCACCTACCACAAAGTTACAGAGATTTGGGTTCATTATTATGCTTTTCTATTTATATCTCCAGTACTTGGCACATAATAATAGTTTAATGTCCATTCATTCATTCATTCATTCATTTCCTATCCTAAAAGGTGACCAGTCCCATCCATGACTAACCCCCACCCAGAGACACTGAGACCTCAGTCCCTGTTGTCATGATCAATGGAAACTCACGGGATGACAGTTCAGTGACAGGACACAGAATGACTGGATCCCAAAAGAATCAGAACCATTAAGTGAAATCCAGACTCAGAAAAGACAGTAGTTTTCAAAGCATAATGAATAATTCACAGCATGGCTAAGTCATTCTGGGGGAGAAGATTATGTGGGGTGTCTCCTTCATCTCCCCACTACTATACAGGGGCCAAAAGAGGGCTGGGATGTACACCATCGTGATTCACCCTCCGTGTTTTGTCACATCCTGAGTTTCCAAGCCTTTCTCTCTTCCTGGTCATGCCAAAAGCATTAACAGTTTATGGATGATTCACTTCCTTGGAAGGGGGGAGAATGCATTCAAAAGTCTACCCACCTTGGTCACTTTTATCATTGTACCCTTTACTGGTTGTTTCCCAATAACCTTTCAGAGAATCCTTGAGATCATAGTGGGTCAGGATGCAGAGTGGAGATCAGGGTCAAGAACAGACAGATGAAGGGAGGACTAAAGGGAATCTTTCCCTCTGAAGGGAAATGAAGAGTGAGCACGTTCTGGAGGCAAGTAAGGAACGCTGACTAAAGAAAATGTAGGTAGTTAAAAAGAAGAGAGAAAGGAAAAGGAAAAAGTGCCTTGAAATGGACAAAAAAAAAAAATGGAAGCCACTGAGCTATAGATTGCATTTATAATTATAAGCGACCTGACATTGATATGACTAGTGCTTCAAATTTGAAAAGCACTTTAAGTCATTTAGCAAGCTTTGATTAAGTACTTGCTATGTGGCAGGCACTGATTATGCAAAGAGAAAAAAACAAAACAAAACAGGACTTTACAAAATATGGGGGTAAATACAAAATAGCTTGAGAAGAATAGAAAGTCCAACAGTAACAATATTACTTGCTACTTGCAGTGTCCAGAAAAATTGAAAAAAAGGACTTCTCTGAGATGCAAAATAGTGTTTGTAACAGCTTTCCAATAATTGAATCTTGTAACAAACTGATTAGGGTAGGTCAGTAATTCCAGAATTTAGATCTAGAAGAAACCATCTAATCCAATTTCCACATTTTACAGATGAGGAAACTAAAGACCAAAAGGTTTGGTGAATTAATTGTCCAAGTTATCACCAGTGGTAAAGGGTGGAACAATAGGAACAGTCAAGCCTTAAGGATACAAATTCAGTGCTCTTTTCTAGTCTAGGTAACACATTGTAGAAAATATACTTAAGACAAGTGCTTGGTACATGGTAGGTGCTTAATAAATGTTTATTCAATTGAAATGATTGTTGGGATAGAAAATACTCGTCTATGTTCTTTCATTGTAATTAAATATGAAGTTTTTATGGTTGTGGTTTTTCAGTCATTTTTCAGACATATCCTATCTTTGTGACCCCATTTAGGACTTTCTTGGCTAATACCCTAGAATGGTTTGCTCATTTCATTTTTCAGCTCATTTTACAAAGGAGGAAACTGAGGCAAATAGGGTTAAGTGCCTTGCCCAGAGTCACACAGCTAGTAAGTGTCTGAAGCTGAATTTGAATTTGGGAAGGTGAGTCTGCCTGATTTCAGGACCAGCAACATTCTATCCATTGTGTTGCTATCTCATGCTTTTTGCTCTATTTTCCTCAAATTATCTTGTAGCTAATTATCGGCTTATACACTGTATCCTATAAGATATAAATTGTTTGAGGACAGGGATCTCATTTTTATTTTTGATTCTTCTAGTATCATAGAATCATAAATTTACATCAAGAAAAAAGTTTAGAGGCCTTTAAATTCAACCTATTTTCCAAATGATGAAACTAAGCACAAATATTAAATAATTTGTTCAGGATCCCCTAGATTTTTGAGGTTACAGGTCAAGTAACTCTAAGTCCAGTCTAGGTAAGACTGGATTAGGACAGTGTTGCCCCCTATTCCTGGAATCTTTGTACTTCTTCATACAACCCAAGAGTTCATTAGCAGCTTTGGCAACCCATCACACTACTGACTCATGTTGGGCTTGGAATCCATTTAACCCCCCCAAATCTATTTTTAGAACTACTGTGGTAGTTGTCTAACCATGCATTTAACACTTGTGAAATTGATTTTTGGGCCCAAGTGCACAAGTTTCTTTTTATTCCTAATGAAGTGTACATTATTAGATTCAGCCCAGTGCTTTAACCCATCAAAATACTTTGGATCCTGACTCTGTGAGATATATTATGAGCTATCCTTCCCAACTTTAAGTCTTTTTCAAGTTAGATGCACATTCCACTTATGTATTTAACCAATCAACTGGTTAAAATTGTGAGCACAGGGTGAAGCACGGATCCTTGGAGTACTCTATTGGAGACATGCCATGTTAATATTAACCATGAACATGGTTCTAGCCTATCCTGGCAGAATGCACATCACTGTCCCATGAGTCTGGGCACCTGACTATTTCTCAATCTATCTGATTATATTCTTGTCTAACCTATACCTTTCTCATGCTGAAAAAAAGGAAATAAGGTTAACCTGAGATGAACTATTCTTGATGAAGTGAGAATACAAACCTGAATATAAGTTAAACTTGAACTTTAAAAAAATAAATGAAGGTGATATTTTAAAAAATCAATAAAAATAATATAAAAATTGGAGACAGACAAAAATAAAGTGAGGGAACTGAATGAGATGATTTCTAAGGACTTCCCAATTCTATAATCTGAGAGAGGGAAGAAGAGAGGGAGAGAGGGAGAGAGAGAGAGAGAGAGACAGAGAGAGAGAGAGAGAGAGAGAAAGAGAGAGAGAGAGAGAGAGAGAGAGAGAGAGAGAGAGAGAGAGAGAGAGAGAGAGAGAGAGAGAGAGAGAGAAAGAAAAGCAGTGAGCAAGGGATGGAAAGAGGAAGGGAGAAAGAGAGAGAGAAAGGGGGAGGAAAGGAGAGAAGGAAAGAGGGAGAGAAGAAGGGATGGAGAAAGTATAAGAGTTGTGATCCAAGATCCAAAAGCAAGGGGATCGAAAGCATTTCTCCGGGAATGAAACAGAGAGCACCACTGATGGAAAGTTGAGGTTATACAAGGCAGAGGTGAGGAAAGAGAACATTCTAGAACATTAAGGCAAGTTGAGTGGAATATTCCCTAGAAACTAGCAGTAGTGGTGACAGTGGCTACCCACTAATTTTAAGGATAAAATTGGGGAACCAATTATTATTACTTAACAAATCATTATTGTTGTTATCACTACAAATTTATAAAAACAAGAGCCACAAATCATTTATGAAAGCCATCAATTTCCCATGTAAGCTATTTCCTCACATTGGGTGCAGTAAATTAAATGCTAAAGAAGGCAGCTAATACAATACCAAAGTTATTCTCTAAAACTGCCTCTGTGCCTCTGTCTGGTTTCAACTCCAAGGAACAAGATAACCTATAGTTGCACTCCTACCCCTGTATTTGCCTGCCTCCTTTTATGTATTGTGTTCCTCACCCTCATCCCCTCTCAATTAGATTATAAACAACTTAAAGGCAGGGACTGTCTTTCTTGTTGCTAGTTGCATTCCCAGGGCTTAGCCCATTGTCTAGCATATAGTAAGTGTCTAATAAATGTCTACTGGATTGGATTGGTTTCTTTCCAGTTCTAAATTTATGGTCTGTAGTCCTATGTTCTTGAATATGGGTTCAGAGATGGACTGTTTCTCATCAAAACTTAAAAAAAGCCCATCTCCAAGTTGGCTACATCAGGTGGGATTATTTTTTCATCCACAGCAATTCATGACACTATAGAAGGATTGTGATCTATTCAGGAGAGGAACATTCCCATACCACTGACCAAAGGTCCTTAAAATTCTTCTAAAAATGCTCTGTACAAAAGCATTTAAACAACATTTATAAGATTGTATTAGATGGCCTAGTTGTGGTGTGATGTATACATACTGATAAAAAGACAGCCCTTCGCAAAGGCTGCTGGGTAAGGAAAACTGCAGTCATCAATCACAAGTTTATCCTACAACTTGAGCATAATGATGAGGATCTAAAACAAGAGTTTGTTGACCTGCGGTCCATGGACCCCTAAAGAATCTGTGGATAGATTTGATGAGTTCAGTGAACTTGGGAAAAATTAAATCTTTTTTTTTTTCTTCATCAATTTTTGTTATAATCCTCTGTGTTTTATCTTATGCATTTAAAAACATGATTTTGAGAAGGATCCTATCAGCTTCACCAAACTGCCAAAGGAGAACCCCTGGCATGCAAGGAAGCCATTTAGAAGTCCAATATGAAGAGTCTGAATGAAAATGACAGAAAAGATGGGACTAAAACAAGAGCTTTCCTGGTACTTTGGACACATCTCTATAATGATGCATAAACATTCTGCACAGCCCTCCTAGCTTCTCAGGATCCAGGCTCTAATTGTGGTTTCATTTCTTTTACTCCTCCTATGGATTTATGCCCACAAACATTTCATTGTGAAGGATACAGTTTATCCTAGTTTGCCTCACTGTGGTCATTTAGCTATGAACGATGGTTTCACTTCTGGTTTGGGAAATAAGCACCATTAATGGGAGGCTGCCATATCCCCGCCACTCTGAACACAAGAGCAAATGGGTTCCCCCTCCTCCAGACAGATATCAGGCAGGCAGAGCTTCCCATGGATGGGAAAATATTTGTCATTGTGGTGACAGAAACAGGGACACAGAATTTTCCCTTCTTGACAGTGAGTAATACCAGCTTCTACTTTGGTGTTAAGTGGGCACTCACATTTAGCCCCACCCTTTGCCTTCCTTTAATCTCCCCCTACCCTATTTTTTTATGAAGTGGCAATATAGGATAGTGAATAGAGCACTAGACAAGAAGCTGGAAGACATGGATTCAAATCCCAATTCTGACATTAATAGTTATATAACCCTGGAACAAATCACTTAACCACTCTGTGCCTCAGCTGCTTTCTTTGAAAAAATAAGGGTCTGAAAGGGAATGTCAACTTAATAGTTTCTAAATCCCTTCTAATTCTTAATGTAGGGTACTAAACTCTATGATCTCACAATAACCAAGACAGATCTTCCCTTCCCTTAAACACAACCTAATGCTCCCAAAGCAATACTGATTCTGAGACTGTAAATTCATATGACAATATGCTTTCTGTATACTCCCAGTACTGTTGGAAAGGGACAGCTAGGTGGTACAGTGCATAGAGCATTGGTCCTGAAGTCAGGAACACTTGTCTTCAAGAGTTCAATTCTGGTCTCAAACACTTACTAGCCATGTGATCCTGAGCAAAGCACTCCAATATCTTTGCCAAGAAAACCCAAAATGGGGTCATAAAGACTCAAACAGCTGGAAAACTACTCAGCAACTCAACCTACGGATAATGGGTCCTATTCAAAGGCCCACTTGCTCTATAAAGACATCCAAGGGTACCAGCTATTACTTCCTCCTGTCACAGCTTGCAACAATGTATGGAATAATCTTTCACTGACTTCTTTTCTAGAGTATAAAGTATACTTTAGTATATATATATATATATATATATATATATATATATATATATATGTACATATATATGTATATATATATATTTAGATATACTATATATAGTAGTTCTAAAGTATACTTAAGTATATATGTGTGTATACATATGTATATATATGTATACACACATATGTATATATATGTATACACATATACACACAGTACTATATATAGTAATATAAAGTCTAAAGTATAAGAAGGTGAGTTGCTTAACCAAAACATAAGACAGGAACAAGATACAAAACAGCTCCTCTCCTCCTTTATTGCCAAATAGTCAAAGACTAGAAGGAACTTGGAAATCACTAATTCAGCTCCTTTTTATATATGGAGAAAATAAGGCCCCATACATGGGAAATGAAGTAATAAATGAGAGTCAGCATTCAAACCTGGGTCCTCAGAACCATGTGCTTTCCAAAGCACCTTGCTGCCTCCAATTTCCCAACTGTATGTTTTGTTCCTCTCATATATATTCAAAATAGTTATACTTAAAATATAACAAAGAGTAGTCTTTTTCCTATTTGTATTTTTAAACTCATAAAAATGAAAATCATTTATTCACTTTGAAGTGTATAGTTTACTAAACTTCAAAGATAAAACCTTCATGCTAATTAGAAAGCATAGTTAGCTTTGTCTCCTTTGAAAGGTAGCATGGTTTAATGGACAGAATTTTTAAATAAGAAAGATTTGGATTCATATTCTGTCTTCGACATATACTACCTGAGTGACCTTAGTCAAGTCATTTAGACTCTTGTTGCCTCAGGCAATTCTGTAAGATTTTATAGCAGCCAGTTGCAAATCTGCATTAGTGGAGGAAAATTCCACACTGGAAATTGTATATAGTTCATTGATTCATTGTGTGGTGGTTTCATTGGTATAGTTCTATATGCCAATGGAATCAGTCTGGAACACTTCCTTCCATCTCTCCCCTCCCACCCAATCTGTGACCTCCCAGGTAATCACACCTGCTTAGCCTGTGCATAGCTTGCTATATTCCAAGCCGTACCTTCCCAGGCATTCTTGCCTTTTTATCCTGCCCTTAATCTGCAATAATTCATGTCATTCTGACCTGGCACTAAACCCCCATTTCAGTTTGCTTATTGACCGGTGGAGGCCAGGAAACTTTGGGAGTAGATATGCTTGAAGCAGATGACAACAGATCTGCAAGAATGATAAAGCCACCTGCCTGGATAGGAGGACAATTTGTCTGAGAATGCTAAAATTGAACCCAACTTTCACATAGTCTCTTCATATACTGAATGATTTATCTACTTTTTGTTTTCTTTTTGTGTTTCCTTAGCAATATTGTAGTAAGAAAGCATTTAAGGGAAGCATTAATGATAATAAAGAGCTTCTTCACTTTACTATTCTTCACTTGGAAAACATCAATGTCTATTTCTTTATTTCACTTTTTCATGATCTCTGTGAGAATCAGAGCAGCTGGTCTGATTTCTGGCATTTCCACAGATTGTGCATTCCACACAATTCACAGAAATAAATTCTAATATTCAGTATAAGAAAACTTTCAAAATTTGGTAGTAAATTTTTTTGTGTATCATGACAGCTGCTATTCTGAACATAGAAAGTAAAACATTTGTTAAAAAAATAAGAATTATTACCTACCAGAGCCAGTAATCTGCCATCCTCCTTCATAGCAAGATAGCGGTTGGCACAAACTCCTTTAATAGACACTACTCCTCTCTCTTCTGCCTGAAGTTGAAGTTTAACTGTGAAAAGAGAAAAACAACAGGGGGGCAATGACTTCAGGGCCAATGGTACCATAAGCCCTGATGCCATCCTAGGCTTCTGAGAGGGAAGGGACCCAACTCCCGTACTTTACAGAGGAGAAAACAAGAGCCCATAAACAAGAAGGGACTTACCAAATATCACACAGATTTGAAAAGCAAAGCCAGAACTAAAACTCAGTTGTTCTAATGCCACTCCACCACCTAGCAGTACCAACATTTTCTCTCCTAATTTTGTGGAAATTTTTTTAATTAAAGGGTAATAAAATACAATATTTTTCTGAGATTCAAGACTCAGAATCCTTACACTCAGTTAGCTATTTCTATTTGGATGAAATACAACCATGGGGAAATTGGCTATCTCCCCTCAGGGGAAAAAGCAGCACATTTTTAATCTTAACCTGAATCATTAATTATATTTTCTCTATCAAGTTCTTAAGTCTAACCAATCACCAAAATAAATTAAATTACAACCATCTCTGAGATATAAATGCTTATAGGGAAAATCCAATGATTATCAGCATACTCCTGAGTGCAACTAACTAGTTATATGATTTATTTATAGGATAGTAATACAGAAAAAGACGAAAATGACATCTAGTTTAATCCCCTCATTTTTACACAGGAGGAAACTAAAGCCCAGAGGAAATTATTTGACCAAAGTCACACAGGCAGCAGAGCCCAGATGCAAATCCAGGAGTTCAGATTTCAAATCATCCTGTGTTCTCTCAAGTACCCTACACTGTCTCTCCTTAAAATAGGTATTCTTAATCTTTGGGGCTCAGACTCTTTTGGCTAATGAAATCTGTGGATTCCTTCTTAGAATAATATTTTTAAATGTGTAAAATAAAATGTAGATTATTACAAAGGAAAACAATTAATTAAATAATATTTTAAGAAAGACAAACTGAAAGATTTCCAGGCTAAGAACCCTAGTCTTAGATAGTGATTTGGCTTTCCATTCACCTCCTTTCTTCCTTTCTTCTGATTTTAGCTTCACAACTGTAAAAGATAATTTTATGGAATGAATGATGTTTTGTGCCTAATTCCTTTCCTTATATATTGATTGTCCTATTTGGCCTAGCAACCAAAGCACCTTCTGGAGGAGGGCACTGGAGAACTGAGATTGCAGGCACATAGGAAGTCTACCTAGAAATGTGTCAGTACCTGAAAATAAAACAGAGATTTCCTGCTTTTATATATAGAGAGAAACCAAAATCTCACAAGAGGTGAGACATGAACAACAGGCTTAGGAGAAGATAAAGTTTGGAAGCATAACAGATACAAAGGAACAAGAGGAACTCCTAGGGATCATTAAGACCATTGCTGTTGCTATACCAATTATAAATGGATCAACATATAGATCAATTGATCAATAGATAAATAGATAAATAGACAGAATAGAAAGAAATATAAATAGAGAGGAAGGAAACAAACTAAAAAAGAAAAATCAAAGAAACAAAGGCAAAGAAACAAAGACAAGGGAAGGAAGGAAGGAAGGAAGGAAGGAAGGAAGGAAGGAAGGAAGGAAGGAAGGAAGGAAGGAAGGAAGGAAGGAAGGAAGGAAGGAAGGAAGGAAGGAAGGAAGGAAGGAAGGAAGGAAGGAAGGAAGGAAGGAAGGAAGGAAGGAAGGAAGGAAGGAAGGAAGGAAGGAAGGAAGGAAGGAAGGAAGGAAGGAGAGGAAAAGTATTTTTTAAAAAGAAAGATAATAGATTGATGGATAGACAGATAGAAAGATGGATGGATGAAATACAAAGACAGAAAGACAGATGGACAAATAAATGGATGGATAGATAGATGATAGACAAATGGAACAGACATTCAGAGAGATAGATATAAAGATAGATATGTCCAATGCAACTGATGAAGAAATGACTAGAGCTTCCCTCTCTCCTCTCCTTCCTGGGGAGAGTATCTATACAAGGTTCATCTGGTAATTCACAGTTTCTATTTTTCTCTCTCTGGCATTTCTCTCTCTGTATCTTTCTCAATCTCTGTTTGTCTCTGTCTTTGTCTGTCTCTTTCTCTCTCTGTCTTTTTTATCTCCCCAGCTAATCATTGATTGACAGACCCATTTTTATACAGTTTTTGAACAAGAATAATTGTTACATTTTAAAATAAAGTTTTAAGGGAACACGGAAACTATGGATATAATTGGTTCCCTTAGCAATCTTATTTACATTGTGTTAAGCATGTAAAAGCATTATGTTAAGAAGGAAATCATAAGCTTCACCAGACTTCCAAAAGCATCCATTACACATACATGATGACTAAGTCTAAAACTAGTCCACACATTCTCACTTATAATATTAATTATACAAAAACATTACACCACTATGTACACATTTCTTTTTTTAATTAATACATTTTTCTTAACAACATAATGATTTCAACATGTCACTGATTAAATAAAACAAAGATTAAAAACCTCAATTAAATCCTTCAAATCCAAAGTATTCATATTTTGAAAGCCAACATTTAAATGTTAATACAAATATTAGCAATATCAACTTATCAACATTTACTCTGAGTCCCTTCTGATCTCTCATCTGTTTGTGCACTTGTGTGTTTATTTATAGGCAATGTTCACAAAGCCAACTCTGACATCATTTCAAAACACAGAAGGGCCCTTCTGTCCTTAAGACCATAGTCCTTAAGGCTACATTAGCAACATGTAAACTCCAGAAGGTTCTACAGGGAAGGTGGGGCTCTCAAAATGGTTCCTGCCCCAGATTGTCTACTTTTATGACCAAATTAGCTCAATACGGGCTTATTGGTAATGAGATCTTTGGCCATAGCAATGTGAGAAAGGCAGAAGAGAAAAAGAAAGAGGAGGAAGGAGTGAGGAATAGGGAGGAGGTATCAGAGGGGGAGAGAAACAAGGAGGGGAAGAGAGAAGAGAAGAACACAGAATAGCCCTCAGTTCTGTGCTACCTCTTCCATTTGTAAAGTTGAAGGTCAGCAAGTATTAGAAAAAAAGAAGAGAGGGTTAAGAATCACATTATTTTTGGCTATCCTATCAACATTAATTTAAGCTGAATCATACATTCTTATCATTCCTAATATATAATGAAATCCAAAGAGAGAGAAAAAGTTGTAGTTAAATTGAAAGAGTTTTCTTAGAGAAGCAGAGATGGTCTTAACAAGCATCCAGACAGAGTGTAAGTCAATGACCATTTATTAAGTGCCTATTATGTACCATGGACTGTACTAAGCAATGGAAATACAGAAAAAGGCAAAAAAAAAACATTGTCCCTAGCTTTGAGGAATTCATAATTCATTGAGAGAATTATTGTGTAAATTACTGTGTACATAGAAGGTTTAAACTATGTGAATGGCAGATAATTTCAAAGGAAAGGCACTTACAGTGGAGCAGAGGGGGAGAAGGAAAGGCCTCTTGAGATGAGAGTTGAATCTTGAAAGCTGATGCCAGGGAAACCAGAAGGAGGAAATGAGAAGGGGGAGAGAGTCAGTCAGATAGGAGCAGAATCAGGAAAGAGCAATGTCACTAAAACCTAGAAAAGAGAAAATTCCCAGGAGAAGAGGATGATCCAAAGTGTCAAAAGCTGCAAAGAAGTCAAGAAGGATAAGAATTAATACAAAGAAAAGAATACCTTCATTGAGCATTTTTTTAAAAACAGCCAATATTTCCATGAAAGTAAATGCAGTCTTTATGCCAATTTTTGTTATAGAGACAAGAGAGGTAAAGAAATTTCTTTTTTATCTTTTTATTTCATTTTATTGATTATTTTGTATTTTATTTTTCCCCAGTTACCTGTAAAAACAATTTTAACATTTGTTTTTAAACTTTAAGTTCTAAATTCTCTTCCCACTCCTAACACTTATTGAGAAGGCACATGTGAAGTCAATCATGTGATGAAAGAAAACATAAGAAACAGATCTCCCCCCCCCCCCCCCCCCCCCGAAAAAAAAAACTTAAGAAAAATAAACTTTAAAAAAATATGCTTCAATCTGTATTGAGACGCAATCAGTTTTTCTCTGGATGTAGGTAGCATTTTTCATCACAAGTTCTTCAGAGTTGTCTTGGATCATTGTATTGCGGAGAATAGCCAAGTTATTCACAGCTGATCATCTTATAATATGCTATTATTTTATATACAATACATTTCACTTTTCATGAGTTCATGGAAGTCTTTTCAGGTTTTTCTGAGAGTATTCTGCTCATCATTTCTTATAGCACAATGGCATTTCATCATAATACCACATATCACAATTTATTCAGCCATTCTCCAATTTATAAGTATTTCCTCAATTTCCAATTCTTTGTCTTGAGAAAAGAGCTGCTAAAATATTTTTGTACATATAAACATTTTTGTTTATCCTTTTCCTTTTTAAAATCTCTTTTGGGATGAGGTAGAGAAATTTATATAAAAATTTGGTCAAGGATATCAACATATATTCAATAATTGATGACTTCATTGCAAAGTGAAGAAGGGATAGCAAAAAAAATACGATTGAGGATTATGAAAAGACTTATAGAATGGAGGGAAGACACCTATTTTTTGAATCTCTTCCTACAGCAAGGAATTAGAGGTACTGTATATGGCCTTATTTATTAGCAAAATGAATGATTACCAAGATAAGAGTTATTTCTGTCATAGAACTCTGGTTCTATATCTCATAAGCAATCATTACCCCAAGACTTGAGATAATCAACTCAAGAGCTGTTCCCACAAGTCTCTAGAATACTTGTATGTCCTTTACTTCTGGGTAGAAACCACTTGAGCCATGGAAATAATTATATTGTAATCCTCTTCCCATTTGTGATTTATATTATTTATATATTTATATATTCATCTTTAGTTAAGCAGAAGGACCTTCTCCTTTTCAGGAAAAATTCAAAGGTTTGCAAACTTAATTCTTCACTATGAAATTAATTAAATTAAATCACTACTTGATTGTCAATACTCCTGAATCTTATCTCTTCTGTTTTGTTTCTGGTCATTCTCAGTAGAGACCACGCAAATAAAATTCTGTTAATACCTGCTATTTCACTACTCATATATTTAAAATAAACTGAATTTGGTCCCAACCACAAAGAGATCAGAGGTAATTAGAAATAAACAGAAATGTAAATAGAGGCAGAGAGTCCAGTATCTTCCTAAATATTAGAAATTTTCCTAATGGAGAGCTCATATAACCATCTGCTCCAAGATTTGAAAGAGGGCAGCAATGCTTAAGCTTACACTTAGCATACATCTAAGAATATATTTCTGACTATTTCAGACATGATGTTAGAATATGGAAAGTTGCCAAGAGAATGGGATGGACAACTTTTTAGCTCCTCCTTAATTTGGTCATTATTGTACTGAAAATGAATTCTAGTGCTAAATATAAATTACTGGGAATAATGTCAAATTTTATTTTATCCATGGCTTTGCTTCCCTTTATAAACATGAATAATAAAAAAATGACTCCTCTCCTCCCCTTTCTGCCTCTCTATTTTTATTTCTCTCTCTCCATATCTCCCTCCCTCCTTTTACTCTTTCTTTCTTTTCCTCTCCCTTCTTTTCTCCATTTTCCCTTTCTCTCCTACTTTTTCATGTCTCTCTCCTTTTCCCTCTTTTTCTATCTGTCCCACCCTCCCTCTCTTCTTCCATGCCTCTCATCCTTCTTCTCTTCCTTCTTCTCAATCCTTCTTTCTGACTTTCTCTTTCCTCCCTCAGTCTTTCTTTTCCTCCCCCTCATTCTCTTTCTGTTTCTCTTCTCTTTCATTCTCCTTCTCTTTCTCTCTCCCTCCTTTCTTCCATCTTTCCCTCTTTCCTTTCTTCTCTCTTTCTTTTTCTCTCTTTTAGTTTCTACCCCCTCCCTCTTTCTTTGTCTAGTTCATGTCTCTCCCATTTCTCTCTATTCCCCTCTATCTCTTTCCTATCTTCTCTCTTCTTCTCACCCTTCCTTCATAAAATGAGGAGATAGGATCAGATAACCTCTCTGATCCCTTCCAGCTCTAAAATTATGATTTAACTTGGTCTTTCAATAGTTAAATTGCCTGTCACTTTAACATGGAAGAAAGTATATAAAAGAATGGAAACTAGATGGTATATTGTATAGAGGGCCATACGTGCAGTCAGGAAAAATCAAGTTCAAATTATGCTCAGACTCTTACGAGTTATGTGACTTAGGACAAATCACTTGATACCTTTTAGCCTATTTTTTCATCTATAAAATGGAGATAATAATAACATCTATCTTAGAGCGTTGTTGAGAGATTCAACTGAGATGAGTAAAACATCTTGCAAATCTTAAAGTGCTAGTAAATTTTAACTATTTTATTAATACAATTTATAGATGCGGGCATCATAAAAGACTAGAAGTCAAAAAGATCTTTTTAATGTCTAATCTAATCCCGCCCCTAGAAACAGAGGAATGATGTAAAGCATTCTCTACATTTTTCAGGAAATGAAGCAATTTATTGAACTGGCCAACTGTTGAAGACAGCTGTGGGACAAACTAACCTTCTCCTTTGAAGCACAAAAGAGTTTAGTTCCTTTTGTGCCTAATCTGGTGAGTACCAGTCTTGGCCTGCTGTCTGAAAATAATAAAACATCCCTCAGTATGCACCATCATAATTATGTGGGTTAATGGGAAATCCAGCATGGTTTCCCCAGTCCATGGAAATTCTGTCTTAATGATGTAAACTACCTCTTCAGGCATTCACAGAAAGGAAAAATTTCGGCCATCAAGTCCCAAAAATGTAGTACATCTAAGGGTTGCCTCATTCTCACTAAGTAAGGATTATATTTATAGCATGGGGACAGCAATTAACACTCCAAAGAAAATTAATTAAAGATGCATAATCATCCAATAAATTCATGTCTTCAAATAAGCTATTTTAGTAGGTGTTAGGAGAGGATTAGTGTTTAATATGCTATAGGCCTGGTTTTTATGAGGGTCTGAGTCAGGAAAATCTAATTTCAAATCCAGCCTCAGGCACTTATTTTTGGGAAGACCCTGGTCAAGTTGTTCAATCTGTCAGCTTCTTTTCCCAAACTGTAAAATGGAAATAATAATAATACCTACTTCCCAGGATTGTTGTGAGAATCAAGTGAGATAGTAATTGTAAAGTGCTTAATCCAGTGCCTGACACAGTAGATATTTAAATATTTATTGTCTGAGGTGATTCAGGAAGGCTTACCATATGCTGGGCATCCTAAAACCTTGGTGAAAGCAGCACAAGACAAGCAGGCAAGACTGAGTTTCACTTTGCATTTTCCCAGGGAAAAATCACAGTCACATGCATGAGATTGTACATTTCAGAGTGTTAGAGTGAATATATTAGAGGGTTATGAAATAAAATGGGAAGGCAGAGGGCGAAAGTCACGGGGAAAAACCAAGGAGGTATCCAAAAAGGAAGAACTGAGTTCCTTCCAACTATACCTTCAAACAAGCAAACAGACAAGCAAAACAACAATCATAACAAAAACAGGGCTATATCTTACACAAATACACACTGAGTCCAAGTATCCAATGGCTTTCATCCCTTCCAGATTGATTAATTAGGTTGTTCCTACTTGGCCTTTGATTAATCAGAAAACACATGAGATTATTCAGCTCCTGGCTCCCAGAAATCCCTTTGTCCTTTTGGGGAATTCTCACTGAGCTCCCCAAGGCATGATATCGTGCTCTGCTGGGATTCTTATAGAGTCCTCAAGTTCCCTTTCCTTGGGGAACCTAGTTTTTCAACCCCGACAATGTTATTAGAGGGGCATGCTACAATACCAATGGGAAAGCCAGGATCTGATTTTTTTTTTAAGTTGACAAGGTTATCCTCTGGTGGAGGTGGAAAGGGGAGACAGAAATTCTTCTATATCCTAAATGATTCTCAATCAGAGCCTTAGAAGGACTACTCTATCTAGACTGGAACTTATATTTGAATGCCTATGTTTCTCTTGTTTTCTTGTTTCAATCATGTCTGACTCTTTGTGATCTTCTTGGAAAAGATACTGGAGTGATTAGCCAGTTCTTTTTCCAACTCATTTTACAGATGAGGGAACTGAAGCAAACAAAGTTACATAACTTGTCCAGAATCACACAGCTAGGAAATGTCTGAGGCCGGATTTGAACTCAGAAAAATAAGTCTTCAAGATGCTAAGCCCAACACTCTGTCCATGTTTCATCTAGCTACTTAGGTTCTACTTGCTCACTATTTCTTTCAAGATACACAGGCCATGAATGAATGTATTCAACCAATCCCAATATACTTGGGTATTCAATGGCTTTCATTTCTTCAAAAATCATGAGTTAGATTGTTGGCACTCTGATTAATTAATGCCTCTATTGATTAAATCAATAGAGATGTTCTCATCTAATATTTTAGTATATATGGCATCTTGTTAGTTAATTTAAGTTGGGAGAGAAAAGTGATTGAATGGACTTTTACTCTCCTACTAAGAGGATTCTCATTCAGTTTATGCATTATTAGTGAGATTTAAAAAAAAAACAAAGGTCAACTTCCTCCATTTTCCCATATTTTCTTATGATTTAAAAAAAATCCATCACCCAATACCAATTTGTTAAGCAAACTCTCTTAACTTCCCTAGTCTGGTTCATATACACATTTTATATATATATACACACACACACACACACACACACACACACACATATATATATACATATATATACACACACATATATATACATATATACACACATATATACACACACACATATATACATACACACATATATATATATACATACATATATATGTATGTATATGTATGTATGTGTGTATATATATATATATGACCACTGAATTTGTAATCAAAGTTTTTCCAGCATAATAGAACCTGCAAAGGATCTTTCACTGAAATTGCTTTCAAGAACACAAGATCATTTCTACTCTAAAAAGATACAACTAGGTGGCATAATGAATAGAGTGAATTTGAGAAAGATCTGAGTTCAATAAAGTATGAGGTATACTTCAGTTGAGAAGGCAGAGGAGATAAGAGCTATGAAAGTTTTGAAGAGAGAAGAAAAGGTTTGGAATAGCTATCATGGAGAGTGTGGAGAGGCTCAAATCTCTCTAAGGAGGAGTAAAATCATTGTCTTGCTACAGTCAGAGTATAAATCAGAAAACATACATTTGTAGTTGACACAGTCATGATTTTTTGTGTGATTATTTCCAGTTTCATTCAATATCACATGAAAAGGTGATGAAGATCTCTTCATATATGATGTGATTTTTCAAATTGTATGTAGGCATGCCCCCCTTTTTTATTACAAAACCATTGTGTTCTCAGTCACATCTTCCATCAATGAAAATGATTTCCTTACTTTTATTTAGATGAAATTAATTTATCAAAATTTTATAAAAATCTTAGATACAATTAAAGAAACAGTACAACATATGCAGTAGCCAAATAGTGTACATTTCATCCTTGATTCCAATATTTAACTGACCCTAAAAAATTTTAAACAATTGTGTCATCATCATCATCATTCTTATTGTCATCCTATCACTGGAATTTTCTGGGACATAAAATAAAAGTTGAACTTCACCTAATACAAATTTGTTACCTCAAATGTTTATACAGGATCGGAGGACACTTTTATAGAAATGTCTATGTTTATCAAAATATAGAGAGAAACATGGATACATTGATTTAAAGATATTTAAGAGTAAACTCTGGGTAGGAACAATAAGAAACTTTAAGAGATATTGACATTTTAGGAGTGCCCCTAAATCAAACTCTCTAAGGCCAAAGATTAGGGATTTCTATAAAAGAAATTACATATGTAGATTCTGTTTATTCATATTATGTTGCTCTCTCTCACCACATTCCCCATACTATTTGGCATTTAACAGATGCACATAGAATGTTTGTTGAATGCTTAATGAATTGACCTGAATATTTGAGAGGGGATAGTTTGAAGCCAAAAAAGTTACAGTAGTCCAAGTAAGAAATGATAATTAGAGTGGTAATGCAGTAGAAAGATAATATAAAGATAGACTCAAGAAGATTGGGAGCCATTTGCATTGGCTTATTAACCAAATTTCAATCTATTTAATTCTCTGCCTCAGTTTTCATATTTGTAAAATAGAAATGTTATCCTTACTCTAAGAATGGAGACTTTGTTTGCATTTCATAAGACTGGCTAAAATAAATACATAACATTGTTACCACAGTCCCCACGGTGTGCCAAAGATCTTTCTTTCCTCCAAGCCAAACCATCTCAAAGTGAACAATTTTAAATAATTCTTTTTAATGAATGACTGCTGTTTTCTGCCAACACAGGGCAGCCACAGGCAGTTTTAGTCCATAAAAACAACCAGTTACCACACTTCCTGTTCCTCTAAAGCCTGTCCCCCACTAGATTTATGACTTCACAAACTTAAAAAGTATTTTCTCTGGCTGACAGACAGGTATGAGCATACTCTGTGGCACATTCAGCCAACCCCATTCAACAGATAGGCTGCTGTAATGCCAAAGCTAGCCTACTCAAGAATGATGGGAAAGACAGACAGATAGCACATGGAAAAGTAGGGACTCTCTTTGCCCATCTGGCACTTTGTGACATTTCAGCTCAAGGGTGTAATACAGGAAGCTAAGTCTTCTCCATGTCTCTGCTGCTACACAGCAGGCACAGTAGCTGCTAGGGATCCAAGAGCACTAGGGAGGAGAAAAAGGGAGAAAGCAGGATTCCAAGAACTCTCCCACTGATGGCTCCAGCAGGTTGGGTGGAGACAAGAAGACTTTCCCTCTGCAAAGGTTCTCCATCTCTCAGTGACTGCATGATGGATCTGACTCACCTGGTCTCTAGAGAATTTCCCTGGCTTGCAACCTAGAGGTAGTCTAAATGAAACCATGACATCTTGCCAACCTTGGGTAGTGGTGATCTGTGATTATGCATGTCTGCTGAAGTTTTAGCTGTTTGGGTCTCCCCAAAATCTCTTGGTACCTATTTGGTACAGCAGCTCTAAACAAGAGCAAAAGCTAGTTTAAGATTTATCAGATTTAGATCATTTCCAAATAGACTCGTCTTCACAAAATCAGCAAATGTTGGAAAAGAAGAAGGGATATTTCAACTAAAAAGAATAGGCCAGCTACTTATTACTTGTATGATACAGGGCAAACTCTGGTTTCTGTAGGTCTCCATTTCAGAATCCATAAAATGAAAAGGATGAACAATTGCTAAGTTTCTTCTCAGGCTAATCCTATGACTTCTCAGAGAATCAGTTTCTCCAGCTTTAAAGTAAGGGATTTGCACTATTGATCAGAGAAATGCAAATTAAGACAACTCTGAGATACCACTACATACCTGTCAGATTGGCTAAGATGACAGGAACAAATAATGATGAATGTTGGAGGGGATGTGGGAAAACTGGGACACTAATACATTGCTGGTGGAGTTGTGAAAGAATCCAACCATTCTGGAGAGCAATCTGGAATTATGCCCCAAAAGTTATCAAACTGTGCATACCCTTTGATACAGCAGTGCTACTACTGGACTTATATCCCAAAGAGATTTTAAAGGAGGGAAAGGGACCTGTGTGTGGCAAAATGTTTGTGGCAGCCCTTTTTGTAGTGGCTAGAAACTGGAAAATGAATGGATGCCCATCAATTGGAGAATGGTTGGGTAAATTATGGTATATGAAGGTTATGGAATATTATTGCTCTGTAGGAAATGACCAGCAGGATGAATACAGAGAGGTTTGGAGAGACTTACATCAACTGATGCTGAGTGAAATGAGCAGAACCAGGAGATCGCTGTACACTTCAACAACAATACTGTATGAGGATGTATTCTGATGGAAGTGGATATCTTCAACATAGAGAAGAGCTAATTCAGTTCCATTTGATCAATGATGGACAGAATCAGCTACACCCAGAGAAGGAACATTGGGAAATGAGTGCAAACTGTTTGCATTTTTGTTTTTCTTCCCAGGTTATTTTTACCTTCTAAATCCAATTCTCCCTGTGCAACAAGAGAACTGTTCAGTTCTGCACACATATATTGTATCTAGGATATACTATAACATATCTAACATGTATACTAGTTACTGGATACTAACATGTATACTAGTTACTGGATGACCTTGAAGCTCCCTTCCAATTCTAGAATTCCATAAACTTAGCTGCTTGGATGACATCATTAGTATTCAAGGAAAATTCATCTGACTTCTTAATTGGAAATGTATTATTAATTATATTAGGAAAGAAGAACATCCAGGTTGTTTACTGAAAAGAAACAGGCCTAAAGTCAGAAAAACTCATGTTCCTGAGTCCAAAATTTGCCTCAGACACTGACTAATTGTGTGACCCTATGCAAGTCATTTAACCTTGTTTGCCTTAGTTTTCTCATCTGTAAAATGAACTGGAGAAGGAAATGGCAAACTACTCCAGCAACTTTGCTGGGGTTATAAAGAGTTGGGCATAACTGAAAAATGACTGACTAACAATAAATCAGGGAACAAGCATTTATTTATTAAATTCTTACTATGTGCAAGGAATTGTGTCAAATACGGAGAATACAAATAAAAGTAGACAAGTAGTGCCCATTCTCAAGGGACTTTCATTCTAATAGGGGAAGATAGCACACTGAGGGGAATAGGTTTGAGAAGGCCATACAGATACTCAGTGAAGGGTTATGGTAGAGAAAATCCTATGTATAGACTGGAGAAGAATGAAACATGGTTGATTTGGGCATTTCCAGATTCCAATCCACCATATGTGTTGGCTCAGTACTTGGATGAATTGAAGATGACCCAACCATGTGTGTGAATCCATGTGAAAGACACGAGTACTTTGGAATGACAAATTGATCTCTTCGTTAGCTACTATGATGGAAGAGCCTATGACTTGGCAGACTGTTAAAAAGGAAAATAGCTTCCTGCTTTTTCTCCTCTACAGTTCTTCTATATAACAAATAGTTATAAACTTCCCAATGAGGGATCAAGGGATGCTGGATGGTGAACCTTCCCCATGGGAAGCATGGATTTAGGTATTTGAGCTTATCTCTGAGTCTTTCACTGCCTTTTCAGCTTTGTGTTTCCTTCCCCATGTTGGCAACTAAAATTTTTTCTTAAGGCAGCTACTCTAAGACTAAAAGTGACCTTGTGAATGCAAGACAACTAGGATTCCTAGATCCAGTGAGTAGATCTGAATAGTGACAAGGGAAGCATCTTCATCAGAGATGACCACCATCAAAAGGAAGAAACCAAATTTGTAGTTTGACTTTCCAAAAGACATTTGAGAGAGACAGGGCAGAAATAGAGTGAAAAGGAAAATGGCTAATCATCAGCCCTGGAAATTGCATCAGGTTTAGATGAAAATACCAATAGATTATAATAATAGTCATAAATTAGATTAATAAATTCTTTTTAACTTATTTTGCTAATGCAGGTATATTTTTTATCTTTTAACATTTCTTTTGTTTGTAGGAAATAAATGCCTGTGTCTCTACTGAGCCTAAATCCTAAAGAAATCATAAAAGAGGAAAAGGACTCATGGGTGCAAAAATGTTTTTAGCAGCTCTTTTTGTAGTGGCAAGAAATTGTAAAATTAAATGGATGTTTATCAGTAGGAGAATGGTTGAATAAGTCATGGTATATGAATGTTATGGAATATTATTGTTCTATAAGAAATGAATAAGTCATGGTATATGAATGTTATGGAATATTATTGTTCTATAAGAAATGATCAGCAGGATGATTTTAGAGAGTCTAGAGAGACTTACATGAACTGATGTTGAGTGAAAAATTGTACATGGCAACAGCAAAATTATATGACAATTAGTTCTGAAGGATGTGGCTCTTTTCAACAGTGAGGTGATTCAGACGAATTCTAATGGTCTTGTGATGAAAAGAGCCATCTGCTCTCAGAGAGAGGACTATGGGGACTGAATGTGGATCACAACATAGCATTTTCAACTTTTGTTGTTGTTTTCTTGATTTTTGTTTTCTTTCTCTTTTTTTTTTTCCTTTTTGATCTGAATTTTTTTGTGCAGTATGACAATTGTGGAAATATGTATAGAAGAATTGCACATGTTTAATATATTAGATTACTTGCCATCTAGGGGAGGGGTTGGGGGGAAAGAGGGAAAATTTTGGGGTACAAGGTTTTGCAAAGGTGAATGTTGAAAATTATCCATGCATATGTTTTAATAATAAAAAGCTTTAATAAAAAATAAAAAGAAAAGAAAGGAAATAAATGCCTGCCCCATACCTGATTGATATGGTCCACTGATTGCTTTTCTCCTCTTTCCCCTAGCCTTTTGAGGAGAATTAAACATGAGCCAAAACCTATTTTTAAATACTTGGTCTCCAGTATGCCAGGATGGGAAAGTCAAACAATGCAAGGAAAAGGAGACCAGAGGATAGGCTTCCCCCAGGCCTGAATATAGTCTAGATAGCATGGGTCCAGAACAGAAGAATGCTATAAGGAGAGGGAGTGAATTCAGTATCCCAGCCCCCTGGACCTAACAATTTTAAAATATCACTCAATATCTCAGTATAATGACTGAGAGTTGATGAATAACTCTTTGAAACTATCCTCCAAAGAACCACTACAGTACAATTCTTTCCTAATCTTCTCTGGCTGACATTTTCAATTATTCAGAGGTGAATTGGTCAACCTGCAGATTATCTAGGATTCTGGCTTTTAGCTTAAATTTTCTTTTCTTTTTTTTTTTTTTTTTTTAAAGAATACAAAAAGATAAGTTTGCAAAAACATTTCCTAAAATAAAGAAGATTGTAAGTGAACCTATGGACTTCAATTATGCAGTTTGGAATTTTTTTAAATTGTGTATTAAGTTTTACTTAATAGTAATAACATTGCCCTGTTTATGTTCACTTCTGACTTTCCTTCTGCTTAGTTCTGGTTCATGTACTTTTTAAAAATTGACACTATTTTTCCTATTCTTCCATGTTTTTATATTACTATTGCAAAAAAAAAATTACTATCACTACACCCATTTCTTCCTTGATTCACTCCCATTAAATAAATAAGGATAACAATACAAAACTTATCTATACATTGACTGAATCTGAAAATGCATGTCTTATTCTATATCCACAGTCTACCACTTCTCTTCCAAGAGAGATGTTCTTTCTCATATAAATCTCCCCTCCAACTTGATATTTCTTCCCAGCTTTGAGGTATATACTATATTTCTCTAATAGGTAAAGGTATTATGGGAGAAAGTAAAATTAAAACAAAACAAATTTTCTTTTTTATAGTCAAAGTAAATGTTTGCTAGCAGAAAAGATATTTTTTAAAGTTATAATTGTGCCTTATGTTTTTACTTCATAATTAGTTCCATCCCTAAACATGAGCCTTTCCTTGTCACAAAGAAAAATTTAGGTGAAAACAAACACTAGTGCCTGTCTGACATGTATTTAATATTACGAGACCCCACTCATACTTTTCTCTAATTATATAACCTTCAGCATCATTTCAGGTACTCTTTACTTACATTATTATATTCCATGTATATATTGCTTTTTTGGTCCAATGGTAAAGAAGGTTGAAAGTAATAACTAAAGTTTAGGCCATTTCCTTTCTTTGGAAAATTACAATGAAAAGAATACAATCTAGAGAAGGTTAGGATTTAAATCACAACTTGTTTTATTATTTCCTCTCTATTTGACCTTGGACAAGTGACCTAAACACTCAGTTTCCTCCCTTGTAAGATAGTACCCAACGCTATGCTCACACTGGTTCAAAAGAGCTGATTGTTAAATTTTAGTGTGAAATTTTACATCTTAGAAATCAGCATCCACTACAAATCAGAGCTTAATTTTTTGTTGGTTGTCTAGACCTAAGAAAGTGATGGAAAAAATGTTAATAAAGCAAATTAAACTTTTGGCATATCATGGGCACATTTTCCACCCAGAGATCTGGTTGTTAAGCATTTGTGTACATGCCCCTGGAAATGAGGGTTGTACTAGGTGATCTCTGATGTTTCTTTGCAATCTTAATATAATGATCCTAAAACGTTGTCCTTATTTTTTACTTTTAAGTGTAAGTAGTCTTGCTGAGTCTATATTTTAATTTTAAAATAACAAATAAGAGGCAATATGGAGTAGTGAACAGAGAATTGGATTCAAAATTAGGAGAACCTAGATTTAAATCCTGTCTCTGATGCAAATGTGTCCTTAACAACTCTAAAACTATAATCTCCCTATTAGTAGAAGCACAATCAATTAACTTGAAAAATCCTTGACAACTTCTACAATCAGAACTGGAAAGGGACCATCTAGTCTAACTCTCATTTTACATGGAAAGCAACTGAGGTCCAGGATTACATGGTATCAGAAGCATGTTTAGAGAACATTAGATTAACTTGTATAGATGATTTCAAAATATCTTCAAGGAGTTGCTAAATAGGGTCTCCATTAAAAACAGAGAACCTAGGAGGGCAGGATGACTTTATAGTTCCAGGGCCAAAAGCTAAAACTGTGGCCAAGAAGTGTTTTAAGAAAATCTGTGCAGCATCCCCAGAAAATTGGGCACCTCTAGGCTACAGCCTACTCTTGGCTCTTTGTTTCCCCTTTTGGAAACATTTCTTGGAAGAATTATGGGAATCTGAAGCTTCCCCCAACACTAAAGTGCCCCATAAAAAAAAAGGAAGCTAGTTGGGCTAACCCTATGAGACCCCACCTCTCCAAGGGGGCAACAGGCCAAGAGGCAGAAGGGGGTAGGGCCTCCCATTCCCAGAACTTCTATTCTGCTTTGAAGAATTCACATTCATCTACAAAAATCACATAGTCTGGGCTGCTCCAGCACAGAAAACAGAGCATCTTGTGTATGAGAGCCTGGCAGAGGAGGGGCTTCAGGGAAGGCCAGCAGAGGCAGCCCTAGCATTCCAGCACACCTCCTCTTCCTTCTCTCACTTTATTTGAATGGGGATAATCATTAGAAAAACACTTTTCAGAGGAGACCCGGGACAAAAGCGAGTTTTATGTGTCTCTTCTGAAAAAGGTCCAAGCAGCACGTCCCTCCATCAATGACGAGAGTTACTGCCGTCTCTACTTTGGAAAACTAAGGCACCAGCCAAGAGCGCGAGGCCCCTCTCCAAGACTTCTGCGGAGGCCCCATGGAGGAAAGCTCGCCTGCATCCCCTGCATGACCTATGCTGGATGGACTAAGCAAGAAGGGGAGACAGATGGGGATAACAGCAGAAGAGGGGCCCCTGTGCAGCAGCTGTGGAAAGAAGGATAAACAAGCAACTTGGGGAGCATGCTGCTACTGCCACTGCCTAAAGTCACAAGCTGATAAAAATTAAAGCAAGATCAGAGTTAATTAAAAAACAGCTGTATGAAGAGTGTTACTTATAATCAGAATATAATGGAACTCTGCAGATTTTGTTTCTTGACACTAAAATTTTTTGTTTGAGGTTTTAGTTTTTTGGGGTTTTTTTTGGTGCTAATCTGTCATTTCAGTGCTACAGGCAATGACTGGGGTGGAAATTCTCACCACCCAGTGGGCATTTCCATTCCTCTATAATTTACAGTCTTAGAGATTTGTCTGGAAGACTGAGAGACTAAATAATCAGATGTCTGATATACGATCCTAGTTTTAATGCTAGAAGGGGTCATTAGAAGTCCATTTTACAGAACCCCATTTTACAGAAGTTAATGGACTAGCTTGTAAGTGTTTGACACAGGGTGACACAGCTTGTAAGCATTTAAGACAGGATTTGAACTCAGATGCTATTGACTCTGAGGCTGCTTTTCTAAACATTTCACCCTGCTGCTTTTAAATAGTAGCTAATTTAATTGCATAAAACTCCCTATAGAATGTCATGTCAGTGAATACCTGAAAATGTACTTAAAACAAGCCAAGTATTTACAAGTATTAAGTAATTAACTGCTTAACAGAAAACTTACTGTTGCAGCCAAAAGCATCACATGTAAATGAGAAGAGCTATATATGCATAATGACCAGCCAGTACAATGTCCTTGGCTGATACAGATCTTGCATGGAAGAGACTGAGTACCTTGCTTCAGGAAGGACATAATGACATGTAATGGAGGACGCTCCTCTGTGATTTGGAGCGTGCACAGATTATCCCATAACTAGTTATGGTGTGCTAGAGCCAGATCTAGGGGCCATTCAAAAAGCACTGACCATCCAAAGCAAGACTGGTCCCCATTGCTATCTGACTTTGTTCAAGTGAAGAGGCGAAGACATCAGAAAGGGAACTTGATTTATAGCATTAGAGATAGATATCCGAACCCATCAGGAAATCCTAGAACCCAGAAGGGAGATTTAGCTGGTTTTCCTTTGGGAGAATGAACCAGAACATCACTATATTTCTTCTTGTTGCAGTCATTCAATTATGTTAGATTCTTGATGACCTCATTTAGGGTTTTCTTGGCAGATACTTGAGAGAAATTGACTTGGAAGGAAATGGGAAATTAGAAATAGGGCTGTTGTTTAAAAAAACAAATAAATAAAAAGAAAAGAAACAAAAAAGAATCCTTTAAGCACTTTTCTTGAATGCACAGAAAAGAATGCAAAAAAGTCAGAAGGAAGTACAGATGATCAGGATAGCTTTGAAAACTACATGTTGAATTTATCATATATTTTAAAAAAGAAAGGTATACATATATATATATATATATATATATATATATATATATATTTACATCTATAGGTAATAAAGGTTTCTAGTTTCATATACTAAGTACTTTTTCTGTTTTCCTGGATCTTGCCATTGGACATTAATGATTCTGGAGGAGAGAAAAAGACTGATGACTTACTTGCTTTGCCTCATTTAAATCAAATTCATCTATAAGTCAAGACATCATCCCATGATGTTGTTGATCCTTTTCAAGAAATGAAGGACAAAAAACAAACTGTGTACGTGGAAGTTCCTGTTTACATTAGCATTTGCCTATTTCAGAGTAAAAAAAATGTTTTAAAGCATTTTGCAAACCTTAAGGCATTACATAAATGGGAGCTATTATTATTTCTAAATTTATTTCCTTAAGTGCTGTTAATACCTTACAGAACTTCTTGGACTGCCAAATTAGAATCCCAATGTAGTCTTTCCAGTGTCACATATGATGGAAATAGGTCATGATAAAAACACTGGCAAATGTTTTCAGTTTTCATTTATTTGTTGTTGTTCTCCCAGGGTCATTTCCAAATGCTCTAGGGAAGATATGATTTAATTGGTTTTCATGTAAAGCTTTCTCCAGCTTCATGTTCATCTTTCTTTGCTGTCTTACAAGACAATAACGCCTGAATCTTTTGTGTTGTGATTTTTTAAAAAATGAGTTTATATTTTAAGTGGCCTTGTCCTTAGTCAAAGTATTTTTGTTTAATAAAATAGTCATGTGTTTGCTGGATAAAGTGGTTTAAATGAATTAAAATATAAATGAATAAATCAAAAGTTTTCATAAAGTGCTTACAGTATGCCAAACACTGTGTTAAATATCAGAAATGTAAATATAGAAAACAGTCTTTGCACAAGGAATTTACATTCTAAAAAGAGAAGATACATATGGGGGGTCTGTGGTCAGAGAGGAGTGATGTGGGAGGTCACAGGATTAATGAATAGAATTATAGGTTAATTGGCTGATCCATTCTCCTCAGGAATAAAAGCTTTGATTTGATTACTTTCCAAGAGCCAAAGGAGACAGGCAGAGTAGGGAATGTTGTTTGTAGAAACATGCATAAATAAAGAAAGCCAGAAAACTTTTTCTTTGGTTAGTTACCAATGAGGAGAACTGGGTCCCATTGCAGGACTTAGAGTGTTTGGTTCAGACTGAAGAAAGAGGCATAAGATTATGTGTAATGGGCCAGAACTCTGAAACAAGGATTCTTACAAGGTGTTAAATCAGTGGAATTGATAAGACAATGATTGTCTAGTTTAGCATCGTGCTTAATAGTTCTCTAGTTCAGTATGATTTAATTAATCTTACAACAAATAATAGTTTCCTAATGATATAATAATTGGCTTATACTCAATATGATGAATGGATTTAATTGTAATAGAGTATTTAAGAAGATCAGAATCAGACCTAGAGGGAGATCAAAAGGGCTAGGAGATAGACTCAGAGAAGACAGAGAACTAGAGGCTGGAGCACAAGCTCTCAGACTGAGACAGACTTCAAAACAGAGACCATGGTGGTGGTCCTCTGCTTCTTCCATAGAAACCAAGACACATTCCTGAGGATCTCCAGAAAACTAGCTGAGCCCCAGGCAAGGAGACAAGACTGTGAAGGAGATAATAAAGAATTTGGACTTCATCTCTGGCTATTTTTGTGGTGATTACTCTGCTGAAATGAAGGCTGGAATAGAGACCTCCAGAAAACCAACCAGAACATTACAATGATGGATGGATGGACAGATGGACAGATGGATGAAAGGAATATAAAAGCATTGATTATGTGCTGTTATGTGTAAAAAAGGTTAATTTAGCTAAGACAAAAAGAAAATCAAATATACTTTCTGTTTTCAATGATCTTTTATTCTAATGGAGAGACTACATATAGGAGAATGATGTCAAGAGCACATATATTCAGTGGCAAGGTGATTAATGGGAAGATGACAAGAGAAAAACAAAGAATGGCTAGAGGAGAATAATAGAATGGACTACACATGGAGCGTTTGCCAATCAGAACTCAAGGCTCCTAGAGCGGGAGTTCTGGAGCTGAAAGGAATCAAAGCTTCTAGCATGTGGACAGTGGCCCCAAAGGTCAGAAAGCAACACACTGGGAATCTTCAAGGTCATCCAGTTTATCACTCTCATTGTCTTTCCCAGATAAGCAAACTTAAGATGTCAATGGTTAAGGAACTGGTACCCAAGGTTCCAAAAACAGTGAGCAGCAAATCCAAGATTTGAATCCAGGTTCCCCTGATGTTAAAACTCTCTGGAATAAACTGTTAAGGGTAAGATACAGGATTTCTTCCAGAAGGTTTCTCATGTTAAAAGAGGAGTAGGGAAAGAGTAAGATTTAGTACCAAGTAATAAATGACTAACTGGAATTTCACCATCAATTAAGAGATTCTTTTTGAGTGGAGTATTTCTAAAATTAATTCAAATTGGCCAACATATCAGATATTGTGACTTTTTCCTGTATCACAAAGTCAAGTAGCCTTATTTTTAGGCTGCTGGTAGATTGTCTCTAGTAAATAAAACTGGATGTTCCTATTATGTCATAATCATTAAAGATTTTTTACTTTGAGAATTAGTGAGTCACATGAATTTACAAGAGATTTCTCAAAGTAATAATCAAATCTGAGCACAGAAAACTCCCTCTGTAGTCATAGGATTGAAGATGCCATCCAACACTGAAACAATCTTCTAATTTTTCTCAAAAAGTGGCAACAAATGTTTTCATGCAAATTATTCCCCCCACATTCATTTCTCTCATTCCATCCATCCTCAGGACCAGTGTCCTCTTTGGTCATCCTTTTTGCTTCCTCTCTAAACTACATCATCATTATAAAAACAGAAGCCCATTAGAACAATGGAGAATCATTCATTCCTAAATGTTCACTTATTTTAAAAGCATTCTTTGGCCTGGATCTACCAAGAAACTAGGCAGCATTCAAAATAATCATGCTCAGTTAAAGCAAAATGTTTAAAAAATTTTAAAAAATCACTTAGCAGGGCATATTTTCTGAGTTAAGAAATAGATGGGGACAAATATTGATGTGCTCATCACATTGAATGTAGGGACTCAATCCAAGTCATTTCCATCTCTATATTCTATGCCAAAATGAGAAAATATCATCATAGTTTTAATCCTCCTTACAGGACAGGCCTGCAAGCTCTAAATAATTTCATTTGGAAATATAACATAAGAAGGACTTGATGATTCATGGGTTTCATCAAGGATTTTAAAAGCAGATTTTAAAGGATCTTTCATTCGATTCTCAAAATATTGTTCTGGTGCTGGTGAGGCAGTGGACCTGGAGTTATGAAAACCAGACTTCAAATGTAGTCTCAGACACTTCCTAGCTGTGTGACCTTGAGCAAGTCACTTAATCTGTTTACCTCAATTCCCTCAACTGGAAAGTAGAGATAATAGTCCCTCCTGTAATTTTAAAAGTTTTGGTTTGTTTCTTTAGCTTAGGGGAAGCTATATAGCTGAGGCAGTAAAGATGCTGCCCACAAGTTTAGTCCATTCTTCTTCTCTGAACTGAGTCTTCCTCAGTTTTAGAGAAAATTATTGTGTGTTTTTTTAAAATATCTTTCTCAGTAACTCTCTCGGCTGAATGGGAAATAAGCCCAACTACCTACATTCAATGTAACTGCACTTAGCATAGTGCCTAGCACGTAATAATAGCTTATTCCCTGCGTAGCACTGTGCTTGGGTTAATAGATGATACAAAAGAAATATGTCCTATATTTTCAAAAAAACTTATGCCACTGTCAAAAAGACAACATTCAGCACCAATATAATGAAAGAAGAACAGAAGACAAAGGATCCTTAAGTAACAAAATATGTGATTCGGACAAAGACATCCTATGAAGGGCTGAGATCAAAATCCATTGGGGCCAAAGTAACCAGAAAAACTTTATAAAAAAGCTACTATTGTCCTAATAGGAATATATAGTACTATGATTGTTCTAACAGGAATATACAGTCCTATTCCGTTACCATAAAGTACATACAATATAATGAGAATATTTAAGATACATGCCAAAGCAATGTACCACTTGACAACCTGATTTAAATAAGGAGAGAAATAATAGCAATAATATTAACAATAATAGTGAAATAGAATAACAATAATGAGTAACAATAATGATGATGAAGAATAAAACAATCCAATGCTAATTATAATAACACATTTATAATATTTATAAAAGAACAAAACAACATTACATATGACATGTTATCCCATATGAATTATGTATAATTTAAGAATTAACCCCTTCTTTTACATAATTATAATCTAAATTATTATACCATAATTCAAACTATTTCTAAGTTCCAATTCTTTTTTTTTCTTTTTTTGAATTATTCATTTTTCTATTTCTCTGCTGAAATTTGCTGATGATATGGACTCACCTCCTCTGCTTTTAAACTTTGGTTTGTTTCTTTAGTCTAGGGGAAGCTATAGCTGAGGTTGTCCATATGTTCAGCTTTTTCCTCTTGTCTAAATTGAGGTTAATTTTCTCTACATGTCTTCTTTATTCAAAGTAATGCTTTTCTCAGCAAAAGTATTGCTTTTTGGCTGGAATGGGAAGCAACCTAAGCAAGCTCACCTTAAAACTGCCCACATTCAAGAAATGAGTTTCCTTTTGGTTAATCTTCTAAAAGTTCTTTTGCATCCAGTAGATAGTGACACAATCGACAGAACACTGAGCTTAGAGTCAGGAATATCCAGGTTTAAATCTGATCTCAGGTCTTACAGCTGTGTGACCATGGACAAGTCACTTTCCATGTTTCTTCAACTATATAGTAAGCATGATAATAGCACCTACCTCAGAGGGCTGTTGTAAGGATCAAATAAAATAAAATTGTAAAGCATTTAGTAATTGTAAAGCATGTCTCTGGAACATAGTTATGAATGTTACTATTATTTGTTGTTGTTCAATCATTTCAGTCTTGTCCAACTCTTTCTGATTCATCACTTGAAGGTCACAAAGATACCATGATTTGCCATTTCCTTCTCTAGCTCATTTTATAGATAAAGAAACTGAGACAAACAGGATTAAGTGACTTGCCCAGGTTGTTCAGCTGGAAAGTATCTGAAGCCAGATTTGAATTCAGGAAATTGAGACTTCCTGACTTTAGATCCAGCACTCTATCCACTGTATGACCTAGCTGTTCTATTATTATTGTTGTTGTTATTTAAATTAGATAAAATGATAATTACATATAAATTATATATTTATAATATATTACTATATGATTTATATTCTACTATATAATATGTAATTATATAATCATGAATAATAATTATAATTTTATATTAATACAATTGGATTTCATTATGCTATAATTATATTATTGTTATATTATTTATATAACACAGCATACATAAGTATATAATTATCATGTCTGTTTTACAAATAATGATGTGTAATATTTTTTATACATACATATGTATATTATATATATGTATATGTAATAGTAACTGTGAGGATCAAAAAAATATTTGAAAAATACTTTGCACATGTCAAAGTGCTACATAAAATCTTCAAAAGAGCAAAAAAAATAAGTGAAAACAAAATCAGGTCTCATGGCATCACTTATTTTTTGACACGGGTTGTTTGGGCACTTGCTTCCTCTTGATGAAGTGATAATTCTCCCCTAGAGTGCACTTAACATATTTATGACCATGAAGCTCTCATTTGGAAGAGGACTCATTCCTGCTTTGCTGATTGTATCTTGAGAGTGGTTTCTTACATAATTGTTGTGGTTTCACTGATTCTGAGCTTAGGTTTACTGCATCGGAGGTCCAGGATGATCTCTATCCCAGTTCTTACTTTTATTTCTCATCTCAAAAGCCTACATCACTTGTTGGATCCATCCAGGCTCCAGTTTCAAAAGAAGATAGATTTCTTTTTCACTTGTACTGTATCCATGGTCACTCTTGCAACAAACTGTGACCTTAATTCTCTTGGTCTTTCATCTACATAAGTAAAATTTTGTCCATTGTTTCATCTTTTCAGAGTTTTCTTAGAAACATCTGCCTTTAAGCCTGTATTATCAGACTAACTCTCTTGCTTTAGTTTAAATCCAGAAAGATCCTATAGATTTAATATCTACTTATTGGAACTTTCTCATTTCAAGGATATCCCAAAATTCACTTTGTCCCCTTAGTGATACTTTCCCATTCTACTAACTTTCACAGACTTCTAACTCCAACCTCACAAACAGAAAAGTATTTCTTTCTTCTATTAGCTTTAGAGTTAATAGGCAAGCTGTCCCTTTCCATCCCCAATGTTTTTTCAGTCTCTTGGCTGCCAGGCCTTCTTTTTTATTAAGTTCACCATATGATTCATCAATTTCACTTTCTGATTGTACAAATCAATTCCCTTACTTTTAAGGTATCTGCTAATTTTGTATGATCTCATAAATCGGGCAATTCACAGGATACCCCTGAATGGATTCCATAGGATTAAAGTTACTATGCATGACTTTGCAATTTCTGTTATTGTTTTTAATTTGTTAAGTTTTATTATTATATTTAATTTATTAACTTAATATTCTAAAATAATATTCTAATTTTGCTTTCTAGGACTATCCCTATAACTTGGATTTCTAAATTTCTATATATTTCTAATATATACTTTTACATATTTTTAAATATATATATATATATATATATATAAATTTCTATGTATTTCTAATATATAATTATAAATTTCTAATCTAAAAAATCACAATATATGTTTAACATATCACTACTTTAAGGTGATGATGATTTACAATTTAAAGTTAGCAAACCAATAATATCAAATTAATTACTACAAGTTAATTGCCATGTAAAATTCTGGACATTGACATATATTATTAAATTTAAAAGAAGTTATTTAAATAAATCAGATAGAATTTTAAAGAATGTATTAGTATCATAATAATAAAGATAAGACCCACTTTATCAGTACAGTGAAGGAAGAACTTTGACCAGTGCAAGTCTGCACTTTCTCTGAAATTCATGATCTTAAAGAATTGTCTGAATCATTTGGAAGTTCAATGATTTGCTAAGATCAAATAGCCAGTGCATTCATGATAGAGACAGGATTCAAACCCAAGTTTTCCTGACTTTGAAGCCAGTTGGAATTAACACTTTTAATTTGTGGTGCTGGAGAAAACCTTTGAGAGTTTCTTGGACAGCATGTCTTAAAAAAACAACTAGCTCTGACTATTCATTGGAAGATTAAACTCTGAGGCTGAAGCTTAAATACTTTGGCCACATAATGTGAAGGTGGGGATAATTGGAAAAAACCCCAAAGGTCAAACTTTAAGGCTTAAGCATAAATACTTTGGCCACACAATGGAAAGATGGGGATAATTGGAAAAGACCCTCACACTGGGAAAGACTAAAGGCAAAAAGAGAAAGGAATGGCAAAAGATGAGATAGATAAACAGTATCATGGAAGCAACTTATGTGACCTTGGACTTCAGCAAATGGTAGATGGTAGAAGGGGTCACAAAGAGTCAACCATATTTGGCTCTTTTCAACAATGAGACCCTTCCGCCCAATACTAATAAACTTGTGATGGAGAGAGCCATCTGCATCTAGAGAGAGGACTATGGGGACTGAATGGGAATCACAATATAGTATTTTCACCTTTTCTGTTGTTGTTGCATGTCTATTTTTGCTTTCTTGGTTTTTCCCCTTTTGATCGGATTTTTCTTGTGCAGTGTGATAAATGTGGAAATATGTGTAGAAGAATTGTATATGTTTAACCTATTTTGGATTACTTGCTATCTAGGAAAGGGGAGTGGGGGGAAGGGAGGGAGAAAAATTTGAAACACAAAGTTTTATAAGAGTGAATGTTAAAAACTATCTTTGCATGTATTTTGGAAATAAAAATTTATTATTTTTTAAAGAGTTATAACTGAAAGCACAGCAATCTATCACATCAGCAGTTTTCAAAGTATGGTACAGAGATTTCAGGGGATCCTTTAGGCCTTTTCAGAGGGTCTACAAGTATCATCATCGTAACATTTCAATCTCTAACATAGCAAATTTCAGTAAACATAACCCACATAAGCAAAAACTGTTTAGATTCCTTAATAATTTATAAAAAAAAACACACTATGAGTATCCTGGGACCAAAAAGTTGTGGACCTGCTGCATTAGCCTCTGCTGCCTGTCTGCTTACTGATAAACAGCTTAATGTAAAATCCTTGAGAGCAGGGGTGGTTTCCTTTTGTCTTTATATACCCAGCTTCTAATACAATACCTGGTACACAGCAGGTGTTCAATAAATGCTTATTGAACTGCTGCTGAATGAGGCAATGAGAAAAAACTTCAAATTCATTGAGGGCATTTTAAGACTGATTTTTTTCCCTTTAAACTTTCTTCTTTCAAGGCTCATCTTCTTCAGGATTCCTGATTCCTATTAGAGAATCTCCTCCCTCAAATGTCACTGTATTAATTTCTCTGCATCATGTATGTCATATTCTCCTCCCAGTAAGACATATGTTTTTTGAAGATAGATTTTTTTCTTGTTTTTCTATTCTAACTGCCTAGAATACTCCCCCTCTCTATCTCTTTGGCCAGGGAGATATACATGCTGAGAATGAAGCTTGTGAGTTGAGTCAGAAATCTTCCATTTGTGAAAATCTAATAACTAAAAGAGGAACTGAGTCTAAAAGCTACAGTATATCTTCTTACCCTGGAAGAGAATTCTTGTAAAAGGCAAAATTTATGAACAGGGGTGTAAGAGTGATCAGAGACCACTGGCATAAGAACTGGGAGAAAATTCTTAAGAGATATCAGTGAGACAAGACAGGCCAGAGATTGGGTAAAACACAGAGGGAAAGCTGACATGACTGGTGTCGGAGCAGACTCCACAGATCTGCCACATCTCTCTATACCTGTCATGACCTGGAAATAGGGAGGAGAGAGAAGGGTGGAATACACAAAGAGAGAGGAGACACAGAAAAGAGAATCTCTGTGGAAAGTTTCAGTACTATTATGAATGGGGGCTCTAGAGCTCAAAGAAAGAGAGTCATTGATTTTATACTCCATAACTTTCCAAATGGGATAAAAACACTGGGGTGTACTAGAATCAGTTCCTACTAGATCTAAGAACAATAAATTTTCAGTGTGAGCATCCTTACCTCAGAAATAGATAAACCCTCTGAGGATTAGATTTACTGTTTTGTTGATTTTCTAGCTTAAGAAAGTGATGGAGAAAATGTTAATAACAAAGATTAAACTTAAAGAGTGCCCTTTTTTCTCCAAGAAAGTGATGGAGAAAATGTTAATAACAAAGATTAAACTTAAAGAGCCCTTTTTTCTCATAGAGAATTGGTTGTTTCAAAAAACATTACCTGCACAACCCTGCATAAAAGCCACACTATTCTGGACCTCCTAGATTCATTTTCATACAACTAAGCTGAACAGTGGCATTGGGACAAAGAAAATAGGAAGAAGCTTCTCTCAAAGAAGGTATCCTCAGCCTCCTATCATTTCTTTCCAAAGGAATCAAAAGACACTATCAGTTCTAGAGTGCCCTGAAAAAGAGAAGCTAATGAAGGAAAGTCTGGAGCAGCCAGGTGACACAGTAGACAGAGCAATGGGCTTGAAGGAAGACCAGAAGTCATATCCAGTTTCAGACATTTACTAACAGCATGATTCTGACACAAGTCACTTAACTCTGATTGCCTCTATTTCTTCATCTATAAAATCAGTTGAAGAAGAAAATGGCAAGTATTTTTGCCAAGAAAAGGGGATATGAAGCGTCAGACATGACTGAAATGACTGAACAACAAAAACTGGAACTTGGTGTGACTTCTGAGTGTTGACCATATCTCCAAGAAAACTCCAAAAGACAGTGTTACAAGGATGTAGGGAATCTCTACATACAAGCAAGATTGTAAGGAATATTTCTGAAAACAAGAAGGCAGAACATCTCAAACAGCCTAACCATGCCACATGGCAAGATCTGAAGTCAAATTTTAGCAGGGATTTAGCAAGAACAGTTACTGAAAAGTAATCCATTTTTACTATTTAATCTTTTCTCATTGAAAGAAAGTAGGTGTTCAATTATTAGGGAATTTCTCAATAAGATAGCATATGAATATAACTGAATAATACTTGCTGAAGGAATGATGCATATAAAGAATTCAGTGAAATATGAGAAGGCTTGTAGGAAGTAAACTAGACTGAAGTGAAGGAGCAGAAGAAAATTCAGAAATAATATTTCAAAGAAAAACAACAAAATTCTGTTCAAATACAATGGTCCATGGTAGTACTACACTGACAAAGGAAAAGAATAAATCACACTCTATTCCTTTAATGAAATATAGTTTGTAAATACATTTACAAAAAGTAAATGTTTGGCTTTGGTGGGAAGTTATATCAAAATAAAAGGTCATCTATATTACTACACACTTGTGAGATTGACTAAGATGACAGGAAAAGATAATGACGAATGTTGGAAGGGATGTGGGAAAACTGGTTGGTGGAGTTGTGAACAGATCCAACCATTCTGGAAAGCAATTTGGAACTATACTCAAAAAGTTATCAAACTGTGCATATCCTTTGATCTAGCAGTGTTACTCGGGGCTTATATCCCAAAAAGATCTTAAAGAAGGGAAAGGGACCTGTATGAGCAAGAATGTTTGTGGCAGCCCTCTTTGTAGTGGCCAGAAACTGGAAACTGAGTGGATACCCATCAATTGGAGAATGGCTGAATAAATTATGGTATATGAATGTTATGGAATATTATTGTTCTGTAAGAAATGACCAGCAGGATGATTTCAGAAAGGCCTGGAGAGACCTACATGACCTGATGCTGAGTGAAATGAGCAGAACCAGGAGATCACGATATACTTCAACAACAATACTATATGATGATCAATTCTGATGGACATGGCCTTCTTCAACAATGAGAGAATCCAAATCAGTTCCAATCGATCTGTAATGAACAGAACCAGCTACACCCAGAGAAAGAACACTGGGAAATGAGTATGGAGCCTAACATAGCATTTGTACTCTTTCTGTTATTGTTTGCTTGCATTTTTGTTTTTTTTTTCCTCAGGTTATTTTTACCTTCTTTCTAAATCTTATCTTTCTTGTGCATCAAGATAACTATATAAATATGTATACATATATTGTATTTAACATATACTTTGACATATTTAACATGAATGGGATTCCCTGTCATCTAGGGGAGAAGGTAGAGGGAAGGAGGGGAAAAGTTGAAACAGAAGTTTTTGCAAGGGTCAATGCTGAAAAATTATCCATGCATGTGTTTTGTATATAAAAGCTATAATAAAAAAATGTAAAAAAAAAAAAAAAGAAATAAAAAGTCATCAAGGATGAGGTCTTCAGTGTTGGGTATGGTTAGCAGAGAAAATAATAAAAACTTAATCTCTGAGGCAGGCAGGGAGAAGGCACTGATAGAGATCAGTTTAGCTACACAGTCTCGCCCTCTGGAGATGTTGTCCAGTCAGAAATCCAAGTTATGTCCAACCCCTGAGATCTACCCCCTATAGGACTCTCGAGAAGTCTCACCTTGCCATGTTCTGTCAAAAAACCCAGTTAGGTCCCTGAGGTTAAATTTTCTCTATAAAATCTATTTATGGACCATTTCTTGGCTGCTGCTTTCCTTTAGATCAGTCCAACAGGACATTCTGCCTTGTGGTGTCTTTTTCCTTACCCCTCCCCCATGCCATGTGTTATCTCTCCTAACTGCACTATGCTTCTCAATCCCACTTCTCCTACTTACAATTAATTCTTTTACGGTTAGTCCCTTTCAGGATTTAGCCTGTCAGCTATGAGCATGTCCCAACCTCATGGGATACTCCCACTTATTTGGATAAACTATAAATTCCACAGAGGAACTTGTCTTTCTATGGTCTCCCAACTCTATTTCATATTCACCATTCCTGGTGTCTATTGTATAACTTAATTTTGTCTGTAACCTCTTCCCCAAATAAATCTATCTTTTGCCAAAGAGAATGACCATTGTGAATTCTTCACATGACCAAACCCCAACTTATAGTGCCTATCATCATCTAGCATCTACATCATCCACATCAATCAATATTTTAAAAAATCATCCATGGTTTCCTACTTCCTTTCCATTTCCTCCCACAAAAACAGTGTTTGATTTAGTTCCTCTTACAGATGCTACACATCTGGAAATGTGGCTGTAAACCATTAACTTCTCTTTAATACTTTAATCAAATGTAGATGTAAATATATGAAAAGCAGTGTGGTGTGCAGAGTTGACGTCTGAGTTAGAAAGACCTGAAGCTTACATGACTCTAGGCAAATTATTTAATATCTATTTTGCATACATAAATACATATTTATTGAATGAATTCTGAAACCAGCTTATTCTCTTCCTTAACCAGGAAATGCTAAAATTCTCATTCTAGGAACTTAGTTTCCCATATGTCTTATTACCATAATATTCACAGACTATTAGCATCTTTAAATAATCTCTGAGATCTTGAGAATCATATCTTTAAACAGGACTGGGACCTGGTCAGCCAAGTGGATTCCCCCTAGATTCTCTTTGATCCCTTCCTCTGAGCTAGCAAACTCTTCCTTGGTTCCTCTCCTTACTGCATAAATCCTGCCTCTGCTCCTCTAAGACTTTAAAAGTTGCATACTCCAAAATGTAAACTGCTAATTTATTTATGATTCTGCCTTGTAACTGCTTGATCATGTGAATTTATTTACCTAGATAAATAGCACCCCCTTCCTTGCTAACTCCTTTTCCAGACTAAGCCTGCTTTGAGGTGGACACCTCATAACTCATCCCTTTAATGGCTTCTTCTTCCTCATTAATTGTGAATTCCATTAGGAAACTCATCTTTCCCTCTTGCTAATTCACATAATAAGTAACAAATCTTTGTAATTTGTAACGGATGTCTTGTCATAGATGCTCCATATTGTGAACTGAATCTCTTTTGTACTAATTTTATATAATATTCATTTTATAATTTATTGTTCCCCCGAATCTATTTCTATTTACCACTCTTGATGCCTTTTTTTCCTCATCATTTATAGATGTGTGGATGTATAAGCTATGAATAAACTATTGGTAGAATTGTGTATTTGTTCAACTTCTAGGAAACTTTTTAGTTCAATTTTGAACTATAAAAAGAGTCACCAAACTGTACATATTCTTCCACTCAGCAATGCCATTGACTAAAAGCCCAAAGATTAAAGGAGGGAAAGCACCTACATATACAAAAATATTTATAGCAGCATTTGTTGTTACAGCAAAGAAACAACAATGAAGTAGGTGCTATAGAAAGGGGAATTTGGATAGCTAAGTCTGAGAGTTGTCATGACAAACTCCATTTTGTTAGGTTGCTACACCCAGGATCAATTTGCATCAGGCTGTGCTCTCCAGAAATTCCCTTTGGCCTCTAATTGTTTTACGGACACACAAGAAAACAGACAGAGACAGAAAGAGACAGAGGATCTGGCGATTTTGCTCAGTTTTCCCTCACTTAAATCCAATTTACTTGCGTGACATGACACCACTTCCCTGATGTCATAGCTCTCTTTGGGAAAGGACAAATCACAACAAAAATTATAGTATAAATATCATCAACCAAATTTCAAGACAAGTTAATCAACTTTGATGGTATGTCACTCTGAATAAACTGCAATTTTACATCTCTTTACATCTCTGGCTAATTATTGGTGATTACCCAATCAATATACTCTGGATATTTTTGTTATATCTGTCTACTAGGAACTGGATGAACAAGCTATTGTATATAAATGTGGTGGAATGCTATTGTCTTGTTAAAAAAAAGATGAAAGGGATGATTGCCAAGAAATCTAGGAAGATTTGTATAAATGGATGCAGACTGAAGTGAGCAGAACGAGGACAACAACCAAACAATAATATCATCAAGAAAAACACATCTTTAAAAAACCTGAGAACTTTCCCCCATTTCCATTATTTATTTTCTAATGTCCTCAAAGTTAAGTGATTTTATCAGTACAGTTCTCTTCTGCCCCAAATCTCACTGTTATATAAAATAAGAAGATTTCTTCTTCCCTTTATTGCATTCAGAGATAAATGATTTCAAATTTAAAGCATTCAGTACTTCTAACGATCTCATTGACAAGAGAATTCTGGTTAATGCAATGATTAGTCACAATTCCAGAAGACTGATTTGATATAAAGTAAGCACCCAATAAATGTTTGCTGATTGAATGATTGATAGATTGATTTGGAAATAGAAAAATAATAGTTGTGGGAGTGAATAAGAGCTACAGAAGCAATGATATAAAGAGTAACATATCAGGATTGAATGATGGAAGAATACATTGGTTATGTGGGATAGAAGGTGAATTTGGGGAGGGACAGAACAAGGCAGGGAGAGTTAGCAAAGAAAAAAGAAGAGCAATCAGAGAAGTATGTAGTAAACTATGATGGCATATTGTGGGTTTTCTTCATGATTTTTGCCATTTCTGTCCATATTTATTACCACAAAGTACTGGACTTCATGGGGAGATAGATTTCATCATTCACAAAATGAGAGGATTTTAGAGTTGTATTTTAGCTATAAGCTGGTTACTTATGATACATGCTTTAAATTGATGACATCTTTGTGTATATGTGGTAGTGACAGGATATGTATATATGTGTGGATATACATCTACAAATCTACAAACACACACACACACACACACACATATATATATGTATGCATGGATATACTCATATGTATATACATGTATCTGCTCATGTATGGAATATATATGGAAATATATGACATACTTATATGTGTGTGTACTATTTATCGGGGGTACATATTTCCTTCAGAACACTGCCAGTTTTTATTTGAAGTTTCAATGTTTTTGGAATTGTAATTTCAAAAATCTATCATTAACTCTAAATAGAGCAATGCAGTCACTGTCAGGAAGACAGGAGTATGTTTGCAGCCTCAGGACATTTACTAGGTATGATAAATAAGTTAAACTCTCTGTGCCTCAGTTTCCTTATCTTTAAACTGCTTTTATCTCACAGGGCTACTCTGAGGATCAAAAGAGTTAACATTTTTAAATGCTTTTAAAGTATTATAGAAATGCTGATTATTGTAATTATCATCACTATCACCATCATTATTGTTAATTTAAGTACATTAGAATTTTAGGAAAATGATCATAATTTGAAAAATCTAGTTCTATAATATTTTTGTAAAATGTATGAATTTATAAATTATATAGCATACTTATTCTACATTGAAAGGGCAAGTTCATCTGAGATTGTAAGTAACAGTCAACCCTACATGTAAATTTTTGCAAATAACTGTTTAAAAGTCTATGTATGTCTCTTTGTGTCATCCACAAAGATTAATCAAGCAGTGTTATACAGGATATGACCCAGGGGGCAACGCTAAAAGGAGGGTGCTAAAGTACAAATTTGCTACAGTAATCTAGGCATTAAGGGGTGATAGTTGAACCCAAGTGACAACCCAGGCACTGGAAAGGAAGGAGCAAATGCATAGAAGATTTCAAAGACAGAATGAACAGAATTTGTTAGCTTGTAGAACATGAGGCAGGAAAAAGAGGAGAAAAACTGAATTCTAAGATCCATAAAGAAAGGAGAATGGTAGAAACAATACCAGAAGAAGGGAAGTTAGGAAGGAAAACAGGGATGTGTCAATAAATGTTAAACAACTAGATCTCCAAAATAAATGTACTTAAGAGACTTTAAGTTTAATCTGCATTTTTTATATCAACTGAAGTCTAGACAATCAACAAAACAACAAATCATACCCTGGTTTTGTTCACACTGAAAACTCCCCACATAAGAGCTGGATCTAGCACACCATTGGAGCAAAGTCAGGTTGGAAGAAAAAATAGAACTTGCTTTTTGATATGCTAGATTTACTCTTCTCCCTTTCTGGAAAATCTAAATCACTCTTCTTTGGGAAGAAAATCTGGCTGAGATATTGCCAAGAAATGGAAGCCTTATCTTTTATAAAGATGAGGAATTTTGTTCTTCTGGGCCTTTTCCATACCAAGACATCAGAGGTCTAAAACGTGTCCTCAGCATTTATCAGAGTACACACATGGCAAACCCTCAATGTTTATTGGCTCAAAAGGGAGAATTGGTATTGGAGGAGATAATGGAAAGACCCTGCCCTGGCACTAGAGGGCAGAGTGAACAGAATATTAGACCTGATATTAGGAAGATCTGAGTTCATTCTCACCCCAGACATTTACTATCTATATGAGTCTGAGCAAGCCACTTAACCTCTACTCAGGTTGTTGTTTTTTATCTGTAAAATGGGGATGATGATAGCTCTTACCTCCCAAGATTGTGATGAAAATTAAAAGGAAGAGTATTTGTAAAGTACCTTAGAAAACATTAACACTTAGAAAACATACTAGCTATTATTATGAGGAAAGAAAAGCTTAAAGATATATGTAAGTGTATATATCTATACATTTAGATACATATATGTATGTATTTCCTATTTTATTAGAAAAAAGCTTAAAGATATATATGTATATGCATGCATGTATACACATATACATATATACATGTATATTTCCTATTATAATTAGGAAAGAAAATCTTAAAGATATATATGTGTGTATATATATACACATAGAGACATACATGTGTCCTCAGAGAAGCTAAAGGGGGCTGGCTCTTGATGCCTCAGACCTCCATGGGTGAGGTTTGCTGGGAACCAGCTGGATTTCTGTGACCCTTCTCCTGGGTTAGGGGGGCTCAATTGCCAGCGGTGGTGACTGCATGAGGAAAATAAGGCAGAGGTGACACAAAGATTAAGCACTGCCAAGAGAGGGCATTGAGAAACAGGAAGGGGAGGAGAGCGGCTAACCTCTGCCCAGCCAACAAAGGGCCATCACTCTGATGTCAGCTTCTCAGAATATAAATAAAGTCTCATAGGGGAAACTTTTTTTTTTCCCCCTTAAGTTTATATAAACATCCCTGAGTAGTTACTTGGTGAAGGAAACTATGCTAAGAGCCTGGAGGCTCCCTGTAGGGTCCCATTCCTGTCCCAGAAAATGAATGGCTTTAATTATGAATGCCTGTTAGGATTATCCTCCTGGTTTGAGACCCAATGAAATCTGGCAAATGGATGTGACCCATTATAAATCTTTTGGTCGTCTATCTTTTATTCATGTCGTGGTAGACACCTTTTCAGGAGTCACATTTGCAATGCCAGCAGCAAAAGAGACAGCCTGAGTGGTCACTGAATTCCTTATACAAGCATTTGCAATTATGGGTGTGCCACAAGCAATAAAAACAGACAATGGACCTGCATATAGGTCCAAACATTTTACACACTTTTGTGCACAATATAAGATTTTACATACCACGGGCATACCCTTTAATCCTCAAGGGCAGGCAATAGTAGAGAGAAGAAACAGAGATATTAAGACACTCCTCCAAAAACAAAAGAAAGGGGGAGCCACGGGTAACCCTAGAGAACTTCTAAATTTAGTTCTCTATACCATTAATTTTTAAATTTTTGACAAAGATGCACTGGCTCTGGCAGACAGGTTTTATAACCCACCAGAAGGGCAGTGTCCAGTGCGAGCAGCTCCACTGTCCTTAGATAATTGCCAGGTGATGTGGAGAGACCCAGAAAGTGGTGAATGGAAGGGACCAGATAGGTTAACTGCCTGGGGGAGAGGGTTTGCTTGTATCTCCACAGATGGAGAAGGAATCAGATGGGTGCCAATGAGTCGTATTCGCCTTGTCCATCAGAGAGAGACAGAAAAAGAGAAAGACCTCAAAACAAAGGATAAAATCTAAGAAACATCTGACACTGAAAGAGCATGGCTAATAAGAAGACTGTTAAAGAACTTTAAAACCAGTAGGAATCATTGGACTTCCTAACACAAGATAAGACTAATGGACAATGGACTTATGGACATTTATAAATTTTCAATTTATGATTATTTGATCATGTTATTTGTTATATACTTCTAGCATGTGTTATGTTACTATGTTACTATGTGCTTATGTAATTTATGTACTTATGTGTAATACCTCCCATATTGATGGATTTATGTTTCAAGGTCATGACTACCCTATGTTCTAAATCAAAAGAAAGGGGGAGATGTTAGCATTATCAAGTGAGAACTGAGGTTGTCTGGATAGTTACAAGGTGAGAACTCAGGTTGTCTGGACAGTGACAAGGTAAGAATTCAGGTTGACTTGACAGTTCTCTGGCTCAGACCTTTGGTTCGGGCCTTTAAAGGGAGTTAACACCTTAGGAACTCTAGGAGGAGCGAGCTCATTGGTTGAAGTAATGTTTCCCAGAAGCCCTTGAGTTATCCCACGCCCATTCTCTGGGAGGATAAAAGAAGGGCAGCATTGGGTCTGAGAGAATCGACTCTGGGATAAAGTCTTGACGCCAGGCAGGCTGAAAGGAGACCAGTCTGATTTGAGAAAGGACAAGAGTTGGAGGAGATTCAGAGCTCCCAGGAAACCTGCACACAGAGGAAAAGCTTTTACAGATCTCCTCCCAGAGAAGGATTATAATTGAGCAGACTACCAGACCCTCACAATTCAAGAACATTACAAATGCCAACTCAAAGGCTCCTCTCCTGGGAACTGTAGGCAAGACCCCATTTGTGAGAGCAGACTGTGGAAGTGGGAAATACCAGCCTTGCCTGTGGGGGCATGCTACTTGGTACAGAGAAAAGACCACTGACTTGGGAACCAGAGGACCTGGGTTCAAACCCCAGCTCGTATGTTATGACTTGTATGAACTTGAGTAAGCCTCTGGGTCTCAGTAAAAATTAGTGGAAAGGCATATGGGTTTCCTTTTTGCTCTAGATCTTTGACAGTTTTTTTAAAGAGGTGTGCCATTGTCCAAACAAAGGTCCCAGGAAAATATGAATGGAAGAATGTAAAGAGGAGTTTGAAAAATATTGAGTAACAAATTGGTACAGCAGGTAAGTGATGAAATAGAAAGAGTGGCTGGACCTTGAGTCAGATCCATTTTCCTGAGTTCAAATTCAACCTCTGAACACTGGCTGTGTGACTCTGAGCACATCACTTAATTTGCTATAGTTTCTTCATCTGCAAAATGAGCTACAGAAGAAATCGCAAACCATTTTAATATCTTTGCCAAGAAAACATCAAAATGAAGGGAGTTGGTTAGATGCCCTTTTAAGTCTCCCCCAGCTCTGACCATATGATTAATAAATATTTGTCAAATTGCTTCCCATTTTGTATATGAAAGATAACACTGAGAGAAGGCTTATTCAGCTGAGAATTATCTTCAACTATCTAGTGAACCATTACTAGGAAGTTGAGTAATAACTCAAAGAGAACCTAACAATCAATAGAAGACTAGCCTCTATTAAGAAGACTTGAGTTCAAATTCTGTCACTATCCCATACTATCTGTGAAACTATGATACTTAACCTCTCAAGGTCCTAGGACTTTCCATGTCCTTAAGGAAGAGAATTATAGCTGAAATGGATAACCGTCATCAAATGAGCAGCTATATGGCACACTGGATAGAACACTGGGCTTGGAACCCGCAAAAGATGCATCTTTCTGAGTTCGAATGGGCCTTAGACACTTTTTAGCTATGTAATCCTGGGCAAATCACTTGATCCTGTTTGCCTCAGTTTCCTCATCTGTAAAAGAAGCTGGAGAAGGAAACGGCAAATGACTGCAATACCTTTGTCAAGAAAACTCCATATGGAATCACTAAGAGTCATGAAATGATTCAACAACAAAAAATCTGCATCGATGGAGAGAATCCTTTCACTGGGAATTAGTTCCCCACACCATTGAAATCAAAGGTCTGGATAAAAAATAAATGAGTGGTAGTTACTGAGAATTAAAGTGGAGATAAATTAAATCGGAATTATTCAGATCTTATGATAGTAATAATCTATGGCACTTGGATCTGAACCCTGCAGTAGCTGCAAAAGGCTTTATTCTTGAATTAAATTTCAAAATAAGAAACATTCATTTTTAAATGGCAGTAGACAACAAAGTGAAGCCATTCTATTTCACCATTGTTTGAGTATAATTACTCAGGGAGGTTTTATAAGCAAAACAAAAGCACTTCAGGGTGTGTCCGGCGGAAATGTGCCAAGTGACTTCAGCTAAGAAATGGCATCAAACTTCCCTTCTAACGCACATAAGGTGTGGCAATATCTGTGACGCATTCGTGGTGGTTTGGTTGCCATGCTGATCCCAAAGAAGTGAGGTCCTAGGTTTTCCCCAATTTTCTAATGTTTTCACCTCTCACATACATATAATAAGCATATATACGTATATATGAGCATTTTATGTGTATTTAGGGCAGCTAGGTGGCACAGTGTATAGACCGCCAAGCCCAGAGACAAGATGATCTAAATCCTGGCGTCAAACACTTCCTAGTTATATTATCCTGGGCAAGTCACTTAATACTGCTGGTTAGTTCCTCATTTGTACAATGAACTGGAGAAGTGAATGGCAAACCACTTCAGTATCTCTACCAAGAAAACTCCAAATGGTGTTATGGAAGAGAACATGGCTGAAATAACTCAACAAGAGCAACAATAAAATTATGTGCATTTATACATATACACGGAGGGGTCAATGAAGCCAGGAAAAAGCAGTTCCATGTTATTAATGGTTGATCTGTTGTCCTTTATACTAGAAGAGGACCAAAATGACATCACTATATTAAAGTGGAGGTCCAGTGTGTCCGCTGTGACTGATCAGAATAATACAATCTTGGAATGCTCTGTCATAGATCAGACACAAATAGTTTGTTCATATAGACATTTTGGGGCTTCTAACTTTGTGCATCTCGTGTTTCCTCTGGAATGTTGCTAATAGAAAAGGAAAGGAGATCAGAATTAAACAGAGGATAGCCAGGTGAGAAGCATGAGCAGGTTTCAGAGAGGGAAAGGACTTCTTCAATAGCATTTCACTCTCATTATGTTTTAGGCTGGGCAGCTAAGTGTACAATGGATAGAGGGCTCAGTCTGGAGTCAAGGAGACTCATCTTTGTGAGTTCAAACTGTGATGTCAATCTCTCCTCTGATGGTTAAAGGGAGGGAAAGACTCCAGGAAGAAACTGATATGACAGGAGTCAGAAGTCTCCATTCCTAGCTTGCTATACTAGGGACTTCAAGGAATTTCTCTTTGGGTTGAGATCTGATCCTTTCAATTCACCTGTTTCTCAGAATTTCCTTTACAATGCTTTCAATGAGTTTATCCAGCAACTTTTGTTTAAAGATTACTTCCTAATCTGCTGTAACTAAACAACAGCCACCATCTTGGATGGGTAAACTCTACCTTACATTTTCTCTCTCTCATCCACCAAGGAAGTCCTGCTCCTAGGTGCTTGTAATTACTCAAATCTCCCTAAATGGTATTGCAATTGGTCATTTCCATCTTGCTATAAATTAAGAATCTGAAAATAGTAAGTAGTTTAGTGGATAGAGAACTGGATCTCCCTCAATTGAATTGTATTATCTTACCCTCAATGGAAAAGCTCATTTATCTGTATATTGTCTGATATATATTCTCATGTGTGTATTCTCTCTGATTTCCATTTCGTTTTTGACTTAGATAATTGAATTTCTTTGCCATATACTATGTGTATTCATTGTGAAACTGGTATTTGATAGGAAAGGCCTTCCTCTCTTATTATATAATGGTGGTCAGAGTGATTTAGTTAGTATGAACTTTGAAATAATGTGCCCTAAACTATTAATATTTAAGAGAGAAGATATATATATATATATATATATATATATATATATATATATATATATATATATATATATATATATATATATATAATTGTAGCCTCATATCCTTTCTTTTTGAAGAGAGCAGAGGGGTTAGCCTCAGGCCCTAAACTTCTTCCTCTCTTCTCTGATAGGAATCAAAGTCTCCCTTGAAGAAGAGTGGGAAGTGGGGGGGAGAGAGGAGATGCTAGAGATGTCTATTCTTGCCCCTTTTTAAGTCACATTGAGACAATTATTGATGTGTGTATATGTGTACACACATCACAAGTGTGTACATATGTATGTGCATGTGTATATGCACATGTATATGTGTATATGAATATGTATTGTGTAATTATGTAAATATTTATCGTGGCTCAGAGCACTGGACCTGAAATTTAAAAAGTCCTGAGTTTAAATTCTATCTCAGACATTTACTAGTTTTGTGACCTTTCAGCCTTGGTTTCCACATCTATAAAATGGGGTTGATAACAGCACCTTCCTTCAAGAGTTGTGAGGATCAAGTGATTTATAAAGCACTATGAAAACCCTGGGGGCATCTGAGTGATGAAGTAAATAGAGCATGAATTAAAATCTGACCTTAGACACTTACTAGATGTATGACTCTGGGCAAGTCATTTAACCTTATTTGTCTCAGTTTCCTCATCTGTAAAATGAGCTGGAGAAAGAAATGGCAAATAACTCCTTTTCTCTTCTTACTTGACAGCAAATCCAAATGTAGTCATGAAGAATCTGATACGACAAAAACAGCTCAACAGTAACAATAGCAATGAGCTAAAAGGCAAAAGCTTTAAGTCAGGAGTCATGGATACCTTTGATGGTTGCTTTCATGCAACTACAATGTCAACAATAACCAATCAAATATCACAGAAACACAGAGGGAACATGAGTAAAATTCCACCCATCAATTTTGCTATTCTTTGTTCTGCCTTCTCTTGCTGGAGATGAAGAACTTTAACTTAAAATTTTATTCAGAGATCTTGAAACTTAAGTTCTTCATAGGGGATTAAATAGGATGTGGGGGACTCCAGCAGAGTTGATTCATTTCTCATGTTTCTGTTAAGTGCAAAACCCTCAGAAGGAAGTAATTAAAGAAACCACTAGGAACTATTAAGTGCAATGGACTGCTTGCAGCTGGGACATTGACAGAACCAAAGTTCTCATAGCAAAGATGATAAATGGCCTGTCTCTATAGTTTAGGGAGTGCCAGGGGAACCCCTTGGAAAGGGCTTCTGAACTAGAAGTCAGAGGTTCACTTCTGAACAGAAGATATGATCTACAAGCATAAATGAACACCCAATCAGATCAGGCTGGATTTCAGAGGTCATAGGAGGTAGCCAAAATAACTCAAAAAATGCTACCCTGTAAGAGTCCCAAACCAGACTGGATTTTTTAAGGCACAAGCACATCTTGAAAAATACACAGGAATTTGGGAATTTTATCAACCCTAAAAGCCAGCTGATTGCTGAGATCTAGACTTCATTGTAGCTCTAGACCCTACAAGACAAGGACCTTGCAGATCTGGGCCCTTTTCACAGGCCGAGAGCACATGCTAGAAAGTCTGGACATGCAGTAAGGCTCTAGCATAGACATGAGTTCCACTCCTGAGGGTCCCTAGGTACCTCCCCAGGAGAGGTGCAAAGACTAATTCAGCATTTCTTACTGACTCTATTTGTTCCTAAACAAGGACATCTGGAACACATTAAATACTCAACTTCCCCTCATGTGCATGTGCACACGTGCATACAGGCACACACACAAAGCACACATTTCATTTACTACCCTTGTCACTGCATGTTTTACGTGCTGGTGAGAAGAAAATGTTCTCTGATTTGAATGGCTCTATGTGACTTGAAATTTTAGGACACAGAAGGAGTGCTATATTTTACATTAATAAAACTGATATGTGTTTGGAAGAGACCTGCCAGGACAGGAAAGGCCACAACTTCCATGCTTCTGGAAGGAGGGCGTTCTGCAATCTTCCCACAGGGGTCTCACCCTTAAACCATTTCTACCCCACCCCACCAGGAATCAGGACTCCAGTCTTAGCTTGCATCCTCTAGCTCCCTCCATCTCCCATCTTAGATAGCCTAGTCTTTTGCCTTCTCAAACTAGGATATCTCACTCCTTCCTTGCCTTTTTCACCTTCCCTTTCTCCCACTAGAAAGCAAGTTCCTTAGGGACTAGCTTGCTTCTTGTTTCCCCAGAGTTTAGTACAGTGCCTAATATATAGTGACCTCTTTCCCTCTTTCTTTCTCTCTCTTTCTCTCTCTTTTTCTCTTTCTCCTTCCTCTATTTCTCCCCCTCCTCCCCTCTGTTTCTGTCTCTCTTTTCTCTCCCTCTGTCTTTTCCCATTTCTTTTTTCTTCTTCTTCTTCTTCTTCTTCTTCTTCTTCTTCTTCTTCTTCTTCTTCTTCTTCTTCTTCTTCTTCTTCTTCTTCTTCTTCTTCTTCTTCTTCTTCTTCTTCTCCTTCTCCTCTTCCTCCTCCTCCTCCTTCCCTTCCTTCTTCTTTCTCTTATTCTTTCTATATCTTTCTCTTTCCCTAGCTATTTCTGTTTCTTTATTTTCTCTCTCTCTCTCTCTCTCTCTCTCTCTCTCTCTCTCTCTCTCTCTCTCTCTCTCTCTCTCTCTCTCTCTGTGTGTGTGTGTGTGTGTGTGTGTGTGTGTGTGTGTGTATGGTGTGTTATGTGTCTATGTCTCTGACTATATCTCCCCCTTTTTCTCCCTCCTCTCTCGAATCTGTCTTTCTGACTTTCTCTCCATAGCTCTCCTCTTTCTTTCCATTTCTCTCCTTTTCTTTATCTCATTCTCTTTTTCTTTCTCCCTCTCTCTTTATCTTTCTTCCTCTTTGTATGTTTGGAAAGATATTTTCTTGACAATACTGTGCTTTTGCCATTCTTGGAATCCTCATGTTTAGCACAGCCCCTGACACATAGCAAATGCTTGTTCAATGTTTAATGACTGACTACTTGAGATTCAGTTTTCTCATCTGTGCAAAAAAGATGTAAATAACTTCAGCATAAGCTACTTCCCCTGGCTGTCATGCAGACCACGTAGGAAAGGCCATAATAAAAGTAGACTGTTATACTCAGGGAAATAACCTGGATTTGGCAACCCCTCTTAATAACCTCATTGAGGCTTTCACAAGTCAACCTGCCAGGTTTTCTTGAGGCCTCAGAGGAAAGTGCTGGGACCTGATCCCAGAGAGGAAAGAGCTCACTGGATTATCCACAGCCAAGCTGAATTGGCCCTGGGCAAAATTCTGAAAATGAAGTTCAGGGTGTTTGTGTTTATTAGGACTCCCTATGTTACCCATCTTTGCCTCCCTCCACCCTTTGGTCCCTATCCTTCCTTCTCTATGGACTTTCTGTGTCTGTTTCTACATTTGAAAAATGAAGATGTTCAATTACATGGTCTCTGAAGGGTCATCCCTTCTCCCCACTGTAATTCCCACAAACCTGTAAAGATAAGGATCACCACTAGCATGAATTATGTCATCTGATTACTATGAGAATCCCAGAATTACCAAGAAGCATAGAATCTCAGAGCTAGTCAAGCCCTTGGTGGCCATCCAATCCAACCCCAGTTGAGAAGGAAGTCTTCCTACAACATTCCAATCCTGGGATGGCTCTCATTGTTGGGAAGTTGGTTTTCCTCTAGATGTTAAGCTTTTATTTGCCTCTTGGCAATTTCTACTCACTGCTCTGCCCTCTAGGGCCAAGCAAAACCAAGTTTAATTTTTCTTCCATGTGACTATATGTGCATTAGGAGGAACAGTGGGTTTAGAGGCAGAGGAGCTAGTCTCAAATTTCAGCTCTACCACTTGCCAATGATCTAAGGAAAGTCACTTTGTCTTTCTCCATCTTCAGTTTGTTCATCTGTGAAACGAGGAAGCTGAGTTACATGAGCACTTAGGTCCCTTCTCTCTGCTCTAGACTGATGATCCCATGATAAAAGAAAAACAAACAATATGCCTAGGAGGATCTGTGATTTTGATCCCAGGGAGGGAAATTCAGCTCATCCATGCAGCCATAGCCTCTCATAAGGTACTACTCAAGGTGCTGAGGGATTTCTGTAATTTCCCTTGAGTTTTCAAGGAAATAAATGGAGTTTCAAATGTGTTATGATCATTCATCGTTCCTGTTGATAAAAATTCATATCTATCAAGACTTCAGGACCTAGCCAGCACCAGTTTCTTGTCTTCAGTTCTGCTGCTACTCCCTTCTCACTGGTAACAAATAGCTGATCACCTCCTCACTTAGCCTTGCCTTACCTCGACTCTTGAGCATCATTCCATTAAGCTTTAGGATTCTCCCAGGGACGTAGCTAACAAAAACTGGAGAGTGAGTGAGTCAAACCTCACTTTGCCCCTTAATATCTAGTCAACCCTTATCATGCCTCATCTTATCTAGGCATCTACCATAGTATTGCTAGAATAGTTATATTATCCCTCTGTCCACCTATACATGACTATTCTTCTTGGTCTAACTTTGTGCTTCCTGCTCAAGGAATACTAATCAAATCAATATTACTATTACTACTAGAAAGGATGTAAAAACCTACTGTCCCATTTCTGCAGTCACCATTCATATGTCTGTCTAGACTAAAGTTTCTTTCCCTGGTCACTACGTCCTGATATATGCTATATCCCTTAGCCAGATATCATTCATCACCTTGGGCAAAGGGTTGTCTCACTTTATATTTGTACCCCCAACCTAATGCAATGCCAGGCCACTGTTAGGAATACAATAAATGCTTGTGGAATGATTGATATAGTGCTAGGAAGCAAATATATATTTTAAAGTTAACTAGTCATCAATGAGAACCAAGGTCAAGCTGATCAGAGATATTCAACAAGGTCTTTTTTATAGACTAGGAAAGGAAGAAGGGGGCTGATTGGGTCAATTTTATTCTCTCTAATCCAATATCTGGGAAAATTATGACTCTTGCAAATCTCAAAGAAGAAAGGTATGTCCTTCTTTTGCAGAGATATCAGTATCAGTGCATCACAAATCACAAGTCAAAGAAAAGGTTTTAATTCTTCCTAGTAGTGGTGATGAGTTGGCCCTAAACCTTACATATTCTCACTTGATTACTGCTTCTGATAAATGTCATACTTTTGTTAAACAATTGGTCAGTGTGTAGAACAAAACAAAACTAAATGTCTCATGCTAGGATGGGACCTGCAACCCTAGCAGCATGCTCTTTTAGCATCAAACACTTGGCCAAGACAGACTGATAGCAATAAGGAATTAGCAAACTCTCAAGCTTATATTATATGCACCATTTCTATTCATAGAGCTGGTTAAAAAAAAAAAAGATCATGGGAATTGAGAGTGGATTACAATATAGCATTGTCCCTCCTTCTGTTATTGTTTCCTTGCATTTTGTTTTCTTTCTCAGTTTTTTCTTCCTTCTTGATCCAATTTTTTCTTGGGTAGCAAAATAACTGTATAAATATGTATACATATATTAGATTTAACATATATTTTAACATAGTTAACATATATTGGACTACCTACCATCTACGGGAGGGGGTAGAGGGGAAGGAGGGGGAAATTTGGAACAGAAGGCTTTGCAAGGGTCAATGTTGAAAAATCACCCATGCATATGTTTTGTTAATAAAAAGCTTTAATTAAAAAAGATAAGATATTAAAAGTTCTGAGAGGTCAGACATTCTTGAACTAACATGCAAAGTTATCTATAAAACATTTGTTTTAAAATATCTTTGTTGCTGTAAGTTTGGAAATAATAAAGATCTCACTGAGAAGAATCCTTTTCTTTAAATATATCACAGCTCAGGATCCCTAGCAGAATCATACTATCATGGAACAGAATTGTATGAAACCTTGAAGACCATCTATTCCAACTCTGCATTTTTGACATTTTAAAGCCAAGGGTATTGAGTGATTTGGACAAAGGCATTCAGTTAGTTCTACAGGTAAGATTTTAATCCAGAGCCAGCTCCTTAATAATAATAAAGCTCCTATAAAACTTCCATAGAAGTTGGTAGCATCCATTCGAGTACAAAGCATTTCTTGACCTTTGAAGGACTCTTCAGATACCAATATGGCAGCAGATTTCTCACACTGCTAGAATTTCCTTCTAGAAACAGAGCCCAAACAGAAATCTTTGTGGGAGGGAACAAATGCAAAAGAAAGCTTATGTGGCTTAAAAGACAATGCCATGTAGTGGATAGAGAGCCAAGTAGTCAAGAGGATCTGAAGTCAAGTCTTCGATCAAAGTGGAAAAATACTGAATTTAGAGTGAGCCGCAGGTCGTGCTAATGATAAACTGCAATCTTAAGCAAGTTCTATCCTCTCCCTTTCCTCAATTTACTGATCTTACCAAAAGAAGGGGATAGGGAGCAGATGTCCCCTGAACTTTCTTCCACTTTGAAAATGAAGAGATTCAGAGGAGAGTGGGGAAAGGGAAAGGAACTAGAGTTACTTGACCTCTCACTACCCCAGACAGCTCTTTAAAATATAAATTATAGCTGACTTGCAATGGTGGTAATAGAGAAGTTAGATAAAATAAGAAATACAGACAAAAGAAAAAAAACTTATTTCTATTGTTTAATAATGTGATAATGTAGGGAACATGTTTGGTTTTTCTACCTCCCCCCCCAAAAAAAAGTTCACCCAAAACTTGAGATATTCCACAGGGAATAGCAGGATCTCTAGCTAACAGGCCAATATATATACCTTCCATACATAGTTCCCTACCCAAATCCTACTCCAGTAGCAATACCAGGAAGTAGCTAGATGGGTCTAGACTCCAAGTCAGGAAGATCTGAGTTCAAATCCTCAGCCTCAGACAATAGCTTTGTGATCCTGTGTAAGTCATTCAACTTGTTTGCCCTAACCCACTGAAGAAGGCAAAAATCTGTGCCAAGAAAACTCCATATAGGGTCCGGACTGAACAACATCAATACCAAAAACAATGTGACGTATTTCTTTTCCTTTTTCTCCTTAGAGTAATGTTATCTCTTGGACGTTAATGAAAGATGGTTTTTCTGTTTAAAAAAATCCACAACATAAAGTGTGCACATCCATCACAGTCCATCTCCCCCCTACCCCTTTCTTTCTTCTTTCAACAATTCAAAAGACAGGGCTAGGAATCAACATCAACTTACTCTGTCTTTGAAACAGAAAATCACTTGTACAAGGACCAAAGCAAGGCTGCCAATTCCTTAAGGCTTCAACTTTCAGAGTGTTTTTAAAAGACGATAACTATGAAAGTATTTTTCCAATGAAGAAAAAAATCGAGATCTTCCTTTCTTTAAAAGCTTAGGAACTTAGACAGGCTTGGGAAATGGACCACCCAAGAAAATGATAGTAAAAAGCAGCAGCATGCTACCCCCTTGGTGAGATATAATCAACTGGGAATATTCCTGAAGGCAACAGGTAATCTCCTCAGAAGTGGTCTCCAAGAAGCTGAGGTTAGTTGAGTTTGCCCTGGGCTCCAGGGACTTGGGAAACTGGTTTACCAAGGGAAACTGGTGCACACCACAAAGCAGAAGGGGCAGTCTAACCCAGCCACCAAGGGGGAGGGAGGTGGTGAACCTGAAAACCCGAAGGTCTGGGAGGAAAGAAATCACATATCGTTCAGGAGGAAAGTGAAATGGAGATGATTGGGCGAGTAAATAACGGAGGAGAGCAAACTGGGCAGGAGAGAGAATAAAGATAGCGGTTAAGTAAACAGAAAAAAAAATAGGGGAGAAAGGATGGAGAAGCAAAAAAGCACTGAATTTTAAGTCCAAAGTAGGTCGTGCTCCCTTAGTAGATGCGATCTTAAGTTCTTTTCTTTCTCTGTCCGCAATTTACTCCTCTTAAGACTGAGATGGGGACTAGATGCCCCTAAATTCTCTTCAAAGCTGGAAATCCCCGGGAGTTCAGAGAGTGAGAAAGGAGCCCAAGGGAGAGGGACGCGCGCAGGCAGGGACTCGGGGCGGCACTCACTGTGCGGGTCGCTCTTCTCGCGGATGCCGTCCACGTGACCGTCAGGATGGATGCGCAAGAAGAAGCCTCCGTTCTTGCAGTACAGCCGCTTGGGGTCCTTGAAGTGGCCCGGGGGAAAGGCGCCCCCGCTGGCTCCATCCCCGGACAGGGCCGGCAACGTGGTGATGCTGCCCGCGGCCATGCCGCTGCCGCGGGACGGGCCTGGCGCCGCGGCCCCGGTCCCCCGAGCTGCCAGCCGCAGAGGGGCGCGGCCCCTCCCGCGGCCCCCCAGCCTAGCGGCCAGCTGGCTCCCGCCCTGTCCGCGGCCCCCCAGCCTCCCTCCCAGGCCCACTACGCTTGTACTAAGGCTCTGGGGGGTCCCGCTCTGGCTCTCGGCTTAAAGATCGCCGGTTCCTCCGCCCCCTGCACGCAGGCCCCGAGGCCTCGGACTCGGAACACGCACACACGCGAACTTACTTAAACCAACTCATTCCCACCGACACCCACACACTCAAACTAACATACTGGCACGCAGTACTCCCGATTCCCCCCCATACACCTCAACACGCTCTCCCCCACTGAGCTATAGGAACTCAGACTACGGCAACACACGCACTCACAGCCACACTAACACTGCCCACCTGAGAAGCTAACGCATTCAGAATAACACCCACTCAGTAACAGTTACGCTAACACTCACCCCAACCTTCACCCTGACACACTCAGGCTAACACACTGCCTACACACTCCCCCCACCAGAGAAACCCACACTAATATACACGAACACATTAAAATTAGCACACACCCTCCCAGCGACACTCCCCCTAAAACTCGGGTTAGCCCACTCACAGAAACATAGTCACGCCCTCCAGCTAAGAGCATACGGCCCAAGATACACTCAGACACACGCCATCCCCCCTCGGCAGTCCCCAGAAGCCCGCCGTGGCGTCTTCCTGGCTTCTCTGTTCCCACCTTCCCCGCTGAGTGAGCAGTCAACTGAGACTATTGAGATATGGGGGTCCGGAGCGGCCTCGGGGTCCTGCGCGCTTACGGCTCCAGCTCCACGCACCCACCGCAAGCTGCAAAGTGAATCCGGCCAAGGAGGGAGGGAGGTTCGGGGCTGTCCCGGGGCTGTGTCCATGCCCCGAGCCGGCCGCGCGGCGTCACTTCTCCTCCCTCCCCGCCCCCTGGACCCGTCAGTCCGCCCCCCGCCCGGCTCCCCTTGCTACTACCCCCGCCAGTCTCCGCTATCCTGCGCTGCCCCCGGGACGTCTGCGGGCCGAGCTCCGGGAGCACGGACACTGCAGGAAAAGAACAAAAGAAAAAGACGACCCCTTTCTTCTGGCCCCCTTTCCCCTTTCCTCTCGCCTGGAGTACACTTCTATGTCCACTGGTTAAAACTTTCCTTGGGCCTTGAAAGTCTAAACCCAATCTCGCTCCAGAGCGTCTTTCTCCCCTCTATTTCAATTCAGAGAAGCTACTTTGATGCGGAGCTGCTCCGCGGATAGGCAGGAGCCCGAGCTTGCCCAACTGAGCCTTAGATACAGAACAGCCTAAAATTTCCCTTCATTTTACACTTGAGAGGTGAAATTATTTCCTTGCTGTCCACACACGCATTTAAGCTATGATACCAGGGCCCTCAGCGATCCATTCCAGGAACTTCTATTGGTGTTTGCTTCTATCCTTGGCTAAGTTTATTTCCCCATCTGGAAAACAGAATGCTCTTAATGTGTGTACGCGTATCGTGAACTCTTAGTCTGATAAAATCTACGTACCTTTCTCAAAATAACATTTTAAAATACAAAGCACAAAATACAGAGGGTACAAAGGAAATCCATTATATTGGAATAAAGAGGTAACCCCCCCATCTCCGGCCAAATCACAGACCTCTGGAAATTCGTAGACCTCGGTTAAAAATGTTTGGGTTAGAAGAAGCTTCTTGATGGGAGTGCTTTTCCTTGGAAGTCTGTCCTGAAATCCTCTCCTTCAAAACAATCCGCTGATACAGAGACATATTGGTGAACAAAATTCTTGGGCTTCTGGAACAATGGGATTTGTAGCTGGAAAGCACCTTTTGGAATCATCTGGCAATTAAATGCTATTATTACCCCCATTTTTCAGATAGTAAACAGATATAGAGATGTAAAGTGACGTGCTCAAAAATCAAAGTAGTAAAGTAAAATAACTAAAAATCAAGTCCTCTAACTCCAAATAAAGATTTCTTTCCCTAGACCACAGTGAGCCAAGAGAAAAACTCTGAAAATCAGCTGAAGTTTCAGTATTTTTACCATGGAAAGGAGAAAAAGAAAAATGTCATGAAGTGGGATTTAAGACTGCATATTTTAAGTAGAGTCGAATGGGGCTGATTATACCTCTTGCTGCTATTTCTTTATTCAGTATTACATACTGAATTCTAAGGCAATCCAGGGACATATTCTGATATTTTTTCATTGATTATTAAAATTGTAACATATGTCACATTAGTAAATTAGCTTGGAGCCCCCACTCTATTTTGGTAATTTTTTTTATTAAACTGGAAAAAAAATCTTTTCCCATAGTTTTTCTAATATATCTTCCTATTTCAAAATCCCTATTTTACTAATAACCTTAAATAAATATCAAAGTAATGGTCAGGCTGTTTTTTTAAAAAACAGAATGACCTACAACAAAAAAGATAAACAATTATTTGAACTTTGTAAGCTGTGAGAAAGATCACAACAAAAAATCACTTTTAATCATCCTCACTGCAATCACTGACTTTTCAATTCTAAAATCCCAGTCTCTTCATTTGATTCTGTCAGAATGACAGTTAAGGTCTTTATCGAAAATTCTCTTCATGTTTCTTTAAAAGATAAGAGTTAGATTGAGCTGTATAAAGAAACAATCTCATTTTACTTACTGAGCCATTACTGTTAACATTTCCTCTAGAATGACTCTATCTTCCTCTGACAGCTTTCTATAAAATGATAAACTGTTACTGTCCAAGATTCCATTGAATCTTAGTGGTTCAGTGTAACAATATTTATTGTATCTTTGGGAGAAGCTATTGGAGTTGGTGTTACAGTTTCAGTCCCAGAAAACCATTTAGGGGTGCATCAAATTCATATTAATATTACATATAACATAACATAAACCAACACAAATAAAACATAGAATAATTTCCGTGTGCTAAGTAATTTCTTCATTGTGCTAAGTAATAGGCATGAGACTAAAAACAAACAAACCAAAAATGGCATTTCCTGGCTTCAAGGAGCTTATATTGTAGTAATGAAAGACAAAGAGAAATATGAGAGGTGGGAGATGGTAGAGGAAGTTACCCATAACAGCATAGGGCAAAGTAAAGAGAGGTGGTCTGAGAAGTCATAGGCTAAATCGTTATTTTGAAGAAACTATATTATTAATGCTGGTGGGTGATAATAATATGTAATATTAATATAATATATTAATAACACTTCATATAAGTTAATGACTAATTCTCTGTTATTTATAGGTGCATGGGATTGCTTAGAACACTCCATATTTGAACCTAGATCTTTCTGATTCTGAGAGGACATCTCTCTACCCCCCATGTTCACATCACAATCTGCAAAGTAATATTATATAAAGTAAGAAGAATAACATCTGCCTTCATGAGTGATCACTTCTGTTTCTTCCTACAACATCATTAGCCTACAGCCATTGAATAAATGGTTATAGGGGTGTGTGTGTGTGTGTGTGTGTGTGTGTGTGTGTGTGTGTGTGTGTGTGTGTTTGTGTGTGTGTGTGTGTACATATGTGATACCTTTTTGCATGTTTTTATTTGATTACCAAGTCTCTCCAATAATCTTTTAATACCAAATTTTTTCAGAAAAACCTTCATCTTGCTTCATTTTTTGATAATATATCCAAGCTTTATTCCATCATTTATTTTCCAATAAATATGGCTTCCTATGAGCCATAAGATAATACTCCCCTTGAATGCATGAAATAACCACACTACTAATACTGATAATAGCATTTTATAGTGTGCTTTAAAGTTTTGCACCTTAATGGGCTTTGCTTTGATGGTTTGTTTTAATGGTCTTCATTTTGATTTGATTTTCCCCAATTATGTATAAAATAGTTTTCAAAATTTCTTTTTAAAAAAAGTTTTAGGGTTAACAATAGTATGCTTTCTGTATTCAGAAAACGTCAGTTCTTTCCTTGGAGGTGGATAGCACTTTTCATTATGAGATCTTTGGAATTGTTTTGGATTCTTATATTTCTGAGAATAGCTAAGCCATTCATAATTCGTTTAAAAAATATTGCTATTACTATGTACAATGTTCTCCTGGTTCTGCTCACTTCACTTTGTATCAATTTTTGTAAGTTTGTCCAAGTTTTTCTGAAATTATCCTTTTTGTCATTTCTCATGACACAATAATATATTCCATCATAATCATATACTACAATTTGTTCAGCTCAATTGATGAGCATCCCTTCAATTTTTAGTTCTTAGTTACCATGAAAGAACTGTTATAAATATTTTTTCCTTTTTGTTTTTTTATAGACCTAAGGGAAATAGACCTAAGAGTGCTATTATTGCTAGATCAAAATGTATACACGGTTTTATAGCTCTTTGAGCATAATTCCAAAATACTTTCCAAAATGGTTGGAACCGTTCATAACTCCACCAACAGTGCATTAGTGTCTTAGTTTTCCCACATCCTTTCCAACATTTATCATTTTCCTTTTTGTTATATTAGCCAATTTGTAGCAAAAAGCCTGTAAAGTAGGTGCTCTAATTATCTCCACTTTACAGATAAGGGAACTGAAGCAGAGATTAAGTGACTTGTCTAGAGCTGGCTCCAAGTCAACCATGCTGTGCATTGTCCCATTGTCCCATTGTCGGGCATTTGTTCATATTGATGATAGAAAATAGTTGTTTTTCTTTGTATCTTGATGATAATATTTTAGAATCAAATTATTGTTATCTAGTTGTTTATGGAGTCATTCTGATCATTTTGTGGGAGAAGGATAATTTTATCCCTGTCACTCACTTCACTTTCCAATACTGATTCTTTGAAATTCAACTACTCTTTGTCTAGTCCTGCATCCCCATTGGGGAATACTCATCAGTCATGTGTCCATTCATTATGCTTTTTTTTTCTATGCTGTTCTTTAGGTGATTTTGTACCAGACTATTGAGATCTTTGTTCTTTTGTTCTTAGTTTCATAATCAGTAAATCATTCAACAAGCATTTGTTGAATGTGGCACATCGAGCCTGGAATCAGGAAGACCTGAGTTCAAATTCAACCTCAGACATTTACTGTGTGACTCTGGACAAGTCACTTAACCCTGTCTGCCTCAGTTCCTCTTTTGTTTAATGAGCTGGAGAAGGAAATGGCAAACCACTCTAATATCTGTAACAAGAAAACCCCAAATGGGGTAATGAAGAGTCAGACATATCTAGAATGACTGAACAACTACATCAGTTCTACTAAGTTCCAGAGATACAAAAAAGGGTCCCTGCCCTCAAGGAATTTATAATCTAATGAATGACTTTATATATGTTTCTATCTTGAAATAGATTCTCTATAAATTTGTCTTTAAATTTGCCTTGGTAATGTGACTTTCTGTCCTCCTTTAGCCCATACACATGCACTAGAACAGAAGTTCTCAATCTGGAGTCCATGAACCCCAGTGGCTCAGCTGAGAGATTTCAGGGGATCCATCAACTTGAATGGGAAAAATTATATCATTATTTTCACTAACTTCTAGCTCAGGAAACCGAGCATTTCCTTCCATTAATTAGAAAAATGATTTTGACAAGATAACATAAGCTCCTCTAGACTATCCAAATGATCCATGGCATACCAAAAAGTTTGGAATTTTCTCTCTAGGACTAGACTTGATTTTTTTTCTAGTGCAGTAGATTTAACTTTTTTTAATGTTATTAATGTAAAGGAGAAAAAAAGAAACCTAGAAAAAATCTTTTGGAAACTTAGGATATAGGATTACTTTGTTTCCTACCTTCAGATACTAGGATCACTTATTAAATATTTAGTTTACAATAGCACACATGACGTATCAAAAAACTGCTTCTCTTAAATGTGTTCTGCTCATCCCACATGGCCCAGTGATTCTTGTTTAAACAAAATGATGTTTAAGAGGAGGAGCAAAGAAGAGAGAAATTAGGGGAAAAGGAAAATTATTTTCTAAAAGTTCCAATCTCTAATATGGGAAAAATGTACAGATGGAGACTAGTGAAAACATTTATTCCCATGTTTTCACTCGATCTCACAGACAAAATCCTATCTAAAATTTTTAATAGGTGTTGTAATAAAATGAGAAGTGGTTCAAAAATCTGAGAACAGGGCTTCTAACCCCAGCTCTATTACTGACCTCAAGAAAGTCATTTATTCTTTGTGGACCTCAGTTTCCTCAATGGTAATTTTAGGATTTGATTATTTCAATGTTAAATCCTATTCTGAGATTTCTCTTGAAAGAATATCAAATAACCAGGGTTTACATCATTCATTTTTTCATGTAAAAGACCAACACATTGCTTTAAAAGACACATAGTTCATATTCATCAGGGAAGAGGTCCAAGATGTCAACGCAGAGAAGGGGAAAGTGAGGGAACAAGCATTTATTAAGCAATTTACAAAAATTATCTCATATAATCTTCACAACAACCCTGTGAAATAGGTACTGGTATTATCCCCATTTTATAGTTGAAATGTAGGCAGACAAAGTTAGTGTCTTGACCAGGGTAAAAACAACTGAACTGAACTGAGGTCTTTTCTGACTCCAAATCAGTACTTTCTCTAATGAGCCTCTTTGCTCCACTGGTGAAGATCATGACTGATCCACAAGTCATCCCATGTGATTTTGGCCAATATCCTCTGCAGAGATTATATGATAAGTCCAACATATTTAAGTCTTTGAATATTCTGTGGAATCCATGTATTACTCTACTTGCTCCTTTTGAGGAAGTCAGTCCTTTGAGGTGTCAGAAAGGACTGTAATCAAGTCTTACCCCATGCACTTCTATCTGTGTGAGTCAAGCAAGTCTCTTTGCCCCTTTCAATTTCCTACCTCAATTTCTTCATTTTTAAAATTTGGGGATTGGACTCAAAACCTTCCAAGGAAACTTCTAGTACTAAATCTGTGTTTCTATGACCATAGTTAGAAGTTTCTGGCATGATATTTTTATTCCATATACCATCAATAGCATTTATTAATATTAAAATATGGAGTAAATCCATACATTCATCAATTTTTGAATTCTCTCCAGGGATGAGGTTTATGAATCACTCTTTCCATGCTTTTTGTGTGAGAGAGGCAGCATAGTATAGAGCATCAAAGCATCCTGGTCCCAAAATAACAGTCTTCTCAAACAATATGTACACAGCAGAATTCATTAAATCCCTAAACTCACCCTTCTTCAAAATTTCTCTACTTCTATTGAGGTCATCATGGCAGCTAGATAGGATAGGTAAGAGAGTGTTGAACTTGGAATCACAAAAATTTGAATTCAAATTTTGTCCCAGACATTTACTTTACTGAAAATAAGAATTAAACAGCATTTCCATTTTATGACACAATTTTCTGTCACTTTGATTCAATAAAGGGAAAAAGGTATTACCTTACTTCAAACTCTCATTAGCACTGACCTAATTGATTTCCTTACTTCAAAGTATCATCTCCAATCCATCATCCATAATGCTGCCAAAGTTATTTTCCTTAAGTATATATGTCTATGCCTCTCCTCTGTTCAAGACTCCATTCCCCCATCCCACCCCTGTTGTCTCTAGAATCAAATATAAATCTTGTCTTTTGATTTTTAAAAGCTGCTATAATGTATATTTCTACCCTCACTATTTACATCATCCCTCTCCTTTGTCATCCCAACCTAACATTTAGCTTAGCTGGTCTTCTTGCTTCTTGTTCCTCACAAAAGAAGCTAGAACTTCCATCTCTGTGCCATTGCTATGGCTGTTCATCATATATGGAAAGATCTCCTTCCTCACTACCATCTAATTAGAATCCCTGAATTTCTTCAAGGCTCAGCTCAAAACCATCTTCTAAATTAGCAAAATCTTTACTAACCTTCCAAAACTGCAAGTGTCCTCCCTCTCTAAACAACTTTGAATTTATTTTCTGTTTAGTCTACATATATTTATGAATGCATATGGTGTGTCCCTTGATAGAATGTTCCTTAAGAATGGGGATTGCTTATTTTTTATCTTTGAATCTCCAGTGCCTAGAAGGGTTCCACAATATGCCCCAATGTAATTGATTATTGATATCCTTTGACCACTTCCTTTTGAGAATCTGAAAGTTATTTCCTCTTCATCTCCATTTTTCAGAATCCCTCCCTTTCAATGCCTATCTCAGGTGTCACCTGCTCCATAAAATAACCTGATGGAGCCAAAAGATCCTTGACCTTTTCTTCTTTTGGGTTATTTTGGGTCTTTGAGGATCTCCTTTTTCACCTTCATCATATTTATTTGTGCTCATTTTTTTAACCAACAACTCCCCTTCCCATTCTCCAGTAGAATGTAAGTTCCTTGAAAATGGCTATTATTTTTTTCTTTCCTTAGTACTTTATGCATCATGGATGACTAAAGTCAATATTTGTGAAACTGAAATTCTTCCCAGTCCTATGATTCTCTGATCCTTTCCTAATTCTTATTAAAAGATGGGTGTTTTCCCAGAGAATTTTCCTGAGCAGACATCAGGCAGCACCCACAACAGTATGAACTAAACTTAGAAGTTACATAAATCTGATTGCAAAGGTCAGAAGACTTCAGCTAAGACTTGTTTGTTTGCAAAGGAGTGAGATGAGTCCTTTTTCATTCGTCACTGAAGAAGCATTAGCTGCTGCTGATGGGCCAAAGTGGACGGTGCACTCAGCCAGACCATGACTTTGTTTCCGCCCTCCCTCTAGTCACTGACCTTGAGCCTGACCTTCAGCAATCAGCCCACTGGGGTGTAAAGAGCTATTTCATCTGTGTGGTCAGGAGGACCTTCCCAGGAACATCTGAGCTATGGAAACATTCTCTTCATGGCAATTATTGTCAAAGTTAGAATTTCACACAAAAAATCCACAAATTAAGAAATGAAGACTTATTAAAAAAAAAAAAAGTGGAACCAAGGTTGACCAGAACTTAAAATCCTCATTATTTTTAGAAGAGATAAATCATCCTTTGTGTGGGGACTAGATCTGTGATTTCATTGGTATAGGACATCTTCACCTTCTATCAATATTTCCTCTTTTGGATTTGCCTAAAACACAGGGAAATTAAGTGACTTATGTAGGGTCACATTTTCAATGTATGTCAGATATAGTACTCAAACCTGGGTTCCAAAGCCAGGCCTTTATTCACTATACTATATTACCTTCTGTAAAGAAGGAAGATGTGTTCCATTTATTAAAATCTCCAAAACAATATACATAATTCAGACCATGGCCTCATTGGCAAACAAATTAAAAAATCACAAGATCATAAATTAGAGCAGAAAGAAATCTTGGAAGCCATGCAGTCCATCCCTTGATTTTATAGATGAGCAACTAAGGTCCAGAAAGCTCCAGGGGCCCCCAAGATTACACAGCCTACCACAATTTCAGATTTAGGTCTTCCTGATTTGAAATCCAACATGCTATCTACTATGTCCATCTGGCTGCCTCAATTCAGAAGAAAGCACAAAGAAGTTCAGAAGTTAGCACAGACAAAAAAGGCAGTGTTATTGCTACCACATTGGAAGGGATATATATATATATATACATATACAAATATACACTTACATACATATATATACATATATACATATACATATAAATCTCTTCCTATATAGATAGATAGATAGATATACAGCTATAAATACTGATACACAGATATACAGATATAAATATATATAGATAGATGTGCACACACAGAAACAATCAACATATGGTAGACTCACAGTTTCATATGAAATCCTCTTTTTATCTCTTGAATTTGAAAATGTTCATATTCATTGATACAGACTGTCAAGTTCATAATGAAATACATTATATATTAAGAATGTAATATATACATATATGTACAAAATATGAAAGCAAGGCATGGAATGGAGAATGAATATAAATATGTGACATGGTCCATTTTTAGTGATGTGAAGGTTTGGAATAAACTGATGTTGGCAGACAAAAAAGTATTAGAATAAACTTTATTGAGGAAAATATATGAATCAAGAATAGGCTTGATCTTCTGTCTGTGACTCATGAGATGATGATTAATAGAGATAAAAAGAAGACAAAATTATCAACTTTCATTATGCTTCTACTTTTTCCACCGGGGATCATCACCTTTGGACTAGAAAGAACAGAGATGAATCATAGGATCATGATTTTAGAGCTGAAAGGTATATTAGTGGTCATCTGTCAATTCTCTTCATTTTACAGTTGAGGAAACTAAGGCTTTAAAAAACTAAATCATTTGCCCTGATTCACAAAAACAATAATTGGCATAAATAGGATTTAAACCTGGTTCTAAGACTCCAAATCTAGCACACCTTTCACTGCACTGTCTTGCCTTTCAACAGAGGTGATTACTAAGAAATTAAAAACCAAACTAAATAAATAGTAAGAAAGCACTTAATTGACCGACATTCAATTAGATAAATTCAATAAGCATTTAATAAGTGGTTACTATGTAACAGGCACCGTGCCAAGGGCTGAGGATATAGAAAAATAAATTTGACTTGCCAGAATCAGATGACTATATTTCAGGTTATTGAAAAGAACTGTAGGATGTGATTACTAATATATAGGTTGGTGATGTTTGAAAGATTGTGAAAAATATATTAGAGGTACTGCAGAATTGGAGAAATGTTGTTTTTACTTAAAAAAAAGAATTTAGAATCTACTAGCTGTGGGTTAATGTGATTAATCTTATTCCGGAAATATTCTTGAACATGAAAGATTTTTAAAACAATGATGAAGGGCTTTGCAATGCAATGTCCTGCAAGAGATTCCAAAATACAAAGTCCTAGGAATATTATAGCCAAATTCAAGAACTCCCAAGTCAAAGAAAATATTACAAGCCACAAAAAATATGAAATCATAGTCAGGATTACACAAAATTTAGCAGCTTCCACATTAGAGGCATGGAGGGCTTGGACTATGATATTCTTGAAAGCCAAAAGAGTTAAGATCACAACCAAGAATAATCTATCTAACAAAACCGAGTATAATCCTTTAGGGGGTGGGGAGGGGATAATATTTAATGCCTTTCAAGCATTTCTGAAGAAAAGATCAGAACTGAATAGAAAATTTGACATTTAAACACAAGACTCAAAAGTACAAAAAAGTAAGCATGAAAAAGTAATCATAAGGGCTTCAATAAAATTAAATTGTTTATATTCTTTTAAGAGAAGATGATATTATAACTTCTAAGAACTTTATCATTATTAGAGCAGTTAGAGGGCATGAGAGTGAATAACTTATGTTGGCATGATCTCAAAAAATAATGAAGAGGTAAAAAAGTGGGATGTATTGGGAGAAGGGAGAAAGGAGAAGAAAAATGGGGGAAATTATCTCACACACAAGCATGCACGCACACATACATACATACATACAAAAGTGTGGAAGAAAGAAATTTTACAGTGTAGGGGGAAATGGATGGAGTGTTGGGCAATGCTTGAACCTCACTTTCATTGGAATTGGTTCAAAAGGAGAAAAATATCCTACATGCTCAGCAGCAAAATAGGAGGGGAAGGGAATAAAGAAGTGAGGTGAGAAAAGAGAGAATGGATTTAAAAAGGCAATGGTCAAAAGTAAAACAGATTTTAAGGAGGAATAGGATAAAAAGGTGAGAGGAATGAACAGAAGAAAATAGGATAGAGGGAAGTATATAGCAATCTTAGCTGTGAATGTAAATAGAATGAACACACTCATAAAATGGAAGCGGAAAAAGGATTAGAAAATCCAATAATCTGTTGTTTACAAAAGACACACCTGAAATAGAAAGACACATAACATTAAAATAAGGGGTTCAGATGAAGTTAAAAAGGGAGAGGCAGATTAAGCAAAAGCAAAAATAGACCTAATAAAAGGGTAATTATGGAAAATGAATTTTTGTTGAAAGTTTCCATGGGTAATAAAGTAATATAAAACAATTTAAAGCAACTTTTTCTGATAAAAGTCTCATTTCTCAAATATGAACTAATGATAGAATTGAGTCAAATTTATGAAAGCAAAAACCATTTCCCAATTGATAAGTGGCTAAAGTATATAAACAGGCAATTTTGTGAAGAAATTGAAGCCATCTTAAAGTCATATGAAAAAATGCTCCAAATTACTATTGATGAAAAAATGCAATTTAAAACAATTCTGAAGTATACCTCACACATATCAGAAATGACAAATGCTGGCAGGAATGAGGGGAAAATAGGTATACTAATGAACTGGGATCTATGATGGAGGTTTGAATTGGTCCAACTATTTTTTATTTATTTATCCAAATTATCCTGAAATAGGAAGGTTTCTGGCATTTGTAAAATTCATGACCTAATTCTACTTTTACCAATTCTACTTATTGATAATTCTGATAAAAACAAAATCATTGACCTAAATACATTTTAGAAATGGATATGTAATCCCAAACCCAATAATAATTTTTTGAATATTCTTTCTTGCTCTGAAAATGAACATTAAGTTTAGCCTTTGGTTGGGCTATGTAGATTAAAAAGAGTTAGAAATAGAAGTGATTGATATAATAATAACAAACAAGAATGCTAGGATTGAGGCAGCTAGACAGTACAGTGGATAGCATGCTGGGGCTGGAGTCAGGAAGACTCAAATTTAAATCTAACCATAGACATTTCTTAGCTGTGTAATGCTGGGCATGTCGCTTAACCACTTTCTGCCTCAGTTTCTTCAATGGTAAAATGAATAAAATACATTAGCACCAACCTCCCAGATTTGTTGTAAGAATCTCAATATGATACTTTTTGTAAAATTCTTAGGATAGTGGCAAACACCACATAAAGGCAGGTTAGATGGCTCAGTGGAGTGAGTGCTAGATTTAGCGTCAAGAAGACCTGAGTTCAAATCCAGATTCAGGTAATTATTAGCTGAGTGATCCTGGGCATGTTACTTAGCTTTTGTTTGCCTTTAACCCCTTGAGAAGGAAATAGCAATCCAGTCTAATATTTTTGCCAATAAAACTCAATGGATAGTATAGTCCACAGGGTCATGAGGAATCAGACATGACCGGACAACAATAAGCATTATATAAATGCTAGCTGTATTATTATTAATTATTTGCAACACTTTAAAATTTGTAAAGCACTTGATATATGTTATCTTATTTTATCCATTATATTCTTAAGGAATGAATTTGAACTTCACCTTTTTCCTTTTATGTAGCCCATTCAAAAGTTGCCTTCTTTCCTTCCTTTCTTTCTAATTCCACTTTCTAGCTCCACTCTTCTTGGAACCAGCATCAATATGAACTCACATTCACCTCACTGATATTAGGTTCTGCATATGACATCAGTGTGTGGGCAGCAGAAAATCTACAAAGAAGCATTAGTCACACCATTTGTGAGGTCCTGTCTACACTTAGAAGTAAAGAAACCATCACACTTGTGATAGTAATCTATCTTTTCTCCATGCTGAAGGAATGTTAATTCCCTGACGGGGAAAGGGAGAGATGAGAAACAAGATGGAGAAGGCTGGAAAATTTACAAGGACACCCATAAATCAAGTAAGATCATGACTTCAGATGTGTGTAGGAGTCAGTGAATGGAATCAGCTTGATCCCAAAGCTTTCATATTACACATTTTTAATTAAATAACAAAAAAAAAAAAAAGACTTGTAAGTGGATTTGTTCTGCAGTCAATTAGTATTGTTCATGCATAAAGAACGAAACAGGAAGCAATTAATTCCTTGAATTAAAAAAATTATTGCTAAATTTTGTTTGAAGATGCCATACAAATTTCAGTCATGCTTTCCACCAAATCCACCAAAATCCACCAAAATCGAAAAGAGGTAAAATAACAAAGAAGAATAATGGGGATAGTTGTACATGGAAGCTTATGATTTAGTAGTTTTCCTTTTTTTGAAAGAATGAATGTACAATCCTTATCTGTCATTTTTATTGTCATTTAGAATAGTCATCCTTTTACATGTTTGTAGTCATTGTGTATCTTGTTCTTTTGGTTCTGATCAGATCATTTTACCTCACTTCATACAAAATTAAAGAACCCTTTGGGCTGTGAAAGTGAACTCTTAGTAGGACAGAACAATAAAAGTGTTCCACTAGAGCTAGCTGTGTTTTTACTAAGAATATAAAAATCCATTTATGAAAATCTAAGTTTTAACCTAAATCTTAAAAAAGATTTTTTTATTCATGAATGACTTTGGAACTACAATAAGTAGAATGTGTTAAATAAAATGTCGTTCTGGTAATAGGTGTGACTATAATATTGGTTCAAAAAAAGATGGCACTTTATATTCTCATGCAGCTTGGAAAAAAGCCAGTGAACAACAAAGAAAACGAAAAAAATAATGATGATAAAAATAAACATATCATCTTTATTTGAATTGAAAGAATAAATAGAAAAGGTTCATAGCAAATACATATTTATTTAAATGGTAATTTGTCTACCTATTTTTCACTATATGCTACTGTATTGGTCTAGGAGACCAAAGCTGCCCTTTTTTTTTTTAGTTTTTCTAGAAGAAAAAGTATTCAGAAGGACAACACCAGCCAGTTCAGGTCACTTGCTATTTTGATTGGTCAGTTTCCAATGGGTCCCTAATCTTGTCCCTAATCTTGAATTCTAGCTCTTGTCTAATTCCATAATAAATGTGTCTAACATGTACAAAGATTGTTAAATCATCAGGAAAGGTAGGATTTCTTTTAACCTCTTTGGCCAAATACACTAATGATTACATGGATAAATCACCAATAAATCACCAAGTTGTACAAAATAAGAAGGTATATATATATATATGTGTGTGTGTGTGTGTGTGTGTATATATGTGTATATATATATACATATATATATATAAAACTATGTACACATATATTCATACATATATAAACAATGTATATATTTACATATACACATATTTGTGTGCATTTATATATATGGAGGGGGAGTGAAACATAGAAGCTATTGTGGACAGAGATGTATACAGACACAAGAATACTTCTGTTGCATATATATAGTTTAGTTGACACTACAGCATAGGTTGTAGGAGGAAGAAGAAGAAATATATGCCATCTATCATTTTATTCAGCATTGCACTAATCACTTCTAGACTAAGTATGGGTTCCATTAAGTCTCTTCTTGGCTCAAATATATGACTTAAATCTTAACTCTCTTAAGGCAAACTTTATAAGCTTTAAAATTATACTATATAGGTTATAATACCTATGTACATATATTTTATATGTTGTAATATTGAATTATCATTAGTGACTCCATTTTGCTTTTATTCACTATTTTGTGAAACTAATGTATCAAAGTCAACTGAGTTTGGAGAAATCATAATATTACTTGCCCTTCCCCCAGCCATAACTTGTTGTTACTTGATTTAAAGAAACGACCCTTTTTCCTTCTCTCCTCAGTATCTCCTGATTCTCTTTCAAATCCCTCCAGTCAATCCTCCCCTTCACTTCATTGTCTAAAAATCTCCTCTTCCAATAAAAATAGAGGTGTCTTAATCCTTTCAACTTGCTTTTTATTTAATTGAAGCTTTTTATTTTCAAAACACATACAGAGATAATTTTCAACATTCACCTTTGCAAAACCTTGTGTTCCAAAATTTTTCCCTCCTTTCCCCCCATTCCCTCCCCTAGATGGCATCAACTTTTTTTTTTTTAATCCCTCCAAACTGCATATTAGCTGGGTTAAAAACAAAGTCCTGGGTCCTTAGTTACCAAGAGCTTTAAATCCTGTTTGTTTTGAAACCATACACACTGCTAAATAAATCATTTGTCTGCATGGTACTTGGTTTTTGTTATTTGACTGAAACATTACATACACATTTCATTTCAGAGAAATGTTCAGAGAAGTTTGGATTACATGTGAGAGCATCCTATATTTATATCAGTATGATATATTGATATATTTTTATTGTAGTTTAGTCATTTTCAGTTTTGTCCTCTTCCTCTTTTTCTTTCTCCTCCTTCTCCTCCCTCTCCTCCTCCTTCTCCATTTTACTGAACCACCCTTCCACAGATGTACTGAATAAACTAAGCCAAACATTGTTAGAGATTTTGAGATGTCACTCATTTTATAGATGAGAAAACTGAGACCTAGGGAATGACTTATTTAGTGGTCAGGAGAGTATCAAGTGGTAGAAACAGAATTTGAAACCAGATCTTCTGACTAAAAGTTCAGTATTTTTCCACTATAATAATATGCGTTTACATCCAACATTCTTTGAGCACCAATGACATTAAAATCTTGCCTTTGATGTTTACTACAATTAGAGTGCTGTATCTGGAATAATGGACACCTCAATTCAAATGTGGCCTAAAGTATTTACTAGCCATATGACCAGGAAAGTCCCTTACACTCTATGTGCCTCAATGTCTGTAAAATGAAGATAATAATAGAACCTACCTCCAGTATTGTTGTCAGGATCACATGAGATAGTATTTACAAAGTGCCTTGCAAACTTTAAAGTGCTGTATAAATGATGGCTATGATAATTATTATCAAGAAGTTTATAGTCTAGTAATCCCTTGTAAATTTGAGTGATTTGGACCAAAGGGAACACTTTTCTCTCCCCTGGGGCATCATCCCAGGTCAGCAGTACAGTTATAGTAGGAAAAAAATTAATGTAAATTTCAGGATGGATCAGAAAAATTAGGCAAGGAAAATAAGACAAACCATGTGGAGACTTTCAGTTTTAGAAGAATTTATAAGATTTGATTCTTGATGACTCCCTGACTAATTCACAGCTATCTAAGCTGAAATCATAACTTCATTTCCCATCTGAGATAGCAGTGTTCTTTTACAAGATATAAATATTTGCATTGTGGTTGACAAATGAAAGACTAGAGGTAGACCAGTAGCCCAGAAAAGCATCTCCTAGAAAAAAAAAAAGGTTGGCAGATACACTTCCTAGAGCACCCAAATAACACATAACCATAAAAATGTCTTGATCTGAATAATTGGATCAATCTGGATTCCTAATTTCTAATTACCTGGTAGAGATATTCTCAAAGAGGTAATATGTCTGAGAACCCTAAGTACTGGATTTAAGCTCCATTTTCTGTGGAAGTAGGTTCAAATTGCACCACTACTATCATATGGATTTTAAAGAAAGCTAGGTAATATGATAGATACAATGCTGAGCCCCAAATTATTTTCCAATTCTGCCATAAAATTCTCATCCAAACAATCAGACTAGATTAGGCACTTGATGAAAATCATAGACTTTTCCTCTAGGCAAATACTGAATTATTTAATAGGAATAGGAGTGTAGTTTTGAAACGCTCTAGAATATACTTGAGTTCCTCAATTACCACAAGTTTCTCCTACACCAGAGATACATAACCTTTTTCTATGTGCCGTGCACTCCTTTTGGAATTCTGGGAATGCATTCACCTCAGAATAATATTTTAAATGCATAATATAAACTACATATGATTATAAAGAAAACCAAATAAATCCATTGATTCTGACCAAGATTTTTTATGATTGTATGTTATTTGGGTGCTCTAGGAAGTGTATCTGCTAATGTCAGTTAGTTATGTTTACTTCTAGGAAGTGTTTTCCAGGCTACTGGTTTACCTCTAGTTTTTTTCATTGGTCAACTATGATAAAATGCAGGTATTAAAATATTAAGTGTCAAGATTATGGATCTCCTGAAATCTAACCATGGACCACTGGGAATAGGAGGTGTCTAAGGAGCCTACCTTAAATAATTCTAGTTTATAATTGTTGGAGAGCAAAAGTCCAGTTTGAAAGAAGAGAAGGGATTTCCCCATTGCATTCCCATTTCTTTTCCATTCCTCTTTTTCTATTTATTTCTACATGTGGAGTTGGTCAAATACAATATGGACTTTGCCTATCATATGGATGTTCCATGAAACTCCTTCCATTCTCATGCTTCCCATCTGTGTTACATGTGGGTTACATTTGCATAGGGAAATATTCAGGTTTGTTCATTTTTAAAGATTCATAGCAATAAAAAAATCTCCCTTCCCCTTCTTCACCCACCATGATCACAGTACAAAAATAAAATGAAGCAAAGTAAAGAAGAAAGAAGGTGACAGCTCCAGGATTGCTGACTTGCTCAGACCACAATGAGAATAATAAGTTCTTTTCTGGACACCACGTTTTAGGGAGGAGAATGATTAGCAGAGGTATGATGCTGAAAAGTCTGGAATCTATGCCATATGACACTCAACTAAAAGAACTGGAAATGTTTAGCCTGGGAGAAAAAAAAAGGATTCTTGGGAGGACAGCTAGCTGTCTTCAAGTATTTTTGAAGGGTGGTCATCAGTCAATCAGTAATCAAGAATTTTTTAAGCACTTACTGTATGTCTGGCACTGTATTAAGAACTAGGAATATTGTTGTTGTTCATCCTCTGGAAGAGGACCAATGACATCAGGAAGATGATGTCTTTACTTGCATATGAATTGGATTTAAGTGAGACAGAGCTGTGCAAAGTCATCAATCTGACTCTTCCAGAATCATAGGAGTTCAGTGGCAAAACATAAGTCAAGATGACTGACAGAGGTCCCTAAAGGAATATAAAGGCAGAAACGCAGTCCTTGTCCTAAAGGATCTCATAGTTTAACGGAAAGCCAAAATACAAACAGCTACAAACATAAAAGATACTTATAGAGTAAATAGAAGGAAACCTCAGAAGGATGGCATTAATGGCTAGGAAGAGAGAGGAGGATAAAAAGAAGGATAAGATTGTTGGATGATGGTTCTGTCATCTATGTAATGGGGGTTGAAAAGAGAATGAATTTTTCTTTTAAAAAGTTTTCAGGAAGTTCTAGAGCTTTTAACCTCCTATATGTGTCTCTGCATACACTCCCCCTGGATTGTGCAGCAAGTGCCGAATATATTGATAGAGCTATAGCTAAGGTAATCCAGTCCTTTCCTTTTCTCATTCTCACCCCCACCTCAAGTTCTGCTTAATGATTTAGTCACCTTGCATTTCAAAATACTTTTCCTTTTCATTCTTATTTCTGCTATTTATATTTTTAGTCACAGAGCTCCTGGGAATTAACTAGGTAGATTAATATTTGTGTGAACATTGACTCAAAGGGAGAATTGTGTACATAGTTCACAATTTATAGCTTTTCAAATCACAATAAAAACATAATTAAAAAGGGAGACCAATGGAATCAAGCAGAAGGTCCTATGAGGGATGTCAAATCTCTTGCTACTGTGTAGCTCAAATTATATACTTGCTACTTGGACACTCTAAAACACTTTCACATACAGATACATAATTCTTTCAACCACAGATACACAATTATTTCAACCAACAGTCCATCATAGGAAAGGTGACAGTGAAGAACTTTTTTTTTTCTTAATGAGCCTTTTTTCAGTTATGTCCAATCATGTCTCCTTTAAGGTATTCTTGGCAAGGATACTTAAATGATTTACCATTTGCTTCTCCAGATCATTTTACAGATGAGGAAACTGAGGCATGCAGGGTTAAGTAATTTGCCCACGTTATTCAAGTAGTAAGTATCCTAATTCCAGGACCAGAACTCTATCCACTGTGCCTTCTAGCTGTCCCATAGAACTGAAGGATACCCATGTTTTAATTAAAAATATAATATGAGACCACTATGGTGTTTTTAATGGCTTCATTAAAAAATATGATAAGACATTTTCAACCTTCCCTTTGTGGATGCGGGAGGTGAACAGGTGTCAGACATTGCACATGTAGTTAGACTTTTTCAATATATCAATAATCTTGTACTGATTTTTTTCCTCCTTAAAAATATCATTTGTTATATGGGATGGTGCTCTGGGACAGGGAGGGAGAAAGCTACTTGGAACAACTAGAATGATGTAAGAAATAGAATACATCAATAAAAACTAATTTTTAAATGACTTCATTACATGACAGGGTGAAAAATAATAATCCCCTTGAATCATGGGTTCTTAATCAGAGGTCCATGAACTTAATACATTTTAATAATTGTAATCCAATATAATTGGTTTCTTTTGTAAACCTATGTATTTTATCTTATATATTTAGTAATACAATTTTGAGAACTGGTTCAAAGCCTTCACCAAACTATAAAAGGGGTACACGATTCAAAAAAGTACTCAAAAAACCCCAAACCCTTTTATGTAATTCAAATACTCTTTTTCTTTGAAGAATAGTGGATTTGAAGTTAGGAAAACTGAATTAAAATCCTTACTACAAAATTTAGATCTTGAAAAAAATCACTCAATCTTATTTTACTTATTTATCAAATGGGAATAATAATAATAAAAATAATGATGATGCAGCTAGGGAGTATAGTGGAGGGTGTACTGAACTTGCAGCCAGTCATTCAACATTTATTCAATGTCTATCATCCTCCAGGCCCTAAACTAAGTGCTAGAGATACAAAGAAAAGCAAAAGACAGTCTCTAAACTCAAGAATAGTGCAATCAATAGGCAAACAACCATGTATATGCAAGCTTTATACAGAAGAAAGACATCAGTAGAGGGCAGCTAGGTGGCGCAGTGGATAGAGCACCAACCTTGAATTCAGGAAACCAGAGTTCAAATCTGGTCTCAAACACTTAACACTTCCTAGCTGTGTGACCTTGGGCAAGTCACTTAACCCCAGCCTCAGGGAAAAAAGAAAAAAAAAAAAAAAAAGAAAGACATCAGTATTAAGGGGGATTGGGAAAAGTTTCTCTTTTAAGTGGTGTTTTATTTGTGATTTGAGAAAATTTCAGGCAAGAAGGACAACCAATGAAAGTGCCTGGATCAAGGAGATGGAATCAGTAAGATCTAAATTAAATCCTCAGCTTCTGTGTGACCTACCTTCAAAAATTCTGTTAGCCTCAGTTCCTTCACCTGTAAAAATAGGAACATAATAACACCTGCCTCCGAGAAACTTTAGATCAAAATGAAATAATATTTGTAATGTGCTTTGTAAACCTTAAATGCTATAAAATATTATTATATTGCCTACTTTACAAGGTTTTTGAGATATAATGCATTAAAGCATTACTATTACTATAAAGTTAACTATTATAAACTTAGATTATATAGCCCTTCTTACAGGTACTTGGGTTACTATTATTGTAATTTCTTTTTTATTTTTTTTTCCCCCTGAGGCTGGGGTTAAGTGTCTGAGATCAGATTTGAACTCGGGTCCTCCTGAATTCAAGGCTGGTGCTCTATCCACTGCGCCACCTAGCTGCCCCCTCTATTATTGTAATTTCAAAAGAAAGGGAATAGAACCTTGGGGGGAGAGGTAGGTAGCTGCCACAGCTGAAGGAGTCTAGTCTATGTTAGGCACTGAGATCCCTAAGAGAATTTTTGTTTCCTGAGGAAACTTGGATAGTTGACTATTATTGAGAATTTGAAGAGAGATTTTGAGAGGACTGAGTTTCATTCTAGTTCTTGGAAAAGATAAGAATTCCAAAGAAACTTTATCTAACTTGAAAAAACAGAATTGTTCATCTAAGATTCTGATGTTTTGAGAGATGTAAGCAGATACTGCTGATGGTGAAAGGTAACTGGCTGTGCCTTTTCTCACAGCCAACATTTTGAATTATTCTGTTTTTGAGTCAATATTAACTGGTCTGCATAGTTAATGTCAAGGCTTAAAAATATTTTGAAGTATTTAAAGTATCTATATTTTTGGTTATTGCTATCAAATGCTCTATCCCACAGCTGTACCCCCTGACTTGCTGTTCATTATTTTAAATAAATAATATGCCTAATAATATTGGTATTTGTCTAAGATTACAAATTTAGATTGGAAACCAAGAGAAAAGGGAAATCTTATTGGAAAAGGAATTTCTCAATCTGGTCTCAGACACTTAACACTTCCTAGCTGTGTGACCCTGGGCAAGTCACTTAACCCCCTCAGGGGAAAAAAGGGAATTTTTCTAGTCCATATAAATTAGTGTTGATTATTAATTAGATTTTTTTGTACTCTAGGCAGCTTCTGAGCATAAAGGCAATAACATAGAAAAAGCATTATTAAATGTTTAATATGTACAGTATGTACTGTACTAAGTTTTGGGAATACTTAAAAAAAATTGAGATGGCCCAAGTTTTCAAGGAGATCACATTCTAATGGGCAGGGACAACATAACTTTTTCAGATATGAATAATTTTGGTCAAGGAAAGGGGCAGAATAAACAGTAATTGTGAGAAAAACACAGAAAAAAAAGAACCCCTCAAAAACAAAATTCTTATATTGTCTTTTCAGCATCTAATTTGCATACAATTAACATGTCAATTTCAAGTCAATATCCAGGAAACCAGTTTTTAGAATTATTTGGTAACTATGGGACAAGTGTATATTGCCTAGTTATGTCATTGATGTCAGAGGATTCTGGTTTAACGTCAAGAGATACAAGTGGGTGACCCATCCTTGGACTGATAGTGTCAATTCAGCTCAATTCTAAAAGAATTCTACTCAAAAGCTGATCTCAGAATAGACCTTCAATCAAATCTCAGAAGAGACCTCAGAGTCTACATTGCCACCTGCTGCATGGAAGAACTGACTGCAGGAAGAAAGGGCTTCTGACTTTGCTCTTCCCTGCATTGCCCCCTGCTGCTAGAAAGGTAGATGTGCTCAGGAGAGAAGGTGGCTAGATCAGTGGGAAGAAGGGAAAAAATTATCATGATTGTGACATGTAGAGAATGATGGGAAAAAATCCTTGTTACAAGTAAGAAAAGTATCTCATTGCAGGTGGGGTCTCATTCCTATTTCATGTGCAATGAGAATACGAAGCATATATTATGCTATTATTATCTTGTTTATTGGGGTTCAGATAGAAATTTTTGTTGTCACTGAGTTGAGTCATATTGGACTCTTCATGACTCCATTTGGGGCTTTCTTAACACAGAGTGATTTGCCATGTCTTTCTTCTGCTCTTTTTGCCAATGAGGACACTAAGACAGGGTCATATAGCCAATAACTATCTGAACTTGAACTCTTCCTGATTCTAAGTCCAGCATTGTCTCCACTGGGTCACCCCCAAGACTATGACAACGCATCATCTCCTCTTTTTATTCTCTATATTTTGAAAGTATTTTATTCCATGTAGGAGATTATGAGTACTTGATATTATTACATTTATTGATGAACATCCAATAAGTGAACCTGAGGAACTGTGGGTATGGTGGTACCCTCAACAGAAAAGGAAAAAAAAATCTAGGAAAGAGAAAGGTTTAGTGGGAAGGATAATGAATAGAGATGTGAACATGTTGCACTTAATACATGTACAGGACATCCAGTTCAAAATATCTCGTAGGCAGTTGGAGATGTGGCTGGAAGTCAGCAGAGAGCCCGGGTAAGTAAATTTTCATCAGCATAGAGATGATCATTGAATCCATGGAAGCTGAGGGGATCACCAAGCGAAATAATATAGAAGAAGAAAAAGTATTCCAAATCACAGCTCCAAAGAAGAGCTATGGTTATTAGTAGGGAATTAGTAGGGAAATCAAAAAGGGGCACTCAGATGGAGAACCAAAAGAAGAGAGAAGAGGGTATGATGTCAGAGAGGATCAATGACACTTCATCAATGTAGTCATTTCTTTTTTCATTATTGTTATTATTATGATGACTTTTTATTTTTTCAAAATACATTCAAAAATGCTTTCAACATTCACCCTTGCAAAACCTTGTATTCCAAATTTTTCTTCCTTCCTCCCCCCTTTCCCTAGACAGCAAGTGATCCAATACAGGTTAAATATGTGCAATTCTTCCAAACACATTTCCACATTTATCCTATTGCACAAGAAAAATCAGATCAAAAAGGGAAAAAAATAAAAAAGAAAAAAACAAAAACAAATGAGCAAACAATAACAACAAATAGTCCCCATAGTCCTTTCTCTGGATACAGATGGCTCTCTCCACAAATCTATTGGAATTGGACTGAATCATTGTATTGTTGAAAAGAGCCAACTCCATCACAGTTGATCAGAGATTTTGGGGACATTTTCAAAAATTTAGTTGAACAAGTAAAGGATGGAGGGGAGGTATAGCTGGGCAACAGCTGATATGAAAAAGATATGAGGACTTTTAGTAGTCAAAAAGCTCAATATTAAACAAACTACATTAAGAAAGGTAGTGTTTTTAGAAGGGGAAAGTGTAGAAGTCCTGCCCTGGAGGTATCATCTGAAATTCTGTAACTCGTGAGTCTGCCTGGGATATTTAAGGAAGGACATTGAGGTTTAGGACATTGACCGCCCAAAGTGTGTGTACAGAGGAGAGAAACAAAGACTAGAGACCATGCCATATTAGGATTTGTTTTGCCTGGAGAAGAAAAAACTTTGGAGGAAAATGGAATAGATATGGGATCTCTTTCAAAGATGAAATATATGTGGACAAAATTAGAAATGATTTTGAGTGTTTCAGAGAAGAAGAAAATTGGAACACTATTCACACACGCACACACACACACACACACACACACACACTGGTGAGTTTTCAGGTTTTCAGAAGAGGCTGGATCATCATTTTTGGCAATACTATAGAAAAGATAAATGTTCAATTATGGTTTGGAGTATGGGGCCACTTATAATCCTTCTAAGTCTGATTCTTTGTGGTGGTAACCATCCAGCAAGAGATACCATTTTAATCTAAAAGGATCATTGCTTCTGAAGTGAATGAAAATGGATTAACTTTCCTAAAACATTACAAAATTCAGAGGAAGAATTGTATCGGAACCAGCTACTTTATGAATGACACAATTCATTTTATGTGATTTAATTTTGTTGTTAGTAGAATTGTTTGTATACTGAATATCAACTAATAAATCAATAGGCATTTATTACGTATTTGTTATGTGTCAGATGTGGCAGCTAGACGGCTCAGTGGATAGAATGCTAGGCCTGGAGTCAAGAAGACCTGAGTTCAAATCTAGTCTCAGACATTTACTAGCAAAGTGACTCTGGGCAAGTCACAACTCTGTTTGCTTTAATTTCCTCTTCTGTAAAAATAAACTGGGGAAGTAAATGGTAATCAATTCTGTATTTTTTCAAAAGAAAACCCTAAATGATCAAATGAGAGTCATGCAGAATTAAACACAACTGAAAACAAGGACCAACAAACAGTTCTCTTTCTACCGTACCTCATGGCCTCCAAGAACCAGGAGCTTTCTTCCATGAAAGAGAAGAAAGCTGAGAAAACATCTTTGGTATTTCTACCCACCCTCCTCATCACCATCACCCCAATGATGCCAAGGGTATCAGTTGATTAGCAAAACTAATTTGAATATATAAGCTTGGATGTATATAAATTATCTCCTTTTTTGTATGGATTTTGATTTTTCATAAAATCATTCATTTGAAGAGGCATTTGCTACCAGCATCAATGGCAGATAGGAAAAATTGTTCAATTTTTCATTTTCAGAGAAAAAAATCCTACAGATTCAGAAAAAATAGCACTAATTAAAGGTCCCTCACTTACCGATTAGGAAATCCTTGCTCAAGTCAAAATAAACACTGTATATGTGTGACCAGCAAGGGCATCAATTTGGCATATCACCAGAATCACGCTTAATGGGAAGAAAAGGGAAAACTGAAGGTTTTCTGAAGACATTTATTAAAGGAAGCTGCTATCTGAGCTCCAACTCATTTATTATAAGCTTTGGCTAGTGTCTCTCTCTGCCCTCTCATGTTCTCTAAGTGGGGTGGTTACTAAGTCACCACCCTTATTTGTAGATTTTAAACCATTATTTGCAGAACTGCTAAGAGAAATCAGATGTATATCATTTTCCTCTTGTAAACTCTCTAGGACTCTGAAAAATTTCCATGGCCTCTTCATATTTTCCACCCTTGATATATACATTGGTCTTATGATCATAATACAGTTAAAGGGCAGATCCACCATCTGCATGAAAAAGAGCAACATCAAAATTGTGGGTATGTATTGCCTTTTATTGTTTTTCTCCTGATGAGTGATTTTCTTTAGAACCAATTCTTTCAGTTCTAGGAAGCTAGGAATACATTGCTGGATTTTCAAAAAAGGCCATGTTTCCTTTCTCTTCTTGAGCCATCACGGTCATTTTTTATTTTTATTTCAAGAGTATGGAAAGAATGACTAAGTGACTTAAGAAAGAATATATAGACAGTTGGCTAAGTGAGGATGACTAGGTGATTTTGTGTATTAGGGCTTGACAGTAATGTGCTGTAACCATAAAAAAAAGAAAAGAAAATGAAAGTCTCAGTTAGTAGAAGACTGGCTGGCCAAGAAGGCAACTCTGGGAGATCAGTGATAGGGTGAAGCATCTCCAAGAAGAATTTTAAAACAGAGCATCTAGGTAAGACCATAAAGGCATACTTGCTATTTCTCACACATGACACATAATTTCCTGCCTCCATGATTTTGCACTGGTTGTCCCCTCTCCCTGGAGTGCCCTTCCTCCTCACATCAGCTTCTAGGAATCCTTGGATTTCTTTTAGATTCAGTTCAAATTCCATCTTCTGCCAGAGACCTCTCTCTCTCTCCTCCCATCCCTTCTACCTTCCATGCTAAAGAGACTTTCAATTAGTTGTGAGTTTATTTATTGTTCTTTGTTGTTTGTCCTTCATTCTTGAAAAGGACCAATAACATCAGAAAGGCAATATCTCAACTATCAAGCAAATTGGATTTAAATGAGGCAGGTATGTGCAAAGGTAATAGACTCATTCTCTCCTCCATCTGGGTCCATGGCAAGTTATAGATCAGGATGATTAAAGATGGCCCCAAATGAAATGGGAGATCTTGCCTTTTAAAGCTAAGATCTTTCCTAAGTCTCAGTTTGAGGCAACAGACATTCACTGACTAAGGCTAGGTAAGAAATGAAGCAAAAGACTCTTTTACCTAGTTAAAAAAATCCGTCTGGGAGAGGAAGGCCTTCACTGTTCTTGACCAAAACAGAAACTATGACTATTTATACTCACTGTGAACCACACAATGGCTAACAGAGGTTTGGGGTGGAACTTATTATTGGCCAACCAGTGACAGCCAGAGTGATTTGGACTTAAGAAATACTTAAATAGCTCCACCAAAGCCTAATTTTTCCACAACTCTATTTCAAGAAATCTACTTTCCCCTGGGCAGAACACCCACATATAAGTGCATGATTTCCCATGTGCACGGCTGAGAGGAAGGAAGGAAGGAAGGAAGGAAGAAAGGAAGGAAGGAAGGAAGGAAGGAAGGAAGGAAGGAAGGAAGGAAGGAAGGAAGGAAGGAAGGAAGGAAGGAAGGAAGGAAGGAAGGAAGGAAGGAAGGAAGGAAAGAAGGAAGGAAGGAAGGAAGGAAGGAAGGAAAGAAGGAAGAGAGGGAGGGAGGGAGGGAGGGAGGGAGGAAGGAAGGAAGGAAGGAAGGAAGGAAGGAAGGAAGGAAGGAAGGAAGGAAGGAAGGAAGGAAGGAAGGAAGGAAGGAAGGAAGGAAGGAAGGGAGGGAGGAAGGAAGGAAGAGAGGGAGGGGGGAAGGAGAGGGGAAGGAAGGAGGGGAGAAGGAAGGAGGGAGGGAGGAAGGGAGAGGGGCAGGGAGGATGAATTGCCCAATTGGAACTGGCCTATTGGGATCCGACTGGGCAGCTACTACTATTCACAGATTATTGTATGTCCTTTGTTCTAGAAGAGGACCAATAACATCAGAAAGGTGAATTTATTTATATACAGAGAATCAAAGATTTACAGATGAAAAGTACCTTAGAGATCATCAAGTTCTATCCAATTCTTTTTTTTTCAAACTAAATCTTTATAATTTTAATTTTAATTAACAAACTTTATTTTATAAGCAAAAACTTTTTTCCCTTTGAATACTGCAAATTTTTATTTGTGGGGTTTTTTATTAATTTTATAATTATAATTTTTTGACAGTACATATGCATGAGTAATTTTTTTTACAACATTATCCCTTGTATTCATTTTCCCAAATTTTCCCCTCCCTCCCTCTACTTCCTCCCCTTGATGACAGGCAATCCCATACATTTTACATATGTTACAATATAACCTAGATACAATATATGTGTGTAAATCCAATTTTCTTGTTGCACAGTAAGAACTGGATTCCGAAGATAAACAGTTTACATTCACTTCCCAGTGTTCCTTCTCTGGGTGTAGTTGTTTCTGTCCATCATTGATCAACTGGAAGTGAATTAGATCTTATCTTTGTTGAAGATACACACTTCCATCAGAATACATCATCATACAATATCGTTGTTGAAGTGTACAGCGATCTTCTGGTTCTGCTCATTTCACTCAGCATCAGTTGATGTAAGTCTCTCCAAGCCTCTCTGTATTCCTCCTCCTGGTCATTTCTTACAGAACAATAATATTCCATAACCTTCATATACCATAATTTACCCAACCATTCTCCAATTGATGGACATCCATTCATTTTCCAGTTTCTAGCCACTACAAAAAGGGCTGCCACAAACATTTTGGCACATACAGGTCCCTTTCTCATCTTTTTTTTTTTTTTTTAATTTTAAGATCCTTTCTCTTTCTTTCTTTCTTTTATTCTTTTTTATTAATTTTTATAATTATAACATTTTTGACAGTACATATGCATAGGTAATTTTTAAAATTAATTAATTAATTAATTAATTTTAAATTTTTATAATTATAACATTTTCTTTGACAGTACATATGCATAGGTAATTTTTTTTTTTTACAACATTATCCCTTGTACTCCCTTCTGTTCCGAATTTTTCCCCTCCTTCCATCTACCCTCTTCCCTAGATGGCAGGCATTCCCATATATATTAAATGTCTTATAGTATATCCTAGGTACAATATATATGTGCAGAACCGAATTTTGTTGTTGTTGTTGCAAAGGAAGAATTGTATTTGGACCACCCAATCCTTTTACAAACAAAAAGTGATTACGTGATTTGTGAAGAATCCTATATGTGTCTGAGGCAGAATTTGAACTCTAGTCTTCCTGATTCCTGGTCCAATATGCCGCCTGTATGCCGTGATCTGTTTTTCCTCCCCATTAAAACATCAGTTTTATGAGGTCGGCAACTTAATTTTTTTTTTTTTTTTTTGCTACAGTTCTTAGTATAGTGGTAATTAATACATATGATACACTTAACAAAGACTGGTTGACTAGTATTTATATAGTGCTTTAAAGTTTGCAAAGTGCTTTACCAAACATTTGATCCATACAAAAACTGAAGTGCTTATTATGACTTCTATTGTACAGATAAGAAGAGTGAGATGTAGAGAGGTTTTTTGGGCTTGCCCAGGGTCATGAAGCTAATGAATATTTCTGGAAGGGTTTGAATCCAGATACTCTGAATGCCAAATCCAGCTCTCTATCCATTGTGCCCCCTGGCTGTCTTAATAAAGAGACTGATTAAAGTGAGTTGAGAATATGAGGTCACATTTCTAGATGTAAAGAGCAGATATCACTTTCTTGTTGCTGTCACTTTCCTAAAAATATAAACCATCATTCTAAGAAAGCCATGGAAGAAAAAATATTGCAGGAACTAATGCAAAATTCAATATGAATAAAATATCTATTAGGCCAGCCAAGGAAGGCTGAATTGTTGGCTGAGTTCTAGATATGTTCACAGAGCCTAGAGAAAAGAAGCTGTCAAAGGAAGACTAAGTGAAGCCAGTGATTACATCAAGCTTTTTAACTTTGAGAAAGATAGGCTAGTTCATCAGTCAGTCAATAAACATGCATTTATTCAGCACTTACTATATTCTCAGAACTGTATAAAATGCTTTACATACAAAAACAAAATAAAAATAATCCTTTTCCTCAAGGATCTTACATTTTAATGAGGGAGACATAAAAATGTGTGCATGTATCTTTATATACATGTTTATATCTATGCATTTGTGCATGTGTGTATATGTATTTCTAGTGTCTCTGCCACAAAAATCCCCAAGTGGAGTCACAAAGATTCTGACATGAATAAAAACGACTGAACAACCACAAATACATACATACATGTATATATATATATATATGAAATTGACTTAGCCAATCAAATTACCTCAGTCCACTTACAGTGACAAAATATCTGATATCTTTATTAGGTGAGAAAGTAGTTTTGTTTGCTCACAAAGTAAACGAGTCCTAAATATGACAGGAATTTTGTTTGTATTGGATGAACTATCTGATCACATCCTTTAACCAGCTGATCTGGAAGAGAGGATCCGAGCATTTGTAGCCTCCTGGTAGAAAGCTCTAACTCAGGCCCAGGTGAGAGGGGGAGATTGCCTTGGCTTCCACCTCAGCCTCAGTCTTTCTACCTATGGTCAGAGAAGAATCCCATAAACTCTGGAGGATGAGAGGATTTGGACCTTCCTTCCATTGGTGCCTCAGTAGCTCCTCCAGGATGGCAACAGCCACATTGATAGCAATAGCTACATTGGGAGTTGGGGATAGATAAACTAGACTGGCTGTGAGAGGCAGAGGCATTTCTGAGTCTCTAATAAGAAGTCTAGCAGAAAAGCAACATCATTCCTAAGGGAAAGACCATCAGGACTCCAATAAAATGGCTTCAAAGTTGTGCTGTCCCTTTGATAAATGTGCTCCCCAAACTTAAGCCCATTTTCCCCTAAACTCTGGATAGTCGAAGAGCATGTCAAAGATTTTCAGACACTCCCCACTCCCTTTAAGTGTATAGTTTTATCCTATACCTCTATAACTTTGGACAAATCCCTGTGTCTCTCTGAGCCTTAATTTATTCTATGTTAATAAGTTAATGGAGTAGAATTATAATACTAAGTGCATTAGAGAAAAATAAAACAGTTTATAACAAGATTCCAAGGAAGGGTAAGTAAATCAAGTAAAGTTTCTAAAAGGGATGGGGTTTGGCCTAGGCTGTAAAGAAAAACCAAAAAAGGGAGAAGGATAGCATTCTAGAAGATACAGCATCAGTTAGGATCCAGAGGCAGGAGAGCACAGTGGAGGAGGATAACTGGGAAGTCATCCAATTTGGCTAGACTATGTGCCTTTTAAACATTTTCATAAGAATACAAAATGATTTCTACTTTAGCTGGATGTTTTAATGACATTTAGGATAAATTAACGGGAAAATAATTCTTAGTACACAGACAGTTTCATTATCTGGCCCTTGTTTACAGATTTTATTTTTCTACTCAGACTTGGAAGTTTGGCAGGATCCCAACAAGGGCTTTGCACCCATAGCACTGACGATTTCTGGGCTCATCAACTTTTCCCCATCTGTTTAATATTATTGGACCTATGTTTGGAAAAGTGGGAGGAAAAGAGGGGATCTGGCTCCCTAACCTACTCTATTCTTTGTCCAGTCTCCCTTTCCTTAAGAGACCTTGTTTTCCAGTGAAAGTTTCCCTACTTTGTACACTGAAGTCTAGAAAATTATTTTTCATCAAATAAATTATAGAGCTGGATGGGGTCTTGGGATTCATCCAGTCTAACCTTCTATTCTTTACAGATGTGGAAATTGAGCTCAGAGACACTTGCCCAAAATTGCATAGCTAATAAACAGAACAGGGACTGTACAATCAAGGTTACTGGGGCCTAAAGAATTAAAGTTAATTTTCCAGAGTCATAAAGATAGTAATAGTATTAGATTAGTTAAGGAAATTGAGCGAAGAATTGTTGTTGTTCAGTCATTTTTGGTCATGTGACTTATTGTGACCCTGTTTGGAGTATTCCTGGCAAAGATACTGGAATGGTTTGCCATTTCATTCTCCGGCATATTTTACAGAGGAGGAAATTGAGGCAAATAGGGTTAAGTGACTTGCCCAGGATCACAGAACTAATGTCTGAGGCCATGTTTGAACTTAGGTAGATGAATCTTCTAAACCAAATGCTCTATGCACTATATCACATTGCAGCCCTTTTAAAAGATAGAGGAAGGCATTTTAAACTAAAAAAGACAAGGGGAGTTTGTTTTGTTTGCTAGAGAAATAATTGTTAATTAATGGGTTACTGTAAGAGACATTTGTGCTTTCAGGAACTAATTTTAGTAGTTGGAACCACTGGTGAACTTCTGGGAAAAGTCATCATCGTCTAATACTAAGGAGTACAGAAAGGGATGATAAAGATAATGAAAGCCAAAGGCAAAACTGACCTATCCAGAGAAAAACAAAAGAACTTAATTCTCAATGTTTGGATGCAAGTGAAAATCTTTTAATCTAAGAATAAAAATCTTGTTAATAAATTGTAAGCACCGAAGAGGAGGAAAAATAGAAAGTAATACAATGAAATGGAAGAAAATAATAATCCATTTTGTAACAGGTTGTCTTTGAGGGTTCACTATATAAGGTCAACAGGATAGACACCCACTCCCTCTTGGGTGGCTCCCAGTTTTGGAATGTGGACATCACCAGTCTTTTCCAGTCAATCCCTTTTCCCCTACCAGTCTAGACCTACTTTCTAATACCTCCCTTAGCTCCACCCGAAAGAAGCATCTTTTTGATCCTAAGTGGAAAGGAACAATGAAGGGATAGTCCAGCCTCACTAGAGAGCTATTTTTAAGCCCAGTTTTAGTATAAGGAAGAAAGAGGACCAGATCCATAAGACCATCTGATCTTTCCTTATTTTAAAGGAAATCATCAAAGTATAGCAATTAATGAAATTCTTTTTCATTTAAATCAGGAAACCCCCAGTTGAGATAGAACTCCAAAGAATTAAAGTCTCTGCTTTTGGTCCCATTTCACTCCTTTTTGTATACCTGGGTGACAATACACAAAAAGGTTTCCCCTTTCATAACAGTGAAGTGCACAGAAAGAAACAGGACGACATATTTGTGTCTAGCCAGCATTAATCTGGATTAAACTGAAAGGGGGAACAAATTTTAAAGAATAGGAAAACTTTGGAATTGGTATCTTCCTTCTTGGATGGGGATAGTGGGAGGCGAGACATGTGGTGCCTTAGATCAAAGGGTCAGCAAACTGTGGCCTGAAGCCCAAATTGCTCAATAAGCTAAAATGATTTCTACATTTTAAAATAAATGTATTTTAAATGTAAAAAAACATTCTAATCTCTCCTTACAAAAAAAAAAACAGACGGAGGCTAGATAGGAGTCATTGACTGTGCTTTGCCGACCCCTTAAATTGTCCCATCTGGCCTCCAAAGGCAGAGGCAGCTGAAGCCCACAGAATTCTGGCAGGCGATCACAATAGCCATGATACTTCAACATCACAACAACAAAAATAAATTTTTAAAAAATCCCATTCAGTCTCTATAGTCCCCTTCTTGACTCACCCCAAACTGTGGTCTTGTCATGGGCTTAACCAATTTAAATGTCATCCTGCTTGCTCACTTCTTGCTCATTCTAATGAGATTTTCCTTCTACTCTTTTATTTCCTAAGGAAATGACAAGGAAATTAATTCAAAATATATACAAAGTAATTTTCAGGATGGGGGAAGAAGAAGGGAAGGGGGAGTAATAGTGACTTAGATTAGAATAAGCTTCCTGTAGGAAGCAGCACTAATACCATTTAACCATTTTTTTTAACTGTAGAAAGATAATAAGAACAGAAATGCAAACATTTCCCCTTCTCCCAATACTTAGGGCATACTCTCCTTTAAACTATCTCAACCTCTAGGGAGACTAGGTTCAAACCTAACTTAATTTCTAAGTTGTTTTTGGCTCACAAAGTTTACTTCTAAAGCTTTTCATGAAGGAAGGAATTCTGAAAGATGGAGGTGGAAGGGAATGCATTCCAAACATGGGGGACAGCTTCTTCAAAAGTACACAGATGGAACTGGGAATGTTGAATATGAAGGACAGTAATTAGGTAATTTTTACTGGAATGTAGAATGCATGAAGTAAAGTAATATACAAGAAACTAGGAAAGGTAGTCATTCTCAGCATAATAATAGTATCACAGAAGTAGAAAGAGAAGAAGTGTGAACAGACTTGTGTAACTGAAAAGTTGGGGGCAGGATGGACTGGAGACTAGTAGGGTACAGACCAATTAATAGGTATTATAATTGTCTAAGCAAGATAGATCCATCAATCACTAAGCATTTATTAAGCACCTTCTATATAACAGGCACTTAGAATATAAAGAAAAAGGAAAACTCTCCCTGCTTTCAAGAAATTCAGATTCAATTGAATTATTTCATTCATATACATGGGGAGGTCTTTAACTAGAGTGGCTGTCATGTGAGTAAAGAGGAGATGGAAGTGACATGTGTGAAGATTGAATCAACAAGACCGGAGCCTTAATTGGATGGGAGCGGTGACTAAAAGGGAAGACAACAGGATCACTTCGGGTGATGAACCTGAGTGACTGAAAGGACAATGGGGCCTTAGACACAAATAGACAATTTAGGAATAGGGCAAGAGAAATAAGTTTAGTTGTGGACATGTTAGATTAGCAGTTGGTGATGAACAACTGAGGCAGTAAAGAGGAAAAACCATTGAATAGATTCAACCTTGGTTCATATACTGCCTCTGATACTTAGAATCTGAGTGTCCCTATTAGACAACTTAGGTAACCTCCTGAAACTCATTTTCCTTCTCTGTAAATGAAAGTTGGAATTTTAGAGCTATGATCCTTCGAAGCTTTGATCCTAAGAGGAGGCTGAAGATATCTCTTTGGTAGACTCCCAGCTCAATTTCCCAGAATGAGAGAGGTTGTTTCCTCCTCAGCATCCTAGAGGTATCCTTGATGGTTTGGGAGTGTTTGCCTTCATTCTTGAAGGCCACCTTCCCCATCCATCCCAACACAATATTTTTAGCTAGTAGTGCTTGATGCACTACTACCTTTTAACCAATTAACATTTTTTTAGTGTAGAAAGATAATAAGAACATAAATGTAAATATTTCCCCTTCCCCCAATACTTGGGGCACACTCTCCCCTAAACTATCTCAACCTCTAAGGAGAATAGGTTCAAACTTAACACAATTTCTAAGTTGTCTTTGACTCACAAAGTTCACTTCTAAATGTGGCATGGCCAATGGATAGATGAGCATGCTTCTCTGCTTCTGCTGACCTGGGTTGGGTTTGGGCATCACTATTTGGCTGAAAGGAAATCTCACCATGAATTCTGCTACCAGACTTCTGGTGACTCATTCTCTGACCTTTCAAAGTTCTCAATGTTTGCAGCCATCTTCATCATTCTTCAGTCCAAAATAGGACCAAACAAATGGAAAGAGGAAAATTACAGATGCGTGTATATATAGGCTATGTGCCAGTCTCAGATAAAGAGGATGGAAGACCTCTTCTCTGTTACAGCATTGTTTTCACTCAAATGCTGAAGAGATAAGGGGTCTGGCTTCTTAAGAATAGGGGAGATCTGAAAATGTTTGTAAGCAATAGAGAAGGATTTGGTGCATAAAGATTAAAAACCGGGAAAAGAAATATGATGAAAAGGACAAAGTTCTAGAAGAGACAAGAGAAGATGAAATAATGGGCACAAGTGGAGATCTTGGGGATTAGAAGAGAATGGCCATCACTTTCTGAAACTAGAAGGAAGGAAGATAGAGTTGGTGATAATGTCAAAGTAATTTGCAGTGGAGTTGGGGAGAACTCCCAAAAGCCTCAATTTTTTTTTCAGAGAAACATTCTCCAGAGAGGGAAAAAGGAGACGGTAGTGTGGGAGACTTAAGGAGAGAAAGATAGATTTGGGACAGAGATTGAAGACAACAGGTAAAAAAGAATTGGTTTGTAACATTAAGGGTCCAGTGGACATCCCTTTGCAGTGGGTAGAATTAGCACAGTTGTGTGGCTTCCTCCACTGCTATTCAGGGATCTAGGAACCGAGAATGTTAAAGATGCTTCAGGTTTGAGATTTGGAAAAGAATGATTGGCAATAGGGCATTCCAAGTGCCCTATCACATAATAAGTACTTGATAAATGTTTATTCTTAATTTTCTTTTCCTTTCTGCTTATTTTAGATTTTACTTCTTGTGTGTACAAACACATTGGCAAAATACAAAAATAAGAGTTAATGAAATAAATATTAATCTATTATTTTTATATTTTGCCAATGTATGTTGGTAGGATTGTTCTTCTGAGGACTACATTGATTACATCCCAGAACTTTGATTGGCTATTTCATCATAATTTTCTTTCATATAATTGTGCATATGTACATAATACATATTTCATTTCTGCTTTTTGTCTTATTTCTGCTTTGTGGTATAAAAAGTATGTGCTACTATTTTTGTCTTCTATTATCTTTTCCTCTAAGCACTTAAATGTCATGGTTGTTGAATATGTAGTATTTCATTGTCTCTGGGATGTTTAAACATGATATAGTTTCCTTGTTTATATCTTTTAGCACCTATTTTTGTAATGCCGGAGAAACTGAGGCAAGATAGAGATTATTGAATTTTTAATATTTTATTTGAGAGGGAGAGATTGTTCTAACTTCAATCCTTCATTTTAATTGTGAATCTTTATGCATTGTATGTTTCTTATACATAAAAATGACTTGGAAGTTCTGGACTTTGTAATATTTTGGGATACTTTCAATTTAGAGTTTCTTTTAGGATATCACAAGTGGATTCCCTATATTCTTTGTTCTAATAGATTTGGGCAATTTTTCCCCCTATCATTTCTTGAAATATAGTATATAGATTTTTTTCCTGGTGTTATTTTCCAAGGAGTCCAATTTTTCTTTCACTTCATTTTCAAGTCAGTTTTTTAAAATTATACCTTATCTGTTCTAATTTTTCAGCCTTTATTCTAACATTTCTTGTCTGTTCTGTTCACTTTATTCTATTTTTTTTCAGGAAATCCACTCTGATTGCTTCCCTCCTTTTTATGCCATTTAGTCTTTCATTTTCCCCTCAAGAACTCTTTTTAAAAAAACCTTCCAAACAACTCTTGGAGTCAGTTGTATGTCTCTCTCTGTCTTTCTGAGTCTGTCTCTGTGTGTGTCTTTGTCTCTCAGGTTCTACTTGTTCTTATGGTGTAGTTACTCTCCTCTGGGTCTTGGGCTTCTCTTAAACCACAATATTTATTCTCTTATGCTTATTCAAAGTTCTAAGCCCAGTTCTTAAGACTGTATATTTGTGCAAGGACCAGTCTGCTTCCCCCACACACACTCAGCTATCATTAGGGAGATACTTCGTGTTCCAATCCTCTCTGAAATGTGGATGCCACTGTTGAGGCTCTGACACAGTTCTAAATGAGATGACTAGAAACCAGGACCTATCCTCCGTCCTGAATCATGACTTCTTCTGTCTCCCAGTAACCTAACATGGATGCTGAGCTTCATGCATCCCCCCACTGAAAGCTGGCCTTTTTTCTTCCTGAAGTTTCAGGTGTCTTGAAGGATGCTCAACCTTTGTGGTGACCCACTTAGGTATCAATAACCTGCTGGAAGGACAGCAGAAGATAGTTCTATCTTTTGCTGTCCATCTAGGAGATTAGAGTTGAACTTTTGCTAAACTTCAAGCTTTGCCTGCTCCAAATCAGGCTTGGCTTCCTGTCCCCCTGATACCATCTTCTTGTGTAATCCTAAAATAGATGAAGGAGCATAGTGATTGATTATTAATCATTGTTTCATTTGTCAAGTGAGGTGTTCTCAGCCAGGACCTTCCACATTCTCATCTTAACCAGAAATCTGAAACCAAATTCTTGAAGACATACAAGGGAAGAAGTAGAATAATCAGCAATTTTTCAATCATTATACAGAATTCTGTGAAGAGAATACCTACAGCTATAAGAAGCAATTTTTTTTCATGAGGAAAGAAAATATCAAATAAAGCAAACAGAAGCACAAGAATTACCCAGGGAAAGGTAGGTTTGAAAATAATGAGAAAGAAATACAACTTTACATTTTTCTAAAAGACTTCATTTAGCCATTCTCAAGACTGGGGAAAGAGTGGGGATTCTGGTGAAGAGGTGATAGAATGTTTGGTGGATTAGTGATGACTCTCCAAGAAAGAGAACAAAAATACTCAGAAATAGTAAAGGTTAATGGAAGAATTCTTGACTTTTAAAAAATTGTTATTGATTCAAATTGACATTAAGTAGACCCGAAGAATAATGTACACACTGACAGCAATATTGTAAGATTATCAATTGTGAATGACTTAGATATTCAGCTAAAACAATTCTTAAAAACTTATGAGGAAAAATGTTACCTATCTCCAAAGAAAGAATTAATGAATCCTGAGTACAGATTAAAGAAAATTTTTACTTTATTTTTCTTGGGTCATGATTTTGAACCTTTTTTTTCAATTTGAATATTATGGAAATGCATTTTGTATGACTACACACACCAAATAGAGGTGTGTGGGGAAGAGAAAGAATTTGGAACTCAATTTTAAAAGATAGTTGATGAAAATTGTTTTTACATGTAATTGGGGGGGAAGAAAATATTAGATGAAATTTGAAAAATCAGTTATATTTCATATATGAGCCAGTCATATCAATTAGAATTGATGTTTATTTTCTACAAGGTAATTTTAAAAATATTCATATTCTCCAGTCATGAGCCTGAGAACTTAATGATAGGGGAATAGAAATTGATTAATGTAGCAGTGAATAAAAATCAAAAGCCAGAGAATTAAAAAAATCCTAACATGTTCACTATACTCTGGAAGGTAACCATAAATAGTTTAAAAAATTCTCTCCCTTGAAGATTGGATATGCAGAATTGCAGCCACATTAAATCAAGTAAAGGACACTTACAGAAATCTGGAATAGTCCTGACTAAAGAAATGCTGAAAGGAAAAAGCAAAATATGAGTGCTGAAAAGTAGATTGGAAGGAATAGCCCAGGGAATTGAACTTGAGGAAAAAAAGCCAGTTAAGTTTTCCTTTCTTACTTTTTTTTTTCCTTCTTGGAAATCAATTTTAATGAGAAACTGATGGAATGGTACCTTCTATGCATTATTTGCTGATCAGAGACCAAATTCAGTTAAACAACATCTCCAAGTTTTGTGGTAATAGAGGTCAGGATGATAGCAGCAAGAAGTCTGGTGTTTTCATCATATGTAAATATTCTAGAAATTGAATAATTTAAGGAATGACAAGTCTCTACTCATCAACTTTAGTTCCAAGTGGTTATGCACGTGTCTTAGAGACATAAGAGGCACTGAGTTTAAAAGAAGTACTGACTACAGATTTTTTTCTTTCATAATGTTGATTTATGGATTATCCAATATTTATCTTTAGCAATTTATATGGGGAAAAAGAATAATATTTTCTGTATTTTTATCATGGGTTATTAGCAAAATTTGGTAAATAAGAAACTCAGGTTACTGATAACTGAGCTTGATGACTAAAGAATGACCAAATAATAGAGAGGACCTACAAGACCCACGATGAAAGGGAAATAATGCAAACTTTAACCACCTGGGCATGAGGGGCTCAATAGAATTTAATAAAGGTAAACTGAGGAGCAGAATTCTGAGCTTCATCAATTTAATAGCAGGAAACAAATTAGGCCAATGACCCATAGGAGAAGGCACAGTTCCTTTACATAAGCATAGAATAAAGAACCTGGATAGGTGAGGAAATTAATGCAATTAGCTACAGGGCTAGCAGCTTCATGGGGGTGAAGACAGTATTATTGGTTAGAAATTAGGAATGGGGGGCTAGCAACAATCCCATTCTTCTGTGACTTAGAAATAGTTGTTGTTTGAGTCTACCAGCAAATTCAGAGATAAAGGATCAGACTTTTTATATAACCAGCCATCTTGAAGAGCTTGGTGGTAATATAAAGATCCTAGACCAGATTTCCTGGTGTCCACTTGAATAGCTCAAGGATAACAGATTTCTTTTGAGGCAAAAATAAAAGTGATTAGCAGAAGAACTAAACTTCTAAACTTAGTTCACAGTTAAAGAGCTATGATTTGAGCAATCACACAGAATAGGTCAGCAATACAGAATAGGATCAATTAGAGTAGAATCAATTATAAAATTATATGGAATCAATTTAATTTCTTCACTGGGAAGCATGGGTGGTTGTGATGTAATGCATTGTTACAGTTTTTAAGCTAATAAAGATATTAGCCTCATGTCCACTGATTGCCCAGGAACGAAAAGGTGAGCAAATATGATATGAATTTGATGAAACACTAACCCCCCCCCAAAAAAAAAGAAAAAGAAAATGCAATACATTGATGCATCTCAGGTTCAAATGTTCTATCTTCCATATATTCTGAATGTCAGGATTAAGATTACTAAAGGTTTCCACTCAAAATATCAAAACTTTGGATTTACATATTCGTTTAGAGAGGTACAAAAGCTTAGATATTAGTGATAAGAACAAGATCCATAAATGGGGGGTAATTGGAACCAAATCTATGTTTTACAGAAAGGACAGTTTGTTTTCTTTGGTGTGGAGGGAGCTTTATCTTGTTTGGAAGTTTTATTCTGAGGTAATTCCTAGAACTGGAATGACCAACAACATCTGGAATATATCTTATAAAGCTGCTTTTTCTGCCCTGGGACTGATAGGAAGTATGAACTGATTGGCTTATAGAACTTACTGAACAAGCTGTACTCTATGTGCTTGCATAGCCTAATCTTGTAAGATCCTATATATAAGCTTTGTCTTCACTAGGTAGTCAAAAAGGAGAGACACTTGGAGATCATCTTCCTTGTCTTGACAACAATTAGTATCTAAATAATAAAGACCAAATTTATTGTGACTGTACACATTTAAAAAGCAAATTTATCTCAATAACTTTAAGATTTAGAAAATATCTTAATAACATACAGATAACTTGGCATATAAACCCAATATACAAAAATGCGAATTTATAAAATCTAAAATTTGGGAGATTTTTTTATACCAAATAGACTTTTTACATAGTGATTTCTCTTATTACATGTAATGATGCAATTTAAAAATTCAGCTTATAAATACTTAAGTACATTATGTACGACAAAGTAAAATGTATTTTAATACTAGAGATAATAAAATCTCAAGGATATTTTACCAAAAAACAAAATCTGAGTGTATACAAAAAAGTGCAGACCTTCTCTCAAAAACCACTTTAATCCATAATATTCTGTCTCTACATCTTTAAACAAACAAACAACAACAAAAAAAAAAAAAAAAAAAAAAAGAAATGAAGTTAAACTAATGAAATGTGTAAATTTTTTTCACATGACATAGGTTTAAACCCATCACTAAATAAGACAAATTCACTTGTCACACTGAACCATATACATTCTTTTCTTCTTTCTCCAAATAAAAGGAAAATTTTGACAAGCCAATTACTTTTTTTCCAGCATATGTTGGCCTCTCATCTGGAAAAAAATTTTTTTTTGTCTTACTCCTGGTATAGGAGGTAGGTTGCTAAAATCTGAAAAGTTCTTTAATAGAACACGTAGGCAAGATCCAGGTCCAGAACATATTTAGCTAAATTCTGATAATGTTTTTTCAATATTAAGCAGCAAAAGTATCTCAAATTTCTTGTTTACTGTTAGGAAGAGAAAGGCATTAATTTTTTTTTCTTCTTGGTACTTATTACATCTGTATTCAACATAGAATGGTATAGTGGCTACTATTTACTTTTGGAGAGAATCCTGGATTTTCTTTAAAGGTGTTTATTATTATTTTCTCATGGTACAGAACTACAGTAACAACAATTCTTCAGTCTCCTGTGAGTTTAACTGTGTATACTCAGCCCCAGTAATAATTTCAGCATCCGTCTGAAGCACTAGCAACACCAAATCTAATGCCCTGCGCCATGCCTCCATCTTTGGTGTAACAACATCATAAACCTTTGAAAGTTCCTTCAGTTTACTGGGAATACCTGAATTTAAAACACCACTAGTCACTTTATTATATTCTTTCTGAAGGTATAATAGGGGACAACCTGAGCCTGTGATTTTTTGGAGAAAGTCTTGAACGAATGTGCTGGCTTCACTCTCTGAAGAGCAAGTGCCTGTGTTATACACAACTGATGAAAGGTACCTGTGCCATCCCCCCGCCAAGGCTTTAAGTACAGCCGTTCTATAAAGCTCCTGGGAAGAGGCCACCCACGAAGTCGTATGAAGCTGTGCTGAACAATCCGGGTCCGCCTTTTTATGCGACTGTTCTATCAGCCCCTGAAGATGAGAAAGGCATAAGACTTCCACGGCACCCCCTCCAAGAAAGACCTTCTCATCCACTAGAGCATGGTGCAAGCGATAAGCACAAGTCCAGAAGTGATCTTCCTTGGCTTGCATCTGTGCTATGATGGGGCTAGTGAGCACAGCTGTAGCCAAAAGCACTCCTTCAGCTTTTATTATCACAGTGACTTTATTGCTCACTTCTTTGGAGTTCAGTTGGCCTGCTCTCCACAAGCTCACAATGGCGCCACTCCCCACGCAGTCTTCATTCAGCTGTGTAGCATAGGTGACCTGCACTGCCCCAGTGACCTCTGCAAAATCCTGCAACACATGCTGACTCACTGGCCCAATTATCAGCAAGTTACTATGCATACATCTTTCCATTAAATTTTCTGACACATTTCCTCGCACCATGACTAGTTTTACATTTAACTGAATTAATGTCTCCAAAATATAGTCCACCCATTGTTTCTCTTGATATGGCACACTTTCCAATTCAGTTTTAACATTCCCCAGTCCATTAAATCCTAAGTGATGGTAATTCTCTTTGAAGTCACCATCAATAAGAACTACCCGCAAAGGCTGATTCTGGAGTTCTCTGACTATAGTTGTATAGTTTATTGATATTAGAGTAATATATCCAGAGTAGATACTAGAAAAGCTTTCAGGTATGCCTGGTAAACAGCAAGTGGAAATTTTTGAAATATCAAATCTAAATGGCACCGTAGAATTCTTCCTCATCCGTGCATTCTGATATTGGCATCTGACCGCTGCTTCCACTAATGCCATACTGCTATGATCTCCATGACTCAGGCCCACCGCCAGCTGCACCAAATCACTGCATGTATGAATAGGAGAGTTCTGATGTTCTTCACTGCTTGTCTGATGAGACATATTTTCTGACTTATTGAAATGCCGGCTATGGCTTAGTCTTGATTTGCTGGTATACCTATTTGTAAGCAGATTGGTTTGGGGAGCCTGCAACATCACTTTAGGTACAGATTGAGAATAAGAAGACCTGAAAGAAAATTCAGAAGAAGGCCTGGAAGAAAATGAAGGAGTGGAGGACACATCTTTCATGAGCTGCTCTCTTTGTATCCAAGGAATCTCTGTTGGAATCTGCACGAGGGGGCTGGGAATGATACTCAGGGTTCCAAGAAAAGGATATCTCTTTGTGTCTCCAGTGTTGTCAACTATATCGTGTAGAGAGATCTGAAGAGAAACAACTTCTTTCCTGCAGGACTTCAGGCCTTCTGACATCACTGACACTATGACTGAAATAGGGATGTCTTGCTGCAGACATTCTAGGGCAGCAGCGCTCCACGCGCCAGCAAGGAACAAGAGGGTGTTGGTCCCAGTGCCGTATGCATTCTTCTGTGACTGCACTGCTTCATAAAGAAGTTGTCCCACAGAACTATTTAAATCCAGATTTTCGAGAAGCCTCAATATGGAACAGGTTAACACACTTTCATGAGATCTTTCACCTATAATGAACTTGGATGACTTTATAGGGCCTAGGAAACTTCGTCCTGTTTCTGTTAATGAGGAAAGCTGCTGAAGTCCGATATGCTTCCTTCGGTTTATATTTCTGCAAGCCATGACCATGATTCAGTAACTCCCAATGAAATAAAAGCCACGCCTTGCCCTCGACCAATGTTAATGCTCGTTATAAAACAGGCTGTTTCACATTGTCTGGAGCAGCTAAGATCCTGCTGACAATGTGAATACACATATGGCAGACGCTATTATCTTATGCTCCACCAATTTGCTGGTACACTGCTCCTTCCACAGGACAGTCTTTTCCACTGATAGGGTTCAATAAGCAGACTTGATTACATTTTGGTGAAATATTCTTTTCTGTAAAGGAAAAGTAAAGATATTTATTCAATATTTATTCAAATGAATTCAAATGAATCAATGGACTAAGAGGAAATGAGCATGAAAAACCGCTAATTGCATTGGCTCCTACATGACATTAGTCACCAAGGAAGAAGCCATCCTCCCATTGGACCGCCGATGAGCTCGGGGGCGGGGCCGAGGAAGGAGCTAGGTTTATGTCTACTTACATATGCATACATGAGACTACATGCACATACGGTACTACAAGAGACTAAAGATTATCTGGACTAAGCCCTTACTTAGGAAATGAAGAAACTGATGTTCAGAGGCATTTAGTGACTTGTCCCAATCCATCAATCAACATTTACTGAATGACTACTATATCCCAGGCACGATCAATCTCCTTAGGCCCAGGAAAATAGTAGCTAGGAAAGGGATTTAAACCCTGGTCTCCCTAAGGCCTTAATCTCCCTGTACCTCAGTTTATTTCTTTGTCAAACAGATAAGAGATGGAAGTGGATAGGGGTAGGTAGATAGGTAACTAGATGAATATGTAGGTAGATGAAAGGGAGCCAGAAAGACTGATACACATACATAAAAGGCGCACGCGCACGCACACGCGCACGCACGCAAGCACACCCCCCACGCACACGCACACACTTTGTACAAGACTGGTTCTTTACACGTCCGTTCCCAGTGCCGCTGCCCGCAGGTTGGCAGCCCTCTGAGGCAGCCCCCTCCCCTCCAGCATGGGTTCCCCAGGGTCTGGCATGAACGGGGCACACGCACGCACGCACACTTTGTACAAGGCTGGTTCTTTACACGTCCATTCCCAGTGCCGCTGCCCGCAGGTTGGCAGCCCTTTGAGGCAGCCCCCCCCCCCCCCCGCCTGGGTTCCCTAAGGTCTGGCATGCACGGGGCACACGCACACACATGCGCATGGGCACATCCAGACAGCCAGAGCCTAACGGGTGCTCACTGCCAAGGCCTCGGCCTCCCCAAGGCCTCTTCTGGCAGAGACCTGAGGTCACGCAGCGTTTCTCCCTCTGTGTCCCCGGGTGACCTTACCCACGCTAGCTCCAGATTCAGCCCGGTCCCTTCTCCCGCCAGGCCCACCGCTCTAGCAACCAACCCCCTAGGTTCTAACTGCGCATGTGTCCAGGGGAGAAGAGCCGTCGCTAGGCAACCGGGAGACGCCCCTACTCTACGGAGTCGGTTAACTCCCGGGATGGGGGTGGGAGGTGGCGGAGGAACGGTCGTTCGATTAGTCTAGATCTCGCGGAGGGGGCGGGACCGAGGAAGAAGACGTCCTGCCATTGGACCGCCCGATGATAGCCGCGCGAGCTCGGGGGCGGGGCCGAGGAAGGAGCTAGCCTTGACAACGGTTGTGGCGCTTCTGCAGACTAGACGGCAGCGGCGGCGGCGGCGGCGGCAGCGTCGCCTGTGGCTGGAGCCGCTTCTGAGCGGGGCCCGGCTCAATCTCCTGCATCATGGTGAGCCAGGGGCGGGGGACTGGGGGGGAAGGCGTTGAGTAGGGGAAACTGAGGCAGCAACGAGAGGGAAGCGAGGCAGGACTTAAGTCAGACACGGTCTCGTCTCCCTCCACAACGTGGTGTCTCTGGATTCCAGAGCTGGGAAAAACCTGAAAGCGGGTAAACTGAGGCCCGGGGGGGCGGGTCCGGGCGCGGGGAAGAGCCCTCCTTTTTGGGGGGCGTTTCAGTCACGATCGACTCTCCTTTGGGGCTTTCTTGGCGAAGACGCCGTAATGGTTTGTCGTTTGTTTTTCTAGCTCACTTGACAGGTGAGGAAACAGACCAACAGGGGAAGTGACTTGCCCGGGATCACGCAGCTGGCAAGTGTCTGGGGCGGGATTTGAACTCAGGAAGGTGTCCCTGACTCAGCTGTCCCGAGTCCCTCCTTTTATGGCCGGGGCTGGACTCGGGCCTCCAGCTCCTTCCCCAAAGCCAGCCTTTAGTGTTTGGCTACTTTTGGAGCGTTGGTGCTCGTGGGGTGCTGGAGTCCAGGAGGCCCTAGTTCAGATCCTACCTCAATCACTGGCTGGGTGGCCCTAGAAAGCATGAAATGGTTCCATGCCCAGTATCTCGTCTGGGTGCAGTGTTATAGGGAGGGTGAGAAGGCACAGGGAAGGGCGTGTGCAGGCACCGGGAGCTAGTAGCCTGCAGAAGAGAACACTTAGAGGGTCGGCAACACTGCTGTACCCATGGAGGGCCAGCCTTGGTTAGGGGCTGCAGGGCACATGTAAAGGCCCCTGAAGTTGGAGTCCATGCTCTAAGAGGGATGTCAGAGTCAAGGGCCTGTGTGTGAGTGAGAGAGAGAGAAACACACAGGCACACACATACACACACACATACACATCTCTAAGGGACCCAGGGAGGGACTTTTCACCTGAAGCACAGGGGCTCCGGACAGAGGACATCCGCAGGTTATTTTAGAGGGAGTGAATAGTAAGAGAAGGGTGCAGTCATTGGAGAGACAGCAGGAGCACAAACAATCAGGACACAAGAGGAGAATTCGATGGGGCCTGCAGGACCTCAGATGGGAGAAGAACAATCAGGGAAGGAGCTCAGTGCCCAGTCTGCCCTGACTATCAGATGGTGTCACTGGATCTAAGAAGACCAGAAGAGACTGAACGGAGCAGTGTCTAGTGACAGAGCAACTAGGTCCCAATCCTCCCCCAGTGCTTTATGCCCAGCCAAACAGAAGGCCCTTTCTGGGGCTGTTTCCTCAAGTGCAAAATGAAATAGCAAGACTAGGTAGTCTTTGAGGTCCCTTCCAGCCCTAGCTTGATGAATTCAATCTTAAGAACCACTACTACACTATACCTTTGCCTCTTCCTGAGCTAGTCATGCAGGGGGTGGGGGAAGAGCTTGACTGCTTGCCTAAAACTGGGGTCCGGCTCCATTTCTTCTGTCTTTCTCCCTGTCCCCTTCCCAGGTTTACTTCAAGATTAGGTTCTGCTCTAAGTCTAGGGTTTCCCCCAAATTGGGAAAGGCACTACCTGTAAAATGCAAATCAGGGATGGGTCAAGTATTAGAATGCTAATTTCAAAAGGTTCCCACATGCTCATCACAGAAATATAAAGAGCACAACTAATAAATGGTATTCTGTCTGGAGATAGAGAATTAAAATCATCAGAATACATTTTCCAGGTCTGCTGAACTCAGAGGCCTTGGAATCTCTGACTCTTATCTCCTAACAGTTGGTAACAGTCTTCTCCAAGAGCATGGCAATAAATGAAGCTGGCACAGACCAAAAACCAAGAATTTCCAGTTCTCGTAAACAAAGTGAGAAAGGAATCCTCTGAAGCCCTCCCGCCACAAGTTCCCATCCAAAAAACTAGAAAACCACCTAAGGACTAGAGAAGCAGTTTACCAGCATGGCAGAAAAGGTCTGCACTGGGATAGAAGGGGATCAAGGTCCAAGAGCATTAACAGCAGCCAAGCCTCACAGCAAGAGGCCTGCACAGCAAGGCCCCATCGTCCTGCAAACCAGCAGCCTTCTAGGCAAGTGAGCCGGCTGTGTAGCACAGCAAGGCCCCACCTCCAATACAAGGCACCAGCTATTCCATGACCCCACTGCTGACCAGTAATGAAGCCCTGCCATAGGACTGGTCAACAGGGAGGCCCTACCTCCCTGCCAGCAGAGAGATCCTGTTTCCATAGCAACCAAGGAGCAGGGAATCCACCCCTGAGAAAGACCAGCAATAAAGATTAGGGTCTGGTAGAAGAGAGGCCCTGTTTCTATAGCAACCAAGCAGTAGGTCTCGGGCCAGACCAGAAACAAGATTCCTTCTCCAGGGACAGCTACCAGAAACTGTTACCATAGCAACCCAGTAGCAAAGTCCCTGGAGCAGGTCAGTAGCTTACTCTTGCCCCCCACCAAGGGGAGACCTACAGGGAGGTCCATCCCTGTACAAGACAGAAGGAAAATCTACCTCTAGTAAAAGTGAGCAAGAAGCTAAGCCCTAAAGTCCAGTGAAAGGCAGTAATAACACCCTGAGCTTTAGGACAGAAATATTGGAAGAGTGCAGGATCAGAGTCCTGAACTCTCATAAAAACACCAAGTCACCAAAAAAGTAGAAAAAAAAATGAGCAAAAAGCAAAGAAACTCCACTATAGAAAGCTACTATGGAGGAGCAGACATAAATTTAGAAGAGGATAACAGTATCAAAATGGCTACATACAGAGTCTCAAAGATAAATTTAGAAGAGGATAACAGTATCAAAATGGCTGCATACAGAGTCTCAAAGGAAAAGGTAATTTGGTCTCAGATCCAAAAAGAATTTCTGGAAGAACTTAAAAAGGATTTAAAAAAAGTAAATTTAGAGAAGTAGAATAAAAATGAGAGTAATGTAAAAGAATCATGAAAAAAGTCAGTAGCATGGGAAAGATAAACAAAATTTTGAAGAAAATAACTCCTTGGAAAACAGAATTGGCCAAATGGAAAAGGACATTAAAAAAAAACTCATTGAAGAAAATAAAACATTAAAAATTAAAATTGACAAGTAGAATCTAATAATCTGAGACAAGAAGATAATAATAAAAACAATTAAAAATAGAAGAAAATGTAAAATTGTTTATTGGAAAAACTGACCTACAAAACAGATCCACATGAGATTATTATTAAAAAACTTGGGACAACATCTTTTAAAATAGTAAAGAAAACTGACCTATTAGTAGAGGCCAAATAGAAATTGAAAGAATCCACCAGTACCTCCTGAAAGAAATCTCAAAAACTCCCAGGAATTTCACAGCCAAATTCCAGAGCTCCCGGATTAAAAAATACTGCAAACAGCCAAAAAGAAACAATTCAAATACTGTGGGACCACAGCCAGGATTACACAGGATTGGAAGCTACCACTTTAAAAAACTAGAGGGCTTAGAATATGTTATACCAGAAGGCAAAGGAGTTAAGATTACAACCAAGAATCACCTGCCAAAAAAAATATATCTTTCATACCCCAAAAACAAAATAAAGGGGTAAGAAAGAAATTTGTATGGAAAGAAGAGGGGATTGAATGGGGTAAATTATCCCACATAAAAAAGGCATGAAAGAGCTAGTATAATGAGGAGGGAATATGGGTGATGTTGGGCAAAACAAACCTTACTCTTATCAAAGCCTGGTAATTTAAAAACTTTGGTACTTAAAAAATAGATTGGTTGATCAGTGGAACAAGTTAGGTGCAAATTATATTATAGTAAATGACCATAGTAATCTATTACATGATAAACCCCTAAGCTTTTGGAACAAAAACTCATTATTTGAGAAAAACTGCTGGGAAAACTTAGTATAGCAGAAATTAGGTATACACCAGTATCTCAAGCCATATACTAAAATAAGGTCAAAATGGGTCCTCGATTTTTATATAAAAGGCAATACCATAAGCAAATTAGGAGAGCATGGAATAGTTTAAACATGAGTTTATGGATAAGGGAAGGATTTAGGAAGAATGAAGACAGCATTACACAATATAAAATAGATTATTTTAATCATATAAAATTAAAAAAGATTTTGCATAAGCAATATCATATAATAAAAAATATATGGAAAACAGAAAATTTACCTCTGATAAAGGCCTCATTTCACAGATGTAGAGAACTGAGTCAAATTTATTAAAAATACAATTCATTCCCTAATTGATAAATGGTCAAAGGATATGATTAGGCAGTTTTCAGACAAACCAGTTATCTATAGTCACATGAAAAAAATGCTCTAAATCATTATTAAATAAATACAAATTGAAACAGCTCCTTCCTCTCCCCAGCATCGAATCCTTCCTTGTTGAGTCACACAGGGACTGCCTGAAGCAACCTGGCAATTCTTCAGTCTCAAAGTGTCTTTTAAGTACTAAGTGAACAGCATGTTAACCAGAACTAAACATGGAAGCTCTACCCATAGAGCAACAATCTAAGCAAGAGACAGAAATTTAGATCCAAGTGAGAAGTGTTAGAAAAGGTTTGAGAATCCTAGAATCTTCTTTCTCCATTTTCCTTTCTCTTCACTATCTCCTCTTAGTTTGATTATTTGGTTGAAATGTGTCACTTGTGAGAAGAATCAACGTGATGGTGGTTGGATACCCTCATTAGTTTCTCCTAAATGATCTTCTGAATGTCCCAAAGGCATAGATATGTGGGAGTAGTGTCATTGTCAGTAATCTAACACTTAAATTAATTTAAATTGGAATCCTGTTCCAACAGTGATTCTTTTTGATAGAAGCAGGGATCATTGAACATTATTTGTTTGATTTATAAAGAACCTTTTTTTTTTTTTTTTTACTATTTAACTTTTTCATGCATCTCTAATGAAGGGAATTTGATTTAAATTTAATTCCTATGTATTTTTTTTTAATAGGCATCTAACTATAGACCAAGTACTGGTCAGCGGAAGAAGCCTAATATAAAAGTCGAATTGACTGAGGAACAGAAACAAGAAATTAAGGAGGCCTTTGACTTATTTGATATTGATGGATCTGGAAGCATTGACGTGAAGGAATTGAAGGTTTTGAAATTTTTTTCCTATCCTGAAATTCTGAAAAAGTTTTTCATTAACTGTAGTGTTTTTCAAATCTACCTTTATTGTTTAAACATTACAAATGTGTATGTTGAAATCCTAATGGCTAATGGCAACTTTTTCTTTAACATATACAGCCTTCCTGGAAACTGTTTGACATTATTTTCCTATTTCACAGGTGAGAACAATCTATCCTGAGCTCAATGATTTCTCCCCAAATTCAGCTGAGTAAAGCAGGGGCAGACTAGAACTAGTATCCAAGTTGACTCATGCCATTTTTTAATCTTGAGCTAGATCCAGTTAATAATGATTACTCAATGGCTGTGGCCAGGCCTCAGTCAGAAAAATAATCCAGTCCCAGACTTCATCATTCAATCTTTTCCCAGTTAGTAGAACACACCAGAGCTTTGCTGCCATACTTTGAGGACTCACTGTCACCACCACCTCTTTGAAGTAAGACACTTTAGAATAGGCATCATTGCTAAGTAAAATCTAGCATGATATATGTTTGGCTACAACCACTCCTGGGCTCTAGAGGGGAAATCATCATCTCCTTGGGTGAAGGAGTTGTTTATTGATAAAACAACTGAAAAATGCTAGATCCACAAGACCACATTGAGTGTACCTCTGTCTGCAAAGGTTTTATTTAAAGAGAAAAATAATTTCAAGTCAATAAAAATCAGGTAATTTCCATTTCCTCTTATTTCTTAATAGTATTTTTATTTTTCCAAAACATATAGTTTTCAATATTCATTTTTGTAAGACTTTGTGTTTCAATTGTTTTCTTCCTCCTTTACCTTCCCCTCCCCAAAACAGTAAGCAATCTGATATAGGTTAAACATGTAATTCTTTTAAACATATTTCCATGTTTGCCATATTGTACAAGAAAAATCAGACCAAATGAAAGGGAAGAAATCAAGAAAAAGAAAACAGAAAAGGTGAAAATACCATGGTTCAATCCACAGTTTCCATCTCTCTGGATGCGTACGGCAATTTCCATTCCAAATCTATTGAAATTGCTTTGAATCACCCCCACATTGTTGAGAAGAACCAAGTCTTTCACAGTTGATCATCACATAATCTTGTACTAGGTACAATGTTCTCTTGATTCTGCTTACTTCACTCAGCATCAGTTCATATAAATCTTTCCAGGCTTTTCTGAAATCAGCTTGCTCATCATTTCTTAAAGAACAATAACATTCCACTGCATTCACATACTTATTCAGCCAATCCCCAACTGATGGGCATCCACTCAACTTCTAACTCCTTGCCACTACAAAAAGGGCTACGACAAACATTTTGCACATGTGGATCCTTTTCCTTTTTTTTCTTTTTTTTTTTTTTTAAATCTTTTTGGGATATAGAACCAGTAGTGACAGTGCTGGATTAAAACTTTTTAGCCTTTTTGGGCATAGTTCCAAATTGCTCTCCAGAATGGTTGGATCTCTTCACAATTTCAACAATGGATTAAAGTCCCTGTTTTTCCACATCCATTCCAACATTATCTTTTCCTATCGTCTTAGCCAATTTGAGGGGTGTGAAATAGTAACTCAGAGTTGTCTTGATTTGTGCTTTTCTAATCACTAATGATTTAGAGCATTTTTTCCCTATGACTCTACAATTTCTTCATCTGAAAATTGTGTGTTCAAACCCTTTGACCATTTATCATTTGGAGAATGGCTTGTATTCTTATAAATCTGGGTCAATTTTCTATATATTTTAGAAATAAGATCTTTGTCAGAAACATTCTTTGTAAAATATTTTCCCCCAGCTTTTTGCTTCCCTTACAGTTTTGGCTGCATTGCTTTTTGTGTAAAATCTTTTTAATTTAATATAATCAAATGATCCGTTTTGCATTTCATAATGTCCTTTGGTTCTTTGGCCATAAATTCTCCCTTCTCCAAAGATCTGACAGGTAGACTCTTTCTTGCTCTCCCAATTTGCTAATTTGAACAGGCAAGAGGTATCAATATTACCCCTTCTGTCTTCATCATGAACTTATTTTGACCTTATTTTGGTGTAGGGTGTTAGATGTTGGTCAGTACCTAGCTTCTGCCATACTATTTTACAATTTTTCCAGCAATTTTTGTTAGTGAGTTCTTATCCCAAAAGTTGGAATCTTTGGATTTATCAAACATTAGATTACTATAGTCATTGATTATTGTGTCTTGTGTATCTAATCTCTTCCACTAATCTACTCTACTACTCTTATTTCTTAGCCAAAACCAAATGGTTTTAATGACTACTACTTTATAATATAATTTTAGGTCTGGTACAGCCCATACCACCTTTTCTTTGCATTTTTTTTCATTAATTCCCTTAAAATATTTTTGATCCTTTGTTCTTCCAAATGAATTTTGTTATATTTTTCTAGCTTTATAAAGTAATTTTTGGCAGTTTGATTGTTATGGCAATTAAGTAGCTAATTTCAAAAAAATATGATTCAATACAGCCATTTGTTTCTCATTTCAGATTGCAATGCGGGCATTAGGCTTTGAGCCAAAGAAAGAAGAAATCAAAAAAATGATTGCAGAGATTGACCGAGAAGGATTTGGCACCATTAACTTTGAAGACTTTTTCGCCATGATGAGCGTGAAAATGGTAAGATTAACACTATTTTCAAACGAAGAAATAAAAACAATTCACAAAATATTCTCCTTAAATTTTATAAATGTTGTAAGAAGTAAATCTATGCTTGTTCCAGAAGTAACTATATTTGGGGAGGACAGGACCCCAAAGATTATATATTTAGATGAGTTTTTGAGAGATGCCTGACATAGTAACCGTGATTATCACAAGGTCTCAACCTTCTACTCCAGTATGGTATTTAGAAGAGAGGAATCAAGTCTTTATTGTCCTTAGGAAGAGAGACTTGACTCTGAGCTGGCCTCCTTATTGCAGTCAAGGCTGCATCAGAACAAGTGCTTTCTGGACTCCCTCTTTTCTGTGCTGGTTTATCCATACCCATCACCACCTCTCTCCTTTCTGAGATGACTCTCCTGGCTGGCCAGGGCAAATGATGCTGGCTCAGCCCCAGAAGCCCAGATGTCCAGATCTTGTTTTTTCCTCTGGAGCCTCTGTATCCCTTCCTTGTTCATCTCTCCTCCCCAAAGACAATTTCCCCTCCATCTTGGGTCTTCCCTATTCTCCTCCATTTAACCAAACCCCCTTTCTTTCCCAATCTCCTCCCTTCAAACTCTCCTTTTCTCTGCTCCTGTTTCTAGAAGTTTCTTCATAATATTCCTCCATTTCCTTACAGCCTCCTAGCTCTTCAGGCCCTTATCTGTGTCCCTGCACCCACCATTGACCTCCAGTTTAGCAAATCTAAGGAACTTTTTCAACCATCACCTCCAACCTATTTTATTGTTTAATGTGCAACAGGGGTAGCCCAATTTGGCCCTTTTGACTCTATAATAGTGCCTCCTCTTCTCACATCTGGAGTCCTGCCCAATCTTTGTAACTCTGCTCTGTCTCCTTTGCCTTCTGCTCTCTTTTGTTTTTCAAATTAATAAGCATTTTCTATTCCTCCCACCTCTTACCATTGAGAAAGAAACAAACAAAAAAAAAACCAACTCTTGATTTCCCCCACAAATGTTCCACTTCCATGTTTTCAAACTGAGGTTTTCTTATCTGATCATAATCAGCTGTTATCCCACTTCTCCCCCTTTCTGGCAACCCCCGACTCTTGTCTTCACTGAGCCCTCCCCAGCCCTCAGTTCTTTCCCAGGTTGTCATCTTGCACTGGGAGCTCTCCTCCTTTGCTCATTTTGACACTTCAGTGACTGGGTTCCCCTGTGGGCTGGCCTCTGCTCTTGGCTCCCTGGTCCCTCTTCTCCTATCTCCAATCTTGGCTGCCAACCCTCAATCCTGGATCATTCCTTCCCTCTGCTGTCTATGCTCCTATTCACGTGCCCCATAACAAAAATGGAGAAAATAAGAAACCACACTTTCTGTTCTTCATACCCTTGGTTCTAATCAGAGTGCTATGTACTTGTTTTCCATGTTTTACCATCCTTATTAGATGTCAATCTCCTTGAGGGTAGATCTAGATTAAAGCATGCATATGGCCTATCACCCTTCAAGTGTGGCCCTAACTGACGAAAATGCAGTTGGGAAATATCTAATAAAGTAAATAAAATTATCATTAGACAATATTCCATTTTTGAACAAAGTCAGTATGCAGCTGCAATGATCTTCTTGTACACATTTGTGGTCTTTGTTTCTTTCTGAAACACTCCACTGGACTTTGTTTATCTTTGTCTCTATCCTGTGATCTAGCACAGCACATCAAGCAGTTAATTTAACAAGCTTGCTATCCATGTGCCAGGCATTCTGCTAAAAAGCAAAAAAGGATTCATGCCGTCAAAGCACTTCGATTTAAATGGAGGAGACCAGATAGACACACAAGACATATCCGGGAGATGGACTAGATTATAGGATGGGTGGGATATGGCTCAAGCGGTATCTGGTATTCCAGGAACCTACCAGTCGTGTCCCTCAACAAGTCAAGTCTCAGGCTCCTAAGTGCCAGCCCTAGAATAGAAACCTCCTGATGACACCCACAAACCCACCCCTCCGCCTAGCCCTGAGAAGGAAAGGAGTGGGAAGGGGGAGTGAGTACGAGACTAAAATGGTCAGGGCTCAGCAAGATAGGCCAGAATTGGTTCTTTACCCTCTCTGTGCTTTGCGCTTGTGATAGCCCAGCATATTTCTGAACTAAAGCAAGGACAAGTAGCATTGTTCTGGTGATTTAGGTCTCTTATTTGATTACCTTTTCTTTTTTAAAGAGTGAAAAGGATGAAAAAGAAGAAATTTTAAAGGCCTTCAAATTATTTGATGATGACTGTACAGGAAGTATCACTCTCAAAAATATTAAGAGGGTTGCTAAGGAACTGGGAGAAAACTTATCAGATGATGAACTTCAAGTAAGTGTTTTCCTTCACTAGCCACATATCCTTGTTCTTTAGAGATCCATTTGTCTGAAATCAAGCTAGAATTAGAGCTTATTTGGAGAATAAAGCCTTCCTAAAACAGAATTAAATCTCATTAATTAAATTAAATTCCTAAGGAATGTAAACCTCAAGGCAGGAATGTCACAGGTCTTGATTCCTTCTCTCCTCCCAAACTTAAATAATTTTTAACCCTTAGTAAACCTAAAAAAGAGAGTCAGGGCATGTGTGTGTGTGCCCGTATGCATGCGTCTAGCCATGTGTGTTATATGTACCCAGATACGTGTCTGTCTCTTATGAAAGGATGCTCTTTCCTAGAAAAAGGAGAAAAGGCCCATGTATTTGTCTAGTCGGGTGGCGTTGGCTGGGAAGGGTCCAGAGACAAGGTGGTAACGGCAATGATGAAGAGCCACGAGGGGGAGCCCGAGAGCCAAGTCCTGAGCTTATGGGACTCCAGGGCTGACCCAGCTGTATTTCAGATTTTGAAATTAAGCCTTTGTTTTACAGGAAATGCTGGATGAAGCTGATCGGGATGGAGACGGAGAAATAAATGAGCAAGAGTTTTTGAGGATGATGAAAAAAACCACTCTTTATTAATGCTAATTCTTTTGTAACTGTGTCCAAAAGGATGTTACATCTTTATTGTTCTATAATCCCTAAATGTTGACCACCTCAGTTTTTAGATTTTCCCAACAGCATTTTACTTTTGTGGCTAGCCCTGGAGGCATAAGAAGATTTGACTGGACCTGAGATTAATTGCAAAGCCTAACTTTCAAATTCCGGTAAAGATACAAAACTTTCTTCCCTTTTTGTCATCTCACTGATTCAGGGTTATAAGTGCTAACTGGCCAGAAAAGACTTCCAAACAAAATTCCCCAAGTAATAAATGAACTTCCACTTCTTTTCCTTTGCACAAATTTAAAAGTAAACACTGATCTTTTTGTTCTCATTAAAAATAGTAGTCCATTTGTAAAGTGTGTGAAATAAAACTATTATTGCAAGGATAATCTTTTTCTTAATTTACAAAGAATATGTATGCATGGGTAATTTTTCCAACATTGACCCTTGCATAACCTTTTGTTCCAAATTTTCCCCTCCTCACTCCTTCTCCTAGCTGGAAAGTACTCCAATACATGTTAAATATGTTGAAATATATGTATACATATTTATACAGTTATCTTGTTGCACAAGAAAGATCAAGGAGGAAGAAAAAGGAAAAAAAATTGATAAAACAAAATGCAAGCAAATAACAGTGAGAATTCTGTGTTGTATTCCATATTCAGTTCCCACAATCCCCTCTCTGGCTATAGATGGCTCTCGTCTCACTAAACAATTGGAATTGGTTTGAATCATCACGGCCATCAGAATTGATCATTGTATAATCTTGTTATTGCCGTGTATGATCTCCTGGTCCTGCTCATTTCATTCAGCATCAGTTCCTGTAAGTCTCTCCAGGCCTCTCTGAAATCATCCTGCTGGTTGTTTCTTACAGAACGATAGTATTTCGTAGCATTCATATATAGCATTACTTATACAGACATTCTCCAACTGATAGGCATCCACTCAGTTTCCAGTTTCTGCAAGGACATTAATAAGCACTGATGTTCAGTCATATACTTTTTCTCCATAGGAGAAAACATGCCAATTGTCTTAGTTTTGTAAAATATTAGACTACAAAGAACCTTTGACATGTTTTATAGCCATATCTGAAATATTACAGATGAGGAATTTGAGTCTCAGAATGGATAATTGACTCTCCTACAGTCATATAACTAGGCGGTCAATGTCAGGCACTGTTATTTGTGGGAGCTCCTAAGAGATGAAGGCAGTAGAGGACTTCACTATATCCAAGTTCACAAAGCTTGATTTTTCCAAATGATTTTGTTTTATAAATTGCTTTGAGATACAAGGCTCTTTTTTCCACCCTTATTTACCTCTCCATTTTTTCCTCAGTGATCTATATTGGTTGTTTACAGGTGACATCATTCTCTGTTCATGTTCAGGCTGGCCAGCAGTGCCGGAGATCTAAGTTCAAATGATACACACAGCTGTACTTTGGACATGTCACCTACCTTCATCTTCATACTAGCAAAATGAGGGGGCTGGTCTGCGTGACTTAGATCAGAGAAATTGGGGACACTAGGTAGATCTCAGAAATCCAAGCAACAAGCTTTAGAGTTGTGATGAAAACGAGCTAGATAGGAGCCACATCGAAGGCAAGTGTGTATAGACCTGGATTGGAATCCCATCTTGGAGAAATGTGAATGGGGGGTTCCTCATCTATAAAATACCTTGTCACATGCTTAAGGAAAATATCAATCTGAAAGGAATTATCAGAGCATGACTGTGATAATGGAAACCTGGCTTCTGAGCAGGAAAATCTGGGTTCCAGTAGTCCTCTGCCACATCCTGGCTGTGTGACTCGAGGAAAGTCGTCATATTAAGAGATCTAGACAACTCGAGTAGTCACAGAAAAAGTGTTGCCCTACATAGGTAATGGGAGTTTTCTCATCTGGGAGAACCAGTCCAACTGCACCTGTGCCTTCACTGGTATAGGGAACCTGTAGATATAGGCATACAGCTGGGGCCCAATTAGTGTGAATATGATGGTCAAACTTGGTAGAATTCGTAGTATAAATCATTCCAGTTTGTATCCTCTTTACTATGCCGTATACACTTACCTGGTCCCAAATGACTGTATCTAGACTTCAGAAGTTATATTTTCAGGATGACTGCTCATTTGGTCCAAGGCCTATTACTTGGAAACACACAAAACATACATACTGGTCTGGACCTGTGCATTTGATTTGTACAGGGCATTTCCAGTATGGAAACATCCATCCTTGGTACAATCTGGAAGCTCATAAGTACTGTCATAGTAGCCTGGGGTCCTGGGACATTTGAGGGGCAGGATTTGAATGCTGGTCTCCCTGACTCCAGTGCCTCTTACCCACTTGTCTCGTCTCATATCATCAAATGACAAATGTTGCACGCCCTTAACAGGTTATTTCATGCAAATGTAACTGCAATTGCAGGAATCTAAGAATTTCTTCAGCTGGGGTTCTGGTGAAACTTCAGAAGGCATCCCTGAAGATTAATGCCCAGAGGACTGAGAAACTTTATGAATGGTTTGCTGTTTTCCAGTCCTCCAGGGCAATGAACAGGGATGCAATCTCATAATGATAGGCACCCTTCTTTACTCTCTAATGGACTTGACTATTGCAGTTTACAAAAAAAATGAGGGTTCTATGGAGCAGCACTAGGGGAGATGAGGTGCTTTATTTTGGAAGTCGTCTGATTACGTCCAGACTAGGATGGTTTAAGTCTTGAGACTCCAATTAAAACAATACAGATGATTAGTGTTGAGCACAGAGTACCATAGTGAAAAAAACCACCTGTGGAGTAACAGTTACTCCCTCCAACAACAATGCACTTCACAGAATCCTCAGAGAGTGGATCAGAATGACTAGAATTAGATTGGAAAGGGACCTCACAAGAATTGTCTCGTCTAGGCTAGGCTAGTTTTTATAATAAACATGCCTGACAAGTGGCCAAGCATTTCTGTGTGAAGACCTTCAAGGAAAAGAAGCCATTTCCTAAGGAAAATCATCCTTTCAGAGAGTTCTAATTGTTAGCAAGTTTTTCCTGAGGAAGCAAAATTTGATTTTTTTCCTACCTCTACCTCTTTGCTCCTGCCATCTACTGCCTGGGGCCAGAACAAGTCTAATGTCCTATTCCATGTTACAATCCATAAAGTACTTGAGCACAACTCACGTGTTCCCCAAGTCTTCTCTGAACAGCCCTTCAAATATAGATTTAATGGCTGGCAGCCTCCCCTGGATGTGTTTTGGCTTATCGATGTCCTCCTGATGCTGTGATACACAGAGCTGAACACAGTACTTCAGATGTGGTCAGAGTACAGAAGAACCATTACTTCCTTATTCCTGGAAGCCAGGCCTCTCTTCAAGAAGCCCCAAACTGTACATGGTTTTTAGTAGACATATCGCACTGCTTATTCACAGTTGGCTCTCGCAATCCATTGAAATACTCGGGTCTCTTTCAACAAATGGCTGTCTTACCACATCTCCCCCATCTGTACTCGTGAATCTGATTTCATCTTGATTTTATTTAAGATCTTGGAGACTGATTCTGACAGGGATCCCTCTCAGCTTTCATTCAAGTCAGTGCTAAAAATGATAAACAAGACAGGACCAAGCCCAGACACCTAGGCCATGCCCCTGGAAAACACCTGTGAAAATGCCAGGGAATCTACACTTTGTGTCCAGTGTTCCGACAGTGACCCTTCTACACACCAGTAGCACGTTCTCTAGTTTACTTTTCTCCATTTTCCCCACACAATATGTATGAGATGCTGTTAGATGCTTTACTAGGCAAACTGGATAAATGTCAATTCATCTATTTAGTAACTATCATAAAAATGAAAATATTATTCTAGCATGATATACATCTGCTAAAGCCATTTTGGTTTCTTAAATGGCAATATCACTTTGATTTCTACCTCCATTGATAGTCATCAAGAATACCTAGCAATACTTTCTAGGTTCCTTTGGGGAGTATTGTTAGGATTACTAGGTGAGAACTCAGGTTGTCTGGACAGTGACAAGGTGAGAATTCAGGTTGTCTGGACAATTACAAGGTGAGAACTCAAGATGACTTGATGGAAGGAGCAGGCTCATTGGCTGAAGTGGTTCTTCCCAGAAGCCCTTGCATTATCCCACGCCCATTCTCTGGGAGGATAAAAGAGACAGCATTGGGCCCAGAGAGCAGATCGGCCTGGAGAAGGATAAGAGCTGGAGGAGATTCAGAGCCAGGACTCCCAGAGATAGAAGAAGACTCTGCATTGCATCAGGCTTGACGGGGCTCCCTGCAGGAAGGGAAGTCACTTCTAAGGACAAGAGTTAACAGCAACTGTCTGGAGACAACGGTTCACTACAGGAAGAAGAATCTGTCTGAGAGATTTGAGTAGACACAGCAGATCTCTTCCCAGAGAGCGATCCAGCAGCTTCTGGAGACGACAGCTCGTTACAGAGTATCCCTTGTATCTCTTAGGTTCTCCAACACATCCCTGTTATATGTGCCCAAACAAAAGCAGACCTCTAGCTTGTAAATCCCAAGCCCACAAATGGCTGGATTGGTAGCTCTCAACAGTGAGTCTCCAAACAGTGCTTATTACTTCCTCCTCTAACCCTCCCTGGATAACATCCATGGCTCCACTCCATCATTCCTTAGCCAGCTTCCCCTTAATAGGAAAAAAAATATTAAATCTATTACCCAACTCCAATTGTTTAGTGGTTCTTCACTTTGTCACCCTTTTCCAGCTTCTTTACACCAACTATAATAGTATCTCTGTACTTGAAGGATAGTTCATCAAATTAGAGGGAGATTTAGACAGCAAAAAGATAACATCTGGAGACTCAATAATACCCCTCTCAAACCCAAACAAATTTAACAAAAGATAAATAATATGTTAAGGTCCTGAAGAGAATTTTAGAAGAACTAGATGATATGATAGATCTATAATGTTTACAAAATATAAATACAAAGGATTCAGGATCATCTGTGCACATTCTAAAGCATAAAAACCTCATAAACAAATGCAGAAAAGCAGAACTCCTAAACTCATACTCTTTCTAAACATAAGCAAATAAATATTATAATCAGTAAAGGACCTTTGAATAAAGGATTCATGAAAGAAAATGACAACAATGAGACCATATATCAAAACTTTTGAGATGAAGACAAACCAGTCATTCATAGCTCTAAACATTTTCATCAACCAAAAGAATAAAAAATGAATATGGAATGTAAGTAAAATAAATTAGAAAAAAAGATTTTAAAATTCAACCAAAAATAAAAATAGGAATTCTGAAAATTAAAGAAGAGATTAACAGAAGTGAAAACAAAAATAGTAACAATAACAAAAACCCCATTGAATTGATAGCTTAAAAAAAAAGAAAAACAACTAGTAAAAATAGATAAGCAATGAGTTAATCTGAAAAGAGATCAAATTGCCAATATGAAAAAGGAAAAACTCATGAGGAATGAAGAAACAAAGGAAACTATTAGAAACTATTGTATTAAATATATAAAAAATGTAATATAATACATTATCATCATATACTAAAGCTGAATGCATAAATAAAAGGGGTGGATGTTTACAAAATGTCAAATACCAAAATTAATGGAATGTGAAATAGAAAGTTTAAATAATTTCTTCTCTAGCGTGGGGGAGGAAAATGAAAAAACCATAAAATAACTCCAAAAGAAAATTTTCCTAATAAAAGATGAATTTACAAGAGAATCCAAAAAACAATTATAACATTGCAGCAATTGTTTATAAAAATAAGGAAATAATAGATTCTATTAAATTCCTTTCATGAGAAAATATGATCCTGATAGCTAAACCAAGGAGAAATAAGTCAGGAAAAAATACTATAGACCAATATTGCTAATGAAGATTGATATAAAAATATTGATAGAATATTACCTAAGAATCTGTATCAATGAATATCAAGATTGTACACTACATATGTGTACATATACATATATGTATACATACACACAGGTATATACATAGCTACATGACATTCTTTAAAGAAATATAGTCAGGATTAAATACCTGGAGAGGCAATATTTGCTCATGTCCATGTTTAAGCAATGATAGTATAATAAGTATCAGCATACTTACTTCCTAAATTAATTTAGAAATTCAATGTCATATTAATCAAACTGCCAGAATGTTTCTTTATAGAATTAGAATAAATAATAAAATTGTCTGATAGAAGAGATTATCAAGAATCTCAAGGGAAATAATGAAAAAAAAATGGGAAGGAAAGGAGCCAAATATTGTTAGATCTCTTCAAAAGAAGTAATTATCAAAATAATTTGGCACTAGATGAAAAATGGAAGTTGATTAGTAGAACTGATCAGACATACAAGACCCAGAAACAAATGACCATAATACCACAATGTTCAATAAACTCAAAGTCAGTAGTTACTGAAATAAAGATTCTGCAATTGATGCCCCCCCCCAAAAAAAAACTGCTAGGAAACTGAAAAGCAGTTTTAGTAATAGTAAATCAGTTTTTAGAACAGAATCCCATCCTACATAAAAAAAAAATACAAATGGATAAATGATCTAGAGATAAAAATGAATTTCATGCACAAATTTGAGGTGCAAATATGGATAGAGGAAGAATTTTTTTTTTCCTGAGGCAATTGGGATTAAGTGATTTGCCCAGGATCATACAGCTAGCAAGTGTTAAGTGTCTGAAGTCACATTTGAACTCAGGTCCTCCTGACTTCAAGGCCAGCACTCTCTCCACTGCATCATATAGCTGCCCTAGAAGAAGAATTCTTAAACAAAGTATATAGAGAATCACAGAAGATAAAGTATATCAAACTGAGAAGTTTCTGCACAAACAAAATCAATGCAGTTAGAATTAGAAAGGAAAATATTAACTGCAGAAAATGTTTGCAGCAAGTTTTCCAGATAACGTTGTGATATAAAGAACTGATTCAAATACAAATAAATGGTCAAAGAACATAAAAGGCAGCTTCCAAAAGAATAAAGGCAAAAAAATCCAAATGACTAATAATAAGAGAAATTCAAATTAAAACAATGCAGGTTCCATCTCACACTCATTCTATTTGTTCAGATGGTGAGGAGGAAAAAGCCCCAAATAACAATTGTTGGAAGGGCTATATGAGAACAATCACACTAAGGCATTATTTTTGGAGCTACAAAATGGTACAACTATTCTGGAAAAAAAATTAGAACTTTATCCTCAAATAATTAACTTGTATACTTGGATCTAGTAGCTACTAGCTTTCTAACTCTGCCCTCTTCTTTACTCCATGAAAGCTCAAAATTAGAATGATCTAAAAGTACAAAAATAACTATAGCAGTATTAGGGAGATTTGTTGTTGTGTCAAACAAAATGAAATAAAGTTAGGGTTTGACTGAACAAATTATAGTATGTAGGTATAAAGAAATATCATTTACCATATGAAATGATGAAGCAGTGATTTTGAGAAAAATGTGTAAAGATTTGTATGAATTGATGCAGAGTGAAGTAAGCAAAACTAAGGGAACAATTTATTCAATGACTTCATTATTTTTCAACATTGAAAGGGAAAATAAACATGAATGATTTGATTATCAGTAACAACTATAAAAAACTGCTAATGAGTGCTGCTCCTTTTCAGACAGGTGATAGATTTTAAGTACATAATGAGAAAGGTTATGCGATATAGCAATGTTAAGCATTTCTTTGGATAGACTATATTTATTTGTTACAAATAAAACCTTTTATTTTTAGAGGAGAAGGGGAAATACGAGGTTGTATTGAGGTAGCAATAGTGATTCTCCCTCTCCTCACCAAAAAAGAAGAAAAGAGTAGCGTTACGTTGTTGTTTTGAGAATAGAAAGAAGTTCAGAAAGGGAAATAGACAAGCAAGGAAATTTGAAGTTAATATGTTCAATCTGAAATGTACTTCAAAAAAATCCCAAACTGTAGGTAGTCGAGATAAACAATTTCATGAGCAGCCCCTTTTTTTCTGTTCTAGGAAAATACTCATTTCTGTTGATACTTAACAAGTTTATAGTTATAAGAAAGGAAGATTTTCGTAACATGATTTGTATTTTTTAAATTATTATACATTTAACCTTAAAAAAACAATTAAAGACATGGTTACATCTACTTATATTTAGAAATTGACTTCAAGATGTTATGTGTTTTTGTCTATTCGTTATTCCTAGTTTCCCCTCTTCATTTTTTGCTTTTCTTTTCCTTTCTCTGTAACTTTGGGGCCTTCTATTCGTGGAAAGTACTTGGATCTGGGCCCCATATTTTCAATTATAGAGCTATTATACATGAATTGCATGTGCAGGTATACATATGCCTGTATATGCATAAATGTATATACATATATGCATATGTAGAAACTTTCAGATATATATAGATCAATATAAGTAAGATGAAAAAGCCCTATGTCTCATATATACATATATAATACATTTATGCACATGTAAGATACCTAAATATGCAGGGAAATCATAATTATCAATATAATGTGCATAATACTGGTAATTTAGATTTCTCAGAACTGCCTTTTCTGGCTTAGGAGTCAATCTTAGAATATAACTTGAAATGATCAGTCAATTCTTGGCAAAGCTCTCCTGTTAAGTGAATGTTAAGTGAAATGAATCAAAGATTGCAGAACCTGTTCCCATCACAGGACTCTGGTCCTGTCCCCACCAAGTAATGGCCCCCATGATTTGAAACAATCACTTAAGAATTATTTCCAATTTGCACGTTGAATTTCTCACACTGAACTACTACTTAAACTTTAAAACCATCTCTAAGCCTGCTTTGTACAGCTCCAGCTACTCACCAAACCTGATCACATCTTCCCCAGCCTCAAAAACCTCACTTAACTGTTCCAACCCCAATAATTAGCCTCCTGTATCTCTCCTCTCCTTTATGGCTAAATCCCCGAGAAGATCATCTATGACAATTCTATCCCTAACTCACGTTCTGTTAACACACACATATGTATATATCTATATACATGGTAATATACCTATGTATTTCCTATATATTTAAGCATATGTTTGTGTGTAAAATATATTTAAACTGTCTCTTTTTTCTTCTGATTATCAAAAATATAATGAAATTATTATTATCTAATTTAAATCAACTATAGCAATTAATATAAGTCCATATCTCAATGCGATCAAGAAGCGTGCTTATTTGTAGATAATCAGAACAATGAATAATGTGCTGGACTTAGAATCAGGCTAATCTGAATTCAAATCCATCGCTTGATGGGAAGCCATTGGAGTTTATTAAATAGGAGTAGCATCATCAGAGATGGACTTTAAGAAGAGCAATGTGACAGCTGAGGGGAGGTTGGATTGCCTTGGCGATTGTTAGCAACTTTAGAGAGAATGGGTTCAGCTGATGATGAGAAGCCAGACGTGAGTTAGGGATAGAATTGTCGTAGATGATCTTCTCGGGGATTTAGCCATAAAAGAGAGGAGAGATACAGGAGGCTAATTATTGGGGTTGGAACAGTTAAGTGAGGTTTTTGAGGCTGGGAAAGATGTGATCAGGTTTGTAGGCAGCAAAGAAATAGCCAATCAAGAAGGAGAGATTGAAGATTAGTGAGAGGAAGTCTGTGGGATTCACCAGACTGCCAAATGTGTCCATGGCATGTTTAAGAACTCTGTAATAGTATTATAATACTGTTAGAGTATAATAGTATCGTATCTCCATGCACTGGCCCTGCTTCCACCCACATCCCCCCCATTCATTAATTTATTCACTCAGTTACCATGGATGTAAATGCTGGAAGGGACTTTAGGGGCCATCAAGTCCAACCTCCTCATTTTACATGTGGGGAAACTGAAGCTCAGAAAGAAACAGTGACTTACTCCGACTTACACAGATCCCAAGTATCTGAGGCAGTATTGGAACTTTGATCTACTGGATTTCTTCTGAGTTTCTAAATTTGTTTTCTGTCATCTGCTGACCCTTATGTTTCATTTGCAGTTTCCAGAAATCTTCCCCCAAATTCCCATTTAATTTTTTACTCCAACCTATGATATATGGAAGAAATAACTGTAGTTCAAGTTTGCAATCAGTCTCACTTATGACTCACTTTGACTCAGTATGATGTCAAAGAGAAAGCAATCTGTATAACATAGAAAAGTGAGATCTTGCAGTTAGGAGAGCTGGAGAGGCACTGGCTAGACTCATGACATTGGCCAGTTCACTTACTCTCTCTGAGTCTCAGCTTTCTCATTTGTAAAGTAAGAGTAATCATATTTACACTACTTTGGAAAGTGTAAGTTGCTTGTAAACTGTGTTCACATAAAAATGTGAACAGCTGTGTGAATGTTGGGCCAAGGCAAAGTAGTATCGAAACAGGAGGAGTTGGGATCAGGACAAATCCTCTAAGTTCCCCTTTTTCTACCCACAGAATATCTGTAATATATTTAAGGAATGCACATGTTAATAAGTGCCTATTTTATAACAGGAGCGGTGCTAAGACCTTTTTAAATGTTATTTCATTATTTGAAGAGTTTTGATTGCCATTTATATTTTTTTTCCCCCACTTGGAGAAGATAGGGTATTCTTCCCAGTATTAGGTACATGATTGTTGTTTTGTTTTGTTTTGTTTTAAATCTATCTATCCCATTGGAAGGTGTGAAAACATGAATAATGGTTATAGTCAGGCCTTGAGGATCTGCCAAAAACTCAGTCAGGTTCCATCCCTTTAGGTTTAAGACAATGAGTCAAAAATTGGTTTAAATGTTTGTTCTGAGCAGCACATTCTCTCTTCACTAAAAGGATTTCCTTGTTTGAACAAACATAAAAAAGTACCCATTTTTCTTTGTTATAAAATCTTCCTTTTCTTTCATCCTCGTCATTTCAGTAGAAGCAGAGACAGATGACTATGTGGAGTTGTGTCAAGTTTCTGGTAATCATACACCTACACAAGGGAACTGCAGGAAGTACACGGTCCTTGCTCTGGGCCTGTGAAACGGCCAGCTCCCAACTTGATGAGTCACACAAGAACCTCAGGCTGTTGTGTTACTCAACAGAATTCAGCAAGACCACGATTTGTGGAAACCGTGTCTTGGGGAGTGCAACTCCTAAGGTCTTTTAAAAAGAGAGGAGAACTATAGAGATTAAGTGTAAATCAATACATGCTATGTCCACTTTTTTTTTTCCTTTCACGATTTTTTCCTTTATATTCAGATTTTTCTCCCCCACATGATGTATAAGGAAATGTGTAAAAAAATCTACATGTGTAATCAGAAAAAAGAGAAAAAGATGGAGATAGTAGAGAAGAGAGTTAAAGAAAGGTAATGGACTGGGCCCTCCAAGTGGGGTGTACCCTAAGATTCATCTCTATTCAGTATCTCTCCTCTCATCAATCCCCTTCTATGATTTCATGAACCATTTCCAGTGGTTTGCTGAGCTGGTGAATGTTTAACAACTAGCTGTGTAAGAAAAAAAAAGTTACATAAGAATCTGCAGTATTAATTACTAATCTAAATATTAACATTATTAATGTAATTTTCTCCATCACTTTTTTAAGTCTAGACAATCCACAAAACAATAAGTCAAGCCTGGATGTGTAGTTTTTGCTGATTACGTGATATAAATGCTACCACAGAAAATATCTACCAGTTTTCCAAAGCTAAGAGCTAGCTCCCACACATTCTGAACCTCAGTGAAGATGGCTTCAGCATTTAGATTTTTATCCCCAAACTTATTCTCAGGGCTTCATTTTCCATATTCCTGCTGGGATGCCTTGCCAGCACCCATTGCCTCCCCTGACTAAAAGCTGCCTCTCCTTTTAGCTTCCCTGTTTCTGTCTATGTCCTGCCCTCTAATTCTCCCCAGGCTCCTATGCTCATAATTTACTTGGCAGCATGCTTGGTTCCCCTCCCCCACTACAAACAGTTAACTGCCAAATTTTGTCATTTTTACCTCCATGGTATCTCTTAAATGCCGTCTCCCCACCTCCTATTCTTTTCCCATAACCCTCCACTCTGCTTCAGAGCCTGCCTGGGGCTCTTGTGACAGCTACCTCCCAGACTTTCCTGCCAATGGTCTCTTTTCGGTTCATCCTCCACAAAGCAGCCCTCCAAACCCAGCTCTTCCCTTCAGAGATTCCCAATTTCCCATTTCTGACCATGGTATTCCAGCCCATCTTGTGCCTCTTCACCTCTGATGAAGCTTTGTCTTCTACTTTTTATTCCATGTTCCAATCAAACTGGCCCACATTCTGCCCCTCTGTCCTCTTCATGTCCTTTGAGGTAACATGTCAGATGCCGGCTCCTGCAGGAAGCCATCCCTGAATATCCTGGCTCAGGGTCTTACAGAGAATAAAAGCTAAAGAACTTTGGGTTGAATTGAACAGAATGGAATGGTGACATAAGGCAACACTTGACCACCTGAGCAATCTAAGAGTGTTACTTTTCTTCTTGGCTGTCAAAATTCTTCTCTGTGAAATGGCAGGGTTAGACGTGCCATCCTTTGAGTTTCCAGCTCCAGATTTATGATCCTTTGAAGAGTGCATTAATCCCTTGACTTTGAACTTCTAATTTTTGGTGGGATTTTTAACTAAACCTGGATTCAAATCCTTCAGGTACTTACTGGTTATGTAACCTTGGGTAAGCCTTAGTCTCCCTAAGTTTCCATTTACTGCTCTTTTCCATGACTAGATCTAAAGGGGAAAGTCCAGTATGGTTCTCTTCAGAGAGAATGGGCAGCTCCAAAATGAAGTATTCCCCCCCAGGAGGGAGTCCCATACATGGCTTCCAGTTTCCAGAAAGCCTAGAGAGAAGCTTTGGGTTACAACCAAGACCTTAGAAGATGGGCCAGCTCAACACATGAGGGCACAATGAATGTCTGCATGGAGGATGATCTAGCTTGCATCATTGGTTACTCTAATAAACTTGATAGCTGGAGCAGGAGAAAAAATGCTACCATTTTGAGTAGAATTTCCCCTTATGTAAGGGGATTGCACTTCAGATATTAATGAATGATCCATTAAGAGAGGGCTTTTGTCTTCACTTTTTTTTTTCATTACTTTGAAATGTTTGCATGTGCACTGAACACACTATCAAATAACTGTAGACACCTTTGCTAGAACCCTATGGGACCTGTCCGGTACAAGTGCTGACAAGGTGCCCTCCTACATATGTTCTTATATTCCATTAATGTAACCACAGACCCATAGATGAACAACTTGCTGAGTCTACATGAATGGTGTGACCTGGGTCTAACTGAAATGTGCTTAGATGTGTAGGATACCAGGGAGTGTTGGCAGGGTTGCAAAAGCTTGCTTGTAAAGACAATGAACCAGGGCATATTGAAGAGAATGTCTTCACATCCAAAGTGATTCGCCAACCATAGTGTAGTAGGAAAAGCACTTGATTTGTAATCTTGAAAAAATCCTTTCCTGAGCCTCAGTTTTCCCATTTCTAATATGAGAAAGTGAGTTAAATGATCCCTTCTGGTTCTGAATCCATGAACCTGTTCTTCGACAAAATCATAACCTAGTGTTGAAACTGGAGCCAGAAAAACAAGAACTCAAATCCTCAGATATTGGCTGTGTGACTCTGGGAAAGTGACTTAATTTCTCTGAATCTCAGTTTCTCCATTTAAGGGTGATAATGTTGAGTAAATCTTATCACATCCATATTTTAGGAAGTGTATAAACCAGTTGGAATGTCTATAAAGTTGTTGAGTGTCTAGACCAAAGAAAGTGATGGAGAAAAAATTTAGAGTATATTATGAATATACATATCTTTTCCAGAGAGCCAATTGTAAAACATTTACCAGCATATTGCTGAGGAGAGGGTATTAACCAGTACTGGAGGGATGAGCAAACATTTGTGCTTCCTGCAGAGGGTGGAGCAGAATTGAAATTTTAAAGGAAACAAGGGACTTGGGGGCAGTGAAGGACTTCAATGTCCTTCAAAAACAGAAGATTGGCTGAAGAGACTAGAATTTTTTAAATTGTTTTTAATCATTAAAGCTTTTTTTTTCATTTTCAAAACATATGATAGATAATTTTCAACATTCATTCTTGCAAAACCTGGTGTACCAATTATTTTTCCCTTTCTTTGCCTAACCTTCTTCCCTAGATGGCAAGCAATTCAATACAGGTTAAACCACGTCTGCTTCTTCTTTACATATTTCCACAATTATCATGCTGCACAAGAAAAATAAGATCAAAAAGGGAAAAAATAAGAAAGAAAACAAAATGCAACAAACAACAACAAAAAGAGTTAAGATATTATGTTGTGATCCAACACTCAGTTCCTCACTCCTCTCTCTGGGTGCAGATGGCTCTCTCCATCACAAGACCATTGGAACTGGCCTGCATCACCTCATTGTTGAAAAGAACCATGTCCATCAGAACTGATCATTGTATAATCTTGCTGTTGCCATGTACTATGTTCTCCTGGTTTTACTCACTTCACTTAGCAGGACTAGAATGCTTAATCTAGAGAACGGAACACTTAGGGATTGAGAATTCATTACTGTCTTCAAGAATTCAAAATGCTCTCATGAGGAAGAGATTAAAAAAACTACAGTTGAAGGGTTATTCTGGATTTTGAGAACCCTGCAAATTACAATTCACCTGTCTAGGCCTTGATTCTTCTATAACATTGGACCAGATGCCCTCTACGATTTTCTTTAAGCTGTGTGTCAATGATCCTATGAACTCATAGCTTGTTCTGACAGCCTCAAAGGCCAGGACTAGGAGCAATGGGAAATATTGAAGAAAGATAGATTTTGTATGCTGGGTATGTTGCAGTGGGGGATGGGGAATTTCTAAAACTTTGAGTTATTCCATAAAATAGAAAATTCTCTCTTTTACAGATAGAATGGAGTAAGCCTCTCTGGAGGAAAACCCAAAGGCTGTATGACCACTTGTTGGACAGAGTGTTGAGGAGATTCTTTTAAGGGAAGAGCTAGATTATATATTCTCTGAGATCCTTTCCAATTTGTCAATCTCCATGGCCTATAATTATCTAAACAAGATGATCTCTAAGGTCCTTCCTAGTGTGAAGATTCCATGTGTCTTATAAATATGTCAATATACTATTGCTGGAGTTGTGAACTGATCCAACTATTCTAAAGAGCAATTTGGAAGTAAGCTCAAAGGTCTATAAAACTATGCATGCCCTTAATCCAGAAATGCTACTACTAGGCCTGTACCCAAAAGAAATAAAAAACTAAACAGAAAAGAGACTATTTACACAACAATGTTGTAACAACTCTTTTCTAGTGGTAAAGAATTGGGAATTGAGGAGATGTCCATTGATTCGGGATTGGCTGAACTAATTTCGGTGCATGACTGTGGTGGAATATTATTATACTGAAAGAAACAATGAACAAGATGCTCTCCAAAAAACCTAGAAGACTTACTTGAACTGATACAAAATCAATGAGCAGAACCAGAAGAACATTGACCACAGTAACAGCAATATCGTAAGATGATCAACTATAAATGACTTAAAACTATTCTTAGCAGTACAATGATAACAAGACAACTCTGAAGGACATGATAAAAAATGCTATCTACCTCCAGAGAAAGAACTGATGAAGTCCAAAACCAAATTGAAACATACTTTTTTTTAAACTTTTTTTTTCTTGGGCTAATTTTTTTAGGTTATGTTTTATTTTACAATATGAATAATATGGAAATATTCACATGTATAATTGTTTGCTTTCTCATTTAGGGGATTGGGAAGAAAAGGAGAAAATTTGGAACTCCAAATTTAAAAATTAATATTAAAAAAATTTACATGTATTTGGGAAAAAATAAGATATTAAATAAATACATATTTGTAAAATGTTCCATGTGTCTGCTTCTCATTTATAAGAAAATATGGACTTTTATTATTATAACAGGAGACTGAGCCATTAAGCCCAGTTATTATAACCAAATGTAAGATAGCACTATTACAATTCCTTAAGTGGAAGGTATTAGAATGTTGACTCTAAGAAGGGTTATAATGGGAGTAGCTTAAAAAAGATTTGGAGCAAGCCATTTACCTGAATTCCTACATCATAAATTATTAGTGTGCTATTCTATGGTGGTGTGCCCTAGAGTCCCTCTTCAGTGAAGGGGAACCAATGACTTTCTGAGGCATCCCATTTCACTTACAGTTTGAGAAGACCTACCTAAAAGGCACTTAGTGGCTGTGTGCCCAAGCCAGTCACTTCCTTTCCAAAAGCTTTAGTTTCTTTCTCTGTAACTAGATGTCTTGTAAAGTCCCTTCTAGCTCTTGATCTGTGGTCCTGTAATTTACCCCCAGAAGTCAGTGGCAAACTCCATACAAAAAGGCAGAGAGGGACAGAGACTACAGGAGAAGACAGACACAGCTAATAATCTCCCTGAAACCCCGATTTGGAGCATCCACAGACCCAGGCTGCATCCCACCTTGCGGCTCTGCAATGTTCTACATGGCTCTCACAGTTCTGAGTCCAGTTCTGGAGCTCTTCTTGTTTTATTTAGCAGCAGTGTCTACTTTCATCCCTAGCCTCCTCTAGTGAAAAAAACACTGGCTTAGAAATTGAGAGGATGTCCCTCACTTGAAGAGTGGCTGAATAAGCTTTGTCATATTAATGTAATGGAATAGTATTATTATATAAGAAATGATAAGCAGAAAAGAGAAAGACTTACATGAATTGATGCTCAGTGAAGTGAGCAGAACTGGGAAAACATTGTACACAGTAACAGCAAGACTGTGATGATCAACTATAATAGACTTAGTTCTCAGCAATCCATTGAGTCCTTTTTTTATTATAGCTTTTTATTTACAAAATATATGCATGAGTAATTTTTCAGCATTGACCCTTGCAAAACCCAAGATAATTCCAATAGACTGGATGGAAAATGCCATCCATATCCAGAAAAAGGACTGTGGAGACTGAATGAGGATTGAAGCATACTATTTTCACCTTTTTTCTATTTGATTTTTTTCTCATGGTTCTTCCCTTTTGTCCTGATTTTTTTTCACAACCTGACAAATATGGAAATATGTTAAATATTAATACATGTATAAGCTACATCATATTGCTTGTTGTCTTGGAGAGGGGGAGCTAAGGGAGGGAAGAAGAAAAAATCTGGAACTCAAAATTACAAAAATGAATGTTGAAAACTATCTTATATGTGATTATAAAAAGAAAATACTATTAGTGGGAAAAAAGACACTGGCTTTGGAGACAGAGGACCTGAGTTCAAATCAAGCCATTTAATTTCTCTGCCTGCTTCCTTAACAAGGAATTGAATGAAAATGGTGAAGGGGAGGAAAAGAACCTTCCAGCTCTAGAACTAAGATCTTTTGATTGTATGATCTTTTTTCATGGCCTTAACAGGTCCTGACTCCTCCTTGATCTCCTTGGATCTATTGATTTATGGGAGAAAGCTCCTCAGTTCCCAATCTTCTGATCCCTACAGCTGGCAAGAGAGAGAGGCTGATCTTTTACAAGATCATCTCCATTCACTGCAGTTGATTTTATAATGTCTTCTTATAATTATGGTTGGGGTTTTATGAATGTTTAATGGTCTGGGAAATTGATTCAGTAGAACATTTTTTGCCAATACGATTATAAATATAAAGCATCCAGGTGGTAGAGTAGATAGAGCATCAGAGCTGGAGTTAGCAAGACAAATTATTCAAATTTAGCCTCAGACACTTCCTGCCATGTGATCTTGGGCAGGTTAATTACTACTGTGCTTCAGATTCCTCATGGGAATAAATAATAATAATAAAAGGCAAAAATAATAGCAACTGTCTCTCAGGATATTGCGGGCTCAAATGAGGTAATATTGATAAATTACATTGCAAATTAGAAAAAGACTAGCTATTTACAATAAAACTATCTTAATTATTACAATAATTAAAATAAATGGTGATGGTGATGATTATAGCAAGGAGAAGGATCAGCAGCCATCTAGTTCACTTTTTCGAGCTCATTTTTTCAGAAGTGGCAGAAGCAGGATCTGAATCCACATACATGATTCCCAAGTCCACATCTTTTCCACTCTATGGTACACAGGGCTAAGTATGAGGCATACAACGGTAACAAGTAATTTCTACTCTTCCTTCAGAGTCAGTGATGCAGTGATAAATAAAGCCCCACCCCTCATCACCAATGCACTTTAAAGTTTAATCTGCATTAAAAATTTTTTTTTTCTTTCTAATTTTCTTAAGTTTAGGCAATCCACAAAGCAATTAACCAGTTTTTGATTTGTGAATTCCAACATGTAAATGGTCACACTGAAAAGTTAACAATTGGCTCTCTTGAGCCAGCTGAAACTAGCTCTAACACTTGAAGGCCATACGTTTTTATAAATATATGTGTCCCCTTTGCCAGTGCAGACCTCAATCCCTCAGTGCAATTAAGTCATAGGATCATAGTTCCACAGATCTAAAGCTGGTAAGGACCTCACAGATCAATTAATCTAATCCTCTCATTTTATAAGTGAAGAAACTGGTTCAATGAAGTGACATAACTAGCCCAAAGTCACACAGATGGTAAGTGAGAGCTCTCAAACTCCTTCAAATACCAGTTAAAATCCCTCCTTCTCAATGCCCCTTGATTATTTCCTATTTATCCTGTTTTTAATTGTTTACATATTTCTATCCCCCATTAGACTGTAAGATGCCCGAGAGGAAGAACTATTGCTTTTTTACCTCTTTTTGTATCCCTAGGGCATAGCATTGTTCCTGGACTTGGTAGGCACTTTATAAATGCTTTTTGAGTGACTGACTAACTGACAGTAAGTGTACTTTCCACTATGAAATAAGCACTCTGTTCAGCTTTATGTTGGCAATTTTTTCATCCTTTAGCTCGGCTCAAGGATGTTCTTTGACATTGGGCAGAAAATTTCATCTGCATCCAGAAAAAGAACTATGGAGATTGAATGTAAATCGACACATGCTATGTTTACTTCATTTTTCTGTTTTTTTTCTCTCCCTTTTTCCCTTTTTATTTGATTTCCCCTCAACATGATTCATAAAGCAATGTGTATTAAAAATACATTTTAATACATTTTTAAAAGTGTCCTTTAATAATAGATGCCTACCCTTTGATCCAGCAATATCACTAGTAATCTATATCCCAACGAGACCATACAAAAAGGATTCACATCTATAAAAATATTTGTAGCAGTCCTTTTTGTAGTGGCCAGGAATTGGAAATTGAGGGGATGCCCATCAACTGGTATATGAATATAATGGAATGCAATTGTCCTATAAGAAATAATGAACAGGAATATTTCTTTTTTAAAAAACCTGGAAAGGCTTACATGAACTGATGCTGAGTGAAGTCAGTAGAACCAAGAGAACATTATACACAATTATCACAACATTTCGTGATGATCAATTATGATAGCTCTTCTCAGCAATGCAGTGATCCTGATGGGGGTTGAGATTCCTTTCTAATGGCCCAACCCATGGCTGACCTTGATTCACAAATCCTGGTCAAAGGCACCCTTTGAATATCCAGGCTCAGCCCCCACTATCAGCTCAGCTTCCCCCAGCCCTCATCTGATGTGGGCTAACTGAAAAGCCCGCCGAGAACTTAGGGGTACCGCCCACAATCTTTTGGGTATAAAAGAGGTGAGCTGGAACGCCCTCTTTGCAGGAGCCCTCCCAGCCAACACATGGTATCCTTCAGACCACGTAGGGGTTCCTGCCTGCCCAGCGGCCACCTCTGGCCCTGGCGTCTTTCTAACTGAGCTTTACTTCCAAATTCCTACAATAAACCTTTTTATTCATCAATCCAGGTTTTCAGGCCTGTAAATTCATTTTACAGGGGACACTGCGCCTCATGGGATTATCTATGTGCCGAGAAATGGGGTTCCCCCTTTCCTTTCCCTCATTAATCCAAGACAACTCCAATAAATTTGTGATGGAAAATGTTATCTACATCCAGAGAGAAAACTATGGATTAGATTTAAGCACACTATTTTCACTTCTTTGTTGTTTTTTGTTTCTTTTGTTTTTATTTTTGTCCTGATTTTTCTTTTACAAAATGACTCATATGAAAATATGTTTAGCATAATCATACATGTAAAGCCTATATCCCATTGCTTGATGTCTTAAAGAGGGAGAAGGAAAGAAAAGGAGGGAGAAAAAAAAATCTGGAACTCAATCTTATAGAAAAGAATGTTGAGAACTATGCTTACATGTAATTAGAAAAAAAATACTATTAAGTGAGAAAAAAACAAAACAAACAGTAGATGCCCCCATTGGAGGCTATGCACTAAGGCCTCAGCTGTGTTATAAAATATTAAGAATTAAGTGGTAACAGTGTCTTTTGTCTTGTGTTTCTCACCTTCCTTGGCACCTTTGAATCAGGGTGCTTATCAAGAGAGGCTGTTACTTCATTCAGATTAAGATCAGAACAAGTAATACAATAGAGGAAATGCTCTTCAGTTAACCCAAGAAAGTGTCCCTTAATTAATCAGGGATCAAATCAAGACAGATCACATTTTGTTTACCATGAACCTAATCTAAAGAGGGAACCCTTTAAATTTTTCAGGAAAACAAAGGTATAGCTTCAGCATTAATAGTAATTAATATGACTAGTCTCAGAAATTAATTTAAAAAAATCTAACCTCACCTCTCCTACTCAATAAACTGGTGGCTCCCTATTGTCTCCAGGATCAAATACAAAATCCTATTTGGCATCCAAAGCTCTTCATCTCCTAGCTCTCTCCTACCTTTCCAGTCTTCGTATACCTTACTCCCTAACATGTATTCTTTGATCCAGTGATACCAGCCTCCTGGCTATGATACCAAAAACTCCTTCCATTTCTCATCTCTGGGCATTTTTTTCTGGCTGTCTCCCATGCTTGGAATGTTCTCCTTCCTCTGCTCTGACTACTAACTTTCTGGCTTCCTTTCAGTCCCAATTAAAATTCCATCTTTTACAGGAAGCCTTCTCTAACCCTTCTTAATTCTAGAGCTTTCCTTCTTTTAATTATCCTCTATTTATCTTGTCATATAGATGGATTTTTTTTATGTTTGCATATTTTCTCCTCTATTAGTTTGTAAACTTCTCCAGAACTTGGATTGTTTTACCTCTTTTTTTTGTATTCCTAGCATTTAGCACAGTACTTGATACATAGAAAGCATTTAATACTTTAATTATTGTCATAAATATGGACTGTTGCTTTAATTTGCTGTAGAATTTTGTCTTTTGTTTTGAAATTACTATAAGATATGTGGAAATCATTTAGGACAAAGAGAATTCAAATGAGCTGGGAGAAGTTCTTCCCCATTTGGACCTCTCTCCAATCAGGAATGTTTGTATATTTAAATCTGTCTTTGACTAAAACACAGAGTACAGTTTTCTTCCATAGTCTAAGCCTACCTACTTGAAAGAACTTGGGAACCATTGAAAGAATCATCAGAAATAGTGTCACTACCATATTTCAACATTCAATTTATAAGAATTTGTGTTCCAAATTTTTCTCATCCCCCCTTCCCAAAATATCAAACAATCTAATATAAATTAAATATGTGCAATTCTTTTAAGCATATTTCCATAGGGACAGACTGTCCCTAGTAGAATGGGTAGGTGGGAACAATTTGTTCCAATGATCATTAAGACTATATTTCTTTCAAATATGGAAATTATAATTATAATTATAAATATAGAATTATATATAGAAGAATTGTATATGTTTAACATATATTGGGTTACTTGCCATCTAAGAGAGAAGATAGGGGAAAGGGAGGGGAACATTTTTGGAACCCAAGATTTTGCAAAGGTTTATGTTGAAAACTATCTATGCATATGTTTTGAAAATAAAAAGCTTTTTCTTAAAAAAAAAAAAAAAGCAAAATTGGCCAATTGAACAAACAAAATTAAAAAAAGAAAATATGGTCAAAAATTTACAGAAAAAAAAATCCCATAAAATATAATTGGTCAAATGGAAATGTAATCTCACAATAAAATAATTTCTTAAAAATAGTATTAGCCAGCAAAATAATAGTATAAATATGTATACATATATTATACTTAACATATATTTTAACATGTTTAACATATATTGAATTACCTGCCATCAAGTGGGTGGGGTAGGGGAAGAAGGGAAAAATTTGGAACACAAGGTTTTGTAATGTTGAAAAATTATCTATGCATATGTTTTGAAAATAAAAACCTTTAATTAAAAAAAGAAAAATATCAATTAAATATCAATTTAAAAAAAAGACAAAAAATAGTACTAACAAGTCAAACCTAATGACTCCATGAAACATCAAGAAACAACAAAAGAAAATCAAAAGAATGAAAAGTTTTTAAAAAATAAAAGACACACTGAATTCTAGAAGTAAAGGTTTATTACCCACAGCTCAAGAGAGTAAAAACTGCCAAGGCTCCCTGTATGCAACTCAGTCCCACTAGGCAAGCATACCAAAGGAAAGTGGAGTGGGTGTTCTCTGATTAAAGGCCCCAAGAGATGGCTGGGACTGGGCTTTATGACCTAGAACAGGCAGTAGGATTAGCCAGTACCAATGTGGAGCAGTTTAAATGTGGCCTCAAACCATATAAAGAAAATGTTAATCACATTACTGCAAAAAAGCCAAGTAGGAAACATGAGTATATGCTTCTGCCTTGGGCAAATATATTTTAAAGAGCACAGAGAAAAGTGACTGGGCTGATCCCAAAACCATGTCTAATTCAATAGGAAGAATTTCTTGTCTATGAAGACTTGAGGAAGGGACTTAAAATGAGATTTGAAGGAAGCAGAGATGAGGAGGAAGAGCATTCCAAACATGAAGGAAAGGGAGGGAAAAGCAAAAACTTATGGCGTGGAGAACAATTAGAAGACCATTATAAAAGTCCAGGGAATAATGTAATAAGGGAGAAAAGAGGCATATATAAGAAGTATTATAAAAGTAGAAATGGCAGAACCTGGCTATTGATTGGATGGGAAGGGGGGGTGAGAGAATGAGTAATCTAAGATGACACCTAGGTTATGAGATTGGGAAGATGGTAGTACCCTCAACAGTAATAAGGGGGGAAGAAAAGAAAAATAGTAACAGGGAAATTAGGCAGAGGAGAGGGTTTTTGGAGAAAAATACTGAGTCCAATTTTAGACATGTTAAATTTAAGATGTCTAAAATATTAAGTTTGAGAAATCCAAAAAGAAATTTTGGATCATAGACTAGATCCAAGGCAGGAGAGAGGTTGGGGTGAACAAATATATTTGAGCATCATGTGTGTGAGTTTTCAGTCACTTTGGCTTTAGCTCCTGCCTGAGCAGTGACCAGGCTGCATTTCTACAGGGGCTGCTTCTTAGAATAATGGCTGTGGGCACTAGATTTGGAAGCACAACTATTTCCAAGATTCTTGAGTTCCATTTGGGGAGAGATAGTGGTGACGGTGAGGATGGCTAGACTTGTCTGGCACATGCTGCCTCCAAGCATCCCCTCAGGATACCCTGCTGCTTCAGCTAGGCTAGCCTGCCTCTGTATTAGTTGGCAATTGATAGAGATGGATCAACCCTTCCCTTTTCAAATCAATTTTCCTTTTTTATATTCCTTGTCTTTGATGGACAAGATGGAAGAACTGCTTTGGTCTTCAATTTCTTGTCCAAGTTTTTGTAATCTGACATTTGTCAAGTTCCACTATCATTCTACTCATGTGTATCACCAGAAGTAGGAAGGAGCCATTTGTTTAAATAAGACTTGAGAGGTTCCCTCTTATGTTTGGATACCTGATATAGGAAGTCAACAAAGAACTCTGTTATTGTTATCAGATCAAAATTCAACTTCCTCAGTATCAGCAACTATTCTTTTCTTCTGCCTCTGTTTCTGATCTCTCACCTCAGAGCTTCTATACTTCTGTCTTTGGAGAATGAGCTCTTCAGGAAAAGCCTCAAATTCTCATTAAGCTCAAGCTTTATTTCCCTTTCTTTCTTCTCCCTGTAATACCACTCTTTTTTCCTCTTGGCAAATGATAATTTTTTTCCTCTTTATTCTTTTTCTTTAGGAAGATCAGTCTATATTTGTAACATAAATAATATAGCCACCCAACTGTGGTAAAAATATAAATGTCACATACTTAGTACAAATTGTTGTATAATTTCCCCTACTTTCCATATTGGTTGAGATGTTCAGTCTTGTTTTTTTTTAACTTTTTAGGATGTAACACCTCAGTTTTTAGCACTTGGTCAAAACTTTTTAGTCAATTAGTAGATTATCATCTATTACCCCACTCAACTTCCTTTCCATTACTTTTAGCAACTCTCAATCCATATTCTATTATATTAACCCTTTGTAGCAAACCTATCTACTTCATCTACCTTACTTGTCCACTCTATTCATTTTCTTTACCCTCCAATTATTCCATTTATTTTTCATATTTTCCTTTGCCTTGCCAACTACCTTCTATTTTTCCTTCTTGAATCTTCCTCCTCAGGTCCTACTTCTCCAAGATTCTTCTTAATTCTCCTTAACATTTTTCCTGTAAAAATTTCTCAAAGAAGCCATAAGTTGTAAAGGGCAGGATGATTGATTTAAACAAGGTGTTAAATCAGTGGAATTGATAAGCAATGGTTAGTTTAGCATGGTGATTAATCAGATGGGTGCCAACGAGCCATATTCACCTTGTCCATTGGGAAAAAGACAGAAAAAGAAAAAAAACCTTGAAACAAACCAAAAAAAAAGACCTAAGAAACATCTGACGCTGAAAAAGCATGGCTGACAATGAGACTGTTTCAGAACTTCAAAACTCGCAGGAATCATTGGATTCCTTGAGATATGATAAGACTGATATAGGACTTCAAACCCTGCAGGAATCATTGGATTCCCAGACATATGATGAGACTATTGCAGGACTTCAAAACTTGCAGGAATCATTGGATTCTCTGACACATGAAGTAATGGACAATGTATTGATTTTGGACTATCTCTAGGACTTATAATTCCTCATGTGGATTCATGTCATTTGTTACATCACTACTAGCCTGTAATGTATTGCTATACCTCCCATGTTGATGGATTTATGTACACCTGTTTCAATTGAGACCCTTCAGAAATATGCTAAGCTGGTTTGACTCCCCATTTCCCTTTTGGTGCTTTCAGCTCCCTTCCTGAGACATCAGGGAGGGTGTGATCACCTCCTTTTTTGGTGTTTTCACCCCCTTTTCTGAGAAGGTGTGACCACCTATATTCTAAAACAAAAGAAAGCATATGTAATGAGCCAAACTCTGGAGAAGCATCTTGTTTCAAGATGTTAACTCAGAGGAATTGATAATACAATGGTTATCTAGTTTAGCATGGTGATTAATAGTTCTCTAATTCAGTACATGTACTTAGTACTTAATAGTTCTACAAGATAGATACCTATTCTAAGAAATTCATACCTACAGTGATATAATTATAATAGCGTGTATATAAGAGCTAGCAAGGACTGGACGAGAGACATTCACTCCATCTCCCACCCCCATGGGGGCTAGCCTGTCCTCCTTCATTTCTCCATTGAGACCAAGGCTCATCTGAAGGGTCTCCAGAAAGCTAGCCAGACCCCAGGCAAAAAGACAAACTGTGAAAGAGACAATAAAGACTTTTGACCTTTATCACCTGACTATTCTTATGGTAATTATTCTGCTGAAATGAAGGCTGGTCCAAAGACCTACAACAAGTTAAACCAGAACATTACAATAAGTAGAACCTGGAGGAATATACAGATCTGGAGATTATTTTTCTTTAAGTTTGCTTTAATTTCTCCCAATTTCTCCCCCACCCCAAGTCAATCTCTGACCACAATTACATGTTTAATCACCTCTTTTTTCCTTCTCCTGATCCTTTCTCCAATGAGGAAGCAGAAAATAAAACAAATCTGGAAGAACAGAGGCAGATAATAGAAAATCTTGAAAGTTAGACAATAGAGATCTACTGAATATTTTTGAGTAGAGCGATGACAAGGTCAGACCTATGGTGCTTCCACTACTGCACCTCAGAAAAGATATGATCCCCTTTGGTTTATAGACCTTTAAGACAATGATGCTGCAAACCAACTCAAGGAGTAAACACATCAAAGGAAAGAGGTCAGGAGATGCTTAATGTGAATTTTTGAATAGTGAACTAGAAAATTCCTGAAGCTGCATGAGGCATGTGGGAAAACAAGCTCCCCACATGTCTTGTAATTTTTACTCTCTACAACCATATTGGTTGTTAAGAGGAGACTCCTAATGAAAGCATTCTCTTGATTGAGCTAAAATCTTATCTTATTCCCAGATGAAGAGCTCATTTACCATTATATCTACCATTTCCGTTTACTGCTCACATGGAAAATAGGTAAACTAGCTATTTATGATTGTCATTTTAATAACTCATATTTGATGGAAAGGCTCTAAATTGATGAGAATAGGTTAACTGTGGATCAAACTGTATGTTTCAGGAAGTAAGATGTAAGAAAATTGGAAAAGTAGGAAGGGAATTGTTATGAAAGGCTTATGAAGCAGTTTGTATTTGCATCTGGAGGCCATAGGGAGTGAATGAATTTATAGAGTAAGGGGAAAAACATGATCAGATCTACTGTAGAAAAATCACTTTGGCAGTTGATTGGAGAATAGTCTGCAGTGGAAAGATTTAAGGCAAGCTGATTTAAGTCATGCAACTATTGCAATAGTTCAGGTGTAAGGTGATGAGGACCAGCATCAGAGTGGTAGCAGTGATAGAGGAGAGGAGGAGGGATGGATGAAAAAAGGTCCAAAAGTGAATTCTATAAACTTTAGCAACAGATTAGCTCTATCGAGATAACAGAATATATATCAAATTTGGTGACCAATATTTTTTTTTCAGATAACTAATGCTGGAACAATTTTCCACTCAATAAAAACATGGTAGACTATGAGTATGAGATGACAGTAGTGGTTGCTCCTTCTTTCCTTCTTTCCTTCCTTCCTTTCTTTCCTTCCTTCCTCCCTTCTTCCCTTTCTTTCTTCCTTCCTTTCTTTTTTTCCTCCATCTATCTATTTGTCTATCCATCTGTCTCTCTGTCCATGAACATCATCAGTTTCCCTCTTCAGACTTCAGTTTCCCCTTCTGTAAAATAAGTAGGACTAGATTTCTAAAGTCACTTCCAATTCTAACTCTAAATCTAAATAAAAACTTCATAATGTTAAAAGTTTCCTGGACTTCTTTAGTACTATCAAACCATATGGTTAATTGTAGGATATCAAAGAACTCTTTAACTGAGCTGTAAAATATGGCATGTCAGTCTCCTTAAAGAGTAGTTTTTACAATTTTTTGAAATGAGAAGAAAATTGGTTGTTATTTTCAGTTCTTTGAAATCTTTTTTTCTTCTCTCTTTGTCTCTGTCTCTGTCTCTCTCTTCTCTCTCTCCCTTCTCTCTCTTTCCTAGAAGAGGGCCTTACCAGAGTTTTTTATTAGTAAAATTTACTCAGTTCAAAATTTGTCTCAAAGACAGATCGTGAAGCAGCTGTAGTGTAGAAATGTGTCTGTGCTACTTCTACTTCTAAATTGAAGTAGAACGGGACACAACAGGATGGTCCTAGTGCTTAGATGGCAGAGCCTAATCCAGCTCCAAAGAAACATCTTGGTAAAGATGAAAAAAAGACAAATCAAACATTTAATAAAGGATTTAACATGTATTGGACTATCTGCCATCTAGAGAGGAAGTGGGGAGAAGGGGAAAAGTTGGAACAGAAGGTTTTGCAAGGGTCAACATTAAAAAATTACCCATGCATATGCTTTGTAAATAAAAAGCTATAATAATTAAAAAAGCATTCCATAAAACTAAAACAAAAAAACACCCACAAGTTCCTCCATACAGTCCAGGGCTGTAACAGAAAATTGTGGTAAGCCTGTGGACATTGTAGCTAGAGAAAAACAAAGTCAGAAAAAATTTCAGCTCAGTCATTGGGGCTACACCAAGAGAGCAAGCCAAAATCTTGTACCTTTTGAAAGGGGTCTGTGAAAAGAGATGGTGACCAGGTGAGACCAGGTGCTAGAGACAGGGACTGATGTCAATGAAATCTCTAGTAAATGGGGCATGAAACCAGGTCTTGTTGGGGGGCTAGCAGGGAGCTAACCATTCAAGAAGATGGAAGGGTCAAAGATAGAGCCTTGGAGTCCTTCAGAAGACAGGTTATCCTGGCCATGGTTCAACAGTTGGAACAATGGATGTGTTTAATTTATATATATTTATTTGCATCTTGTCTTCCCTGTTAGATTACAAGTTTCTTGAGGTTAACAATTGTCTTTTACCTCTTTTTTGAAAATAGTGCCTAGCAAATACTAATTACTTAATAAATGTTTAATTGATGATGATATATAAATCCACACCAAGACGAGGGAGTGCTGGAGTTAGCTGAAATAGGTTGGGGAGAAGAGTTGTTAAATTGAGGTGATAAAAGCCCATACCAGGATGGGGACTGTGTCAGAGATATGTTGTAAAAGTGAAATTGGCAGGCCCTGAAACGATACTGGATAGGGGATGGAGAGGAGGTGAGAGATAGTAAGGAGTCCAAGGTGACTCTGAGGTTGCAAGCCTGAGAGACTGAAAAAGAAGAATGCAAATTAAACCAATTTTGAAATATCACCCTTTACCCATCAAAATGAAAGAACGAATGCAAAAGCATTTAAGTACTTACTATGTGTCAAACATTGGGCTAAGTTAGAGATACAAATAAAAAAGGAAAATAGTAACTGCCTTTAAGAAGCATACATTCTAATAGACTTCCACAAGGCAAATAGAGTAGTGCTGGTCAAAGAGAGTGACTTTGGCCCAGAAAATTACCAAGATGATTAAGTGGGGCCAGAAAGAAATAGATTATCACAGTCCTTAGTTTGACTGTCGTTCTGAAATTTGCAGGTGGGAAGGAGGGAAGAAAGGAAGGAAAAAGTTGAGAGGGTAAAAATAAAATAACAAAACTACATATTGCTGTGACTATGGAGAAATAATCACTTATGTTAGAATTGTAAGATAGTGGAATTATTTTGGAAAGCTGTGTGGTGCTACATTGTGAAACTTAACAAAAATAATATACTCAACTGACCTAGTAATCCTATCATTAAATATATATATATACATATATACACATACATATACATATATATATATCCTAACTAGTATTTTCAAGTCATATATTCAAAGAATTAGTTGCCATATTTTATGTATTACAAAAAACAAAAACAAAACTGCAAACAACCAAAATGCCTAACATTTAGGGAGTAGCTGTATTGTATGTGTATGTATGTATGTGTGTCTATGTGTTGCTGTAATGTGATTTTAGATGGATAAGTATAAGGAACATAAAGAAATCTAGAAAGATTTATAAGAAACAACATGAAGAAGTAGGGACAAGAGTACCCACAGACCATGATCATATTAAAAGGAAAAATACATAAATATGAATAGATTTATAAGTAAATGTTTAATTCATTTTGTTATTATTTAAAATTATATCTATATTTGAGGAAATGGAGAGTGGAGAGTGTAGCCTAGACCTGTGATTTCATTTCTATAGGGAACTCCTGATAAGAAAATATCCTCCATATATACAGATGTCAAATTTCTCCTTTAATCTTAATAGCATTGCTTTGGATCTTGAGAGATTAAACAACCTGGTCATTCTTGACTTCAAAGACAAAACATACCACTTATCTGAGTGGAAAGTCACTAAAAAACCAACCAAAAAACCTTCATCTCTTTGGCACAATAATTTAAAACAGGTTTGATTTAAACCAATTCATCCTAAAATTGTCTTAGCAGACAACATAAGGGAATGTTGCCATCTGATGTGCAGCTCTGCCTCTCTTAAATCCAATTCACTCAAAAGTAAAGACATCACCCTCATGTTGCCATTGGTCTTCCTTGAGAAAGAAGGACAAACAACAATAGCCTAAGATTGAACAGACTTACCTTTGTCTTTATTGTTAAACAACCTAAACTTCATCTAGGAAGCCTCCATAATTTCAATTTATGTTCTCTAAGAGAAGAAATAGCCCCTCTACCCAACACCCTGACCTCTTATTGTTAGTAGTTCTTCTTTCTAGATTATTTTACTTTTTTTTTTTTTTTTTTTTTTGCTACACAGAGTTTGTATTTACTTATCTGTGTGTCTGCTAATCACCATTCCTCTAGAACATTAAGCTCTTTGAAATTAGGACGTTTTACTTTTGTCTTTATATTTTCCGCACTCAGGCCAGTTCCTGGCACAGAGTAAGAATTTTATAAATGCTCATTGGGCAGTACAGTGGACAAAGCAGTGACTCTAGATCAAGAGCTCTGAACCTTTTCTGTGTTCTAAACCCCCTAGTGAAACCTATGGATCCCTTTTCAGAATAATGTTTTTGATTCATAAAATAAAATTAGAATTACAAAGGAACCCAGTTATGTTGAAATAGAATTCAATATCTTAATATTGAAAATTATTCAATTGTATAATTAATTATATAATCAGAAAGTACAATTAAATTATTACAATTATTTTATTATTTCACAATTATATAATTAAATTATTACAATATTAAAATACAATTTATGGATTTGACTGTTCTTTTTTTTGTCCTTTTTTATTATAGCTTTTTATTCACAAGATAATATCATGGGTAATTTTTCAGCATTGACAGTTGCAAAACCTTTTGCTCCAACTTTTCCCCTCCTTCCCCCCACCCCTTTCCCCTGATGGCAGGTTGACCAATACATGTTAAATATGTTAAAGTATAAGTTAAATACAATATATGTATACATGTCCAGTTGTTTTGCTGTACAAAAAGAATCAGACTTTGCAATAGTGTACAATTACCCTGTGAAGGAAATAAAAAATCCAGGAGGACAAAAATAGAGGGATTGGGAATTCTATGTAGTGGTTCCTAGTCATCTCCCAGAGTTCTTTCGCTGAGTGTAGCTGGTTCAATCTGACTGTTCTTGAAGCTTTGAGTAAAAGTTCTATCCTAATGAGTTAGATTTCAGAAGGCTTTGATTTAAGCACAAGGACAGCAACCAAAATAGAAAAACAAATAAACCACATGGGAGAGAAGTTTGTCACATACAAAGGGGAAGGGGCTAAGTATGATGTAAATTAAGGCAGGTCATTTCCACTTAAAGGGATGTGTGTTTCTGGTTTAACCTTTCTGTATCACCCACCCTTGCCATTGATATTCATTTTTAGCCCTCTCTTCTTCTTCCTTCCTTCTGGCCAGTGATGAAAAGCTTCCAGAATCATGTGGGATCAGCCTGCCTTGCCTCCCCTTCAAACAAGAGGCAAACAAAGATGAACCTTTTCAAGCTTTCAAAGAACAGAAAGCCTGGGGAAGCAGGAAAAAGGAGGTCATGTTAGAGCAGAATGCAACACAAGGCAATTTGTAGCAGACACCTTTAAGGAACTGTATGTATCAATAGGCTAGTTGGGCGTAGTCAGTAGGGCACTGGGCTTGGAGTTAGAAAAACTTGGGCTCAAATCCTGTTATAAAATCACATGACTCTGGCTAAGCCACTTAACGTTCTCCTTCAATCTCTTCATCTGTCAAATTATGAGGTTAGACACCATGGTCTTTAAGGTCTTTTTACAGTTCTAAATCTATGATCCTATTAGCTACCCAAGATGTTCAGAGAATCTGCAAGGGTCAGATTTATGGCTCTGGGCCATCTCTGGGAGAAAAGAATGGAAAATGACTTTTGGCAGACAAGAGAAGCTGAAGCCTTCTTCAAACATACTTTGGAGGTATCCTTATTTTATTTAGCAAAAGGTGGGATGTGAGCTGTGTAAAGCATTAGGGCTAAACCTACTACTGGTCTATCTTTTGATCTGGGGAGGGGGGTGGAGGAAAGACAGAGAAAGGGTCAAGTTGTTATGAGTTAATTCTAGTTAATCACCATTAGAGCTCTCTTCCTCCTCAAGTTCTCCTGGGCACTTTGCCTGGATATATCCTTTACCCTCCTCTTGCATGTGTAATCAGTGGATTGTGTCACTTTCATTCTTGTATCTAGGGCAGTGGCTTCCTTTTACAGTATCACAGATTCTAGAAAGGATCTAAGTATTCCCTTGAGTCCAAGTCTTCTGTTTTGCAGAGGAAACTGAGTCATGGAGAGATTAAGGGATTTGCCCAGGATCATATAGGTAATAAGTATCTCTAGCAGGATATACAGGTTTTCCTGATGAAAAGTCCAAAGCCCCATCCATTAAACCTAATTGAATTTAGAGATATTGGTTGATTTGAATAAAATTGTAGCCATCTTATTTTTTCTGTTCATTAAAATAGGATATTATTTGAAATATATTCCCAAGGTAAAAGAATCTGTTTTCCTCATTTTTTGCTAAGTACAAATATACTTGATCTAAAAAGAATATTATTTCATCCCTATCTGTCTTTCTCTCTAGATTCAGAACTCTCTCTCTCTCTCTCTCTCTCTCTCTCTCTCTCTTCTCTCTCTTTCTCTCTCTCTTTTTCTCTTTCTATATATATATAAATATATATGTATATATATATAATTAGATAATAGTAAACAGAGATCTAGAAAGCAGAAAGTTTAATCTATATTTTGTTGGGTAAAAGCATCAAAAGAAAAGAATACTTGGTACTTAAAATTCTTTATACAATCTACAAATATAATATTAATCTTGTAGCATCTCTTCCTCCAAAATATACACATTTTTGTAAGATTACCTGGTAGAAACAATTATAAAAACTTAAAGAACACCAGTAGATAGCACATAGTTATACAATGGCTTAGAAACATAATCCCTTGACACTCTGATGAAGTATTATTGTACCCATTTTGTTCAAATAAGACAACTGAGTCTTAGAAAAAATTAAGTGTTTTGTTTAGAGTCACACAACCAAAAAGCATCAAGATTTGAACTTAGGTCCTCTCCTGACTTTAAATACAACACACTTTTCAGAATATCATTCTGTTTCCTTATACTAAAAAGAGTAATAGATGGATAGGGACAGCTAAGTGGTCCAGTAGAGAGTCAGAAACTCTGAGTTTAAATACAGCTACAGATGCTTACTAAGTGTGTGACTCTGGACAAGCCACTTAACACTGTTTGTCTCCATTTTCTCATCTGTAAAATAAAATGGAGAAAGAAATGGCAAACTACTCCAGTATCTTTGTCAAGTATACTCCAAATGAGGTTGTGAAGAGTCAATCAGAACTGAAACAATGAACAATTGGATTAATTTATTAAAAACATTTATTAATTATTTGCTATGTGCAAAGCACTGGAGATTCGTATCGACACAATACATATAGAGATTTCAGCAGCTAGTCAGATAGAAAGGGCCAGTGGTACCTAGGGTGTGGCTGCAAGGCAGATAATAATCCATCTTTTGTACTGTCATTTCCGTTAATTAAATCATTATCAGTCTCTGATGCTAAACTGTATGATGAGACCAAGGACTTTAGTGTCAAGAACTTTCTTTTTCTGAATTTCTAATGCTGATTAAATCAAAACTGACTAAAGGTAAAACTGAGGGCTTCATTTTTTTTTCTAATAGTATTTTTTCAGGATAGCATCAAAGAGATAGACAGCCTAGCGTTTCTGATTATCTTAGTAGTGCTCAACTGAAGAACTGATGAGTAGAAGGGCCTGTGGGCAAAATCCAGTCCAACCTCCTCATGATCTAAAGGAGAAAACTGACCATCTGGGAGTGATTTACCCAAGGCCAGAAGACTAATAAGGCAAAATCCAAACCTGGGTACTTGGAATTTAAGTCTGGTGCTCCTTCCATAGCTTCAAACTAGGTTATAAAACCCCAGGAAAGTTGTAGAATTAACTTTTTCAGAAACTAACCAAAAATAGAATTAATTGCCCTGAATAGTTTAAATGTGGAGTTGCATGAATTCAGCTAGCCAAGTATGGATTAAGGGCTTATTTTGTGCAAGGCATGTTCTTGGGCTCTAGAGATAGAAAGAAAAGATGAAAGGCAATTAGCCAACTTCCAGAAGTGGCTGATATTTGTACTTGGGTCTTAAGAGTTCACAAAGCTCTTTCCTTTAGTACATTGGGACTGGAGTGTTACTACTGGGCTTATATCCCAAACAGATTTTAAAGAAGGGACAAAACATATGCGTGGGTAATTTTTCAGCATTAACTCTTGCAAAATCTTCTGTTCCAACTTTTCCCCTCCTTTTCCCCACCTTCTCCCCTAGATGGCAGGTAGACCAATACATATTAAATATGTTGAAGTATATATCAATGCTGAAAAATTACCCATGCATATGTTTTGTCAATAAAAAGCTATAATAAAAAAAGAACATTGGGGCTTTTGAGTTATTATTCCCCCCATCATTTTAGAGATTTGAAAACTGATGTCCAGAGGAGGAGGTGCCTTGTTCAGGGTCACATAGGTAGTAAGGAGTAGTCAGAGTTTGAAACTACAGCTCTCCTCTCCTCCCCTCCTCTTGTCTCCACTTCTCACTTCTCTTTCCCTCTCTTCTCCTCTCCTCTCTCCTCTGTTCTCCCCTCTTCAAATTTATAAGAATGCAAATGATTCCCCAATTGATAAATGATCAAAGAATATGAACAGACAATTTTCAGGCAAAGAAATTAAAGCCATTTCTAGTCATATGAAAAAATCTTCTAAATTACTAGTGATATTAGAGAAATACAAATTAAGTTAACTCTGAGGTACTGCTTCATACCTCTCAGATTGGCAAAGATAAAAGGAAAAGATAATGATAAATGTTGGAAGGAATATGTGAAAATTGGGACACTGACACATTCTTGGTGGAGTTGTGAACAGATCCAACCATTTCTGGAGAGCAATTTGGAACTATGCCTAAAGGGCTATCGAACTGGGTATACCCTTTGACCCAGTAGTCTCTACTAGGCTTATATCCCAAAGGGATCATAAAAAAGGGGAAAGGACCTACATGTGCATAAAATTTCATAGAAACCCTTTTTGTAGTGGCAAGGAACTGGAAAATGAGTGGATGCCCATCAGTTATGGAATGGCTGAATAAGTTATTATTGTTTTATAAGAAATGATCAGCAGGATGATTTCAGAAAGGTCTGGAGAGGCTTAAATGAACTAATGCTAAGTGAAATGAGTAGAACCAAGAGAACCTTGTACACAGCAACAAGATTATATGATGATCGATTCTGATGGACGAGGCTCTTTTTTAACGATGAGGTGATTCAGGCCAATTCCAATAGGCTTATGATGGAGAGAGCCAGCTGCTTCCAGAGAGAAAGCTATGGAGTTTGAATGTGGACCACAACACAGTATTTTCACCTTTATTGTAGTTGTTGCTTGCTTGGTTTTTTTCTTTCTCAGTTTTCTTCTTTTTTGTTCTGATTTTTCTTGTGCAACATAAATGTGGAAATATGTTTGGAAGAATTACACATGTTTAACCTATATTTGATTACTTGCTTTCTGGAAGCGGGGAGGAAGGAGGAAGAAAAATTTGGAACACAGGATTTTGCAGGGGTGAATGTTGAAAACTATCTTTGCATGTATTTTGAAAGATAAAATGCTATTACATAAAAAAAGATCTTTTTGCTTTAGGTAATAATGGCTTTTATTAATATAGAGCTTTAAGCTTTGCAAAGTACTTTACAAATATTATCTCACTTTATCCTTACAACAAATACTGGGAAATAGGTGTTATTATTATTTCCATTTTACAGAGGAGGAAATTGAGGCAGGAAGAAGAAGTTAACTGACTTGCCCAGGGTCCCTTTGAAAATGTCTAAAGTAGCATTTGAATTCAGGTCTTTCTGACTATAGGCCAACAATTTATCACTGTGCCATCTAGATGTTAGATGATCAAAGAATCATAAGATTGTGTGCTTGCTTGTTTTTTTTCTTTCTCATTCTTCTCTTTTGCTCTGTCAGACACCCATCTGATCCAACCCCCTCATCTTACCCATGAGGAAACTGCTATCCATCGAAGCTAGGTGACTTGTCCAATGTCACATAGATAACCATCAGGAGTGTTTTCCATGTTTTCTGATTCCAGATACATGATTAAAGTTATCTAAGAATTTGTTGTCCCTGTTGTTACTTATTCAACTAGAAACTTTTTTGTAAACAAAAAGAGGACTAATCATCACAGGGCTACACCCACGGGGACTTGGGTTCTAATGAGTAATGAGGGCTAACTGACAACCTGTTTCACCCAATGTGACTGATGAAGGAGCAAGTAAAGAGTAGTTAATTAAGCAGGGGGCAGGATGTGATGAGCATGAGGCAAGCAGACAGGGTCAGGCCATTGCTGTGGTCTTCTAGCTATCAGGCTGGATTCGAAAGTTAGCTCTACCACGTCCTACCTGCACCAGTGCTAAAACACTTTCTCTTTGGGGTACACATCAGTGAAATTAGATCCAATGAAACCTTGTCAATTATGTCTATTTGGAACTAGCATCTTCTGAAAGACAAGACCTTGGTTCTAGAATTTCCTCTAGAACTACGTTGTGTGCGTCAATTAGCAGCAGGTAAACAATGTGACTGACTTCACACTTCCATCGTGGTCAAACAATGAGATGGAAACCAAGCACCTTCCAGGGGCAAATGGAAAACCTGATGCTGCTGTACCCTTTTATCCTTCAGTCTGAAGCATTCTAGTCCCTGAGCTGGGGAGTCAGCTTTATTCATGAAGAGCAAGAAAGCTGGAGAGGGACAGAATGGGAGCTTTCTAAGGGAGCATTAAGGACCATCACACAAAGGGGATGCTTCAGAAAACCTATCCCTCCTTTTCCTTTTCATAAGATGGTAACAATGAGCAATAGGTTTCTTTGCTCATTTAAAAATTTTTAAATTTTGCTCATTTAAAGATTTCCCATTTGCTATTCTGAAACTTGGTGAGATCAACCAAGAGTGATTTAAGCAAGTATCCCTATAGCAGGGGAATATTTCAAGAGCTACCATGTCATCATTAGTTTTTTGATTGGCTTGTTGCTGGAGTAACAGCACAGAATATTTTCCTTGCAGATGGAGAAATCTAAGGGATTTTTTTCATTCACTCATTCTTTTTTTTTCTTTGCTGAGGCTGGGGTTAAGTGACTTGCCCAGGGTCACATAGCTAGGAAGAGTTAAGTGTCTGAGGTCAAATTTGAATTCAGATCCTCCTGACTTCAGGACTGGTGCTCTATTCATTGTGCCATCTAGCTGCCCCTTGTTAATTCTTACAAATAAACATTTTTAAGGGCCGGCTATGGGCTAAGAGGAGATGGATGATATAAGGATAGTTACAACAAATGCCAGCCCTCAATGAACTTAAAATAATGATTATAATAATAACTCATAATTACATTGCATTTTATAGCTTATAAAGCATTTTAAAGCTAGTAGCAGAAATTCAGAGCCTGAGTCAAAATGACCTATATGACAATTTAATCTAAACTAGCACCTGATAAATAGATATCTAAGTTTTTTCAAAGATTTCAAGCCCTGAGGTAGTTAATTTTAATTCTCAGGTTTTGTTTTTCAGTCATGTCTAAGTATTTATGACCCCATTTGGAGTTTTATTTGCAAAGATATGTGGGTGGTTTGCCATTCATTTTTCCAGCTCATTTTACAGTTGAGGAAACTAAGGAAAACAATGATTTGTCAAAAATCATATTACTAGTAAGTATGAGGATGAATTTGAACTCAGGGAGAGAAGTTTTCCTGAGGTCAGACCCAGCACTCTATTCTGACCAAGCTCTAAGCACGCCACAAGCCACTGGAACAAATTGTTCTTATCCAAACATTATACTAGGAGAAATCTTCACACACTTTGAGTAGCCATTTTCCTCACTGATGAATATAAAGTCTGTCAGTTACCCTCAACCTGGTTTAGTCTATCTGTCCAAACTGTTTTAGCAGCTGCTTATTTTCACACTTGCTACAGCTTCTTGGAGCTACAGGTGAGAGTTGGGTGAAAGGCGAAAGCCAAAGGTGTTGCTAAAGTTCATTGAAACAAAACAAGAAAGAGAAGTGGGGGAGAGTACCACAAGCCATGAATTTATTACCACACTACTTGATAAGGAACTAGAAACTGAGGGGATGCTCATCAAGTGAGGAACAACTGAACAAGCTGTGGTCTATGATTGTGATGGAATACTATTGTGATATAAGAAATGATGAGCAGAATGTTCTCAGGAAAACCTGCATGACTTATATGAACTGATGTAAAGTGAAGTAAGCAGCATCAGGAGAACATTGTATACAGTAACATCAATATTGTAACAATAATCAATTATGACAGACTTAGCTACAATGATTCAAAACAATTCCCAAGGTTGCATGATGAAAAATACTATCTTTCTCCATAGAAAAAACCGAAGAACACAATGCAGATGGAAGCACATCTTTAAACTTCATTTTTCTTGGGCTTTTTTCTGTGTTTTCTTTTACAATATGACTAATATGGAAATCTCTTATGTGACTTTATATGTATAAATGATAACAAATTTCTTGACTTCTCAAAGAGGGAGGAAGAGTCAAAGAGGGAGGGAAAGAATTTGGAATTCAAATTTTTTGTAAATGAATTTTTAAAAATTTGTACATAGTTAAGGAAACATAATATATGTAAAGTGCTTTGCAAACCTAAAAGTATTATGTAATGCTAGCTATTATTTTTGTCACAATGACTGATAAGATCTAGAGCCACGAACAGATTCCTTGAGCCCTCCATATAATTTCCTTTAACAGGAATATCAAACTTTTAAATAGCCCCTTAGGTTCTTCAACCAGTTTTAATCTATCTAACTATCAAGCACATACCTCGTCAGCCCATGCACAAAGATTGCATGAGAGATTTTGCCAAAGAATTTATTGATATTGGTAAATTCCATCTACAGTAGTGCTAACCCACCAGTTTGGTAAATAAGGAATCGTGACTTGGTCTGTGGAATTGGTTTAAGGACTCCTAAGAAGAAAATCTCTCCACCAATGCAGGATGCATCTTCTCTGTAATATAGTCTTCAAGAGTTGTCTATAGAATTGAGAATTAAAATTATTTGCCCAAAGTCACACATAAACAAAGATGGGATTTGAATCCAATTCTTCCTGGCTTTGAGGCCAGCTTTCTCTCTGATGTTTCTCACCAGTATGGTAATCCTCTCACAAAAGGAAATAAGGTTAGTCTAGCATAATTTGGTCTTGATTAAGCCATGTATTAGCGGTGGACCCAACTTGAGCCTGTATCTGCTTAACCTAAATGAGGGAACAAAATGAGTCAGTCATAGGTCATTCAATAGTTAATAGAAGGAAGTTTATTTAAGCATAGCTTAGAAAAAATACTTAACAGGGATGTTCCAGCACTTACCTTGGGTGGATACTGGTATCCACCACTACTTGATCTCCATATGGAGATAGATCTGATCATCAGAGCAGGGGATGGTAATTTTGAAAGATTTAGGCAATCTGCCAAATCCAAAGGGCTCTGACTCCACATACCTAGAGTTTATGTCTTTGGGTGATCAGAAAAGACCAATAAAATTGTGGAGAACAATTTGCCTACTTATAGAGGAAAAAAAAAACCTACCTTAATCCACGCTGTAGGATGGAAAGTGGAAAATATTTTGCATAAAGATGAAAATTCGAGAAATATATTTTTGATTCAATTTTTAAAGTATATCAAGTTCCAATGATATGAGGAATTCTGACTGCACTAGACACCAAGGGAGAAATAAAGTTCAGATAAAACATAGTTCTTGTTGAATTCAGAGAGCAGTAAAGATAGTAATTTCAGTTTTCTTTTTCACAATGATATTTTTTTTACCTGACTTAACTACTTTTAAAAACTACTAATGGGGAAATGTCTATTTCTCTATTTATGTTTATTTTTTAATTTTATTTTTGTTTTCAATTCCAAATCTTTCTGTCTCAATCCCCTCTCCCAACCATTGAGAAGGCAAGAAATATGATATCCATAATGCATATGAAGTTATGTAAAACATTTCTCCCCCTCCCAAAAATAAATAAGAAAAGTAAAGAGAAAAAAAATCCATTCTTCAGTCTGCACTCTCAGTTCATCAGGTTTCTATCTGGAGGTGACTGGCGTATCTCATCATCAGTTCTTTGAACTGCACAATGGAAATTAAGACTGACTTTAGGAAGGGGAAAACAGGTCTGAGTCCAAGAAGAGACCATTATTATAGCATTATTGAAGAGGCTCTAAAAGATTTCCCTGAACCCACATCTCTTTCAACTAATCTAACACAGTGTCTATGACCCAATGCTAAACCCTTTACTGGTTAACAAAATCAAACACTCACTGGTAAGACTTTCATCATTAATTTAAAAGGTGAACCTTTGAGGGATGGGAACGGGTAACTTTTGATGAAGGGTGAAGGATGAGGGAAAGTCTAGGACTCAAGTTGTTGTCCTTCAGATCTCTATTGGCCTCAATGTTTTATGGTGATAGGTGTGGAGACAATTCAGAAAATATTGCCATCAAATCATTCCACATCCTCAAGAGTCTCTACACAGCCAACAGCACTACCACCACCCTCATTGTCTTGGTTGTTATCAAGGTCATGCTCATCTGTAGGAGTAGGGAGCGTGGCAGTGGCAAGCAGGAGGCAGTTGGACAGGAAGGCTGCACAATCTGAGATTATACAGGTGTGGCTAAATTTAAGATGTGGTTACATTGTTATATGGCTGGTCTTAAGGTGAGATGGGTATCTTCAAACACAGGACGGCAAGAAACCATGAGTTCATGTCCCTCTCACCAGCAACTTGAGGGTTATTTCTCACTTGTCTGAATTTCCTCCCCCAAACCCCTCCCAACCTCATCATCTAGTCAAAAGCCCTCACATAGCATGTGTTTGGTGAGAGGGAGTTTTAGGAAGCCCCTAGTCATCTCCAAGGCAGCAGTTCAAGTAAGCTGAGGGGAGTAGACACTAGATTGTTAGTAATTATGTATAAATAAGCTATATATAGGATCAATAGGAAGTAAATAAGAGAGAAGGCATTGGGATGGAGGGACTGGGGAAAGCTTCTCATAAAAGTTGGGATTTTAATTTGGACTTGCTGGAAGCCAGAAAAGTTAGGAGATGGTGAGGCAGAGACAAAGACAGAAAGCCAGGAAAAGTAGAGGGGGGTAAGAGAAATTGAGGGAGAGAAAGAAGGGAAGAGAGAGGAAGAAAGACAGGGAAAGATGGAGGGAGATAAAAGATGGAGAAGGAAGAGGAGAAAGAAAAGAAGAATGCAGTAGACAAAGAATGGGGAAGAAGAAGAAATTGAGAGCAAATATATTACAGATTCAAGTCCCTAAGTAAAATGGGAGGCAATATTACCTTCTAAGAGTGAGAAGGCAGGAATATGAAGGTAGTGGAAACATTTTGGAGCAAACATGAACATTTTAACTAAAGATAATAATAGCCAGCATTTATATAGCACTTTAAGGCTTGCAAAGCATTTTACATACATTATATTTCATTTGTTCTTCACAATAGAGATTTGCACTGTTATTATTCCCATTTTACAGATAAGGAAACTGAAGTTGAGAAAGATTAAGTGACTTATTCTAGGTCACACAACTAGTCATTGTCTAAGATAAGATTTAAACACTATTTTTCTCAAAATTCTATTCATTGAGTCATGTGGCTGATTTAATAAATCTCTAAAAAGTAATAAAGATCTGACTACAGAAGACAATGCTCTTTCTAAATTTGACATGGGAAAAAAGCAAGGAATTGGGGTTTGCAGACTTGCTTCTTCCACCCAACTCTGCCCTTCATTAGTGTGACCTTAAGAAAATAATTTTTTGAACCTCAGTTGCCTTATTTGTAAAATTAAGGGAGTGGATATTTTAGATATTTTAGGGGAAGTCTTTTAGCTCTAAAGTCATAGAAGCATAGATTCAGAGCTGGAAGGGAAACTCTTAAAGTCAACTAATATCACCTCTTCATTTTTCAGATAAAGAAACTGAAGATAGTTTAAGTGGTTTGCCTATCATCACATAGCTAGTAAATATCAGAGTCAGTGTTTGAATTCAGGTTTTCTAATTTAAACTCCAGAGTTCTTTCCATTCTTCTCTGTTGCCTGTCAGGGCAAAAAAAAAATATGAATGGTGAGTAGTATTGGGAGTTTTTGTTATTGTTCAATTATTTTTTCAGTCATATCTGACTCTTCGTGATCCCATTTGAGGTTTTCTTGGAAAAGGTACTGGAGTAGTTTGCCATTTCCTTTTCTAGACCATTTTACAGCTATGGAAATTGAAGCAAACAGGGTTAATGACTTGTCCAAGGTCACAGAGTTAAAAAAAAAAGTCTGAGATCAGATCTGAACACATGATGATGAGTCTTCTTGATTCCAAGCCCAGTGCTCTATCTAATTCCGACCTAACTGTCCTGATTTTTCTCTTAATTCACTGTATTATACAATGGAAAAAAGGAAAAAAGAAAAGGTAACTTTTAACTGACAATCATAGAAAGTTTGAGAAGATAAAAAAATCTCATCCTGTCCTTCTTTACAATCTAATCCTTCTCCAGAACTGTGCTCAACTCTGTCCCTCCCTATACCTTTTCCATTTGTCCTCTGGCTTCTTCCTCTTAGCTCACAAACATCAAAAAATGGGCAATCAGACATAATTATAGTAACTGAATCTAAGTAGTGCTTTAAAGTTAGCAAAGCATATGACAATGCTATTTAAATCTCACAACACACTTTGAATGGTGGTATAGGTGTTATTGTCCCCATATTACGGATGAGGAAACTGGCTCAGAAAGTTGAAGAAATTTTCCCCTTATTATAGGATAATTAGATCACAGATTTAGAAATGGAAGAAATCTCAAACATGAGTTTGCATGAGTAAAATAAGGTCAGGGAACATTCCATAGCTAATAGGAGTAAGAAATAGGATTTAAATCCATGACTTCCTAATAACAAATCTATAATGTTATCCACTAAGTTATACTTTCTTTCCATAAATTCAAATATTTCATATAGACACATCCTCATAAACTAAAATGACTAGTAGCTTTCTAAGCACAGGCATTTTTTTAGCCATTGTTTAAAATATATTTAATATAAATATACATATATATTAAACATACTTAAATATATACAAATATACATACATATGCATGTATATGTATATAAGTGCATATTAATATTTTATTTTTCCTAATTACATGTAAAACAATTTTAAACATTTTTTTAAAATTTTGAGTTCCCATTTCCAGTTGATCAATGATGGACAGAAACAACTACACCCAGAGAAGGAACACTGGGAAGTGAATGTATATTGTTAGCACTACTGTCTCTCTACCCAGGTTACTTATACCTTCGGAATCTAATACTTAACGTGCAACAAGAAAATGGGATTTATACACATATATTGTATCTGGGTTATATTGTAACACATGTAAAATGTATGGGATTGCCTGTCATTAAGGGGAGGGAGTAGAGGGAGGGAGGGGATAATTTGGAAAAATGAATACAAGGGATAATATTATAAAAACATTACTCATGCATATATACTGTGAAAAAATTATAAATAAATAAAATTTAAAAAAAAGTTACTAATGACATCTTAAAAAATTAAAAATAAAAAAATAAAATAAAATAAAATAAAATTTTGAATTCCAAATTCTCTCCCTCCTTCCCCACACCCCTCTCTGAGACAACAAGCAATTTGATTTAGGTTATACATGTGCAGTCATACAAAACATATTTCCAAATTAGTCATGTTGTGAAAGAAAACATAGACTAAAACCAAATCAGAACTAGAAAAAAGAAGAAAGTTTTTTTTGTTTGTTTTTTAAAGCATGCCTCTATCTGCATTTAGATTTCATCAGTTCTTTCTCTGGAGATGGATAATATTTATCATTATAAATCCTTTGGGATTATCTGAGATGATAGTATTGCTGGGAATTGCTAACTCATTTACAATCAATTATCATAGAATTTTGCTATTATAGTGTATTTTCCTGATTCTGCTTATTTCACTCTGCCTCAGTTCATGTAAATCTTTCTAAGTTTTTTTTTTGAGAGCACCAGCTTGTCATTTCTTATAATACATTAGTATTCTATCACAATCATATACCACAATTAGTTCAGCAATTTCCCAGATGGTCATACTCTCAATTTCCAGTTCCTTGCTATTACTAAAAGAGCTGGTATAAATATTTTTGTACATATAGGCCTTTTACTTTTTGTTTCTTATTTCTTTGGAATATAGATCTAGTAGTGGTATTGTTGGGTCAAAAGGTATACATGATTTTATTGCCCATTGGGCATAATTCCAAATTGCTCTAAAGAATGGTTGAATAGTTTACAACTCTACCAACCTTGTATTAGTGTCTCAATTTTTCCACGTTCCATCCAACATTATTTTCCTTATATTAACCAAACTGATAGATATAGGTCTGATTAAAAAAAAAAAAAACATTATGAGTATGTTTGTTATTCCCTCCTTGATCTATTTCGGAGGAGAGTATGTTTCAGGTATTCCCCCCAAATCTCCCATCTTCACCTTCACTGTAAAGTCTCTTTCTGCATCTCTTTTATGTGAGATTGTTTCATCCTTTAATGTAGATAATTTCTTTCTTTATGCTTATAATATTTTCTCCTTAACCTGGAAGCTCTGGAATTTGCCTATAATACTCCTGGGAGTTTTCATTTTGGGATCAGTAGGTAATAAATAGAATGTTTCGATTTGTATTTTACTTTCAGGTTCTAGGATATAGGAACAGGGTTTTTTTTTATAATTTCTTGCAAGATAATATCTGGACTATTTTTTTAAATCATAGCTTTCAGGTAATACAATAATTTTTAAATTATCTCTTCTTGATTAATTTTCTAGGTCAGTTGTTTTTTCAAAGAGATATTTCACATTTTCTTCTACTTTTTCATTCTTTTGATTTTGTTTTATTATTTCTTCATGTTTCATAAAGTCATTAACTCCCACTTGCCCAAGTCTAATTTATAAGTAAATATTTACATCAGTGAATTTTTGGACCTCCTTTTCCATTTGACCAATTGTATTTTTAAAGAGTTCTTTTCATCAGTGAATTTTTAACATCTTTTTTCAGGTAATCAATTTTGCTTTTTAAGGGCTTTTCTTAAGTGAATTTTTGTATATCTTTTTCCAATTGGACAACTCTGTTTTTTAAGGAATTTACTTCACTGAATTTTTGTACTTCTTTTAATTTGATCTTTTCCATTTGCTAAGTTATTTTCTTTAATATTTTTGTGCCTCCTTTACTAAGCTATTGTTTCTTTTTCATGATTTTTTATATCTCTTATATTTCTTTTCCCAATTTTTCCTCTCCCACTCTAATTTGATTTTTGAAATCCTTGGTGAGCTCTTCCAGGAATTTTTTATGCATCTGATATCAATTTATTTTTTCTTTGAGGCTCTTTATGTAGCAGTTTGACTTAGTTGTCTTCTTGTGAGTTTTGATCTTCCCTTTCACCATAGTAACTAAGTAGGATAGGGTTATGGGGTTTTTTTTGGGGGGGGGGTTGCCCATTTTTTTCCAGCCTATTTCTTGATTTTTGACTTGATATTAAATTTGGGATCTTTTCCTGGGGTGGAGGTAATACTGCCCTAAGATTAAGGGTTCTTTTTCATGAAGCCGTTTTCAGAACTAGTTCTGGGAGTCTGTAAGTTTTCAGTTCTTCCAAGATGGTATGGCCTAAGGAGAGTTGCTTTTACTCCTCTCCTAGCCTGCACTCTAGTCTGTGAGTGATCACAAACATTCTTTTTCACCCTGGAAATGCAGTAGGGTCCTTGCTTCCTTGTGACCTCCAGCTTAGGTGTGATAGTGTTCCTCCTTGCTCCTGGATTGCAACCCAGGATCCATGTATGAACAATGCAATAGAGTTCTGCAACCGGTGCAAGAAAAGGAACCCCTGTAATCTCCCTCTAAGCTGTTGTCATACTCCCTTGCCATCTGAGGGCAGAGAACTCCAGAAGTCATTGCTGTTGATTCAGTCACCCTCAAATTCTACTTCTGGCTGGTAGAGGTATGTCCTACATTGAAACCCTATGTGCTGGACTGCACTCTACCTTCATCCCAGTGCAACAGATCTCCCTGCCATCCTTCTATGTTGTCTTGGTGAAGTGAGGGGATTGTTTCACCCCATCCTTTTATAGGTTCTACCACTGCAGAATTTGTTTCAAAGCATCATTAATTTGTTTGGAGAAGAATTTGGAAGAGGTTAGGTGAGTTCTTTTCTCCACCATCATGGCTACATTCTACAAAGGTCATATTTTAACCAAATCAGGAAGGAAGAGGACATTTTATACCAGTATCTGTCATTGGCAATGTCTAATGTGGCTCAGATATTATGCCATAAAGTACCTTGGCACCACTGAAAATGGAATGCCACTTAAACGAGGTAATTATCTATTATGAATGCCTAGTAACCCTCCATATATCTGAAAATTCTGCCAAAGAATTTTCTCAGGTTCCAGTTAGGGTCCCTTCATTTCTTCAGGAAAGGGCTGATCTAATGCTTCTAAAGTGTCTTAACTAGAGATTAGTACAATAGAAACTTCACTGTATTGTTCATTGAGCAAAAAGGTGAAATCTGTATTTTTTTAAGTCAAGAAAACAAGTATTAAGTACTTACCACATGCTGAAAGGTAAAAACTGTCCCTGCTTTCAAAGAGTTCACAGTGTAATGGTGGAAATAGCATGCAAATATTTAAGTGTATATGTGTGTGTATGTATTGTATTTATATACATATGTATGTATATTTGTACATATATATGTACACACATATTCTCGATGGATGGATGGATAGATGGATCAATCCATGGTAAATGGGAAGTTATCTCAAAGGAAAGAGACTACAATGGTATGGACAGGAAATTTCTCCTGTGGAAGTTGGGATTTTAGTTGAGACTTGAAGGAAGTTAGAGAATCCAGGAGGAAAAGCAGAGAAGGGAGAGTATTCTAAACAGGAAGAATATCCAGTTTAGAGACAAGAGATGGAGTGTTATGGAATTCAAACAAAGATCACTGGATCATAGGATACTTGAAATAGGATAAAGACTGAAGAAGTAAGAAGGGACTTGGTTGTGAAAGACTTTAAAAGTCAAACAGAGCATTTTGGTTTTTGATCCTGGAAGCAATAGGGAGTCACTGGAGGTTATTAAGTAGAAGATGACAAATTGATTGAACCTGCACTTTAGGAAGATCACTTTAGTGGCTAAATGGAGTATGTATTGGAATTGGGAAAAACTTGAGCAGGAAGACCACTAGAAAGTTATTGTAATAATCCAAACATGAGGTAATAAGAGCCTGTGCCACAGTGAGGGAGAAATGTCAGAGGACAGAAGAGGTCATATTTGAGAGAAAATGAAAAGGTAAAAAATAGACAAGCTTGGCAACAACGTGTACATGGCGGGCAAGAGATGATGTGGAATCCAGGACGACTCCTAGGTTTTGAATCTAAGGGACTGGGAAGATGGTGTATTCTTTATGGTGAGTATTTTAAATACTAAAAAAGGCAATCACATGAAAACTAACAATTTGTTTTTTAAAAACACACACAGAGACATTTTTCCAGGATGAACCAAGAGGCCAGCTTGGCTTTTTTCTAGTAAAATGGTCTCATGTTGCCGGAACAGTAACCACAAAACTTGCACATTTTGATTCAGAGAGAATGCCTATTTCTAAACCTGACCTCAACTTTCTATGCTGAATCATTCCTTTTACTCTTCTTTAGCTAAGGCAATAACCACTGATAAAATATGCTAATGTATACTCTTCAATATTTTACTTAACTCAAACTGAACTAATACTTATTAAGTCACTACTATGAGCACTCCACTGGTTTAGATCCTGGGGATATAAAAACAAAAAATCAAAATGAAAAAGCAATTCCTGTCCTCCACACATTCATATTTATTCATTTTGACATGTTACTTATTAGCTTGTTTATTAACTTGATTAAAATAATTAATAAAATAAATTAATTTATATTAATTACATGCTTATTAATATTTCATATATTTTTATATTCCAAACTAGGCAAATACAAAAATATACAAATATTTCCACATTTAAAGAATGAAACCAAAGAATTATGTATGGAACCATGATTTTCTATTACATGTACTTGTGTTTTGTTCTGTTTTAAACGAACTATACAGGGTTTCCCAAATTTGGGACACTGATAATTAAATATGTTAATTTCAAAGCTCTCCTACTTGTCTCTGTCTCCTTATGAACCTTCTTTTATTCTCCTTTGAACATTTTTAAAATATTTCACCAATTCCTTCCTTCCTTTCTTATCCTTCCTTCCTCCCTTCATTCCTTCCTCCCCACCTTTGTTTCTTCAATGTAGTCCAGTGGGAAATAACATGGGATTTGGAACTGGAAGACCTATGTTCAAATCCCAGCTCTGCTAAAAACAAAACAAACAAACAGAAAACTTGTTTTGTAACCCTGAGCAAGATTTAGCCTGCTGGAGTCTCAATCATCTCATCTGTAAAAAAAGAAAGGTTGGCCCAAAATGTTTCTAAAGTCCATTCAAACCATTACTCTCTGACCTCAGATTATTCCATATGCATATATGTATGTACCTATGTGTATATAAACACAGATATAGATAACATGCACATAGAGGGGGTGAGCTGTTAAATATTTTACAACCAGCTTTTCAAGAAACATAGACATTTTAAAGTATAATCTATATTATCAACATTTTAAATCAATTTTTAAAACTCTAGACAAACAAACAATAAAACAAGTTCTAATCTGAAACATTTTCTGATTGCTGATTTGTAAATACCATTAAAATTTAACAATTGGCTTTCAGGAGTCTAAGCATACTGGCTCCAACACACTCCTACACACACATATGTCTCACATGCATACATATGTATATATTTTCAGATATTCACTGTTTATATACATATTTCCTATGCATATATAATATATTACATAATGCATATTCACACTAATGTACTTGCATATATGTGTATGAAATTTTATTCTGTACTTCACAAATACATATGTATGTATATATTTATATATATAATGTATATTAAAAATAAAATTGCATCTTCTACAAAGTCACCAGATACTTGGTTTCAAATATACAACTGCTGACTTTGGCAAACCCTTGTACATATATACCTGTGTAAGAAAAACAACTAGAAAGCACAAGGTCATGGGATAAATTGAAAATAATCAACAGATACACAGTACTACAATTAAGAGGGACTTAGAAAGGCTTCTTGTAGAAGATGAGATTTTATTTTTTAATTCAATTTTATTTTATTTTCCAAATTCTTTCCCTCCCCTACCCACTGAAAAGGCAAGAAAGACAAACCTATTACAAGAATGTATAATCAAGCAGAACAAATTCTCTCACTGTTCATATTCCATTTCACCCCACCTCACCCCACCTCACCCAATAAAGGAAGGAAGGAACAAAGGAAGGAACAAAGAAAAAAGAAATAAAATATACTTCAATCTATCAGCTCTCTATCTGGTGATGAATAGCATGTTTCATTATGAGTCCTTTGAACTTGTAGTTGGATATTGAGTTGGTCAGAGTTCCTAAGTCTTTCAAAAGTGTCTTTACATTAATTGTGCCATGAGGCATAAAGAACAAGATCATAGATAAATTAGAGGAACATGAGATAGTTTACCTCTCAGACTTGTGGAGGAGAAAGGAATTTGTGACCAAAGGATAACTAGAGATCATTACTGATCACAAAATAGAAAATGTTGATTACATCAAATTAAAAGGCTTTTGTACAAACAAAACTAATGCAAACAAGATTAGAAGGAAAATAACAAATTGGGAAAACATTTTTATAGTAAAAGGTTCTGATAAAAGCCTCGTCTCCAAAATATATAGAGATCTGATTCTAATTTATAAGAAATCAAGCCATTCTCCAGTTGATAAATGGTCAAAGGATATGAACAGACGATTCTCAGATGATGAAATTGAAACTATATCCACTCATATGAAAGAGTGTTCCAAATCACTACTGATCAGAGAAATACAAATAAGACAACTCTGAGATACCACTACACACCTGTCAGATTGGCTAAGATGACAGGAACAAATAATGATGAATGTTGGAGGAGCTGTGGGAAAACTGGGACACTGATGCATTGTTGGTGGAGTTGTGAAAGAATCCAACCATTCTGGAGAGCAATCTGGAATTATGCCCAAAAAGTTATCAAACTGTGTATACCCTTTGACCCAGCAGTGCTGCTACTCGGCTTATACCCCAAGGAAATACTAAAGAGGGGAAAGGGACCTGTATGTGCCAAAATTTTGTGGCAGCCTTTTTTGTAGTGGCTAGAAACTGGAAGATGAATGGATGTCCATCAATTGGAGAATGGTTGGGTAAATTATGGTATATGAAGGTTATGGAATATTATTGTTCTGTAAGAAATGACCAGCAGAAGGAATACAGAGAGGCTTGGAGAGTTACATCAACTGATGCTGAGTGAAATGAGCAGAACCAGGAGATCATTATACTCTTCAACAACAATACTATATGAGGATGTATTCTGATTGAAGTGGATATCTTCAACAAAGAGAAGATCTAATTCAGATCCAATTGATTAATGATGGACAGAATCAGCTACACCCAGAGAAGGAACACTGGGAAATGAGTGCAAACTTGCATTTTTGTTTTTCTTCCCAGGTTATAATCCAATTCTTCCTGTGCAACAAAAAATTCAGTTCTGCACACATATATTGTATCTAGGATATACTATAACATATTTTACACATATGGGACTGCCTGCCATCTAGGGGAGGGGGTGGAATGGAGGGGAAAATTCGGAACAGAAGGGAGTGCAAAGGATAATGTAAAAAATTACCCATGCATATGTACTGTCAAAAAATGTTATAATTATAAAATTAATAAAAAATGAAAAAAAACCCCAATATTGTACCATGGATAGAAATAGGGACTGTGAGAAGTAAGGAAACTTTGGAGAAAGATAATTGCATACTCCTAACTAACCTAATGCACATTTATGACCAACATAATCACAGCTACGGAGCTGAAAACTTTAGAAATGGTTGAGTTCACTCTACCCCAACAAATGAGGAGGAAGTGGAAATCAGAAAGTAGAAACTGACTGGTCCAAGATCACTAGAGATTGGATTCAACCCCATATTTTTTGGCTTTAAATCAAAAGATTTCCTCCCAACTCCTTAGCTATCTCTCTAGGAATTGACTAATTTAATCCACCTGGCAGATTGCCTTTTTTTGTTTCTTTTTTTTTTTTTTCCTGAGGCATTTGGGGTTTGACTTGCCCAGGGTTACACAGCTAAAGAAGTGTGACTTGTCTGAGGTCAAATTTGAACTCAGGTCCTCCCAGCTTCAGGGTTGGTGCTTTATCCACTGTGCTATCTAGTTTCCCCCCCCCTCCCCCCCCCCCCCGTCAGATTGCTTTTTAAAGCATTCCTTTTAGCAATGCTTTTGAATCCTATTATTCAATTACTAGAAAAATGAAGAAACCTTAGAGGCAAAGATCCTTTATCATTCTAGGACTTCTCTTCTTCCTTAGCCACTGGTTTTGAATTAGAACTTGCCTAACATTTGAGAATATTTGTATAAGCCACAAGGATGAATGAGACGTCAAAGGTAAGGAAAGTCCACAGGTGTGCCTCATAGGGAAAAAATCAAGCCTTTCATTGCTGATCCTGTTCAATAAACTGCCATTTGGTACATGTAAGCAAGGCACCTTGTAGTTTGCCAAACAGCACAGTGCTGAGGTCTGTGCTTGCAGCCAGCATGTTCAAGTCCTTTTTGCTGCACTCACCAGCTATACAACTATGTGCTAGTCACAAAAATCTCATTGAGTTTCAGTTTTCTCATTTGTCAAATGGAGATGATTATATCTGTAGTAACTATATCACAGTGTTGTTGTGAAGTTTAATGATAATATATGTAAAGCAAGTATTATGTAGTATTAGGTGTTAATATTTCAGATCTGCATAATTCACTGTCTCATATAAAGGTATTTAAATATCAATGCCCCTTTGCTGCTTTATAATGTGACACTTCTCATAATCTTCATCATTCTCTTTTAAAGGAATTTTCAGGTCTTTTTCAAAGTGGGGAAAAAATTCATATTCAAATAGTTTCAAATTCTTCCTCACATGATTCTATAACTTCATGGTTCCCATCAGGAGGGTGGGCCACAATCCATTTGTATCCCTCCTTCTCCTATCTGAGATTCCTCTTGCCCACATCATCTCATAAGTTCATCCCAAAGGGTTCAAACCAGTATACTGGATGCCTTCCTCATTTTCTCCTGACAATCAGTCAAGTTTGTTGGTGATCCATCTGGTATCCTACACATTCAACTTCATGACTGTCCATCTTTTTTTCTAATCATGTATTTTTCTAATGGCATCTTATTCTCCAATTTTTCCAAGTTCCTCATTGGGTTGAGGTTGCAGCCTATGCAGACCTATTATGAGTCATCCTATATTCTTTTTTGATATAAGAAAGCCTATAAAAGTCAAATAGTTTAACACTCTCATTTTCCAGATGAGAAAATTAGCCACTTAATTAGGCTCTTCCCTTCAAGATTTGAAGCTGGATCTGCTGATCATCTTCTGGATCATCTTCTTTCCAGCATACCACCTAGCCTATTGACTTATTTTCATTTCTTTGTAGACTTTTGTTCCTGGGGAGTTCACTTACATACTTCAAGAATCTATGATTCTATCATCACTCTCCTATTCTTCAATTCTGCCTTCCCCCACCCCAATCTCATGTAATAAGTGTAGGCATTATTATACTTGTTTCACAAACAACATTAAATTTTTTTAGAAGTTTTTAGACATAATAGCTTGTTTCTAGTGGGAGAAGTGAGAGACCAGCTTTGACCACTATGATTCATCTGATGAGTCTCCTAATTTGCTACTAAGCCAAATACCATAAGATCCAAGATGCCACAACTCGTAGAAAAAAGATGTGGCTTCCAGTTATCAATCAATCAACAAACATTTATTAAGTACTTGTTATATGCAAGATATTATGTTAAGTTCTAGAGGTAGAAAGAGAAGCAAAAAAGATAGTCCTTAGGTAAAAAAAATATTTGTGATGATTTCAGGGGGCAGTGAAAGGACCCCATTACACTTATACTCATTTGATAGAAGAGGATACTGAGGCTTCAAAAAATTATGGGACTTATGCAATGTCGTGCAGCTAACAATTGATCCCATCTCAAGCTTCTGTGATTCCCGTCCCAAGAAAACTGCAAGACACTTTCCCCACTAAATCTCATAAGAAAGAATTTTAAAATCTTTTAAATATAATAGCAATTTGTTTCAGCAATACAGCTCAATGAAAAGAGTCCTGTCCCCAGAATCAAAGGACCGCAATTCAAACCTGCTACTTACAATTTATAGTTAGCTCATCTTGTTAGACCTCAGTTGTCTCACCTGTAAAATAGGATGGCTGGACTTGCCAGTCTGTAAGATCCTTGCTGGTTCTAAGTCCCATAGATCCTCTGACATCACTGGACCTATTTCCATCTCTGTAAAATGTTAAAGTTGTAAGTTGTTAAATCTCAAGCCTTAATGCAACAATCCCACTCACAATTTTGGGTCTTCTTCTTACAATAACCCCTCAAAAATATAAATTCTGTAAGAATAATCCTAAGTTTAATTAGTTTATTCAACTATTTAGTTATTTATTTAAATACTACTCAAAAAATTAACTATTCAAGTAGCTTTTTATCAATTTTAGTTTAATATCTATTATATATAATGACATGCAATAGAATATTATATTGTAGTTATATATATGTATTTATATTATATTTAATATATTATAATATATAATATGTTATTTTATATATGTTATATATATTGACATTTTCTTCCCCAGTTTTATGTAAGCAGAGGTAAAGTGAAGTGCCCAGAATCACACAGCTAGTAAGTGTTTGAAATCAAATTTATATATTTTTTGATGTTTTATTTTTTATATGTGATTGAAATCAAATACACATAATTATATATAATATTATATATAACAATATATTATATATTATAGATAGATGATAGATAGATAGATAGATAGATATACATATACCATGGGATGGCCAGGTAGCAACAGTGAAAAGAGTAGTTGGGTCTGGAGTCAGAAGGACCGAGTTCAAATTTGATTTCAGATACTTACTAGCTGTACGATTCTGGAAAAGTCATTTCACCTCTGCTTACATAAAACTGGAGAAGAAAATGTCAAACCACTCCAGTATCATTGCCAAGAAAATCCCTCTCCTCCTCCTCTTCCTCATCCTTTTCCTCTTCACATAAGAGAAATACAAACAAAGCCAACCACACAGTGCCCAGATCTGGCAGGATATTTTGTATTCTACATCCCTAGGTCCCATTTTTCTGGTGAGAGAAAGGGCTTGAGTTTCCTTATCACAATTCATCAGTTTCTTTGTTAGTATAATTGGCATTTACTTCATCTTAGTCATTGTGTCTAGTATTCTCTTAAACTTGCTTTCTGAACTGTGTATCACTTCATACAAATCTTCCTACATTTATGCTATAGTTTTCATATTCATGATTTCTTATGGTGCATTGCCATTCCATTCCATTCATATCCAACCCTCTCATTTTTGCAAAAGGAAAACTCAGATTCAGAGAAAGTGGTAGCCATTTGATCAAGATTACACAGTATCTGATTGATAAGTGCAGTCCTCTGCCTGTAAGAAATAATTTCTGTAGTGATGCTACAGAACATTGCTCTATCTCTGTTTCTATGATTCTGTCTCTTCCAACCCTTCTCTCTTCCTTTCCTTCTCTTCTTCCTCCTTCTCTCTCTCATCTCTATGTTTCTGTGGGGGGATCTCTGTCTCTGTTTCTGTTTGTCTCTCTTTTTCTCCGTCTTTCTGTACCTGTGTGTGTGTATCTTTCTCTGTCTCTATCTCTGTCTGTTGTCCGTCTCCCCTTCTTTCTCCCTTCTATCTTCTGTCTCACTCTGTCTCCCTCTCTTCTCTTACTGTTTCTCTCTGTCTCTATCTTTCTCTCTTTCTCTGTGTGTGTCTGTTTCTATGTCTCTTTCTGTCACTTTTTCACACACACACACACACACACACACACACACACACACACACACACACATTGTTTCTAGATAAACCAGAAACACATACTTTAAAACAAACCATTAAATTATTAAATTGTAGCTTCATCTTACTATCATTTCATTAATTTTTAGTTCAATAGGATGCGACATATCAAGAGTTAAGAGGTAACATAATATCCTTTTGGTATTCAGCAACTTCCAGTGTTTTCACCTACACTCTTGAAATGTTTCCAATAGACAGAACCAGATGATACAAAAATTTCTAAAAGTTTTATAAATGCAAAGTGATTTAGCAGATCCTTAACATCTCTATGCCCTTTCTCTGAAGCAGGATAAATAGTACTTAATAATTCTGATTCAGAAAAAAAAATAGGGACTCAATGTTTCCTTCCAACTTTAACAAAAAACATGTAAAGGAAATGTTCTAGAAAACTATATATTATTTCCCAGGTAACTACCACCCTCCCACCCCACCCCACCCCTTCTCTCAGAGGATTGGGAGAGTTTGACTCCAAGGGACCTCTTTGGGTTATTTGCATCCTGACTTCCTGAATCAGAAATGGGAATAATAAAAACTTTGCACAATCACAGATTTCAAATGGAAAGGACCTTAAAGATCATTGAGTCCATACACACCCATCTTCTAGATTAAAAAAAAAAACACAAAAAAACTGAAGGTAAGAGAGGGCAACATTGGTATGAAATCACAGAGCTGGAATTTGAAGAGGGAAGTAAAAAACCCAGCAACTTCAGTCCTGAATTTCCTGGCCATAGACCTTTTTCTTTGATGTTCAGGACCCTATGCATGTCCTTCAGTTTTTTCTACTTTCTATCTGAGTGGAATTCCATTTGTATATTCAAAGTGAAACAAGAGATAATTATGGGTCTTAATACTTTAGAAGATCTCCTCACTGATAAATTATCTGCTAACCCATTACATCATTCATAGCAATTAGTACCCTGGACTTGGCCACACAGGAAGTTCAACAAAAAGAAAATAGAAAATGTACATTGTAGTATATATGTATGGCTCTATGTATCTATAGTTATCAATATATTTATATTTATATATCTTTATATTTTATTCCTTTTAAATTCAAAAAGGGGCCCAACAATATTTGTCTGGTCTATTTAAATATTTACATTCCATATGCCTTTTATTAGCTATTTTGGTTTTAAAGGTTTTCCTCAATCATTCTTCTTCCTGCTAGTATTTCTTGTGTTTTTTTTTTTTTTCTTTTTAATGGTCCATTTATCATAGGGGAAATAAGGCTAATTAAATTAAGCCTTCCATTTTGGGGACAATCAAGTTAATAAAATCAGTGACAAGATTGTATTACAAGGAGGAAGTGAACAAATGACAGTATACAAATTTTCATGGTGCTATTCCCATGCTGAGAAAATAATGATGGTCCTCAGCCTTTGGTAAAGAGGTCCAGAATGTTATATACAATTTGGACATAATCATTTCTGTGACAACACCATAGATCATAAGTGATGAGTGATGAGAACATAATTCTTGAAATGACAAGAATGAATGTTGTTTTACTTCGAAAGTGATTAATGCTATATAAAGGTTTCATTCCAAAAACCAATCAAACAAACAAAAGCATGACAATGTGAAGAAAATCTATGGAACATAGATGGGTAGAGATTTTTCATGTGAATTTCAAAAACTGACTCCATAAGGATTTTTCTCTTGAATTTTTTTTCATGTTCAACAGATAAGTCCAAGATGAGTCTGGGACTTTAAAATTAATTTTAGTAACACTAATGGAATGAAGTTGAGATTTTAAAGCACAATTTCAAAATATTTTAGCCACTATTGTGCTTGAGAATTTGGGAGTAGATCCCTACATCATGGCATAGAAAAAAGGGCTCAATTTCTTTTTTTTTTAAAGGGCTCAATTTCTAAGTGAACAAAGGGCACTGTCTAAACTCAGGAAGACCTGAATTTAAGTCCAGCCTCAGAACATTATTAGCTATGTGACCCTGGGCAAAGCACTTACCCTTGTTTCCCTCCGTTTCCTCATCTATAAATTAGGCAGGATAATAACAACACCACTTTCCCAGGGTTATTGTGAAAATAAATGATATATTATTTGTAAATTACTTAGTACAGTGCTGAGCTCACAGCGCTATTTAAATGCCAGCTATTAGTATATAAGATTGTAGAATTAGGGGCAGCTAGGTGGCACAGTAGATAGAGCACTGACCCTGAAGTCAGGAGGACCTGAGTTTAAATTCAGCATCTTAACACTTACTAGCTGTGTGACCCTCGCCAGGTCACCGAACCCCAGTTGCCTTGCCAAAAATGGAAAAGACTTTACAAGTCATTCAGCCTTGTGAAATCAGCCATAGCTGATCTCTTTGTGTTCAAAGTGATTGTAGCTATCTTCAAGAGTGTGGAGTGTATTGTTCATTCTCCCTGGACTCTTTTGGTCAAGATTCTGTCACTCAAGGTACATCACTGATCCATCTTCATTGATCAGAAAAAAATACAAGGACCAGAGAGGTTAATTAAGGGGCTTGACCAGATTCAAAGTCAGTTAAAAGCAAAGCTGGGATTTAAACCCAGGTCTTAACTCTGCAACTAGAGTGGATCAATAGAGTAAGTGTATTTTATGAGGGAGGGAGAGCAATGAGCAGTCTCCCTCCCTTCAGACTCCAACAAATACAGCAGGGGTCTTTAGGTCATGTGACACCAGGGTCACCCATAGAAACTTTGGGATACCTGGGCTCAAGCTATAGGATCATAAGTTCCTCATCTTTAAAATGAGGCATTTGGATGATCTCTGAGATCCCTTTCACTTTTAGCATCTTCTAATATTTATGAAAGCCATATAATTCTTCATGTTCATGTCCAGTATCTCCATGTTCAGTCAATGTGCATTTATTGATTGACTGACTGTGAAGAGTCAAGCTAAATCCTGGGAAATAGAAAAAGCAAACCTAATCTCTGATTCAGGGCGTTCGCATCTTAAACAAGGTGAATGTGGATAGCTAAGTCAGTCTATAAGAGACTAATAATAACAATAAATTGTATCTGGATAGCATAGAATCAAAATAGCCTTAGAGGGGAGACACCCAGAGCCAGGGGCCTTGGAAAAGTCCTCCTGTACAGGCAGATGGCATCTAGACTGAGTCCTAAAGTAAGCCAAGGAAACCAGGAAGCTTAGGGGAGGAGGGAGAATACTCCAGACATCTTGTGAGTTTTTAGCCAGTGTGAAATGGATGCTATACAAAGAACTCAGTTCCTGCCTTCAAAAAAGCTTACATGTTACAAGAGAAATGTTGTTCAATCATTTTCAGTGGTGTCCAACTCTTCATAACCCCACTTGGGATTTTCTTGGTAAGGACACTGAAGTGGGTTGCCATTTCCTTCTCCAGTTCATTTACAGATGAAAAAACTGAGGCAAACAGGGTTAAATGATTGATTTGTCTAAAGTTGTACAGCTAGTAAGTATCTAAAGTTGGATTTGAACTCGGGAAGATGTCATCCTGACTCCAAGCCCAGAACTCTATCCATTGCATCAACTAGTTGCTCCCAAAAGAAATCAAACCTATGGAAAATGAGAATACACCTAATTAGAGAAAAGAGGCAATCCAGGGGTTTTCATGCTTGAACTATTATGTATAACTGCTTTCTAATTAATCTCCTGATTTGATTTTCTCCCCCCCAATGTGTACCCTTTAACCTATATAGAACCATTTTTCTGAAAGGACACCTCCATCCTATGACACTGTTTTGCCCAAGAATCTTTAATGGCTCCTGAATGCCTCCAGGATAAAATATCAATCCTCCCTCTGACAATTAAAGTCCCATATGACTTGGCTGACACATTTAAAGTTCCTAACTCTGGCTCCAGCTCTCAGGCTATTTTCACATTACACACCCCTTGTTCCAGTCCTTCTCCACAGCCAGCATGCCATCTCTCACCTCCTTGCCTTTCTGTACAGCGTCTCACCATCTCTTTCTCACACTCGCTCTTCCCCTCCAACTCTTACAGAGTTTAGCTGATCACCCTACAAGGAACTGTTAGGGCTCATTCCCTCTTCAAAGTATCATGAATTAACAAGTTAAGAAATCATCCAGTAGAACTTAAGCTCCTTTAGGATAGACTCTTCCATTTTTACTTTGTATCTCTAATACCTAATCTGCTGAAATGAAATAACAGAAAGTCTTATGGAAAATCTTCTTTGAAGAGATGGAAGACTATGGGAATAGAATATTGCCTATTACATTAGATTTTTAAACATACTTTTGCTTAACTTTTTAATTTCTTCATGTTTTTTAATTATAAGAGATGGTCTCATAGAGGGAGAGGGAAGCACACAGTAGGAAATTAGGTGATGTAAAAACAAAAGATATCATATATATATATTTTTTAAACTGTTCTAGACTAAAGTAAGGTGAGTTGTTTATTGTGCTTACTTACCCAACCATAACTGGATTGGTTCAGACACAGTGCAATGGAAGAAACTGTTTGCTCACAGTCTTCTTAGATGGCTATGTTCTGCCCCAATCCAACACTCATGGCAAGTCTCTGATATGTCCTCCTCCCATGATAGTGGCTGGTGCTGCCCGTAAATACACTCACTATAAATGTAATGTCCTCACTATATGGAGTGTGGTGGAACCCCAAACAAACAGACTGCCTTTCTTGTGTTCGTCACTAAGAAAATCTTGCCTCACCCACATGAAATAAGCGCATTGACGCCATATGCTGAAAAGATCTTGGGACTTTCTGCATTTGTTCTGACTCATATTTGATATATGGTTATCCATTATTCATGAGAACCAACCCAAAAATCTGAAATAGTTTTAGAAAGAAATTTATTAGTTTTTTTCATTCATTAGTTAGTTTTCAGCAAGCTAAAAAGGAGTGGCTCCCTTCAGTCTAGGCTTTGGAAAGTTTTTGAATTTGACAAAGGTTTCTACAAACAAGCCACACATGAATCATATGAAGGGAACCCAAAACAAATCTTGGGTGTAGGGACCCAAAATAAGATGCTTTAGGTGGATTCAGGATCTGAGAGAAACCAAAATACCTTGTAGCTATCTCCAGAATTCCTGGAGAATAACTGTTTATTCTAGGTAAACATAACTTCTAATCACATAAAGTTGGATTTAAATAGTATAATAAAATTTCCAAATATAATAAATCATTCATTACACACAGGATTTCAGAATAAAGATACATAAAATACAGTAAAGAAATGGCTCATACAGTTTTGTTTCTGTCTGTTACTTCCCATGTTCTCAGCCTTTTTTATCTGAAATATTTTTTTCTTTTCCTTAAAAGAATAAGAAGTAAGATAATCAACATGTTTGGGGGGGAGAGGGAGGATTTTATATAATATCCAACATTCTGAGGAGTGGAGTCAAGATGGGGGAAAAAAACACTACCTTGCCTGAGCTCTCCCTAAACCTTTCCAAACTCCTTTAAATAATGCCATAAACAACTTTTGGCACTGGAAAACCCATGAAAGGACGGGGCAAAATAATTTTCCAGTCAAAGACAACTTTTAAAACATTTTGTAAAGCAATTTGAAACTATGCCCAAATGGTTATAAAATCATGTGTATTCTTTGATCTAGTTATAGCACTATTAGGTCTATATCCCCAAAGAAATTTTAGTAAAAGAAAGAAAAAGTCCTATAATTATAGAAATATGCATAGCAGCTCTTTTCTGGGAACAAAAAAATGGAAATTGAGGGAATGCTCATCAATAGGGAAATAGTTAAGTTGTGGTATATGAAACATTAATAAATAATATTTATAAATGCTTTATAAAATTGTCCTCCCAGAAATATGCAAATTATTTCATCTCTATATTGTTTCAAGGAATATGGGATAAATTTTCAGGTTAGAAAATGAAGTTAAAAAAAGAAACAAAAGTAAAGGAATTAGAATAGGCAATGAGGAGATAAAAACACTCTTTGCAGTTTATATGGTGGTATATGTAAGTGAGTCCTAGAGAATCATCCAAAAACCTATTTGAAACAATTAACAGCTTTAACAAAGTTGCAGGACATAAAATAAACCCACACAAATTATCAGCATTTCTATATATTACTAAGAAAGCCCAGCAGTAAGAGATAGAAAGAGAAATGCTATTTAAAATAACTATACATAAAATATTTGGCCAAGACAAACCCAGAAACCATATGAACACAATTACAAAACACTTTTCACACAAATAAAGTCAAATCTAAATGAATGGAAAAATATCAATTGTGCCTAGATAGGTCAAGCTAAAAATATCACTTGCCCAGGAATAGGCCAAGCTAATATAATAAAAATGACAATTCTACCTAAATTAGTCAACTTGGTCAGTGCCATACTAAACTGCTGAAAATGAGGAGGTTGAGAATATGAGTGGTATCAAAGCTTTATGGGCCTTTATATATTTTATTCTCACATTCTAGATAAATATTTATCCAACATGAGTCTCATCCTACAATGGTGAATCAATTTTCACGATATGATTAGTCTATTCAAGAATCAAATGGGGCTCCCTCTTCTTTTTTTAATAGCATTTTATTTTTCTAAACACATGCAAAGATAGTTTTCAATATACATCCTTAAAAAACCTTGTTTTCCAAATTTTTCTCCCTTCTTCCCTTCCCCTCTCCCCAAGACAACAATCTATTATAAGCCAAACAAATTTCCATGTTCATCATGCTGCTCAAGAAAAATCAAACCAAAAAGGAAAAAATAACAAGAAAGAAAAAAAACAAGCAAACAAAAACAGTAATAGCAACAAAAAACAAAAATCCATATTCAGTCTCCATAGTTCTCTCTCTGGATGTGGATGTCACTTTCCATCATGTCTAATGGAATTGTGGGGCTTCTTTTCTTGTTTTTGATAGAAACATAGGGTCTATTGGTTGTTTGGATTTGGTTAAATATTTTCTTTGTTGACAGAGAGGATTCCATAAGAAAGATTTACAGGAAAATGACCGTGATGTAAAAAAGAATTTTTTAAGTTACTCATAAAACAAAACAAAAATCATAAATAGTGGTTTCCTGCTGTCTGCTGGATCAAATCTAAACTACTCAGTCAAATATTAGATTTGAGTCATCATTTTTCTCCCCTCTCTATTTATATCTAAGTTGATTTTTTCAGTGTTCCCCAAGAATGACCTTAAGTGAGTTATTTTAATTCATAATGGTTTAATTTCTCTATCTGTCCACTTGAAGCTTGGACTAGATGGTATGTGAGGTTCTTCCAGTTCTAGAGATTTTTTTAGGCTCTCTTTCCAGTAGACCATATCTCTTTACCATGTCATCTTTATTTCAACCCACCCCAACATCCCAATGTGTCTTGCTCCATTCTATCTCATGCCTTACTTGAGCTTCTCTGCACTGGTTCTTTCTGCCAATATGTCATAGATCATAGATTGAAAGCCAGAAAAAATATTCAAAATCAGACAATTCAATCCCCTCATTTTAAAGATTAGAAAACTCAAGCCCAAGTCAGGCATAAACTGCCAAAGACCACACAGGTAGCTAACTAGATTCAGAGATGAGATTTGAATCCAGACCACTGATTACAAAATTAACCCTCTTTCTATTGTACTAACTTTTTAAAGTCCTGTATTAAAACTCAGCTACTTCAAGAACTCTTCCTTGATCAGTTCACTATCATGATGATTGCTCCCTTACATTTCCATTGGCCCACCATGTTGTAGAATTAGGCACCTCCCTCTCTCTAAGTCCAAAATGAATGGTGCCCCCGAGGGAAAGTTTGCTGATATACTTGGAGAAGATACATATTTTCAACCTACCGTCAAAGCAATCTGAATAACGATTCCCTAAGAAAGTTTTCAGTTCATAAAGAGCTCTTTTGGAAGAAATTGGGGTACATTTAGTCTCTTGAAAAGTAAGCAGTGCTTTTTAGATGGGGGCCTCTCCTTCCCAGTGTCCAAAGACATCAAGCTTGATTTATAGTGTTTCACTCATATATTGTCAATGGAATTGTAAATTAGTACAATCATTCTGTGCAAATTAAATGATCAAAATATCTACTATGTCCCTCAATCCAGAAAATTCTATTTTTAATTATATATACCTTGGGGGAGTTTGGAAGGAAAGGGTTATTGATGAAAAGAAAAATGACTAAATATGCCAAAATATTTATAATAGCCCTTTTTGTGGTGGAAAAGAATTAGACTAAAATACATATCAGTTGGGGCACAGCTAAACAAATCATGGTACATACATGTTTACCATGTTATAAGAAATGATAAAAACAGTGAATGAAAACATAGGAAAATTTAATATAAACTGATGCAGAAGAAAGAAAACAGAGCCAATTACACAATGATTTTAGCAATGAGAACAGACAGAACAACTATGAAATAATGGAAAATTAATATTGCAAAACAATAAGCTTGGCCCCAAAGAAAAGGTAAAAGAAAATAACTCCCTCTTTTGAATACATGGGAGTGGCACACATTATATTGCATATAATTCCAGATTTTTTTTCAAGTATTAATTTGTTTTGCTGAATTTTTCTCTTCTTTCTCTTTTTCTTTTTTCTCTCCTTAAATATGTCTTTTTATAAGGTCTTTGTTGTATGACTCTCTGGACAAAGAGGAGAAAATTTAAATGATATAAAAACATAGTAAAAAAAATTTACTTTAACAAGAATTTATAATGCCATAGCTAGGCCTGGAGTTGTGAGAGAGACTTACTTGAAGTAGAAGGAGGCTAAGAAGTAAGCCTCTGAGTAAACTCATGTGAGGCACCAGGCAGACAAGAATAATGGCAAGTTTTCAGGGAGAGAAGGCTCCCACCATTATTATTGTATCCCTGGATAGAGATTTGATCTGTGATTTTATTGGAGTGATAGAGGGAACTCCCAAATGAGGAAATTTATTAATGCAGGTTGGCTCTTCTAGATTTGGAGAGTTGACTAGTTGTCTAACACACTGAGAAGTAGCCAGTCCATATAGATAAGAGGGAGGACTTGAAATAGGTCTTCCTGATTCCAAAGACAGACATTTCAAATTGAATGTCCTACAGACATCTTAAATTCAACATATCCAAAAGTGAATTCATTATCTTTCCCTCCCACCACAACAAAAAATAAAACCATCACCATTCCCTATTAACTTCCTTATTACCGTAGAGCATACCATCTTCCTATTCTCTTATTCAGACTCATAATCTAAGTGCCATCCTCGACTCCTCATTCTCTCTCATTTCCCCATATCCAATCTATTACAAAGACCTATAGAGTCTATATTTGCACCCACAATAATCCAGTTACCTTGGTCTCCTTGCTATTCCACAAACAAGGCCTTCCATCTCCCAAAACCAAGCAGTTTTATGGCTATCACCCATGTCTGAAATGTTTTTCCTCCTCATCTCTATTTTCTGGATTTCCTGTCTTCCTTTTCAAGTCTCAGCCCAAATAACACCCTCTAGAAGAAACCATTCTCTCTTAATGAGTTTACTACCAGAAAATGGCATCAGGCACTGCAGTTTTGGGCTCTGTCCAGAACATGTCCTTTTGTTCTTCTGTTTCTCATGGTTTCAATGCTTATGTCTTCCCTCATTTGACTACCTCCAATTTATCCTGATTGCACCTAGTTTTTGCAAGTTGTCTCCCCTTTTAGAATGTGATTTCCTTCCAGACAAGGACTGGATTTTTGCTTTTCTTTGTTTCCCTAGCTCTTAGTCACATAGTAGTTGTTTAACAAATGCCTCTTGACTTGATTTGACTTTCTATACATGTTACTTTTCAGTGCCACTAGAACTGGGTCAAAAGTACTCTAGAGTGCTTCCAATCTTCAGCAACAGAAGGCTACCCCCAATTACCTACCATGGGAAAGGGAACTCTACCTACATCTAAGAGTGATTAGAAACTAGAAGAGAGAAAGGGAACAATAAGAGAATATCTTCTGGACACAGCCCAGAATTGCAGGAAGAGCCAAGGAGAATGTCTGGTGCCATTTTTTGCTAGTTTTGGTAGACAAACAAACAGAAAAAAAAACAATAACAAATATACTCCCAGCTGCAGGGAGAGGCATATGCTTGTTATGTAAAAATTATATAACAGGGAATTGAGAATCTATTGTGGGACCATAAGAAGAACTTTGATTCTGACTCAGAAGACATTTATCCAACCACTTGAAAACAGCCAGCTTTTCCTTCTTGGATCTTCTCCAGGAGAAGCATTCTCAGCTTCTTCAATCTGATACTCAAATGGCACAGTATCAGGGCTTCTCACCACCATACAGGTAGACTTTTTTCTCTACAAATCAAAAATCCTGTCTCTGACAACAACTACTTGTGTGACTTTTGGCAAATTTCTTACACTTTCTGTACCCTGTCTGTAAATTGAGAGGATCAGATTCATGGTTTAATGGTCCCTGAATCTATAATTCTTTGATTCTATAAAATAACAGAGAAGATGGTGTCACATACAGTAAGGATCTTCATTGATTGGGGATAACCTCAGTCAAACTGAGACCTATTGAAGTCCTATTAAAGCTTAAAAAAGATCAAAATCTCCCATTTCATCCAAGGCCATCTTTAGTCATTTTGATCTATATCTTGCCACTGGACCCAGATGACTCTGGAAGGGAAAATGAGATTGGTGACCTTGCACAACCCTCCCTCACTAAAATCCAACTCACCTACCTGTCATAGCATCACCTCCCTGATGTCTTGGTCCTCTTTGAGAATGAAGGACAAACAACAACAATCCAAGTGGCGATTTTCCTAAATTTTCTAGATGGAGTCCCAAGAATTAGAGAAATTAGAGAGAATCTGGGTTCTTCCTCTGGGTCACTGACACAAGAGTTATATTAAATTATCAGCATTTGTTTTGTTTCCTCTGTGTGATGGCTAACATTAATCTATAAGGATACCTATAGGGAGAGCTAGACAAATTTATCATTAAGAGAATCCTTCTCAGAGTTTACTTGTGAGGAATAATTATTATTAATTTAAATAAAAACATTATGCCTTTCTGGGTTCTCTCAACTCTTAAAAAAAAAAACTCTTTAAAAAATCTCTCAGCTGGGCTCTTAGCAGGAAATACAAGACAGATACAGTTCATACAGGGAAATCCCTACTGGGGTACTAGGATGAGAATGTCTTGACAAGGGTAGAATCATAGAAACTTAAGATCTGGAAGAAACCATAGACGTCATCCACCCCATGTAGGAGTTCTTGCTACAGGGTCCCTACTAAGTCAATTTTCAACTCTTTTGGTTTGGGCTTTTCTGGTAACAGAGAACTTGCCAGCTCTCAAATAAGCCCATTCATTTTGGGGACAACTGTAACTGTAACTCTCCCTTAGATGGATCTGAGATCTGCTTCCCTGTAACTAATAAAGGATCACAGGTCTAGAATTAGAGGAACCATCAGAGGTCAGCAAGTCTAACTCCTTTAAGGACCAGTTCACAATTATTCAGGCACATAAGTAGCCAGACAACCATTGAACATGGATCTTTTGGTTCAAAATCTAGATTTCTCTCCATTCAAAACCCATAATGAATGATTTCCATTTAATGAATGTGCTCACAAAACTATGAGGAGACATAGTTAAAATTGTGTAGTAGATAGGATATTGGATTTGAATTCAAATCCTGTTTCAAACACTTATTAGTTATGTGACCCTGAACAAGACATTTAAGTTCTCTGGGCCTCAGCTTCCTCATCTACGATATGAAGGGGTTGGGTCCAATACCCTCTATGTTTCTTTTAGTCCTAATTCTATGATTTTACATGTATCTGATTGAACTAATTTTGGTTTAAAAAAGTAATATGATGCAAATGTCGTGGTTCCCTTGGAGATGGGAGGACTAACACAACTTGCTATACATAAACGGTAGCCACAGTCTATCAGAGGAAATCTTTACTTTTACTGAGTAAAACCAATTTTAAAATAATTTGGCAATCTCTTTTCCACTTTGTCATTTATCCAACTGCTTCAAAACAGGCATCCTTTCTTTCTTGGATCTTATCCAAGAGAAGCATTCCAGCTCCTTCAACTTGATCCTCATATGGCATGGTATAAGGATTTCTTGCCACCATGCAGACAGACTTCTTTCTTTACAATTCCCCTGCTGTGGATACCATTCTCTATCCTCAACCACTTCCTTTTCAGTTTCCTTTTATATGTCATCTTCTGCCATTGGAATATAAGCTCATTGAGGGCAGGGATTATTATTCTTTACATTCATATTTATATTCCTGGCCCTTAGTATGCCCTGGCATATTTGTTGCTAATGTTTAGTCATTAGCCATGTCCAACTCTTCATGACTCCAACGGGGGTTTCTTTATGCAAAGATACTGAAGAGGTTTGCTATTTCCTTCTCCAGTTCATTTTACAGATGAGGAAACTGAGGCAAACAGAGTTGATTGATTTGACCAAGGTCACATAGCTAGTAAGTGTCTGAGGCCATATTTGAACTCAGTTCCTCTAGATTATAGGGCCAGAGCTCTACTGGGCCAGCTACTGGCCTCTGGCATATAGATCAGATGTCTAGTATATAGGAAGCATTTAATTACAAATAGAATATAATATGACATGACAAGATATAACAAATAATGTGACATAATATATAAGAGAAAATGAAGAGATACGACAATATAATGTAATATAATATAATATAACATAATATGATGTGATATTATAATTATTTAAGGTTCCTACCACTAAAAAAAGTGCTTATTAAAGTGGAATCTTCTCTTTTAAACTCCACAGCTCCCAAATGGGGACAAATGTATTTAAGTACAAATAAAAAATAGTAAAATACAAAGAAGGTTGAGAATCTACTTACACCTCCAAGCTGTTTGCACTTGAAGTATTGTTAAACCTTGATCCCTACCATCACAAAACTGAGTACCTGAAAGAATTGTGGTATCTAGAAAAAACACAAGTGGGTCAGGAAGAGAAGGTAGTTTAGAGATAGAGCATGAAAATGCAAAATTTTAACCTGCTTCAGCAATAAATCTTAGGCCTCTCAATATAGATAGAATGTTTAAGCTGAATGTCCAACTGATGTCAAAGATGAGATATTGGAACAAGGAGAAAGGTTAGAACTTAGTCCCAACTGGAAATGCAACTATATGGAAGTCATTCATACATTCATCAGTTATTTATAAAATATGTATTTTCTTTGTATTTATGAAAATAAAATCCCTCCCATCATGGGATGAAGGAAAGGGACTAAGTAAATGGAGAAGGATGATGACATGGAAATGTGTAATTTTATAATACAAGCCAAAAAATAGTTAAATCTTCACCTCAATTCAAGGTATTAGAAAAAGATCTTAACATGGCAGGATGGAGACTATAGTGTTGCATTAATCCAGGTTTTCTGACCTGAAGACTATGCTGCGCCAATGGTCATGTTGGCCATCCATGACAAATAGAGTTGTAAAAATTAGCTCATCTAACCTTTGTTTGATTCTGAAGCAGATGCTGTTCTAACAAAGAACCCCCATGTTAATAATAAAGTGCTATATAAAGATTCACTATGACATGTTCACTATTAAGTAACCACTTCCTCTCACTACTCTCACCTCTCCTACTTGCCATTTTATTTTCTGAAATTCTAGAACCCAAAGTTGGGCTAAAGTATTCTAGGCCATCTAGCTATCTCTTAAGTAAAGTTCTCAAAGTGTAGCCTAAGGTCCTGTATACAGTCTCAAGACTATTTCAGGAGATCCTCCAGATCAAAATTATTTTCATATCAAATTGATATTTTGATTTATAATCCAGTAAATATCCATCAATATAATCCATAAGCAAAATCTCTTCAGGAAAAAATTCATTAATAATTTTTAAGAGTTTTGTTGATTCTTGTTTTTCAATTCTGTCTGACTCTTCTTGACCCTTTCTGAGGTTTTCTTTGTAAAAATACTGGCGAGGTTTCCTTTTCTAGCTCATTTTCCAGATGAGAAAACTGAGGCAAACAGGTTTGAGTGACTTCCCCAGAATCCCATACCTAGGAAAAATCTGAGGCCAGATCTGAATTCAGGAAGATGAGTCTTCCAAGCACCTTTTAAGAGTTTTAAGGAGTCTTAAAAAACAAAACAAAACAAACAAACAAAAAAAATTGAAATACTGAACAAATATTGAACAAAAATACCCTAAGAGCTCAGAAAAATAGATCATTGTGGCTTTTAAGAAAGGTATCATCATAGATGTAGGACTAATCTGGAATTTATTTAGCAAGTTAGAATAGGACTCAACTTCAAAGTAACTTTCAGGGGTTAAAAGAAAAAAGGAAATAGTGTAGCATAATAAATAGAGGGATGGCTGTAAGGTCAGGGAGGACCTGGTTTGAAGTCTTGTCACTAACACATGTTAACTATGATCCTGGGCAAGATACTTTTACTTTAATCATTTATGACTTATAAGTGTAAGGGGAGATGTTGATCTGAACTGTTAGAGGAAGTTTCTGTACAATGAGCTCCTCATATTAAGAAACCATAGATTTTCACCAGAAAGGAAGGAGAAAGGAAAAAATAAAAGGAGGAGTGGAGGAAGGGGAAAGGAAGAAAGGGAGGAAGGAAGGAAGAAAGAAAGGAAGGAAGGAAGGAAGGAAGGAAGGAAGGAAGGAAGGAAGGAAGGAAGGAAGGAAGGAAGGAAGGAAGGAAGGAAGGAAGGAAGGAAGGAAGGAAGGAAGGAAGGGAAGGAAGGAAGGAAAGAAAGGAGAGGAGAGGAAGGAAAGAAGGGAGGAAATGAGGGAGGAAGGAAAAAATTTAAAGAGAACAAGTTCCAGAATCTTGGGTCAAGGGACCTGAGTTCAAATCTCAGTTCTGCCACTTTCTTTGGACTTTGGGCAAGTCACTTCCATTCTCTGTGCCGCCCACTATAGGGGTTTGACTGGGTGGCTCTGATCCCTCCCAGCCATGGTCCCTCCATCTAGTGCCTCGTTTCCCAACCCAACAGGTGTATGAGGACACAATGAGAGCAACAGGCTGCCCCCCCCCAAAATGTGATTGTTTCCTATTTGAACAAGCCAAATCCTTGTCTGTGGTTTCTTCACATTTGGCCACCCCAGGAATGGGGAGAGAGTGATAACTTTCACAGAATGATGTGATTTGGGGGAGGAAGCTGGAGGACTCAAAAGTAACCTTCTCCCTCAAAAACATCATGGTGTAGCTGACAGCATCTTTAAGATTTTCTGGTCCATTTTGTGGAGAAGGAAAGCCACTTTCCCGAGGTCACATTTAACTCTTACTGAAACTGAGGTTGAGCTGAGGTAGAGAAACTTTCTGGTTTCAGTGCCCTACTTTGGGTGTAGCCAAAAATTATGCTGTTGATCTAGTTGCTAAACTTGGCTTTATAGAGCTGAAAACACTGTGGGTCACACCCCTGAAAGTCACTTCTCATCCCACACCTCAGCCCCTAGTCTACCTAACTTTCCCGTATAGGATCAACTCTACCTATTCTCCCTATTCCACTTTTGGGCAGGAGACGTGCACACATAATGTGCAAAAGAAGAACGCATAGTATGGCGTACAGGAGAGACTGTATAGTAAAGAAGGACATGGAATCCTGGGTCACCCTTCATTCTACACCCCAATAACTGTCCCACAAATCTCTCTTGGCTGGAATCACCTTCACAGAACAGTAGAGTATGAAGGGATGAGAGAGAAAAAGAGAGACAGAGCGACAGACAGACACAGAGAGAGAGAAATGGGGGAGGGGAGGGAGAGGAAAAAGAGGGAGAGAGAGAGGGGAAAAGAGAGAGGGGAAGAGAGAGAGGGGAAGATAAACATCGAGCAGAGAAAGAGAACGGGAAAAAGACAGAGACACTTACAGAGAGACAGAGGGACAGAGAAGAGGGGGGCATCTAATCTTCCTGTTTCTTCTTCCAGATAAGGAAAATGATCCCAATATCACTGTTACACTGCAACCATAGTCTGCAAATCTAAACTGAGAAGGGAGCAACAGATTGGGTTGGATTTCTAGAGGGCTTTGGGGCAAATGGGCCTGTGAAAATTCATTGTTCCAATATCTCTGGACTTATTAAGCTCAACACCTTAATTACACTTAAAAATCCTTTGGGACCAACCTTTTGGGGGAAAACCAAGAAGTGACCTAGCATGCTCGGTTTCTCACAATTATCTTGGTTATACTAGTTTTAATCAGACACCATAGGAGTAGTTGCCTAGATTACTAAGTATGGCATAAACCTAGCTGTCACAGTAGACAGTATCCTGGGACTGGAGTCAGGAAGAACTGAATTCAAAACTGGCCTTAAACTTAGTCGTATAATGCTAGGCAAGTCACTTAACCTCTTTTGGCCTCAGTTTTTTCATCTGTAAAGTGGGATGATAGTAGCACTCATCTCCCAGAGTTATTCTAAGGAGCAAATGAGATAATATTTGTGAAATGCTTAGCACAGTACTTGTCATAATTAGAACTTAATAAATGTTTGATGATTGTTACTTTAGGTACAGCCATGATCAAATATGGCTCCCCATGGCTTGCTGAACAAAATTCAGATATATCTATCTGCCATCCAAGGCTTTCCACATCTGTTAGAGCATGGTCCAGGGACAAGAACACTTAAAGTCAGAGAATCTGAGTTAAAATTCTGACTCTTGCTACCTTTTACCTGAATGACTATGGATGAGTCATTTCACAGAGTTTCCTAAGCTGTTAATTGAGGGAAGTCCTACTCTCAATAAAGAGACTTATCTTGGCAGTTTTTCTCCCATTACTCCTATGTTCATTATGTTTCTGCCCTAGAATATACCCCATCCTCTAGCCCATTGCCCAAGCTATAACCCATACATGAAATATTCTTCTTCCCCTTCTTTGCTCATTGGGTTCCTACTTATCTTTTAAACTACAACCAAAATGTTACATTTCCCAAAGTTTCCTGATAACCTCCAATTAGTAACAACCTTCTCCATCTCCCACTCAGATCTCACATAATCCTGTGCTTGCATCTCTCAGGCACCCTCATCCTATAATATGGCAGTTATCTAAGACTGGATCTTATTGCCTGAGTATAATATGAGTCAAGAACAAACCATCAAGCATTATTTAAATAGCTTCTGGTGCCAGGCACTGCACTAAATGCTGGGGATAAGAAGAAAAGCAAAAGATAAGCCCTACTCTCAAGGAGATCACAGAAGGCAACATGCAAACAACTACATGCAAACAAGATTTAGACAAGTAACCTATTGGCATCAAGGGGGATTTAAGCTCTATGACCACAATGACCCTGATTTATCTAAACTTTGTGTCTTCCCTAGCACATGGCATGTACTCTGCACTCAAAAGGCATTTCTTTATATCATAATGTCTATTATATCATAATACAATGGATTATTATTGGACTGGAGTCACTGGGGGCTAGTTGTGAATTTAGCTGCCACCTTCATTTAAATTCCAGGCTTGACCTTTTGGGCCAGTAATAAACCCCAAGGAGTTGCAAGACAGGAAAAAGCTACATTGATATCAAAATATCCATAAAATGGGGGCAGCTAGGTGGCGCAGTGGATAGAGCACCAGCCTTGAATTAAGGAGGACCCGAGTTCAAATCTGGTCTCAGACACTTAACACTAACTAGCTGTGTGACCTGGGCAAGTCACTTAACCCCAGGCTCAGGAAAAAAAAAATCCATACAAGCACATTAGGGATTCATAAGCACACAGTTCTAGAGACAGAAGGACCTTTAGAGACCATTTATAACCCAGAGAGGTTAAGGGACTTGCCTAGGATCACCTAACTAGAGTGCCTGAGAATTCCTAAATCTAGTTTGAGAGTTTTATCCAGCAAAAACTGAAAATAAAGTGGGTATCCATTGATTAATAAATATATCAAATTGTGGAATAAAACTATAATGGAATAATAATATGAAATCGTTAGAAAAAAATTAATATGAGAAGCTCAGAGAAACAAAAAAAGACTTATAAGAATTGTTACAGAAAAAAAGAAAGCAGAACCAGGAGAACCTCTTGATTAAATAGAAACAACATTGAAAAATGGCTGAATGCTGACTAATTGCAAAGGCAAATTTGGTCCCAGAGAATAGATGATCAAATACATTTCCTTACTATTGGGAAAAATAGAGAATTATAAGCAGAGAATGTTGTATACATGGGCAAGTTAAGTGATTGTTTTGTTGATTCGTTTGGCTTAATTATTTTTCTTTCTTACAAGGGAGGAATTACTGGGAAATAAGTGTGACATAAAACCCCTAAAAAATTTAGACAAAAAAATAATTAAAAAGTAGAATATAGCTGCTATCATAGAGACTCCCCCCAAAAAAACATTATTTGTATTTTCCCCCTTACAAAGTTTCAATTGGTTTTCTTTCACTGTCAAACTAAATGCTATTCCATCATCCTGCTAGATAGCCCAGAAATCCAGAGAAACAGACTTTGAAGTAAATCAATCAACATATATGTATTAAGCATCTATTATGTGCCAGGTACTGGGAATAAAAGCACAAAGAATAAGATGTTAGCAATTTAGAGACTTTTTTCCCTTTGTCTTGCCAACAGCTGGACCCTGTGGTCATAGACACTGTTTTCATCTGATCAGTGGGATTGACTTCATCACTAATCAGCAAAACCATAAGCTCTGGTCCTCAGGACTGTCCAGTGACAGAGACAATCAGGGAGGAATAGGAACAGGAACAGGAAAGAAATATTGGATGTAAATGCACTGACAAGCAAGAGGGCCCCAGTTGGGGAAAGGAAAGCACTGGGTTTGTGGTGTCCCTGCCTCCCCAATCTGGGCCTTTCTTTTCCCATAGGAGATCAGAACAGGTTGAATGTATATTCTGAAACTTCTTTTTTTCCACTTTATAAGAAAGAAATTTGTAAATCGGAGGCGATGCTGGTCCACCACAATTTTTGCATCACAAAAAATGCAGGTGTCAAACCCTACAGGCCTCAGAGTTCGCCCACACAGAAAGCAGATAGGGGAGGCCAATGCAGAGGGGACTCAAGTTATTTACCTCAAGGCCTGTAAGGGAAGGAGCCTGCATAGTTCTACTTTTTTTCAAAGAGGAGTGAATGGGTGGGTTGGGTACAGGGGCAGCTGCCGCAAACGCCTTTTAGAAACTCAGTACAAGGATCTATCATCATGAAGGGCCAGCTCTGGAGAAGTCATGTGCCCCAGAATCCATTCCAGTTCAAGAGCCACATATTCAGATTACACTTATTCAGATACCCTAATTTAGTAGGTCAGAACACTCTTTAAAACTTTTAAGAGAACATCTGTTAAATTTTCAAAGCACACTGAAAAATCAGCCAATGTTACAAATCAGGGCTCAACTTAATGTTTTGTCAACTGTCTAGACTTGAGAAAGTGATGGAGAAAATGTTAAGAATGGAAATAATACATAAAGTATGTCCTGCATTTTCAGAAAGCCAGTTGTCAAACTTTACTGCCACTCTCTGTGTGTCTCCTATGCCTATTTTAATACTTTACCAGATTTCTAAACAGATGATCAAGCAGCAATCGTAGGCAAAATAAGTGGTATATCAGATGGACTACTGAATTCCCATTAGGAATATCAGAATTCAAATTCTACTATAGCTATGTGTAACTGGGAAATTCACTTTACCTGCTAAGGGCAATATGGTGTGTCAGCACAAGATAGAGCTCTGGATGTATAGTCAAAGAGACTTAGAATCAAACCCTGCTTCAAATAGTCCACTAGCTAGGTGACAGTGGGCAAGTCACTTCTTAACTTTTATAAACTTCAATTTCAATAAATACATTTTTTTAAAAATAAACTTCAATTTCCTCATCTATAAACAGAAGAGGCTGGACAGGATGACCTGCAACAGTGCTAAGTCTATAATTGTCTGATTCTTTGATAATTCTCTGATAAATGTTATCATCATCATGGTAACTAGCATTCATATAGTGCCTACTCTGTGCCAGACATTTTGCTATTTTTTGGTTTGTTCAGTTATTTTCAGTCATATATGACCCTTTGTGACTCCATTTGTGGTCTTGTTGGCAAAGATACTGGAGTGGTTTGCCATTTCCTTCTCCAGATCATTTTAGAGATGAGGGAACTTAGGCGGATAAGACGAAGTGACTTGCCTATGTCACACTACTAATAAGTGTCTGAGTCTGGATTTGAACTCACAAAGATGAATTCTCCCTGACTCTAGATCCAGCATTTCATCCACTGCACCACTTAGTTATGCCTTTTTTATTTTTATTTTCAAAATATAGCATAGTTTTCAATATTGACCATTGCAAAATCTTGTGTTTCAAATTTTTTCTCCCTCCCTTCCCCACTTTAGACAAGTAATTGAATATATGTTAAACATGCAATTCTATACATATTTCTACAATTATCATGCTGCACATGAAAAATCAGATCAAAAAGGAGAAAAAATGAGAAATACAAAAATCAAGCAAACAAAAACAAAAAAAAGTGAAATATTATGTTGTGATCCACACTCAGTCCCCACAGTTCTCTCTGGGCGCAGAAGGCTCTCTCCATTACAAATCCATTAGAATTGGCCTGAATCATCCCATTGCCAAAAAGGGCCACATCCATCAGAATTTATTATCACATAATCTTCTTGTTGCTATGTACAATGTTCTCTTGGTTCTAATCACTTCACTATTTTCTCATCTGGATCTTCACAACAATCCTTTGAGAAAGGTGGCATTATTATTTCCATTTTACAGTTGAGAAACTGAGGCAGGAACTGGTTAAGTGACTTACCAGTAAAGTGCCTGAGATCAGATTTGAACTCAGGTCTTTTGAGTCCCAGTATGTGGCTCTCTCCACTGTACCACTAAATGCCAAGGAATAAAGCAGACAATAAGGCAATTTATAGCACCTTTCTGGACCTCAATTTTATTAGGAGTAGAATGGAGGATGTCCAGAGTCCAAACAAAAGAGGAATTCCCTACATATGGGGATGTCCTCCAGACATACCTTTTAGTGACGGGCATTGTTCTGCCTGCATCAAAGCTGCAACAGCATTGATTCTCAGATATGCCCAAGGGCTCAGTTTAACTATTCACACAGAAAGAGCCAAGACCTTTGCAGTTCAGGGACAGCCTTGAAAGGTTGCCCAGCGTCCAGATGATACATGGCAGAGGAATGAACCAAGCTGTAAGGATTTTGGAGGCTTCCTCAGTACTTTCAGCAACTCCCAAGCTTCTTGAAACAAAGTCCATTCTTCATAGTATTATTTTTCTTTGCTTGACTGATTTCTTGGTTCATTTTAATTTGGCCACAGATTGTGGAATGCCCAGTGTGTCAGAGAAATTAAATGGCCAAGTCACCCAGAAAGTGATAGAGGTATGTACAATGGGCCAAAATAAACTGGCTAACCAGTGACAATGAACCATGGGCAAAGAGTGACATAGAAGATGTCATCAAAGATCTATGTGACCATAAAAGGAAGTGGGTACTTTGATACCATGGAAAATTCACTAGTCCAGAGAGAGATTAAAATCTCACCTTTGGCATTTAATCTTACTGCTTTATCTAGTCTTGACAACCCTGGGCTGGAGATAGTTTCCTTCAACTTTAAAATGAAGGGGGTTGGCCTAGAAGGTTCATTGTTGTTGTTCAGTTGTGTCTTACTCTTTCTGACCCCATTTGGGGTTTTTTTTTTTTGGCAGAGACAGTAGAGTGGTTTCCCATTTCTTTCTCTAGCTCATTTTACAGATGAGAAAACTGGGACAAACAGGGTTAAGTGATCACACATCTAAGTATCTGAGGCCAGATTTGAACTCATGAAGATAAGACTTCTGGATTCCAAACCCAGGGCTCTAGCTATGGCATTACCTAGCGGTCCCTAGGCAGCCTAGATCTTTCTTAGTCCTGTAATAGGATGAAAGATACACACCCCTCTGCTCCACTGGGATCCCTGTGATGGCAAGTCTCCAGGTCCTCAGCCTGGTGGGGAGGGGAGAAAGAGGGAAACTCTCACAAATACCCTGTCCACAAGAACTGTATAGACATGGTTGAGCTGTCATCTGCATCTCTGGGAAAAGGCCCTATATGCTTGAGATCGCAGGTCCACAGGGTTTGAGGGAGGTTGTTGTGGTTGGTTTTTAATGGTAAACTTTTATTTTGGCCACTAAAATTGGGATGATCCTTGCAAGAATTACAATGAGCTAAAATCGGAGGGAAAAAGTAGGCAAATTAAAGTAACATTTTCTTATAATTTGACTAGTATGAGTTGATATAAAATTTACTTAATAATAGTTATGAAACAAAATACTCATTTACTATGTTTGATCAAATTGCTGGGATGGCTAACTACCAGACACAGTTATAGTATACAACTAAGGAGTTCAAATCGTCATTGCTTCTCACCTGAACTTTTCTTATATGTAGATATAGATATATAGTATTTTATTTTTCCAAATCCATGCAAAAGATAGTTTTCAACATTCACCTTTGTAAAACCTTGTATTTCACATTTTTCTCCCTCTCCTTCCCTTTCCCCCTTCCCCAAGATAGCAAGCAATCCAATATAAGTTAAACATGTGCAAATCTTTTAAACATATCCCCATATTTGTTATACTGCTAAAAAAAATCAGATCAAAAGAGAAAAAACACAAAGGGAAAAAATAAGCAAACAAACAACACTACCACCAAAAAAGATGAAGATACTATGGTTTGATCCACATTCAGTCTCCATAATTTTCTCTTTGGGTGTGGATGGCATTTCCACCATAAATCCATTGGAAGTACCTTGACTCACCTCATTGCTGAAAAGAACCAAGTCCATCACAGTTAATCATCACATCATCTTGTTGTTGTGTACAATGTTCTCTTTGTTCTGCTCACTTCACTCAGCATCAGTTCATGTAAGTCTTTCTAAACTTTTCTGAAATCAGTCTGCTCATCATTTCTTATAAAACAATTATTATTCGATATAGACATGGTTGAGCTGTCACCTGCATCTTTGGGAAAATTATATTCATGTCATAAGTTATTCAGTCATTCCTCAATTTTCAGTCAATTTTCAGTTCCTCGCCACTACAAAAAAGGCTGCTGCAAACATTTTTGCACATGTGGGTGCCTTTCCTTCCTTTATGATCTCTTTGAGATACAGGTCCAGTAAAGATACTGCTGGATCAAAGGGTGTGCACAGTTTGATAGCATTTTGGGCATAGTTCCAAAGTGCGATTCCATCATGTATCCTTGAGTCTGGTGTCTCCCACAACTCCCCATTTTCAGCTTTCTTTTGAGTGTTGTCTTCCCCCTTAGAAAGTGAACTCCTTGAAGACATGCATTATCTTTCTTTTTGTATTTGTTTCTACAGAGTTTAACATCGTACCTAACACATAATAGATGCTGAATACATGTTTATTGACTGACAATACATTCAAAATTTTACTTTCCTGATTGTGGGAATAATATAGAGATGGAGTTTACTGAGTACATTTTAAGAAAGACATAACAACCAGAATGCTGTCCAGAAGACCACAATCACAATGGTGACTGAAGTGGAGAATATATTACATTCAAGGATCAGATGAAGGGAATGGGGATGATTGACTTGGAGAGAAGTGATGATTTCGACGAAAGAATAAAATGAAACTTATAAAACACAAGGAAATATATTTAGGGAAATCCCAGTCTCATAAACAGAGCTTGAAAAGGATAAAGCAAGAATTGTGTAGACTTCAAAGGACCAGAAAAAAGTCTGGGGATTGTAGTAGATTCCACAGTGAAGACCATGAGAATATATCTCATTTATTTAGGAAAGACAGTAGGGTGTCCCAAAAATCTTAATGCAGTTGTAAACTGTTAAAGCATGTAGCTTAAAACCTGTGTTTCACCAGAAGTCACTTGGCCTTTTGAAGCATCTGATTCCTGTTTATATCTTGTTTATACATAATTGTTTGCATAACATCTCCTCCATTAGATTGTGAGCTCCTCAAAATCAAGGGCAGACTTTTATCTTTCTCTGTCTCACCAGTAACTGGGGAGTTCCTGGCACACAGCAGTAACTGTTCTCAAGTATCATCTTCCTTACTAGCTGTTTGCACCCCAAATCTTCTCTGTCTTTTGAAGGACTTGTCTTTGATTGATTATATTGATAAAAAACGCTGGCTATGGCCCTAAAGTCTTTTGCTTGCTGTCCAAAATTTCATGTTGTCATTCAGTCATTTCAGTCAGGTCCAACTCTTTGTGACCTCATTTGGGATTTTCTTGGCGCAGATAATGGAATAGTTTTCCTTTTCCTTCTCCAGTTCATTTTACAAATGATAAACTGAGGCATGCAGGATTAAGTGACTTTCCCAAGGTCACATAGCTAGTATCTAAGTTCAGATTGGAACTCAGGTCTTCCTGACTCTAAATCTGATGTAATAACTACTGTAACTTGTAGCTGCCTCCCCTCCCCAAGACCTCATAATCCTCAGTAATTCTTTCTAGATTTCTTCTGGCCCATTTGAATCAAGAGATTTGTAATGAACGTCCTTTTTTGTTTCTTCCATTTTTTGGCTCTTACTGAGACCTGGATCCAGAAGTGTGTTAAAGAATGTTAATGCCCCCAGCCTTTTACAAACATAAAAGCATACTTTCAAGTTTAACTATGTTATTCCTATTTTTTTTTCACTTTCTTATTTTTTAAGCAAGCAACAAAAGAATAAATAGAACTCTGATTTGTGTTTGCCATTCCTAAGGCATACTGACTCTCAGGGCCATAAGAGTTGGCTCCGGCAGATTGACTCTGATTGACTCTCCCCTGATGACACAACCTCCCTGATCCCATTTTCCAGCACTGATTTCACTCCCACTCAGACTTCCTGATCCATTGATCCTGGTTAAGGGTCAGGATACTCCTTGCTTCCTATTGCTACTCTCAGACTCTCACTTTACTGGAATTTCTCAGTATTCGAACCTTGAAATTTCATCACTTGCTTTGTTTGCTGGATTCTTGGAGACGATAGTCTCATTCAGCCCTGAGACCAAACTATGGATCCATTTGCTCCCAGTAAACTTCTCCCTTTTAAAAAAATGATTAAATACTCTCTAATCTCTATCTTGCCTCAGTTTCTCCAGCACTACACCCTTGATCTTTCCACCAATCTCCTACAAGTATTCCACTTCTATGTCCAAAAGCTCTAGAATGTCTTTTTCTATCTTTCATCTCTTATCATTCCATCCTATGCCTTATGACCCAGTTCTAGTTTTTGTTCTTACAGTGCATCCCTCCATATATTTACAGGCTATCATACCTGTTCAGGCTTTATGATGCTCCTTTTCCGATTTCAGCTTTTTAAAGAGCCAGCTTTTTAAAGCTGTTTTCTACTTCCAAACCTTTCACTTCCTTGTGCTACCAATCACACCTTGGTAAACCCCAACTCTAGATTATTTCCCCCACTTATCTCCAGTGAGACTCACAAAGGCAGAATAACTCAAAAAACCCATGTTAGCTGAATTCACAATGAATAAATGAATGAATGAATTAAAAAGTATTAAGTTATCATCAAGTGCTAAAGACTGTGCTAAGAACAATATAATGTGATCCGATTTATGTTACTTAATCTAAACCCAGCCTGTAATAGGCAAGCTACTAATCAATTTTCTATTCTACTCACTGGGGGGGGGGTGAACTCTGAAAATGTGTCCCCTTTAATCTGTAGAATAATCACTCTGAAACTGTGTCCCCTTTCATCTGTAAAAGAAGGGAGATTCAAGCTCTCAGACTCCAGAGAGTCTGAAATTCCAAAATTCCAAATTCTGGAAAAAGCCTTCAAAGTGATTTTATTCAATTGGGAGATCTTGGTCTGATCAAGCTCAAACTCCCCCCAGCCCCCAAGATTTGCTCATAAAATAGGTTTCTGTTAACACATTCTTTGCAAATCTCCTCATTAAGAGATTTGTCCACTAAGAGAGAGTTTCTTAGTGAAAAATAAAACTTCCCTTTTTTGCCACTTTTTTTGCCTGGTTCATGAATTCTTTCATGTTGAACCTGTGCCTCTGACCAAAGAGGGGATTCTCACATCAGTTTTCTACCTCTAGAACTGCATCACCACCACAGCTGTGGTTCCAAATCTTTTCTTCTCTCTTCAAGCCTCCCACACTTCCCGTTATGTTCACTTTTTCATCTAAGGACTTTGCTTCATTCTTAGCCAAGACAATTAACACAGTTCCCCAAGAGCTTTCTCCCCCAGGTACCTTTTGGATAGCTTAGTGAATAGAGCATTGAATTGAGAATCTAGGAGGCCTGGGTTTAAATCTAGACTCTGACACTTTACTTGTTATATGATTCTGGGGTAATCATTTAATTTCCATTTTTAAAAACTGAAAAATGGGGACAACAATAGCATCTATCTCCCAGGGCTCAAAAGATATACTTGTTAAATGCTTAGCACAATATCTGGAACAGAGAAGGCACTTAGTAGACACTCCTTTCCTTTCTTTTTGTGGTAGTAAAGAATCTGAAACTAAGAGGACACCCATCAGTTAGGGAATTACTTAACAAATTATGAAACAGGATACTTGAATAGAATAATTATTGTGCCATAAAAATTATGAACAGGCTGATTTCAGGGAATTCTTGGAAGATTTCTATGAATTGAAGAGTAAAATAAAACAGAAGAACAACTTATACAATAACTGCATCATTGTAAGACTGAAGAATCCTAACTGATTCATGAACCAACTACGGTTGCAAGGAACCTTTGATAAAACATGAAACACGTTACCTCCTGTCAGATAGATGATGGTCTCAGAGTGTAAAATGGGAACATATATTTTTTGTTTGTACTCAATGCAGGAATTTGTTTCTCTTTTTGAACATAAGTCACAAGGGTCTCTCTCTATGTGTGTCTCTATCTCTGTCCCTTTATCTCGCAGTCTCTTTCTGTCTTTGTCTTTCTCTGTCTCTCTTTGTCTCTGTCTCTCTGTGTCTCCATCTCTCTCTGTCTCTGTATATACGTGCCTCTGACTCTGTCTTTGTCTTTCTACCTCTGTCTCTATTTTATATCTTTCTGTCTCTATTTTATATCTCTTTATGTCTCTGTTTCTCTCTCTGTCTCTGTCTTCCATTGTCTCTGTCTCTCTAAGTATGCCTCTGTCTCGGTGTATTTCTGTCTCTGTCTCTGTATTTGTCTCTATCTCTTCCCCTCTGTTTCTCTCTGTGTGTTTGTCTCTCTCTGTCTCTGTCTCTTTCTCTCTGTGTCTATGTCTTTCTCTGTCACTGTCTTTGTCTCTGTATCTCTGTCTATCTCTCTTTCTCTCTGTATGTATCTCTGTCTCTGTCTCTCTCTAGCTCTGTCTATCTGTGTGTGTTTCTGTTTCTGTAGTTCTATGTGTGTCTCTGTCTTTGTCTGTCTGTGTCTCTGTCTCTCTTTGTCTCTGTGTCTGTATCTTTGTTTCTCTGTCTTTGTCTCTTTGTCTCTCTGTTTCTGTTTCTCTGACTTTGTCTCTCTGTCTCTGTCTCTCTGTCTCTGTCTCTGTCTCTTTCTGTGTCTCTAGCTCTCTATTTCTGTCTCTGTCTCTCTGTGTCTCTCTGTGTCTCTCTCTGTCTCTCTGTCTCTCTGTCTCTCTCTCTCTCTTTCTCTCTGTCTCTCTCTCTCTCTTTCTCTCTGTCTCTCTCTCTGTCTCTTTCTCTCTCTGTCTCTCTCTTTCTTCTCTGTCTCTCTCTTTCTTCTCTCTCTCTCTCTCTCTCTCTCTCTCTCTCTCTCTCTCTCTCTCTCTCTCTCTCTCTCTCTCTCTCTCTCTCTCTCCCCTTTACCCTTCCCTCCCTCCAAAAAGAAGAATATTCTTTATTTTCTCTGTGCAGGTACCACTTTTTCCATAAACTTTTTTAAAAAAATCTCCTTGATCTCCTTTTCAACTCTTATACTCTCCCACCAAAATTTACCCTGTACCTATTTTATATACAATTAAGAAAATGATTATAATTTGAGCATGCAACTAAAAAAGAGAGAATAAATTTTAAAACCCCAATTAAGTACCAAATGAGAAATTCTGAAAATCAAAAGAGAAATTCAAGTTGAAAGTAAGAAAACTATTGAATTAATAAATAAAACCAAGAATTTTGGTTTTATGAAAAAAAAAAACAGCAAAACATATTAAACCATTGGTTAATTTGATTAGAAAAAGGAAACCAAATTACTAATATCAAAAATGAAAAGGGTGAATTTACCACCAATGAAAAGGAAAGTAAAACAATAACTAGGAACTATTTTGTCCAATTGTATGCCAATAAATCTGATAATCTAAGTAAAATGGATGAATAATTTTAAAAATATAGATTACCCAGATTAATAGATGAAAAAATTTTTAAAAATTTGAACAAGTCATTAATGAACTCCCTACGAAAAAATCTCCAGTACCAGATGGATTTACAAGTTAATTCTACCAAACATTTAAAGAACAATTAATTCTAATACTATACAGACTATTTGGAAGGGGCAGCTAGGTGGTGCAGTGGACAGAGAACCAGCCCTGAAGTTAGAAGGACCTGAGTTCAAATCTAATCTCAGACACTTAACACTTCCTGGCTATGTGATCCTGGGTAAGTCCAATTGCTTTTAGCAAAAAAAAAAAAAAATTCAGGATATAAGCCTGCATAAATCATCAGCATTTCTTTATATTACCAAAAAAGTCCAACATACAAGAGTTAGAAAGATAAATCCCATTTAAAATAACTGTAGACAATATCAGGAACTATATGAACAAAATTACAAAATGCTTTTCACGCAAATAAAGTTAGATCAAAACAACTGGAAGAAAATCAAGGTGACAATTATACCTAAATTAATCTACTTATTCAGTGTCATACTAATCAAACTGCCAAGAAATTATAAAGCTAAAAAACAGCAAAATTCATCTGGAAGAACAAAAAGTCAATAATCTCAAGGAAATTAATGAAAAAATGCAAAGGAAGATGTGTACCATACATAAAACCATATTACATAGTAGCAGTCATCAAAACCATTTGATACTGGCTGAGAAATAAGAGTACTAGATCAGTGGAATAGATTAGGTTCATAAGACACAATAATCACTGACTATAGTAATCTAGCATTTGATAAACCCAAAGATCCCAGCTTCCTGGATAAGACCTTTTTGACAAAAATTGCTAGGAAAATTGGAAAATAATATGGTAGAAACTAGGCATTGACCAACATCTAATACCCTGTGCCAAGATAAAGTCAAATCTTGATTTAGACATAAAAGGTGATACTTTAAGCAAATTAGAAGAGCAAGGAATAGTATGCCTCTCGGATCTGGGAGGGATTTATGGCCAAAAAAGAACTAGACAACATTATGGAATGCAAAAAGGATAATTTTTATTTTTATTATATTAAATTTAAAAGTTTTTTATAAACAAAACAAATGCAGCCAAGAATAGAAAGGAAAGCAGAAAGGATGGGGGGAGGGAATTTTGCATCCATTATTTTTCTGATAAAGGCCTCATTTCTAAAATATGTACAGAATTGACTCAAATTTATAAAAATACAAGCCATTTCCCAATTGATAAATGGTCAAAGGATATGAACAGACAATTTTTAGACAAAGAAATTAAAGCCATTTCTAAGTCATATGAAAAAATGCTCTGAATCACTATTGATTAAAAGAAATGCAAATTAAAACAACTCTGAAGTGCCACTTAACATCTGTCAAATTGACTAAGATGACAGAAAAAGATAATAATAAATGGAGATGTAAATAAAATAAAAATAAAAAGGAGATGTAGGAAAACTGGGATACACTAATACATTGTTGGTGGAGTTGTGAACTGATCCAACCAATCTGGAGATCAGTTTGAAAAGATGCTCAAAGGGCTATAAAATTGTGCATACCCTTTGATCCAGCAGTGTCACGCCTGAGTCTGTATCCCAAAGAGATCATAAAAGAGGGAAAAGAATCTACATGTACAAAAAAAGTTTGTAGTACTCCTTTTTGTAGTTGTAAAGAATTGGAAATTAAGTGGATATCCCTCATTTGGGGAAAGGCTAAATAAGTGATGGTATATGAATGTAATGAAATATTATTGTTCTATAAGAAATGATGAACAGACTGATTTCAGAAAAACCTAGAAATAATTATATGAATTGATGCTAAGTAAAGTGAGTAGAACTAAGAGATCATTGTATACAGTTAACATAAGAAGATTATGTGATGATCAATTGTAATGGACTTGGATCCTTTGAATAAAGAGGTGATCTAAGACAATTTCAATAGACTTGTGATGGAAAGAACCATCTACATCCAAAGAGAGAACTATGGAGAATGAATATGGATGAAAGCATAGTATTTTCAGCCTTTTGTGTTTGCTTAGTCTTTTTCTTTCTCATGTTTTACTTCTCCCTTTCGATGCGATTTTTCTTGTTCAGCATGACTAATATGGAAATATGTTTAGAATCGCACATGTTTAATCTATATATTGGATTGCTTGATATCTAGGGGAGGGGGGAGGGAGAAAAGGAGGGGGAAAAATTTGGAATACAAGGTTTTTTAAAGGTAAATGTTGAAAACTATCTTTGTCCCTTTTTTATGGGAAAGGAACTGGAACCTGAGTAGATGCCCATCATTTGGAGAATGGCTAAATAAATTATGATATATTAATTTATGGAATATTATTATTCCATATGGAATATTATTATAAGAAATGATCAGCAGGATGATTTCAGAAAGGTCTGGAAAGACTTAATATGAATGGATGCTAAGTGAAGCAAGTAGAACCAAGAGAACATTGTACATAGCAACAGTTAGATTATAAAATCATCAATTCTGACAGACATGGTTCTTTTTAACAATGAGTTGATTCAGGATAGTTCCAATGGTCTTGATGAAGAGAAAAATCTGCACTTAGAGAGAGGACTGTGGGGACTGAGTGTGAATCACAACATAGTATTTTCACTCTTTTTGTTGTTTGTTTGCTTTTTGTTTCCTTTCTCATTTTCTTTCTTTTTAATTTTATTTTGGGCAGCATGATAATTATAGAAATATATGTAGAAGAATTATATACGTTTAATATATATTGGATTAACTACTGTCTAGGGGATCAGGGGAAGGGAGGGAACAATTTTGGAACACAAGGTTTTGCAAGGGTGAATGTTGAAAATTATCTATGTATATGTTTTGAAAATAAAAAGCTTTACTAAAAATAATTATAACAAAAATAAAGCTATTTTGCATATATTTGGAAAAATATAAAGCTATTATTAAAATGTATAGAATCATAGCAACAATATTTAATTTTTTTCAGTGTAAATAGCTTGGGACAAAGTAGGCACTTAAAAAATGCTTGTTGATTGCTACCTGGATGGTTAAATGGATGGATTAGCTTTCTGTGTTCAGCATGGTTGGTCCTCAGATAGCAGATCCATGAATTATGTCTATGTCTGTGAGCCAAGCCCTCTCAGCCTAGTGGAACCTTTCAAAGTTTTATCTTTTGCTATCTTGGACTTGGAGGTTCATCCCCACATATCTCATAGTGACTTATTAGATTTGGGTCTTTTAAAGCTTGCCAATATACAGAATGTTTTGTGGAAAACTTGAAAATGTTTACAAATGTATTTCAGCTGCATTCTAATATGATGAAATCACATAAGATAATAAAAGACTTCAGGAAGTGTAGAATATTCTGTGTAAACTAGCTATTATTATTATTACTACAAGCATGAACACAGAAAAGATTTTGAAAAATGTTCATTCAATAACTAAAGCTCCAAAAAATTTACCAGAACTGAATTTAATGTAATGATCTCCCTCCCAATCACATCATCTTCCCCTGATTTGATAAAGCCATACTTCTCTGGTGTGATTATGCCTTCTGTTAATCTAGGACACAACACTTCCCCATCTTTATCCTATAAATCTTCAAAAAAGGAATTATGGAAAAACTATAAATACTGATGCATCTCCCCTAAACACTAGAATTACACTTCTGTGTAGCCAGACTTAGTCCAATTTTTTCTTTCCCAGTTCAGTTAAAACATGAGATTGAATCCAAAGTCTCAGATTTAACAGATGGCTTACAAGTCCTGAAATTCCAGTCTCTAAAGAAGAAAAACTGAGTTTCAATCAAGAGCCACGTGGGTGGCCAGGCTATAGCAGATTATAAAGGAAGGGAATCAGTTGCTCTATGATCCTCACTTTCCTCATCTGGAAAATGCAAATAACAACAGTATTTATAGCATGTGCAGAATGGTATCAGAGAGTTGTAAGAAAACATAGATCATCAATATAGGATGGTTAGAATGGGTAAAATCTGAGTTCAAATCTTACCTCTGATACTATCTGACTATATAATCCTGGGCTGTCTGCCTCAGTTTCCTCATCTGCAAAATTGGGATAATAATAACCACTTACTTCCCAGAGTTATCATGGGGATAAAATGAGTTAATGTCATAAAGCACTTTGCATGCTATAAAGTGTTATATAAATATTATTGTAACAATACAAATGAATAACTGATGGGCAATTCATATACCCCATTACTACCTATTCAGAATTTTTAAAAAGAGCAACATATTGAATGGGCCCATTAAAGGGGGTGCACAGATGAACATAGGGAAGAGTATTTCATAGTATGGGCAAGTCAAGATGGAGTGGAACCTGCACTATTGGAGGGAACATAAACACAGATGAGATCCTAGATCCATCAAAATACTCAAGGATAGATAAGTTCATTTCACAAGAAAAATATCAGTTATGGAGTAAGCCAATCATATATCTGAGCCCTATTGATCCTCTCGTCATTGAATAAACACTTCATTAACATTTATTAAGCAGCTCCTATGTGCTGGTCATTGTGCCAGGTAGGTGATAGGGAAGCAAACACATAAATAGTCCCTGCTCTCAAGGGGTTCTCTCAACTCTCTCTGCAGGGTTGGAAGAAAGGTCAACATAAACATATCTAAGGAGAGAAATCAGGAGGGAGGAGGAGGAGAAGGAAGAGAGAAAGAGATAAAAAGGGAGAGAGACAGAGACAGACAGAGAGAGAAGTAGAGAGAGGGAGAAAGAGAAGGGGAAGAATAGGGAGATGGAAAAGGAAAGGGAGGGAAGGAAAAAGAGAAGGAACGAGGGAGGGAAGAAGAAGAAGAGAGAAAGGAAGAAGAAAGAAGATAAAGGAGAGAAGGAAAAAGGAGAGGAGAAAGAAAGAAAAGAGAGATAGACAAAGAGGAGAGAGAAAGAAATAAAAAAAAAAGACGAGAAGAGCGGAGAAATCAAGAAGAGAAAGAGAAAGAAGAGAGAGAAAAAGAAAAGAGTAAAGAAAGAGAAAGAGTATAAACAGAAATACAAAGTATTTGTGAATAGAATGAAATTACTGACAACTATAGGGATCAGGAAAATTGTTTTTTGAATGGAGCCTTGAGTAGATGTAAGGATGCTAAGAGAAAGAGGAGAGAAGAGAGAATATTCCAGACATGACAGCCTGTTTAAGATTTAGAGGGAAAAGATGGAATTCCATACCTGGGAAACAAACAATCTAGGACAATTTATCTGAAACAGAGAACATAGGAGGGGGATAGTGGGGAAAAAATCTGAAAAGTTGGAAATCTCCAATAGGTAATTGGTAATAGGCAGAGAGGTGAAGGTTTAAGGGAAATGGATCAAAAATGGTAAAGCTGAAGTGCAAAACCATTATCGATACTGGGGGGGGGGGAATTCTAATTGCACATCATGTTGAAATGGGACATTTGTCATCTTTATAGGTAAAAATTTTAAGCCATGCATGTAGCTTTAGTGGATAGAATGTTGATCTTAGAGCCAAGAAGATCTGGGTTCAAGTCTCACCTCTGCTCACATTATGTGAGCCTAGGAAAGTCTTTAAACCTCTTAGTATTCTAGGCAACTTTCTAAGACTAGGGTTCTTTTTTTTAAGCAATTGGGGTTAAATAACTTGCCCAGAGACACACAGTTGGATGTGTCTGAGGTCAAATTTGAACTCAGTTCCTACTGACTCCAGGGCTACTGCTCTATCTGCTGTGTCACCCCACCTGCCCCTAGACTAGACTTTTTTTTTTATATCCAAGACACTTTGGGCAATCCAGTAAAGTCTATAGTACGCTTCTCAAAAAATTTAAGTGCATGAAATACAATATATAAGATCACAAAGGAAATCAATTATGTTTAAATATAGTTACCAAACTTCTAAAAAACAAAAACAAAGTTCTTAACCGCAGGGTTAAGAGCCCCTGCTCTAAGAATAGGAATTGAAGAGGTATTGCTTACCTACATCGATAGAGGGAGTTTTCTCACCTGGGAGTTCCCCATACTCATAAAATCACACTATCTCCTTCTTGTCTGCACATCTTTTTGACAAAGAGAGCTTTTCTATTCTTTTTAACCCCAAAATATCTAGGGTGATATCAATACTTCCTCAGTATATGGCACAAAAGGGAGGACAACAAGGGATGATGAGAGCAGAACTGGATTTGGAGGCAGAGAAATGGATTGTAAGCCATCTCTGCTCCTTATGGTCTCTGATTTGGCCAACTCATTCTAGAAGGCCTAGGTGGACCATTCTAGATTAAGGATGCTATGGTCCCTGGACCTCAGTTTCCTCATCTGTAAAATTAGGAAGGTGGAGTAGATGACCCCTGAGGTTTCTTTAGGATCCTATCTTTTTTTGATAATGTAATGTTTTCTATTTGTTGTTTTCATTAGAAAGTCATTTTGTCATCTTATTCTGGGTAAACCCCAAATGAAGCTTTTTGGTATCCTTTCCTGAAGGTAAGGGAAAAAATAGAAAAAAAAAATTCCTTGAAAGCAGGTCACGCAAACTTCCCTTTCAATTGGCAGAACTCTATGTACTCAATCAGTGACTAAGCTATAGGAAAAGCTTTTATTTCAGTACTATGTAAAGGAAAATGTGGGTGGGGGAACTAGGTCTACTTTGTATATGTCTTGGACTGTCAAAGGAAAAGGAAAAAGGAAGTCAGCCTTCGTCAGGTAGGGAATCTAAAGCTGTCCAGAATTCCATCTTTGGGGAAGTCCACTGCCAAGGTGATGTCAACTGTAGAGTAACCAGGTTGACTCACCATGTTCCTAAGCCGCAGACTATCTAAGTGACTGCAAAGCACACACAGTCAGCCATTGGCTAGAGCTAAGTGACAGCAAAAGAGTGTGATTTCCCCACCACATACAGACACAAAGTGGAAGTATACAAGGTCTCCCAAACAGTTTGTGTTCTTGGTCACCTCTAATTCACTCTCTAAGACTTTCCAAGCCTGACCATGTTACCTCCCTACCCCCATTTAATAAACTTCAGTGGCTGTGGCTCCCTATTACCTCCAGAATCAACTATCAAATCTTCTGTTTGACTTTTTAAACCTTTTATAACTTGGCCCTTTCCAATAGTTCCATTTTTTCTTTCACCTTATTTCCTCCTGTGTCCTCTGTGATTCAATGACAACTGGTCTCCTGGCTGTTTCTCAACTATGAGAGTCCATCTCCTGATTCCAGGCATTTTTCCTTGCTGTCCCCCATGCCTGGAACTCTCTCCCTCTGTATCTTCATCTCATGGTTTCCCTGGCTTTCTACAGATCTTAGCTAATACCCTGCATTACTAAATAAAGGCAAGAAGTCTTTACTAATCCCCTTTAATCTTAGTGCCTTTTCCTCTATTTCTAATTTACCCTGCTTACATTTTATTCGAACAAAGTGGTCTGAATTTGTCTCTCCCAATAAACCATGAATCCCTTGAGGGCAGAAAGTATTTTTGTCTTTCTTTGTATTTCCAGCACTTAGCATAGAGGTTGGCGTCTGGTTGTGTCTGACTCTTTGTGACCTCATTTGGGGTTTTATTGGCAGAGATACTGGCATGGTTTACCATTTCCTTCTTAGGTTTATTCTCCACCTTCTCAGGAGATGGAGATGAGAAGGGAAAGGTTGATTGTACTATATTAAATGAGCAGTCTCCCAACCTTTCCTCCCTGCCATCTATAGAATTAATAGGAACCCAGAGTGCTTTAAAGAAGCATTTATCATTAGGGCTTTTTAAAAAACGTAAACTTCCTCTTTTCTTCCTCTTTTCATCTGGCACAACAAATTGAATTCGTCTGTATTTTCTATTGAATGAATTTGTACCTCCATACTTTGTTGTACTTTCTCCCAACAATTGATTTTATCAATGATTTTTTATTGATGAGGCACATGGCTAATAAATGTTAAATGTCAAAGACTGGATTTAAACTTAGGTACTCCTGACTCCAGGTTCAGTGTTCTATTCACTGTGCTGTCTAGCTGCCCGTCAATGATTTTTTAATGGCTTGTATTTATAGCTTACATTTGTAGAGAAGTTTGTTTACAAAGATCTTTCCCATGAGAACTATAGTCCAGAAGGAAAAGTGACGTGCTTTCTTGTCTAGAGATTTTCTGATAAAGTATGAGGAGTGCCAAAAACTATCTTTGCATGTATTTTGAAAATAAAAAGCTATTATTAAAAAATAGAAAAAGAAAATAATGGTCATAATAGAAAATCAAGAGTATATCTGTGATTTCAATACAACTAACTCTTAGCTAAAGAAAACTTCTTCTGATACAAGTTGACATCCTCTCTACAAACCATAGTTTTACAGAGTTAGTTGCCTATAGCACTAAGAGATTAGGGGCTTGTCCAAGGTCACCCAACCATTACATATCAGCAGTAGGATTTGAACTCATGTCTTCCCTTCTCCCAGGCCAGCTCTTTATCCATTGCACCATGCAGTGCCTCTCAGCAATTACTGCAATGAAATATTTTTCTATTTCCTCATCATCCTGGAGTCCTGGGTGCCAACTTATACTTTAAAATTTTCTGCTTGCTTCTCTCTCCTTCTTTGACTTTTCTAATACTTTCATCCCCTCCATGTTCTCTTCCTACCTCCCAGACCTCTCCATCTCAGCTGACTTGCAAGCTTTTCTCTCTCTACTTCTCCTAAGTGTGTGGTACTTTCTATTTTCAATTCTCATCAGTCTCCTTTTTACATCTTCTTTTGGCCATCTCATCCATCATCCTGGCTTCCACATCATATTTATATACACAAATCTTTATCTCAAACACCAGCATCATCCTTGAACTTCATTTTCATATTTCTAACTGCCTATTGGACAATACTTCAAAGAAGGTTGTTCCAATATCTCAAACATATTATGTTCCAAACCAAACTCATGATGTTTCCTACAAAATCTACGCCTTCCTTCTAACATCCCTATTCCTGCAAATGGCATCACTATCTTTCAAGACAGCTGTTATTACTATTGTTCAGTCATTTCAATTGTGTTTCATTCTTTATGACTCCATTTAGAGTTTTCTTGGCAAAGATACTGGGGTCATTTGCAATTCCTTCTCCAGATCATTTTACAGATGACTTACCTAGAGTCACACAGCTAGTAACTGTCTGAGGCTAGATTTGAACTCAGATATTCCTGACACCTTTCCCAGGCTCTATCCATTATACCACCTAACTGATCATCCTTCAAATAACCCCCAATCCTCAGAGCTTCACTCTTTCTTTCTCATCTCCATTTCAACATGTTACTAAGTTTTGTTGTTTCTTAAATGAATCTCAGGCATGGAAGGGATTTCAGAAGTCAGAGAGTTCATTCTCTAATTGGACTGGAATCCCCTCTATTTTCACATCATTAAGAGGTTTGTAGCAATATTTAAATCTCTCTAATATCTCTATGATTTTTCCATACCTCAAATGTAGTATTTGGGTTTTTGCTATGGCTATATACTTTTTTCTAGTTCTAACCTCGAGTTAAGTAGCACAAAACTTCTACGGGCTACGACACTGATACAGGTGGGGAGGTAGGAAGTTTCATGTTATCCCTCTTTACCCCTTCTACACACACACACACACACACACACACACACACACACACACACACCATCTGTCAGGAGTGATGTGAGCAAGGAAGCAATGGTACAGAGTGGGGCCCTGGAGATTCACTTTACCAAGTATATTGATCTAGAACTCAGCTGAGGGGGCCTTTGGAGTAAGAAGAAGAAGATAAAAATAACTTTTAGAACTTTGTGGGGAGTTCCTGAGACCCCAGGGAACTTCCTGGATGACTTATTATAAAAACCATTTCTGAAATTATTTTTTCAACTGATGAGGTAATTGCTTTTACTTGGGGATATTTGAATATGTTGTTGTCAGATGAGTTATTCTTTGAATCCTCAAGCTCTGAGCAATTCGTTGTACCAGATGAGGAATGGGGGATGGGAACAAACTTTAATTCATCCTGCACATGACAGCCAATCAGATGTTAGGATCATGGGATTGCAAATTTAGAGCTAAAGATAATCTAGTCCAGTTTCCTCATTTAATAAATGAAGAAACTGAGACCCAGAGAGCCTCTCATACTTAGCTAAATGACTCAGTATAGAGTGTTGGACATGGAGTCAAACAGACTTGGGCACCAAATTCCACATTAGACAGTTCTAGGATGTGTAATCTTCAGGAATTTACTTAACTGCCCTCAGTCTCAGTCTATTTATGCGTAGTGGGATAAAAACAGCAATTACATCACAGGATTAGCAGACTCAAATGTGATAACATATATTAAAGCACTTTGCAAACCTTAAAATGCTACATAAACATCAGTTACTACTACTGCTACAATTACTATTACTACTACAATTACTTCACCACTACTATTTATTGGAATACATGGGAGCAACCTGACGGTGGCTGCTGCAGATCCAACCCAGAATGAATCTCCTCTTGTGAGAGGGTGGTATAAGGAGACTGAGAGGCCGTTGCTGTTCTCTGACTGAGAGGCTGTTGCATTGTCAGACTTTTCTCTTCCCTCTGCCTCCAACTTATCTCATTCCCAGTCCGCAACACCTGTGTCAGCACAGGCTGCCTTGTAACTCCTTCAGATGTTATGATCTACATCTCTCAGAGAACTGATCTGTCCCTTAACAACTATTACCACTATCATCACTTGCTTAAGTCTTCCAGGTAGTAAATAGGTAGGAAGAGAACATGGAGGGAATGAAAGTATTAGAAAAGTCAAAGAAGGAGAGAGAAGCAAGCAGAAAATTTTAAAGTATAAGTTGGCACCCAGGACTCCAGGATGATGAGGAAATAGAAAAATATTTCATTGCAGTAATTGCTGAGAGGCACTGCATGGTGCAATGGATAAAGAGCTGGCCTGGGAGAAGGGAAGACATGAGTTCAAATCCTACTGCTGACATGTAATGGTTGGATGATCTTGGAAAAGCCCCTAATCTCTTAGGGCTATGGGCAACTAACTCTGTAAAACTATGGTTTGTAGAGAGGATGCCAACTTGTATCAGAAGAAATTTTCTTTAGCTAAGAGTTAGTTGTATTGAAATCACAGGTATACTCTTGATTTTCTATTATGACCATTAAATAGAAGTTCTTAAATCAGGATTCTCTTACTTTAAATTCATCAGCCTTTTCCCTTGTAACACACATAAGGAGTTTCTTCTTAAAGTTAAACACCCCCAAGTCTTTTCTGTTCTTCACAGAGCATGTTGTTGAAGTTGATCACCTTCCTCCAGACCATGAATACATTCACTAAAACAGAGCCTGTTATTCCAAAAGAGTTATGGCCAGAACAGAGGACAGTGAGATTTCCCCTAACATTTCAATTCCCTTCTCTGGCTAATATATTGCATGGCTGACTCATAATGAGTTATCAACCTATTCAAGTCCCCCCCCAGACCCTTTTTACAGATAAACTCCCACCTAATTCATATTTCCTTTGTCTTTGCAAATATTCTTCACACTTTGATAGGGAAGGGGTAGAGATTAGGGGAGAACTCCCTTTCCCAAAGCAATTCAATAGTTTCTTCCATTAATAATCTTAGAGACTTGTCTGGGACACTAAGAGATTAAGTGACTTGCTTAGAATCACACAGCCAATTAGAAACAAGACTTGAATCCAGGTACTTGAGGCTCTTTATTCCCCACACACACAAGAATATTTCACATTGAACATTTTACTCCACTAAATTTAAATTTTTTTAATTTATTAAATTTAGTCTGATGTTCTGATTTATTGATTAAAAGAATATTACACATCTATTGGATTATTTGACATGTAGAGGAGGGAGTAGGGAGAAGGGAGGGAAAAATTAGGACACAAGATTTTGCAAGGGTAAATGTTGGGAAATTATCCATGTTTTGAAAATAAAAAGCTATAATAAAAAAAATTAAAAATTTAAAACAATGTTACATATCACAGAGCCAATGACAGATCCCTGAATCATTCAAGAGTTTTCCTTTGAAGCTGACATTAAATCATGAAGTCATCATCAACCAGCTCTATCTAGCTGGTCCCAGCCAAACTTCATATCTCCTCCTCGACCATTTACTCTGCCTGCAGCTATATATATCAATGGACTCTGCCATCTGCCATGTTGCCACATAAATATTTCCCCCATCTCTTTCCAGCAGGAGCCATAATCAAATCAATATTACAACTGCTCCAGGAAAATGATCATCAATCTTCCCCCCACCAAGGCTTCAATCTCTATCCCTGTGACTGCCCAAATCAAAATAATCCTCCCTGGTATATGAATGTTATGGAATATTATTTTTCTGTAAGAAATGACCAACAGGATGATTTCAGAAAGGCCTGTAGAGACTTACATGAACTGATGCTGAGTGAAATGAGCAGAACCAGGAGATCAACATACACAGCAACAACAAGATTATACAATGATCAATTCTCCTGGATATGTCTCTCCAACAATGAGATGATTCAAACTAGTTCACCGTGCTTGGTGATGAAGAGAGCGATCTACACCCAGAGAAGGGATTGTGGGAACTGAGTGTGGACCACAACATAGCATTCTCATTCTCTGTTGTTGTTTGCTTGCGTTTTGTTTTCTTCCGCAGTTTTTTTTTTCTTCCTTCTTGATCTGATTTTTTTTGTGTAGCAAGATAACTACATAAATATGTATACATATATTGGATTTAACATATATTTTAACATATTTAATGCACTGGACTACCTGCCATCTAGGGGAGGGGGGTGGAGGGAAGGAAAGGAAAATTTGGAACAGAAGGTTTTGCAAGGGTCAATATTGAAAAATTACTCATGCATATGTTTTGTAAATAAAAAGCTTTAATTTTAAAAAAAGGAAAAAAAATAATCCTCCATAGATTCTACCACTCTCTGTGTATTGTTTCTTCCTGTTAGCTTGGAACCTTTTTGAGAAAAGGAATATGAGAATTGGCCAATTATTAGGCTGGTTAGACACTAGTTGACAGGAGTGATTCACATGTTTGACTAATTGATCCACCTGTATAACAACAAATTCCTATGTGTTCAACATAAGTTGAATCAGCTACATTTAAGCAAGGAATGCAAGGCTTTATAATCAGTTTAACAAAATTCATCTAATCCATGTATACAAGGACACCCTTATGGTCCATAGCAGGGATGGGAGGAATATCGCGGTCCAGACTACCCACTGTATATTATCCCAAAGGTTCCCCATTCAGTCCCTGTGAATCTGCTTAGAAAAATATTTAGACAAAAATAGTCAATATAATAACATTGTATGTGACATTTTGCCCCCAAATTCTACCTATCTTTTTCCTTAAAGGGGACTGATAGTGGTTATTATACTGCTCAGGGTCCAGGTTTTTTTCATCATTTTGAGGTTTTTCTTAAATTACATTATCATAGTAATATATATATATATATATATATATATATATATTATATATATATATACATATATATACACACACACACACACACACACATACACACGCCACTTCTTCGGGGTGCTGGTATATTTTTGTACAAGATAAATGTCTTAGAGAGACAGCTAAATTGGCCAATAAGCATTTATTCAAATACCTACTATTTGCCAAGCACTATGCTAAATCCTGAAGATAAGTACAAAGAAAGTTAAAGTTGTGATCTTAAAGGCAGGGAAAACTGAATCCAAATCCTGCCAAAGCAGATTAAGTTATTTCATCACTCTCAGCTTTAGTTTCTTCATCACAACATAGGGATAAAAATGACTCCTACATTAAGCAAATATACGCTAAAAATCTCTCCTGGTCCCTCATTACCAATTGCCTCTTGGACTTCTCTAACTGGATCTTGAACACATGTATGAAACAAAACTCATCATCTTACTTTCTCATTATTATCAAGGGTACTGCCATCCTCCCAATCATCTAGGTCAGCAACACAAGTGTCATCCTTGACTCCTCAATTCAACTCCCAAACATCATATCCAACCAACTGACAAATCTTGTCAGTTTTCCTTTCACATCTCTTGCATATGTCCCCTTCTCTCTATAAACACACAAAAATCACCTTTGCCTAGACCTTCATTATCTCTGCCTAGATGGTTATAATAACTTTATAAAACAGACTTTACTAATATATTTTACATAAATTTCCCCCACATACTCCCTCTCTTCTCCCAGGGAGCCATATTTATAATGAAGACTTTTAAGAAAAAAAGAATGAGAAAAAAAATTCAGCAAAAACAATCTATACATTTTAAAAAACTGACATTATTTTCAATGATTCACATCCACCGACTCCAACTTTCCAAAGGATTAGAGTGAGGTATCTTCTCTTATCTCTTCTTTATTGTTCTTTGTAACTTATCAATATTAGTTTTTAATTGTTTTGTGATTGTTTTAAGCACTAATATAAATGCTAGATATTATTATTAGAGGAATAAAATGTTCAATGAATTCCTGGTGGAGAGACAGTCATTCTTTTGTTTAAAAATTTAATAATATTTTATTTTTCCAAATACATGTCAAAAATAGTTTTCAACATTCATTTTTGCAAAATCCTATATTCCAAAATTTTCTCCCTCTCCTCTTCCCCCTCTCTTCCCCAAGACAGCAAACAGTCCAATATAGGTTAAACATGTGCAATTCTTCTAAATATATTTCCATATTCATCATACTGAGCAAAAAAAAAAATCATTTTCAAAAGGGGGAAAAAACACAAGAAGGGAAAAAAACAGGCAAACAAACAACAACAAAGTGAAAATACTATGCTTTGATCCACATTCAGTCTCCATAGTTATTTCTCTGGATGCAGATGCACTTTCCATCACAAGTCTATTGGAATAAGGCAATCATTCTTACTAGACAGATCTGGGAAGGTTTCTTGAAAGAAAAAATTAAAGAATTTAAAGAAAAAAAATTTGTACACAAAGACAGGGAGATAAAGCTGTAGCATAAACTGCATCAAGTCTAGAGTCAGGAAGACATCTTGAGTTCAAATCTGATTTCACTCTTATTAACTGTGAGATGCTAAGCAAATCACTTAACCTTGTTTGCCTCAGTTTCCTCATTTGTAAAATGAGCTAGAGAGAAGTATTCCATGCTCTTTGCCAAGAAAACCCCAAATGGAATCATAAAGAGTCAAACATGACTAAAAACAACTGAACAACCACAATTAGAATTGAACAAGGGCAGGAAAGTGGAAGGATATTTCAGAAATAAAGAAGAACATGATTTTAAAAATTATGAAGGATAGAAAGTATAAAGGGTTAGAGAGTGGCAGTAACTACTACATACATTCATACTGCTTTTAAAGACTTACAACATGATTTCTTTATGCAAGCCCAGAAGATTGATTGTATGCGAACTATTATTCTCTGACTCTAAGCTCAGATCTATCACCTCTATGTCAAACTGTCTCTAGTATTGTGGTCTTGAGCAGAGATGACCAGGAGGGTAAAAGGATTCAGATTCATGTCATCCAAGGATTGGTCAAAGGAAGGAATTGAATGTGCTTTAGCCTGAAGAAGAGAAAACAAGGGGAGGGAGTGATTGAGGGCATTGCAAGGAGTTTGCCTTAAGACAGGTTATACTATGAACTGTTAGGGAACGTGGAGTCTCTCTTCAGTATTCAAAAATTTGTCATTTGACTTATTTGACTTGGTGAAGAAGGAAGAACTAGATGAGAGGATCATCAGTTTAAAGCCTGAGGAACTTTAAAGACAAACCCCCTCATTTAACAGAAAAAGAAACTGAGTCATAGAAAGATTAAGGGACAGATTGGTTATCTGAAAACAACTAATAAAGCAAACTAGCATGTGATAAAACTCTAATAAAAGAACATAAAGAACATAGACTTGAGTATTTTCTATCCCAAATCATTTCAATTGAATAAACATTTATTAAGCACCTACCATGTGCCAAGCACTTGTCTTAAGTATATTTTCTACAATGTGTTACCTAGACTAGAAAAGAGCACTGAATTTGTATCCTTAAGGCTTGACTGTTCCTATTGTTCCACCCTTTACCACTGGTGATAACTTGGACAATTAATTCACCAAATCTTTTGGTCTTTAGTTTCCTCATCTGTAAAATGTGGAAATTGGATTAGATGGTTTCTTCTAGATCTAAATTCTGGAATTACTGACCTACCCTAATCAGTTTGTTACAAGATTCAATTATTGGAAAGCCGTTACAAACATTATTTTGCATCTCAGAGAAATCCTTTTTTTCAATTTTTCTGGACACTGCAAGTAGTAAGTAATATTGTTACTGTTGGACTTTCTATTCTTCTCAAGCTATTTTGTATTTACCCCCATATTTTGTAAAGTCCTGTTTTGTTTTGGTTTTTTCTCTTTGCATAATCAGTGCCTGCCACATAGCAAGTACTTAATCAAAGCTTGCTAAATGACTTAAAGGGCTTTTCAAATTTGAAGCACTAGTCATATCAATGTCAGGTCGCTTATAATTATAAATGTGCAATCTATAGCTCAGTGGCTTCCATTTTTTTTGGCCATTTCAAGGCACTTTTTCCTTTTCCTTTCTCTCTTCTTTTTAACTACCTACATTTTCTTTAGTCAGCGTTCCTTACTTGCCTCCAGAACGTGCTCACTCTTCATTTCCCTTCAGAGGGAAAGATTCCCTTTAGTCCTCCCTTCATCTGTCTGTTCTTGACCCTGATCTCCACTCTGCATCCTGACCCACTATGATCTCAAGGATTCTCTGAAAAGTTATTGGAAAACAACCAGTAAAGTGTACAATGATAAAAGTGACCAAGGTGAGTGGCCTTTTGAATGCATTCTCCCCCCTTCCAAGGAAGTGAATCATCCATAAACTGTTAATGCTTTCGGCATGACCAGGAAGAGAGAAAGGCTTGGAAACTCAGGATGTGACAAAACACGGAGGGTGAATCACGATGGTGTACATCCCAGCCCTCTTTTGGCCCCTGTATAGTAGTGGGGAGATGAAGGAGACACCACCACATAATCTTCTCCCCCAGAATGACTTAGCCATGCCGTGCATTATTCATTATGCTTTGAAAACAACTGTCTTTTCTGAGTCTGGATTTCACTTAATGGTTCTGATTCTTTTGGGATCCAGTCATTCTGTGTCCTGTCACTGAACTGTCACCCAGTGAGTTTCCATTGATCATGACAACAGGGACTGAGGTCTCAGTGTCTCTGGGTGGGGGTTAGTCATGGATGGGACTGGTCACCTTTTAGGATAGGAAATGAATGAATGGATGGACATTAAACTATTACTATGTGCCAAGTGCTGGAGATATAAATAGAAAAGCATAATAATGAACCCAAATCTCTGTAACTTTGTGGTAGGTGAAAGACAGGGATATGGTGGCTGCTGCTCTCCCGGATAGTATACTTTTGAGGCCAAGAAGCAATTAGGAAGAATTATAGGTGGTAATGCAGGCAGCTAGGTGGCCCAGTGAATAGAGCACTGGTTTTAGAGCCAGGAGGACTCATCTCCCTGAGTTCAAATCCAGCCTCAGATACTTCCTAACTGTGTGATTCTGGGGAAGACTCTTAACTTCTCTGGGTCTATAAAGGGATAATCTCTGTGTCTCTTTCTAGCCCTAAGTCTATATTTCGGTGCCATTACAAATAGGTTGCTGCACCAGCCCTGAATTCAGGAGGACCAGAGTTCAAATCTGGTCTCAGACACTTAACACTTCCTAGCTGTGTGACCCTGGGCAAGTCACTTAACCCCAGCTTCAGGGGGAAAAAAAAATATAAATTAATTAATTAATTAATAGATATGGCAACCCATCCTTAAAACAAACAAATCTCATGTAGGATCTAGAACTAGAAGAGACCTTATTGATCAACTAAACTCAATCCTTCATTTACAGAAGAAACTGATCTAGATTAGAAGAAAGGATTTGCTGAAGATCATATTTGCAAAAAATAATAGAACCAGGATTCAAACCCACTTCCATTAATTTCAAAACTAGCATTTTTTTTCATTGTAGATTAGATAGTATAGTTATCAATATCCCCATTTTACAGATGAGAAAACTGAGACCCACATATTGTCCAACTATAAGGCCTAAAACCAGGATTTAAATGCATATTTACTTCCTCAAAGTTCAGTACCTTACAACTTTTTTTCTCTCCTCTCAAGGTTTATTCACGTAGATGTTCCCTCAAACATCCTACGGTTCCAGTTCTTCTGTCTCCTCAAATCCCACAGCCTTCTTCTTCATTCCAACCCCTTCACTCAAAGAGACCATCACCCTGCAACTCATCATTATTCACAAGTGTTCCATTTCCTTGATATTAAAATCTGAATTTCCTCTATTTAGCCATTCTCCCTCACTCTCATCACCACCTCGAATCCCCTACTGCATCCCTCAGTAGCTTCCCAGACCATCAGCTCTCTTGTGGCTCTACTTCTCTTCTCAATTTTAGCACTATAATTAACCATTATTAACAATAATGCACACTGAAATCAATACTGGAATACCATGTCCTCTTGCCCTATCATTGCTCATCCCCTGCCATACTCAAACCCTTCCTTACTTCCAGCTACCTCCTTTGTTCCTACTTATGTTCTGCTTAATTGAGCTGGAGAAAATCACAACTGGGCGCTTACCAGGCGTATTATAGACTTAAGTTCTCCAGCTTCAAGTGGGACCTTTTATCCCTCTCATTTCCTATCTTTTTCCTCACAAAAGCTATAATATTCTCTTCTCTCTTCAAGCTTTCTATACTTCCCCCCATTATATCCTTGCATTGGAGGACCTTACAATTTGCTGAGAAAAAAAATAACAAGGCTGGTGGATTCCCACTGCTTCCATTCTCTTCATCTACAAATCTCGATAACATTTCCCAATCTCTCCTTCTTTGTTCCAGTCTCTGGATAAGGAAGACTGGTGCTTCTTTCCAAAGTCGACTGCTTCTCCACATGGCCTTGATTCCATTCCTTCCAATCTTCTCTAGTAGATTGCCTCTATTATTATGCTCCTTCTCTAATCTTCATTTTCTCCCTATTTTCAAGTCTCCCCTAATCTGAAAAAAGTCTCCACTACAGCCTATAGCTCCTCAAGCTATCATTCTCTATTTCTCCACTCTTTTCTCAGCCTGCCCTTGCCTTCATTTCCTCTCCTTACACATATTCTTCAACCCTTTGTAATATGACCTCCCATCTCATAACTCAACTAAATCATCTCTGTCCAAAATGACCAAGTATCTCAGATTACCTAATCTGCCAGTCTTCTCAGTTTTCATTCTCCTTGACTTCTTGACTGCTGCATTTGACTCTGCTGATCACTCTTTCCTCCTGGATACACTTTTCTCTATGTTCTTTCTCGATTCTCCTTTTACCGATCAGTGCACTCTGATTTTCTCTATTGGTTCCTTATCCATATCATACTCCCTAAGTGTGGATGTCCTCCAGGGCCCTGTCCTGAGCTCTTTTCTATTTCCTCTCTATTGAGCTCTTTTCTATTTCCTCTCTATTCCCTACTATTTATACTCTTCTCTTTCTATTTCTCTCTGTCTCTGTCCACATCGGCCATCTGGATGAATTAGACTTTCATAGAACGCGTAACATTTAACAAAAGATTTACTTAGTCATATCATGTAAGGGATACCCAACAAAGATGCAGCCTTGGGTCAGGGAGGTGCACCACCTTGGATATTAGCAAATCAAGATTTTCAAATGCAATGGCAGAAACCACCACAATATTACTGCCATTAATATAGAGCATTTTAAGGCATTTTATCATATATGAACATCATGTCACCACAATCTGTGAGGTGAGTACTAGAAATATTATTATCCCCATTTTACACATGAAGAAATTGATTATCAGAGATAAGTAATTTGCTCAAGTTCACACCGTTGCTAGATGTCAATACTGATAATAGCAAACCACAATATGCTCTTGCAAATGTGCTATTTGCACACAGTAGGCACTTACAAACTAGTAGACCAAGTCCCATTTCTGAGTTAGCCAGAACCTAGAATTTTTCTTTGGGAAATGCCCCCTCTATTCAAAACTTCCTAAAGGCTTCCTTATCTCCTACATAGCTGATGGCATAACAGCTAATTCCAAAAAGAATGACAAAGTCACTGGGGTAAGACCTATAGAGCAACAAATGAGGCCAGTTGACTCATCACTGAAGTGTCACTATGAGTGTGTCCCCAGCATGTCAGATGGTACAGGTAAGATGCTGTGGGTGGCCTGAAAAAAGGAGATCAAGGTGTTTTTGTTTATTGCTTTGAAGTTTTGTAATACCTACTATTTACTCCTGGGCCCCTTTTGATTCATGGTGAAAACTGGAATCCACCCATTCTCTCCTTTTCCTGTCTAACATGCAGATGGGGCACATTTTGTTGTCTCCATCAATCCCTCCCCCCACACCCTCATATATGCACACGTATACCTAGCCAGTGGAAAAGAAAAAAGTTACTCACATTCGTCCATCTCACAAAGATTTCCAGGCTGAAATGGGAGGGCTTTAGCTCTCCTGTAAGGATGAATAAATAGGTGAGTAGAGGGCAGCCTGTCCATTGTATCCCTGTAGTAGACCCTTAGCAAAGGTAGGGTTTGACTCCTGGCAACTGGAAGCCTAAAACCTGGCCCCATGGAGAGGACATTTATCTACTGCCTGGTCATCATCTTCTTTGGGACAGTGGCTCCTAAACAGAGTTCCCCAATCCGCCGCCAAACCAGGATGATCCAACTTCTACAAATTGTCGAACAGCTGAAAACGTGTGTGAATGACACGGTGAGTAAGAATAGAGCCATCACCAAAAGGCGAACGACCTAAGGCTTTGATGCTGCTTGTTCTCAATCTAAAAGGAGCTCTTTTCCACCTAAAATTACATGAATATACCATTTTCTTTTGCTCTAGGATCCTGTACTTCTGTCTACTCCTGAAAATGTTGAGGTAAGACCAGTTCTATGTTCCTTTAATGGTTTATTTTTAAGTATTGTAAAAGGCTGATGAGAAGGAAATGCCTGTCTTGATCGGGCAAATGGGAGTGTGAAGTAATATCAAAATTAAATCATTCATCCTGAAACAATCCATTGATTTGGAATTAAATCTTGTATACAATATTATAAAATGTTGATCCATCTTTATAAGCTTTCTTCTTTTGAATTTGATCTTCTACCACTCCAAGTCATAGAAAGATAGCCTTAATTGCGGATGGATTTAGAAGTGGAAGGAGCCTTAAAGGCCACGAAATCTAAGTTACTTGTTTTCCAAATGAGGAAACCGAGGCTCAGAGATATCAAGTGTCTTGCCTAAAGTCACACAGTTAATCAATAATCTGGGTAGGATTTGAATTCAGGTCTGATAAATTCGGTGATTGCATTTTCCAGCTAAGATTCTACAAATCTCCATACACAAGACACACAGTCTATCATCCCGCCTTGAGAAAGGACCTAAAAAGTAGGCAACCCATCTAATTTTCAGGGAATAGGAAGAAGCATATAAAATACAGACGCATATCAGGAGAATTTTGTTCATTAAGGTTAAGAAAAATAATTAATAGAATGGCTAAGAGTGGGGGAATCGAGATTATTATAGATCTGTGGTGTCTCAGAGAGATTCTGAGACCTGCGGATCAGTTAGGTATTGCTTGCATAATGAATTATGCATTCTTAAACTCCTTAAAAAGAAATCCATCAGAATCCCCTGATTTCTGCATGCACAGTACAGAGAAAGGGGTGATGGAATGTTTTCATTGCCATGCACTTGTGTTCTCAAAAACAAAAATAACCTTAGACAGATATAAAGGAAGATGGGGACCAACAGAGGGAGGGATCTGGATGTTAAACCAAAGAGTAAAAAAGAAAGGAGTTACTGTAAAAGAGTGTAAATAGCTGAGAAAGTGAGTGAGTCACAGTAACATATACATTTTATAAAAACATTCAAATTACGGTTCCCTCTAACCCATTAGGAAGAGATTGTTCTTACCTGAGGCAAGGGAGGATGATTCTTAATAGATTCGTCTATTCATTATGCTTTGAATATGTAAACAAAAAATGAGACAAAATGAAAGGATATTGTCTTAGTGATGAGATATATACTTGTCAAATGGTGTCTGATACCAGTGACAACTGGTATAGCTGGAGGATTTAAGGCATCTTCCCAGCAGGCCAGTTCAGAACTGGAGAAAGTTCTTTAGCTCAAGAACACTTCACTTTGGTCTCCCTTTTAACTAACCTTCATTCAAGCTGAGACTATTTGACTGGCCTCCAGCAGGATACAAAAGTGGAGGGAAATGTAGACATTTAAATGTTTCAGACAATAAATGTTAAAGGTTGGTACTATCTGGCATATAGAATACACCCAATATTTATTAAGTTCTTATATAATCAATATGGGCAGAGCACTTCACTAGGGTTGAGTTGAGAGCAACACAGAGTGTAGATGAGACTCCAATTCCATGGCACAATGCCTGTGAAGTCTACAGCAGTAGATAAATCCAGTCTTTGAATGGTTCTTAATGGAGTATTAGATAGAATTTTGGACAGAGCAGTTAAGAACTAGGTCGGAATCCTACTTCTTACACTTTATTCACTTAAATTCTCAAAGCCTCGATTTCCTCTTAGGTAAAATGGAGATTATAATACCCAGGACTGTTTTGATGGTGATTGAAATTGTAAATGTCAAATGCCTAACAAAGTTCACAAGGGACCCTTATTTGGCAATTGTGGTGCCATGGAAAGAAGGGGAATGGAGCTAAGCATTTAGTCTACTCTGTACCAGGCACTGGGTTAAGTCAGAAGATCTAGGTTCAAATCCTAATTCTATAGGTTACTTTCCACGTGACCATAAGCCAGTTCCCTCACTTTTCTAATGCTGTTTCCTCATCTATAAAATTAGAAGGTTGGACTAAGTGTCCTGTGTGATCTAATCCAGCTGGAAGTCAATGATCTTTCTATGTCAGGTATTATAATTATCTGTTTATCTATACAACTCCCTATCTTTTCAATGGCTCAAACCCTAGTTTCTTTTTTTTTTTTCTTTTTTTTCTCCCTGAGACTGGGGTTAAGTGACTTGCCCAGGGTCACACAGCTAGGAAGTGTTAAGTGTCTGAGACCAGATTTGAACTCGGGTCTTGAATTCAGGGCTGGTGCTCTATCCACTGCGCCACCTAGCTGCCCCTCAAACCCTACTTTCTACAAAGAACAAAAGGGATGTGTCCAAGGGAGCAAAGAAGCTATTGCTTCTGTTCTGAAAAATACAAGTGTGGTATCAGAGAGATATAGGATTCAGAGCTGGAATGAACCCCCTTAGCAGTCATCCAGTCCAACCTTTTCATTTTATAATGGGAACCCCATAGGCTGTAAAATTCTCTTTTAATGAAAGCAATTTCCCATGAAATCTGAAATAGTTTATCTGGCTGCACTCTCACCCCCCCCCCCTTCTCAGTCCCCTACTAGAGAAAGAGGAAGAAGTTTATGTTGATGGTTTGTCACTGTGGCTTTTGAGTTTGGGGGGACTTCCACAATTTATGACTCTCAAACAACAGAGAGAATTCCATAATTTCCACTGAATTATTCATAATGGCAAGAGCTCAAGAAAAAAAATCCCCAAAGCTAGCCTTCCCAGTAGCGGGAGGCAGGACACTGGCCCAGAGGCCCACATTGCTGCAGGAATCAGATGGCTGTATGGGGTGGCCATAGCAACACAGTGAGAAAGTGAGTGGGCAAAGATGTGTCAGTCAGTGTGGAGTGAGTGGTTGGGGAGAGGGTGGAAGACCCGACACCTTCATTTAAACGTTGTCCATGGTTCAACCAGCTCATATTTCTAAAGCATTTTCAAATTCTCAAAGGACTCTCACATAGCCAATCTGAAAAAAGTTAGTATTATAATCCCCATTTTACAAGTAAGGAAAACTGAGGCAAAAAAGGACTTCTCCAAGGTCATACAGTTAGAGCTGGAGTAGAAATGTACTTCTCTTAATTGTTCAGTCTTCCTTCCGCCACACCAAATAATTTTTGAGAGCCAATTTAAGGAGACTCAGATCAGATAATTTTTAGCAAGACACTGTGGCACTGTGGATGGAATTGGACTTAGAATCAGGAAAAATCTGGGGGAAAATCTCATGTTCTAGGAATTTTCTAGTTGGGTGTTAACTTCCCTATATCTCAGTTATCTATAAAAATTGCCTCTAGAGCATTTAGGAGCTGATTTCAAGTCTAGCCGTGGACACACCTATGCTATCTCTATCTGCCTCAGTTTTCTC